>NW_027362772.1:206438035-207055535 GCF_046119375.1 Phyllobates terribilis
ATCGGGGTCGGGAGCCACTCCGTCAGCGCTCACCACGTGTCCCAGGTATTGCACCTTTGGTTTCAGGAGGTGACACTTGGAGGGTTTCACCTTTAGGCCGTAACTCGCCAGAGCTTCGAACACCTCCGCCAGGTGTTTCAGGTGGTCCTCATAAGTTTTGGAGTATACGATGACATCGTCCAGGTACAACAGGACCGTCTCGAAGTTTCTGTGGCCCAGACAGCACTCCATTAATCGTTGGAAGGTTCCTGGGGCGTTGCAGAGTCCGAACGGCATGCAGGTGAACTCGCTAAGTCCCATCGGGGTGGTGAATGCGGTCTTCTCCCGGTCCGCCTCTGCTACAGGAACCTGCCAGTACCCGCTAGTGAGATCCAAGGTAGAGAAGAAGTTAGCAGATCTTAAAGCAGCCAATGACTCCTCTATCCTTGGTAAGGGGTACGCATCCTTGTGTGTGATACGGTTGATTTTCCGGTAATCTACACACATCCTCATGGTGTTGTCTTTCTTTTTGACTAAAACTAGTGGGGCTGCCCAGGGGCTACAGCTATCCCGGATTACCCCAGCCTCCTTCATGTCTCTAAGCATCCCCTTGGCGTGTTGGTAATGTGCAGGGGGTACGGGTCGATACCTCTCTTTTATGGGAGGATGATCTCCCGTGGGGATGCGGTGTTCTACCCCCTTGACTCGCCCGAAGTCTAACGGGTGTTTACTAAACACTCTCTCATACTCTTGAACCACCCGATAGACTCCTTGTTTCTGGTGTGAGGGAGTGGAGTCAGTACCCAGATGTAGTTGCTGACACCAGTCCTCCATGTCTTTCTTAGAGCCGTTACCTTCCTCCGGGTGAGATGGAGGCAAGGGTTCCACAGATTGTATAGAATTTTGATTAGTGGTATATAATTTGGCTAGCGTGGCATACCGGGGCAGGTACACTTCCCTCTCCCCGATATTTATTATGCGAACGGGCACCCTCCCATGGCGTACATTGACCACCCCCCGTGCTGTCAAAATGGTGGGCCTACTGTCTGAGTAAACTGGTTCTACCATTGCCTGGTAATCTCTACCTCTCAGACCAATAGCTGCCCGGCACCAAATCATCATTTCACTTTTTGGGGGCATGGCAATAGGAAAAGGGTCACACATTCTTACGCTACCAATCTCACCGCCGGAGAGTTCCACTTGTTGCCGTTGCATCAGTGCCCGGATCTCTTTCTGGAGCACCCGCTGCTCGCCGGAGCTGGCATTCTTGGCAACCTGCTGTAAAAGGAAAATCACCTCTGCAAGACAATTTTCAATTACATTAGTTCCTAGAGTTATTTTTGGGTGACTCTCATGTTTATCGATATCTACAATGATCAGTCCCTGTGCGGCCAGTTCGACTCTACCAATTTTGATGGTCACCTCTTTAAATCCGATCTGTGGCACGGGCTGACCATTGCTGGCGATGATACTCAAGTCGTCGTCGGGGTAGCGGGTAATATCCGAGTCATTCCAGTACTGCTTGAAGAGCACATACGGGATGGTGGTGACCTGTGACCCGGTGTCCAGTAGGGCACTCATGGGAATGCCATCCAGTACCACAGGCAAGACTGGACGTCCTCCCACATATCTGTCGCGCCAGTTCGATGGGCCTGGTGATCTTTTTCCTGGGGGTTGGCCCTCTACCCCAGGTTGTGCCCGTTTAAAGAACAGTACCTTGCCATATGTCCGGGTTGATTGCAGCGGCGGCAGATGGGTCGTCCGTCCTCATTGTATCGGTCACTGGGTCTTCCTCTGGCCGGTGGGGTCCTCCTTGGTCGACGCCACGGGATGTCCTCCGGTCCGGATGCCAGCTGGATCTTCCCTGGGGTGGAAACCTGTAAAGACTGCACAGTTCGGGTTAGCGCAGCAACGCTTTTAGCTAGCTCTTGGACCTGATGGTGTAGGTCTGGAGCCGGGTCATTGTCCAAAGCCTGCGCATCAGCTCCCACAGGCCCTGCTGACAAGGGCGCCGCCTCCTGGTAGTAAGTGGTAGTGGGGCGTCTGTGGGTCACAACGCCACCTGGTGCTGGTTCTCGGAGCACCCGGATGGCTCTGTCCTTGAACTGTGCAAATTCTAGATGAGGGTCCTGTAAGGCCATTGCCCGCAACTGGGTGCGGTGGGCATTGCAATATAAACCCTCTATAAATTGTTCGGTCAACAGCCTGTCCTCGTTTCCCACTCCATTAGGGTCGGTCTGCTTAATGGCCCTCAGGGCCTCTTGTAGGTTGAGTGCATAGTCCCTTATACTCTCATGCGCTCGCTGCTTGCACCCGTAGAATCTAAGTTTAATCTCGGCTGAGGTGCGGGTATCAAAGGTGTCCTTCAGCCGGGTTAGTATCCCTGCGACAGTCTTCCTCCCAGGTGGCCAGGATTTTACTTCCCTTTTGGCTGCCCCAGTTAGTTGGGCCACCAGGATGCTCACTTTTTGCTCTTCTGTGAGGGGGTACACCTGGAAGAGGCTATCCAGCTTTTCTCTAAAGTCATGCAGGGTATGTGACTCCCCTGAGTACTGGGGTAGCCAAGCTGCTCCCGGGATATAGGGCATGGTGAAGGGCATAACTGCAACAGCGGTAGCGCTGGCGGGGGTTGAGGTAGTGGAGCTCTCCTCCGTATCCGACATCTTCCTCCCCCCTAGTGGACCGTGGCCTACCTTGCGATGATCCTGTTCCGTAGGCCGCGGCTCCGCAGTGGATCGTCAGGGTTGAGGACCTTCCGTCGCGCTCCTGTGACGTCGGCGTCTGCTGGGCTCCTTCCAGGACCTTACGCAACGTCCGGACGTGAGGCGGGGCTTCAGTTCTCGCGCGCTTTCGGAGTCCACGCCCCTCTTCTTCCCGCGCGGCGTCCTCAAGATGGCGTCCAATGGCGGGAAAACTCCACGGATGGCGGGAAGAAGGCTGAAGATGGCGCCGGATGGCGGGAAACTTCACCGATGGCGGGAAGAAGGCGGAAGATGGCGCCGGATGGCGGGAATCTTCACCGATGGCGGGAATCTTCACCACTGGTAAGTTTGAACAGTCTTTGCTTTTCAGGCACGCAGTACCCGGTGGTTGCGGGCACGTGATCCTGCCGACTACGCCAAAGTTGACGCGCCCCTGGGCCTGTGTCGCGCTGCGTTGCGCACGCGGGAGCTTACCCGGAGCCGGATCTGTTTAGGGTTGTAGTCTCGTGGCGGTGACCCGGTCCGTGCCCAGGGAGTCAAACTGGACGGCAGTCTGTTAGCGGTAGAAAATGGTTGATGACTACGCCACCCGTTGAATGCAGCCAGGGGGGGCTGCTGCTGCAGGGCAGACCGCTGAGGCCGGTGGAAGGATGGTGCAGCGTGATAGTATAACCCCCAACGGGAGGGGTATGGCCTCAGGGCAGCCGACGTGGATGATGGGGGTAGCAGGAACCACTCAGAGACGGTATGGTAGCGTTCAGGGTCTTTACTGGTAACAACGATAGACCCTCCCGGAGTACTTGCTAGCGAACGGGGCCTGGTCAGTCCTTGAGCAGATGGTATCTCCCCTGGCCAGGCGTAGTTGTAGGCCTCCCAAGCTGACTGTACTCTTCTGGCTACCTTGCTAGAAGCTGATGTAAGTAGCCCACGTCCCTGAGTGTACCGTGTGGTGCTCACCCGTATGGCCGGTGACTCGGGGCCTTCTAATGGCTTCCGCTCCACGATGGCGGTGCTGGTCCCACGCGTGTGACCGGGCCTTCGGGCTTCTGGGCCAGGGGACCTGAAATCCCCTGCCTGACGGATTCTGCTGCTGGGTAGAAGTTAGTCCCCACAGCCTCGGACTCCGGGTCCGGTAAAGAATCTTCTTAGTCAGGGCGAGCTCTTTAGCTGCCAGCCCCTGACTCCTTGTGACTCTGCTGCTTCCTATGCTGCTCTTGTCTCTACTCTTCCTGGACTCACTAACCCTGCCTCAGCCCCGGGTTTATACAGGGGAAGTTCTTCCCCTCCCAAGGCTGGGCAGGAGGTGTGGCATGCACAGGATCCCTGACCAAAGGACCTCCCACCTGCTCTCAGACGTAATATCTCTATCACTGTGACAACCAGACCCCTGGGGTGTCACAATTACTTTCCCCTAACTGGTTAGGTCCCCTTCAGACTGGCGCTAGTGATCAGCACACATGAGAGGAAAGCTGTTAGAAATAAGCCCATGGGAAAAATGTCAGAAAAAAACATCAGACCAAAGACAAAAAAGCTGTGTATGCTGAATTTTCATTATTTAACTATAGCTTTTAAAGTTACATATGAAATAATGCAGTGAAAAATGCCAGAGAAAACGCTAAAGAAAAGAACCAAAACCTGAGTCTGATTTCAGACTAAAAATGTTAGTTACCCCAGGCTCCAGGAAAGGTAAGAAGTCTCCGGGAATCCTAGCAGTCTGTTCTGGAGCAGTCAGGACTGTGCTGTCTCATCTGCTATGCTAAACAGAACGCCCCTCTGCCACCGATCGTCAGCACCAGAACATAAAGGTCAGCATATGGCTTTATTCTGTAGAAAACCCAACCCGGTTCTGGTAATGAGGCGACTCTCTAGCTGGCATACTGCTCTTACTAATCGGGACATTGTTGACTGACCCTGCTTATAAATGGCATCATCTGGCAATATTCTTGGGAGCATTCCTTAACTGTGACTCTTTAAAATTTTCTAACATGAAAAACTAGAAACCAAGCAAGACAGACCCGCATCATAGCGAAATATGGGGGTACACTTTCTATGGCACTATAGTGGGTTTCCTTTTGGCTTGGTTCTGGCTCTTGCTGAGTTTTCCATGTTGGAAATGTTGGATCCAGTTGGATGAGGCACATTAGGTGGGCTGCGCTGCTGGAGGAAATCAATTCTTCAACAATGACGGCAATAAAAAAGGTTTCATCAAATGAAAAAAACAAATGTCATGATGGTTTGACATTTGATTTTTTTTAACTTGATAAAGATAACGATGCAGCGTTGAAACACCTTGTGAATGAAAACCCTTATTATCATCACTAGATGGTGGCCCGATTCTAATGCATCGGGTATTCTAGAATAGGTATGCGGCCGACCGGGCGCAATCAGCAGAGCTGTGTTTAAATTTTGCGCCAAAATCGCTGATTAGTCGAGGCCGGCAACCGTGACCAATCAGCAAAGCGGTGTTAAAATTTGGCGCCTATATCGCAGATTGGTCACGGCCGGCGGTCGCGACTAATCAGCAGAGCGGGGTTTAAATTTGGCGCCAATAATGCTGATTGGTTGCGGCCAGAAAATGTGACCAATCAGCAGAGCGGTATTTAAATTTGGCGCCAATAATGGTGATTGGTCACGGCCGCGACCAATCAGCAGAGCGGTGTTTAAATTTGGCACTAATAATGCTGATTATTCGCGACCGGTAACCGCGACCAATCAGCAGAGCGGTGTTTAAATTTGGCGCCAATATGGCTGATTGGTCACGGTCGGTGCTTGCGACTAATCAGCAGAGCGGTGTTTAAATTTGGCACCAATATTGCTGATTGGTCGCGGCCGTCGACCGCGACTAATCAGCAGAGCGGGGTTTAAATTTGGCGCCAATACTGCTGATTGGTCGCGGCCGGTGACCGCGACCAGTCAGCAGAGCGTTGTTTAAATTTGGCACCAAAATCGCTGATTGGTAGCGGCCGGCCACTAATCAGCAGAGCGGGGTTTAAATTTTGCGCCAATACTGCTGATTGGTCGCGGTCGCCGGATGCGAACAATCAGCAATTTTGGCGCCAAATGTAAACCCCGCTCTGCTGATTGGTTGCAGCCGGCGACCGCGACCAATCAGCAGAGCGGGGTTTACATTTGGCGCCAAAATTGCTGATTGTTCGCACCCGGCGGACGCGCCAATCAGCAGAGCGGGGTTTAAATTTGGCACAAAAAACGCAGATTGGTCGCGGCCGGTGGTTGCGACCAATCAGCAGAGTGAGGTTTAAATTTGGCGCCAATACTGCTGATTGGTCGCGGCTGGCATCCGCGACCAATTAGCACAGCAGTGTTTAAATGTCGAGGCAAGATCGGTGATTGGTCGCGGCTGGTATTTAAATGTGGCGCCCAAATCGGTGATTGGTCGCAGGCAGCGGCCGCGACCAATCAGCAGAGCGGTGTTTAACTTTAGCGCCAAGATCACTGATTGGTCGCGTGCGGAGAGCGCGACCAATCTGCGAATCGTATTAGTGAGGACCGGGGAGCGCCGCTGCCTGTGCGGATGCTTCCGCTGCGAGAAGCCGGGAGATGAGCGACTGCTCGCAGCAGAAGTATCCCGACCCGCAGCGCCGCTCCCCGGTCCTCCCTTGACACCCTAGCCGCTGATGTCCCCACAGTATCCGCATGGTGTTACAAAGGTCCGGACATTTGTGTTAAAAATCGCTGATTGGTCGCTGGCCGCGACCAATCACCGCTCTTGGCGCCAAATTTAAACACCGCTGTGCTGATTGGTCGCCGACGCTGGGCGCGACCAATCACCGATTTGGGCGCCACATTTAAATATCGGCCGCGACCAATCACAGATCTTGGCTCCACATTCAAACACCGCTGTGCTGATTGGTCGCGGACGCTATTTAAATGTGGCGCCAAAATCGGTGATTGGTCGCGCCCAGCGTCGGCGACCAATCAGCACAGCGGTGTTTAAATGTGTAGCCAAGATCGGTGATTGGTCGCGGACGATATTGAAATGTGGCGCCCAAATCGGTGATTGGTCGCGGGCAGAGTCCGCGACCAATTAGCACAGTAGTGTTTAACTTTTGCGGCAAGATCAGTGATTGGTCGCGGGCCAAGACCGCGACCAATCACCGATTTGTGCGGCACTTTTAAATAGCGGCCGCGACCAATTGGATGTCAGCACCGCTCCCCGGTCCTCCCTTCCGCATGGATGTCAGCGGCGCTGCTTGTGCGGATAGTTCCGCTGCGAGAACCCGGGACATGAGCGGGCGCTCGCAGCAGAAGTATCCCGACCCGCAGCGCCGCTTCCGCTGCTACCGGCCGGGAGATGAGCGCCTCGCGCCGCTCATCTCCCGGCTGCATCTCCGTCCCGCAGATGGGTCCGGCGGTCGAGGTCCTTCTGCTGGTACCGGCCGGGAGATGAGCGCCTCGCGCCGGTCATCTCCCGGCTGCATCGCCGCTGAGCTCCGTCCCGCAGATGAGCCGCTAACGGCCGCCATCTTTTTTCAGAAATCCCGCGGCGCTGATTGGCCGCTGCCGGACCAATGAGCGACGCGGGATTTCCTGGACTGACAGACAGAAAGACAGACAGACAGACAGATAGACAGACAGACAGACGGGATAAGACAATTATATAGTAGATTGTTGAAGAATGAGTTTGCTCCAGCAGCGCAGCCCACCTTATTTGTTTCATCCAATGTCTGTAAAGTGCTGTGGAATTAATGGCGCTATATAAGTGAGTAAAATAAATAAAATAAATCCAACTGGATATGAAAGAGGTATACTATCCACCAGCCACGGGGCAGCAGCTGGTTTTCTTTATGCCTGTCACAACTCCACCAGGTGAGCATACCCAAGCACTTACCTATCCTCCCTCTATAGGGTATCACCCTACTGTGCGCTCTGTTTCCCACATCTAGATTTATCCTTGTTGGAAATTTGTAAAGAGTAACCATGGTTATAATAGTAGACATGAAAATCAGCAACTGTGCAATATATTTTATCAGTTAAATCTGCTTCTTTCCCCTCCTGGACTGATCTCTGACTGACAATTCATGTGTAAAATCTGTATTCAGTGAAGACAAATTTCTCCATTACTGAGATAGGAGATGATAGTTGGTGCTTTTAAAATTCTATAGAGGAGGAGGAGCTGGAGGGAGACACAGACATTCAGCTGCTAGTTCTCTTGAAATGACAGTTGCAGTTCTCCATAGAATGTTACGAGCACCAACTGCCATCTCCTATCTCAGTGATGGAAAAATCTGCATTCACTGGAGTCAGATTTTGCCAGTGGATTGAGAATTTTGAAAATGAATCCATCCCAGAGGAGAAAGAAGCAGATTTCTCTGATAAGATATATTACACAGTTTCTTATTTTCACATGTACTATTGATTTATGAGGAATAGAAAGAATATTAAAATGATGTTTACTCTTTAAGTGTCTCATCTAAAGCATCCCTAAAGGGATCTAGAAATATACATTACATGGTCTCATTCATCATAAATCATGAATAAATAGCATCATCAAGCCATCACTTACAATAATGACTGAGGGATTATTATCTATATACTGTAAAATAATCTCAGCAATATTTGACACTTGCAGCTATTCTAGATATTGCATAGTAAAGATGGTCATACATGTTAGAATAATGTGGGCAAAACCCAGCTGATTTAGGCGAAGCCAGCAGACCCAATAATGGGGACTGGTCCTAATGACTTTTCCCCAATAAGATATTTTGTAGAAAGTGAAGAATTGGGAAGTTGGATTTTTAACATACAATAATTTTGTTCTTAGGTGTCTGGCAGTGACGTACTTCCCTCTCGCTTGAGAATATTCACACAAGTGTCTGGTAGGGTCAGGAAGGACACTGGAGCGCAGAGCAACTATGTTATACGCACACTGCATGATAAGTAGGGCCCAAAGGGGCTAAAAGGGAGGGTCTCATGACTAGGATGTATACCGGGCATAGGGGCCTTGGTGGGGTACCCAACTGTTGTATCCTTAACAGTCATAATAAGATGGCATTTTAGTCTGTTGGGGGCAAGGCCACACAGAAAAAATGTAGGGTGTGTTATGGGAGTGTCATCCTGATTGATGGTTGTAGCAGACTATATAAGGGCTGAAGGGGCCGTCCGCTGGTGGATCAGCGTCCCACACACTCATCCTTAAAGTTGGCTCCATACCTTTTGTATGGAAGTTTAAAGGTCAAGGTTTAAGTATTGTTCGGCTGCTCAGGGTTATAACATCATGTAATGGCAGCTGGCAGGAATGGGCCTTTGGAAAGCCAATTGGTGGTATGGTAAAGGGGGAGTAGGGAACCCATTTTGGTGAGGTCAACTCCCTTCCTTTTTTTAGTAGTGTTAAGAAATACTTAGGGGGTCCCTACTGAGCCGAGGTCTCAGAGAGACAAATAATGGGGCGCCATCCAGCTGGAAGGTCCCCGACTTGGCACAATGCAATTGGGGGCAAAGAAGAGTCGTTGACTGTGCCAGGTTCTTATTGGTTGAGCTTCCAAAGACCCTTTCCTGTATTTAGGTCAATATAAGTAATAATAATTTTAATGTTAATACTAATGGCTGCTGAGGCCATTTTATCCAAACCAATAGTGTTTGTTGTTACTGGTAGGGTGACTCGGACAAGGTAAGAGGAAAAGGGTTTGGGGTCATTTGGTGGTTTGGTTAGGTGGTGGTCAGGCATTCCTCAGTCTTGGGATGTATGCAATGCATTGGTGTATTCATTAGCACTTCATGGTAGGCTATAATAAAAGTGATGCTGGGGTAGATGGCTCCAGACCACTCAGCCCAGTGATTGGCTGCAGAGGTCGTATGCTATACACATCATGCCACCACTGCAGCCTTGTTACCAAAGACCAGTGGAAAGAAGCTGAGAAGCTGAGCTGGAGTGAGGTAAGTAGGAGGCCAAGCCTTTGGGGACATTACATTTTAAAAATGGACTTCCCTTTTAAGGAGCTATTCCAATAGTAACACTGAATGTGGGAATTGCTGTTTATGAAATCCATATGCTGAGCTTCACCAAAGGAGACCTGTGTGACGGCCACACTAGCATTCCCCATGGATAATTCCCATGCATGCAGGCCCATGTGTGTTTGTATTGTCGGTTCTCATACATTCATATTCTACTGTATTTTCTTAAAGCTGCATTTGGTGAACACTAGCAGCGAAGGTCTTGTCCATAAATGACCCTTAGTACATACATTACAGCCGTGAAGCCGAAAATGCTGAAACCATTAGGAGACTAATGAGAAAAAGCCAATGATATCCCCTGATTGAAGAAGTTCTCACCCCTGCCCCACTGCAGCCCTCCTGCAGGAAATTGCTCAGTGATGAGGGGGGAAACTATTTATAGACTTTGTCTTGTAAAATGGGAATCTTTTGTCTTATTCTCCAGGGTAAAAATGGTCTCATTGTGAATATGTAGCAGCGGTCTGGAGGGGAAGGCAGGGAAGGATAGGATGCTGGTGCAAATGTGAAGATCTTCTATCTATATAAGGCAATGTGACGCCGGGGAAAGTCTCCAAGTATTTCATTCAAGTGTGGAGCGAGGCAGTCATTCCTAAGATGCTACTAATCCTACACAAGGCAGCGAGTCACTGACAGGAGAATGGAAACTAACCGGCAGGACCTACTGTATACTGATTTTATTGCCAAGCCTGTTTTATTGAATTTTATTAATTGGTCCATTCTTTAAAATGTCGTGTTATAGAGCCACCCTGCCTGCAGCTATATGCATCTGTCTTAACAAACGTAATTCTCCATTATTGATAGATCTCACAGTTGTTCAGGACTAAATTATTTTTTACTATTAGCTAAAACACTAACAGGCAGGTTGGGCTAGTTAGCAACTACCTAACTGTTCTACCAGCGCCGGCTCAGAGCAGTCACTGACAGCGATTCAGCTGCTCCATGTTAGCAGAGCAGCTCTTCTTCTTCCATTCTGCTCTGTTGACAGGACATGACTGCCGACATTGTGCTATTTGATAGCTGGCTCCTGCAGTTATGCAGCACGGAGCCGGCCATCATTCAGCCTGACATCATCAATAACGCCCCGTGAACAGAACAGAGTGGAAGAAAAGCCGCTGCTCTGTAGACGTGTTATCAGCAGAAGCCGCAGAATTGCCAGCAGGAACCATCTGTGACCGCTCTGTGCCAGCAGAGATCTGCGCTGGGTAGAACAGGCAGGTAGCTTGTGACTACATGCCTGTTAGTTCTTAGGCCCACAGTAAAAAAATAATATTGTCCTAAATAACCCCATAAAATGATAATTCTAAGTTATAGGTAAAGTCTGTCAAAAGCTGTCACCCTAAAAAAGCTATCTTGTACAGGCTAGCCACTACGTCTGACAGGTTAGAGAGGAACCCGGTCTTCACCCTTTAACTTCTTTGTAGGGATCTGGACTTACAATGGGGCCCCTAGGTTGTATCTATGAAGTAGCTACTGGTTGGAGAAGCGAGTCTGAGGCAAGGATAGTCTAACTAACCAGGTCTCATTCAGACATCTGTTATTTTTGTCAAATGCAAAAAAACAGATTTTCATCAGTGCTTTGGATCAGATTTTCGTCATTTGTCCATGTTTACTATCAGAGTTTCATCAGGTTTTTTTTCTGCAAGCTTCTGTCTAACAAACATGAAAATCAGACAGCACTGAGATAAAACTAGAATGGCGCCCAAGTACTGTACATTTTTCTTTCATGGATCCATAGATTTGCAATAGTGAATTTGATTCCAGATTAATGCACAAGTCTCCTTGTGAACTCGGACATGTGAATCAGCCCATGGATTACATTGGATACTGAAACTCACAGATAGAACACTTGCAACATTCCTATTAACAGCAATATTTTTGTAGAGAGAGATAAAGTCTAGATGTAGCTATGGTCTTAAAGTACAGTACCTTGTTCTGCCCTCAGCAGGGCATAGAGAAGTGTGCCTGAGCAGGAGCACGATTGGGGCACACTGGGTGGCTCATGTAGGACGCATCATCCACATGAAGCAGGGAAGGAGAACGGCGATCGCAAGAAGAGAGGAGGTGCCAGATCAAGACCAATGACACCCATCGGCCGGACCGCCCTGTATGGGGGTATAATAAAAGTTATCTTTTTGGACTATGCAGAAGGGTTTGGTGTTCACGTTACTAGGCTGATGTAAAAGAGGCATTAAAGGTGGTGACCGTACTTTATATTTGGAAAACCTGGTGACAGGTTCTCTTACACATAAGGTGATGGATGAATGAGCAACTCCCACATGCACATAAATACACAGCTTGGCCAAGAATTCTTGTGTTTTCTATGGGGAGAGTGGAGTAAGAGATGCCTGACACTTCTGGGAGCAGCTTATTTAGCTGTAAAACAAAAGGATCGGGTGATTGGCGTCAACCTGTCTAATCCTCATCCTCTATCAGCAGACAGTCAGGAGGTTCCCATAAACACTTCGGATTGTATACCGATCCTGCCGAAATCAGTTATCTCACATCTAACCTGTATTGTGGCTGTGATATACAGTAGTGTTCAAAATAATAGCAATCCAATATGACTAACCAGATTAATCCCTGTTTTTGGTATAAATTATATTACCACATGTCAAACAATTTACCAATTGGTGCAGTAGATTCTAAGAAAACCACCAGACTCCTCATTCATGATCTGCATGTTTTTGAGTCTGTGTATTTGAATAATTAATTGAAAGGGGGGTGTTCAAAATAATAGCACTGTGGAGTTCAATTAGTGAGGTCAATCATTCTGCGAAGAAACAGGTGTGAATCAGGTGGTCCTTATTTAAGGGTGAAGCCAGCACATGTTGTACATGCATTTCTCCTTGAAAGAATGAAAATTATTGGTCGTTCGATTATTCAGAAGAACAGCGTACTTTGATTAAAAACTTGATTGGAGAGGATAAAACTTATAAAGAAGTGCAGACACTGATAGACTGTTCAACTAAAATGATCTCCAATGCTTTAAAATGGAAAGTAAAACCAGAGAGACGTGGATCGAAGAATAGCCAGAATGGCAAAGGCACAGTCAATGATTAGCTCCACGATGATCAAAAGACAGTCTCAAGTGACCTGTGAGTACTGTGACAGTTAGAAGACGCCTGTGTGAATCTAATCTCTTAGCAAGAAGTCCCCGCAAAGTCTCGCTGTTAAAAAAAACACATGTACTAAAGCGGATACAATTTGCAAAAAAACACATCAACTGGCCTAAAGAGAAATGGAGAAACATTTGTGGACTGATGAAAGTAAAATTGTTCTTTTTAAGTCCAAGGGCCGCAGACAGTTCGTCAAATGACCCCCAAACTCTGCATTCAAGCCACAGTACACGCTGAAGACAGTGAATCATGGTGGTGCAAGCACCATGATATGGACATGCTTCTCTTACTATGGTGCCGGACCTATTTACAGCATTCCAGGGATCATGGACCAGTTTGCATATATTAAAATACTTGAAGAGGTCATGTTGCCTTATGCTGAAGATGACATGCCCTTAAAATGGGTGTTTCAACAAGACAACGACCCTAAATACAGCAGTAAACGAGCAAAATCTTGCTTCCCGTCCAACAAAATTGAGGTTATGGAGTGGCCAGCCCAATCCCCGGACCTTAATCCGATAGAATACTTGTGGGTGACATTAAAAATGCAGTTTCTGAGGCAAAGCCAACAAATGCCAAAAAAATTGTGGGATGTAGTCAAAGCATCCTGGGCTGGAATAACAGATGACAGGTGTCAGAAGTTGGTTGACTCTTATGCAACATAGATGTGAAGCAGTTCTAAAAAACTGAGTATACAACTAAATATTAGATTAGTGAATGCTAAATCCTCAAAAAAAAGAGTACATTGTTAAACGCACGCTGCTAGGTTCAGATAGGGGCGAGACAGGTTACATGAATTCTTTGGAATCCTGGGGGAACCGTTACTCAGGGCGGCCATAGACCATGTGCTGCTTCTTCTCTCAGGCACACAGGGGTATTGACCCTCAGGCACAGACATGTAGGTTGTTTCACTTGCTGACCAGACACTTGACAAGAGTCCTCATAAACGGTAGAACAGTAGCATTTAATAAGAAGCCGCACAGCCAGTGCAAGTTAAGTCTTATCAGCAACAGTCTCCAATGGCAAACAGTAAACTTTCCTTAGCAGCACAGCAGTTCACAGTAGTACAGGACAGAACAGTTCTAATGCAAAGGCACACTAATGAACACAGCATTCCTTACAGTACAGTGAGATGGAGGAGGGGGGAGGGTTTCCTGAGGGAAATGATCCCTGTGACACCATTTCTTCCAGTCCTTATCTTTCTGCCTGACAATACTCTGCACTGTTAGTTCAGGAACTCTACCTGACCTGTGCTTAGCTTCACTCCTGACTTGAATCTTTTTCACTTGCAGGGGCTCTTCTGTGAGATACAGAACACACATACCACCTTTCTCTTTGGCTCCAGCCACACAGTAAACAACTTCACCACAATCCGCCTGGGGCTCTTCTAAAACACTCCCCTTCTCCTGTGACTGTGTTGACCCCTCTAGTTGCTGGATGCTTCTGGAGCACAACACTTCCTGTCTCATGTGCTTGTGTTACTTCTAATAGTTGCTGAATGCGTTTAAAGCAACAGCACTACTTCTGCATGTCATGACATATTGTGAGTTTGTAAAGACAAATGCAGACACTGCTATTTTTAGAACAGCCCAATGTTTATTTTTTGCTATTTTCTCTAAAGTAGTTAAAATTATATACATTTCTCTTCATGTTTTGAATTAGAAAACAGTGTGCAATGTTCCCAATGCATGGAAATAAAAACTAGTATAAAGGTTTTGTGCTAAACTCATGTTTTTGAACACACTGCTATTATTTTGAACACTACTGTAAGCTGCAATAATTATGCTACTGCAAAGATTCGGTACGTCCTGCAGATTTCTTCCTTTACATATGATAACATGATTACATGATCACAGTGGGTTTGTAGGCAATTGGCAGTTTTTATAGTGTAGCACTGACCTTGGCACATGAAGAACTTCATATGAGCTGGAAACACAACACAACAAGAATTTTTAGAATCAAGTATAACTTAACTGTTAAAGGCAACCTGTCAAGCGATTCACACTGCCCAAACAACGGGCAACATGGAACGCAGCCTGGCGGCATGATGGCAGCCAGGGTATTGTTATTCTCTGAAACACTAAAGCATTTCAGAAACAATATACTTTAAAGACCTGGCCATTGACCGGACCAGAGCTGGAGACAAGACTAGTCCAGTGCCGCCCTAGGTGTTTCTTTCCAGCGCTGCGACCTGTGATTGAAAGGTCTCTTTATAGCGTGTACGTAAGGATAGACCTATCAATCACCTCTAGCAGGGATGGGAAGAGCCAGATGGGCGCCATAGGGGGAGACCAGACTAGTCTGCAAATAGCTCCAGTCTTCAAATCGTATTCTCTGTGAAAATCAAAGTGAAAGTAGAGCGACAACTTATAGGAGTTATCTCAGGACAAGAGGCTTCTGGAGACAGCCGAGGAGAGCCAAAGGAGACAAGGTAAGACAGTCGTCCTATTATACCACCATATCCCGGGGACTGGCATAGGTCACAGCAATCTGCCCCCAGCCACAGACCCTGATACTGGCATAGGTCATAGCAATCTGCAACCTGCCACAGACCCTGATACTGGCATAGGTCACAGCAATCTGCCCCCTGCCACAGACCCTGATACTGGCATAGGTCATAGCAATCTGCACCCTGCCACAGACCCTGATACTGGCATAGGTCACAGCAATCTGCCCCCTGCCACAGACCCTGATACTGGCATAGGTCACAGCAATCTGCCCCCTGCCACAGACCCTGATACTGGCATAGGTCATAGCAATCTGCACCCTGCCACAGACCCTGATACTGGCATAGGTCATAGCAATCTGCCCCCTGCCACAGACCCTGATACTGGCATAGGTCACAGCAATCTGCCCCCTGCCACAGACCCTGATACTGGCATAGGTCACAGAAATCTGCCCCCTGCCACAGACCCTGATACTGGCATAGGTCACAGCAATCTGCCCCCTGCCACAGACCCTGATACTGGCATAGGTCACAGCAATCTGCCCCCTGCCACAGACCCTGATACTGGCATAGGTCACAGCAATCTGCCCCCTGCCACAGACCCTGATACTGGCATAGGTCACAGCAATCTGCCCCCTGCCACAGACCCTGATACTGGCATAGGTCACAGCAATCTGCCCCCTGCCACAGACCCTGATACTGGCATAGGTCACAGCAATCTGCCCCCTGCCACAGACACTGATACTGGCATAGGTCACAGCAATCTGCCCCCTGCCACAGACATTGATACTGGCATAGGTCACAGCAATCTGCCCCCTGCCACACACACTGATACTGGCATAGGTCACGGCAATCTGACCCCTGCCACAGACACTGATACTGGCATAGGTCACTGCAATCTGCCCCCTGCCACAGACCCTGATACTGGCATAGGTCACAGCAATCTGCCCCCTGCCACACACACTGATACTGGCATAGGTCACAGCAATCTGCCCCCTGCCACATACACTGATACTGGCATAGGTCACAGCAATCTGCCCCCTGCCACAGACACTGATACTGGCATAGGTCACAGCAATCCGCCCCCTGCCACAGACCCTGATACTGGCATAGGTCACAGCAATCTGTCCCTTGCCACAGACATTGATACTGGCATAGGTCACAGCAATCTGTCCCTTGCCACAGACACTGATAGTGGCATAGGTCACAGCAATCTGCCCCCTGCCACAGACACTGATACTGGCATAGGTCACAGCAATCTGCCCCCTGCCACAGGTCACAGCAATCTGCCCCCTGCCACAGACCCTGATACTGGCATAGGTCACAGCAATCTGCCCCCTGCCACAGACCCTGATACTGGCATAGGTCACAGCAATCTGCCCCCTGCCACAGACCCTGATACTGGCATAACCTATTAAAGTTGTCTCTTTACCAGAGTATAGAGCCAAAATATCAGCTGTATTTGTAATTAGCACAAATCTCCAAAAGATTAGCCAGAGAAGAAGCTCTTAATGAAAATATGCATTTATTGCTCTATATATTGAAAAAATAAAAAATTACATTACAATAATGATGGCTAATGTGAGAAGCACAACCAAGTTAAGCAGGTGAAAAAAGCCAGGGAAGGAAGACCGTATCTCCCATGGTAGAAACACTGCACAACCGCAAGTAGGTATATATAATACCAGTGTATATCTAAGAAGAGATTGCAGGGAGAATGGTGATCAAATAATCAGATATTAACTCATTCAAGTCAAATTAACCATACACTATAGTATGGTCAGGCTATGGCATCACTTATAAAAGGTGAACCTGAGTTTACAGCAGAACCTGCAAGTAAGCGGGCACATATGTTCTGCTGGTCTAACGTCTACAGATAGATCCCCATTTATATAGCCAGGATGGAAACCATTCAAAGCATGCAATCAGTGAAAGTCTTTATGTGGTGCGTGTTCAATGCACATGCTAAATCCACATAACTCTAGTGCTGTTCATAGGTATAGCAATAACATATTACCTTGTGACATGTATGCGGTGTGCAGGCTCCGCCAGGAGGGAGCTGATAGCGCACCTCAACGCGTGTTTCGCCGGCGTGGCTTTGTCAGGAGGCGTGGCTAAGAGTGTGCTAGTGGGTGTATAAGTATGACACAGCAGTGATGTCCGGCCAATCAGTGCAGTGTGAATCAAGACGCCGTGTCCCTTCCGGCAGCCGGGCGGGCCCTGAGCACGCCGTGCACAGCAGGGCGGAGGACTACGTCATCCGTCCCACTGCCCCGGCAACCCAGACACGTCCCGGACGCCAGAGGTCACAGCAATCTGCCTCCTGCCACAGACACTGATACTGGCATAGGTCACAGCAATCTGCCCCCTGCCACAGACACTGATGGCATATCCTACTGCAATGACATATAAAATACTTGCTACATAAAGATTTGCATACATTGTCTGTGTATCTCTACTATCAAAGTGGCTTAAAGGGGTTTTCTGTCTCCAGGAAACTTTCTCAAACTGGCTGTAGTTTGTTTGAAAAAAAACAAACCAAAAACAACGCTTTACTCACCCTTCCTGGGTCCATTGCCGAGTCTCTACTGCTTCTCCCAGTGTCCCTTATTTTTCTGTAATGCTTCAAAAGCTCTACAGACAATCAGTGAGCTCAGCGTCTGTGCCCAAGTGTGCGGCACAAGCTGCTGAGCTCACTGGTTGGCTCCAGACAATAATAGACACCAAGATCAGTGACATAGACTCAGAACTGGACCTGGAGAGGGTGAATAAAGCACAAACAGTTTTGAAAAAAAAAACAAACTGCACCTGGTCACATGTTTTTGAAACCAGAAAACCTCTTTAAGGCCGGCATCACACTACCGTACAACACATTGCATAGCACTCAGCCCAGTGTTATACTATGGGGCAGCTCAGATTAGCGATTATTTTCTCATGCCGATTCGGCATGCTGCGATTTGCAGCGAGACTCGATTCACTCGCACCCATACAAGTCTATGGGTGCGTGTGAAACATCAGACTGCACTCAGATGTGATCCCAGTGCAGTCTGATATACGGCGAGTCAGGCCATGGAGGAGATGGAGAAATCACCTTCCCTGTCTCCTCCGCAGCTGTGCTGTGGTTCTCCCATGCGAGAGGATCGGAGCACAGTAGCATGACACTCGGCTCACACTCACAGCAGACAGGGGCCGAGGGTCATTAGCATATCGCATCCAATGCTCTTACATCGGACGCCATATGCTGGTGTAACACCAGCCTTACTCGGGCAATTGGGATTACTGAACAATGTATACTTGTACAATATGACATTAAAGGAGCAGTCCGCTTGTAACAGGTAAGAATCACCCATCCATTTGAGGCCTACAAGACTGAAGGAGAGGGAGTAAAGAGCTCAGCTATGTCCATCAGTCCTATATACTCTAGTGCATATGTGTGATTGAGGCTTCATTCGACGGGGGACAAGAAGCCCACATCCTGGCTATCAGTGGGGGTCCCTGCGGTCACACTCACCAATCTAGCCCATCCTGTGAATATTTGTAGTGTTAAGTTATGGGTAACCATAATTTTTGTATTGATTTATTTTTTACCTCATTAATCGCCCCGTTTTTAGACTGTGATGTGGAAGTGATCAATACAAAAACCTTGTTATATTACACCTGGCTGTAAATTGTATCCCGTAGGTTCGGTAGTCTAAAAGAATCTCTTCCAGCAGCCCCCTCTTAATATATAGGAATTATTATTATTTATTATTATAGCACCATTTATTCCATGCCGCTTTACATGTGAGGAATGGGCCTAACTGCATGTGAAGAATTCGGAACAACCCATAAATTAGATTGTTATTTGATATTTCTCACGTCTGGTTTCTTAATAAAGATGTTCATAGGCAAGATGTGTGAGAATACCAGATGGGGAGCAGTGATCTGACAATAAGGCCACGTTCACATGTTCAGTATTTGGTCAGTATTTTCCATCAGTATTTGTAAGCCAAAACCAGGAGTGGGTGATAAATACAGAAGAGGTGACGTGTTTCTATTAGACTTTCCTCTGATTGTTCCTCTCCTCGTTCTGGATTACAAATACTGATGTACAATACTGATCAAATACTGAACGTGTGAATATGACCTAATTTAGCAAGAGGGATAATAAATATATAGTGTCTGACCTGACAGACACAAAAGATATAACACCGAGGTCAGTGCACGTTCTTGTATACCAAGTGCTTGGTAGCTTGGTGGCCATTCAAGGACTTCAAGACCTACAAGAGGTTATCTCAGGACTCCTGAACATTGCTGATCACTATCTGGTTGTCTTTCGGTCATTGCTCCAGACATTTTCCTTTCTCTGCTGCAGACTCTTCTCTTGAGCCTTCCTTAATGTCAGTGTTATTTTTAACCCATTAGCCTTATCAGTGGGATAGTCGCCCGTCCCTTATGTACCATTAGTGTTTTCCTATTTCCATGGCTTATGTCATTACCAGTGCCCACCATAACTTTCTGATTAAGGCAGCAATTCTTCAGGCTTTCCACTTCACCCCAGATCCCCCTCCCGCACTTCTCCTCTGCATCCCCTCTCTGTAGCGTCTGCAGCTGTCTCTGTCACTCAGCAGAGTCTTTGGATAGTAAGGTCCTTGTTTCCCAGAGAAGCACTTGCAGTTGATCCCCCAGAGGAAGGTGGGGAATGAAGAGGGGGCACACATCCTCTCTCCATCAGCTTGGCTCTTCTCACGCGCCTTGGGCTCTTTCCCAGGGCTGCAGTTCTATTTCAGGCCGGAGTGCTTCATGTAGAGTATGTGTCCCTCTTCTGGACCGTCGTTTCCCAGCTGGCCGGGGGTCCGCCACTCCGTCCAGTTAGATGTCAGCTCTGTGGCAGCATACACTCCTGCTCCAGTCTGAAGAGGAAGAAACACAATTATATCAAAGCTGACAGCATGCTGGGAGTTGTAGTGTCACCGCAGATGGGGAGCCAGAGTTTGGAGACTATAGGTGTAAAATATCTTTATTGCAGTTCTATTTCCTGTCAATACATATTAAACTAATAAAGACAACTTCAAACTAAAGGGGTTTCCAGGCTCCAGCTAAAAAACTGAAAAACCGGCAGCTGAACACGTGCTCATGAATCCGGCCTAAGGCCTCATGCACATGTCAGATTTTTTTAGCGTATGAGAAAATTGGACCGATTATTCTGATCGGAGTTTGATCATCATGTGGTCCGAGTGTCATGAAATTTTCTCGTACATGGAGAAATTTAAAAAAAAAAAATAATCATTTCTCCACCTCCTCCATTGTGAGAGTGAGTGAAAATCAGACCGCACGCAGATGTCATCCGAGTGTGGTCCCATTTTTTCACAGACCCATTGACTTGCATTGCCAATTTAGATCCGACCTTCGGATCAAAGTCGGACGAATCGCTGACATTTGCCGCGGACCAGTCGGTCCGAAGACAAAATCGGACATCTGAATGGTCCTATAGGATATCATGGGTACGGGTGCGATCCATGAAAAACATGGGTAGCACTCATATGCAAAAATCAGACATCTGACTGAAGCCTAAGTCTTCATCTGGCATTTCAGGGGCGATGTGAGTAACTTGTGAATAAAACTTGCAGCAAAACCATCTGGAGTTTCATGCAACTGTCGTGTTAACAAAACAGCTATAGTCGATGTGCACAGTGCTGTACCGCCAATGGCAGCAAGCCATGCCACTGCTATGGGGCCCGTGACTAGGTGGGGTCCAGTGCCTGTATGTGCACACAGCACCTTTATTAAAAAGCGCCATAAAAGTGCCCAATAAAATGGGCACAGTGCACAGCAATGTCAAAACGATATTGCTGTGCACATGTACAGTCTTGGGTCACTTCTTTTTACCACTTCAGAGTTTGGACACCATGTAGGGGTTAAAGTAAGTGACATGTTCACTCTTCAGGCGGCTTCCGCAGGGAAGTGGCTCACTGTCTTTACTTTCAGAGGTTGTGTGAGCCCTTGGGTCGGGTTTTTGACCTTATGTTGAATCACCTGTTATTTTACCAGATAAAACGTACAATTTGTCATTAATGCTCTCATCGGTATGCCATCCTTATGTCTGTTTTTGACATTGGTAAGGCGTATATATATTTTTATACATAAACAAATGAAAATATTTCCATACTCCTTTAATTCCCACATTTACAGAAGAGCGGTATGAGAATATTGCCATTAACTCCAGGCTTGTTTTTCTCAGGAGATAATAGTGTTTGTAGCCATGCTATGCCTGTTTACAAGTAATTCCCTGCAGAAGGCATATATTATGTATCATTATGCAGGAAATTACATGCAATTCCCAGAACAGGAGAAATCTACAGAAAGCATTATAGAAATAATGTGGGATGGTAGGTGTGAGATCGAGAACTGGTGATTGCACACATGCCATGTGTTCAGCTATCACTATATGAAGCTGATACGTGTGCAGCACATCAAAGCCACTGACAAAGCCCAACATATTTCATCAAACAAGTGCTTCAAGTGTAACTAAATCATACATAACCTTGACTCGTACGGCCAACTGCATAACCAGACCTCAACCGCCCTCCCCCAAACACAGCCACCTGCTTCTTCTTCTTCTAAACTGTGTACGCAGCTGTATCTGCTGATGGATGCCAGGCACCTGCCCAAGGAGGAGAGAGAACACCAAGGATCACAGAATTAAAGGGACCCGGTCACTAGATACATGGTGTCCAAACCACGGTCATGATCAAAGCCTGGTTGCACGATTGCAGCCAGGTATCTTTTACTCTGAAACACTCCAGAAATTCAGAGAAAATATAGCTTGAAAAGCTGACCGAGGACTACAGGGAGAGATGAGACTAGTCTGGCGCCACCCATGGCCGGCTTCACTCCGCACCATTCTAGGTGATGGACAGGTCTGTCCCATGTATGTACATCGGGAGGGACTGGACAATCAACTGGAGAGGGGCATGCAGAAGCCGGCCAGTGGCGGACTAGTCAGAGCTTTCCGTATAGTCCCCATTCAGCTTTTTAAACTATATTTTCTCTGAAATGCGTCTCAGAGTAAAACATACCAGGCTGCAATCGTGCAACCAGGCTCTGCTTCATAACCCTAGTTCGGTCATCATGAATCAAGTGGCTAGTTCCTTTTAAGAGGTATACAGTAAATAAAGTTTATTCACTGTATAATGAAAAATGATACAGTTTTCATATATTGTTTGTGCCACAGTTGTCGCAGCACACTACACTTAATGCTGCACTTTCCACCATAACTCCTTGCTGGATCTATGTTCACTTTCCCTATAGGCCTATACAAAAGGCGGTCCCAAGACTATCCCATGCTATCTGAAGGCTGCCATAGTCCTTACTTATTTTGGACTATTCCTAAACACTGCACAACAGCTGCAGGAAGTACCACAGTGAGGTATCCTGTATCCGAGCCAATACACTGCTGTACACACAGTAATACTAAATATAACCAGATTCATTCAACAGGACAACACAGCAGCTATTACAAGTCATAGTTTAATGTGACTTAGCAACAGTGCACACAAGTGACAGTTACAATTGGACAATGAAAAGGAAGGTAAAATAAAAGGACTTACATAAGCAAAACTAAATTTATGTACATAAACATTGCTTTGAAGTGGTTTTTCAAGAATGTGAGAAAATGTCCCCTGTCCACGTATTTCACACTGCAATTCATCCTAGTCATGTGTCAGAACAGGCTGCAGTCTGAAAAACACTGCTCCCAAGACCTGCGTCTCAACTGTCAGAGGAGCTATATTATAAACACATATACCTCAGTTAGTGCAGGACTGTGACCTGGGAAAAATAAATCTTCTCGCTAAACGAGCACAAAGGATTTTTTCTCCAGCCTCAGTCCTATGTGGACAGTCAGTCAGCGAGGAGAATTATTTATTCTAACAGGAGTAGACTGGGCTGAATGGGTAGAGAGTCATATGCCCTCCGAGCTGCTCATCCAAAGACAGTACAGGATCGCTTGGCCGCGTGCTGCTTCATCGGCCAAGCCGACACAGCAACTTTAAATGTGTTGCTGTGCTGGTGCGGCTGCATCAAAGTACAGCGGATACAACCATGCATTACGCTGTGCTTGGCCATGTCTGCTAAAGTGACATCACACAGTGAGCCATTCACTACCACTTTGAAGCTGGAGAGGAGCTCAGCAAGCATGCGGACCAGAAAAGAGATGTCAGGAGAAAATGAAGGATGTGTTCAGCTTCACTGATTCTGAGAAATATAAACACCCTCAATATGTGCATGTCTGTGTGTGCATATATGTTTATGTATATCTATGTATGTTTGTGTATATGTATGTTTGTATATGTGTACAGTACAGACCAAAAGTTTGGACACCCCTTCTCATTTAAAGATTTTTCTGTATTTTCATGACTTTGAAAATTGTACATTCACACTGAAGGCATCAAAACTATGAATTAACACATGTGGAATTATATACTTAACAAAAAAGTGTGAAACAACTGAAAATATGTCTTATATTCTAGGTTCTTCAAAGTAGCCACCTTTTGCTTTGATGACTGCTTTGCACACTCTTGGCATTCTCTTGATGAGCTTCAAGAGGTAATCACCGGAAATGGTTTTCACTTCACAGGTGTGCCCATTAAGGTTTAATAAGTGGGATTTCTTGCCTTATAAATGGGGTTGGGACCATCAGTTATGTTGTGCAGAAGTCAGGTGGATACACAGCTGATAGTCCTACTGAATAGACTGTTAGAATTTGTATTAAGGCAAGAAAAAAGCAGCTAAGTAAAGAAAAACGAGTGGCCATCATTACTTTAAGAAACTAAGGTCAGTCAGTCTGAAAAATTGGGCAAACTTTGAAAGTGTCCCCAAGTGCAGTTGCAAAAACCATCAAGCGCTACAAAGAAACTGGCTCTCATAAGGACCGCCCCAGGAAAGGAAGACCAAGAGTCACCTCTGCTTCTGAGGATAAGTTTATCCGAGTCACCAGCCTCAGAAATCGCAGGTTAACAGCAGCTCAGATTAGAGACCAGGTCATTGCCACGCAGACTTCTAGCAGCAGACACATCTCTCCAACAACTGTTAAGAGGAGACTTTGTGCAGCAGGCCTTCATGGTAAAATAGCTGCTAGGAAACCACTGCTAAGGACAGGCAACAAGCAGAAGAGACTTTTTTTGGGCTAAAGAACACAAGGAATGGACATTACACCAGTGGAAATCTGCGCTTTGGTCTGATGAGATTTATTCAAAATTGAAGGCATACTGAACCAGCATGGCTGCCACAGCGACTTGCAGCGGCATGCTATTCCATACGGTTTGCGTTTAGTTGGACCATCATCTATTTTTCAACAGGACAATGACCCCAAACACACCTCCAGGCTGTGTAAGGGCTATTTGACAAATAGGGAGAGTGATGGGGTGCCACGCCAGATGACCTGGCCTCCACAGTCACCAGACCTGAACCCAATCGAGATGGTTTGGGGTGACCTGGACCGCAGAGTGAAGGCAAAAGGGCCAACAAGTGCTAAGCATCTCTGGGAACTCCTTCAAGATTGTTGGAAGACCATTTCTGGTGACTACCTCTTGAAGCTCATCAAGAGAATGCCAAGAGTGTGCAAAGCAGTCATCAAAGCAAAAGGTGGCTACTTTGAAGAACCTAGAATATAAGACATATTTTCAGTTGTTTCACACTTTTTTGTTAAGTGTATAATTCCAGATGTGTTAATTAGTGTTGAGCGAGCACTAAAATGCTCGGGTGCTCGAATCTCGGGCAGAGCACGCCGTGATACTCGGGTGCTTGACCCGAGCAACGAGCCCAATGTTAGTCTATGGGAGACCCGAGCATTTTTGCGGCCGCACCCCCGGCAGTCTTTTAAAAGCCTAACAAGTGCCCAGAACGATAGTGACAGTGCTCAAATGACATGGGGACAGCATGGGGATCGCCCCAGGAAGCATTTCTGACCCCCAGGTCACTTCTGTCAACAACGTGGTCAGAGCTATTAAGCCACTTTTAAGGGCTCACAATAAAAGGTTCAAAAACGAAACTGAAACTGCTTTCCTGTGAAATATGTTAAGGAAGTTCCTTTCAAGGGTAAAGACTTGTGTATAAGGTAAAATAAATAACCCCCCAAAAATATACTCCTGCACACCTTGGGCTATGTTCACAAGTAGCATTTTTATGCGTTTTTGCACTTTTGTATTGCTTTCAACCGTGACAAATGTATTCACCGGGAAATGTCATTTTAACATTTTACAACCTTATCTGGCCATGTGCTGTGTGACACATGCATACAGTGCTGAAAAGACATGGGAACAGCATGGAGAAGACCCCTGGAAGCATCTCTGACACCCAGGTCACTGCTTAAAAGTGTGCCCATCAGAAGTCATCCTTGCCGCATCAGAAGATGCAGACTTGCAACTATCCCCGTGCAAGTCCTTGTCCCAGGGCAGTGTTCAATTGTACTTCCCCCATTCCTTGCAATGCAAGCGCAAATATGCAGCCAACCACCCACCCACCCCCAGGCTGCAATACCATACTGCTTGCTTGCACTTGAAATTGGGCCTTTTAGGCATGTGGAGGCGGAATCTGGCCACCACGTCATGGCTGCATTGGCGGCCTGGTATCCATACTCAGTCCCCAGCCGCCCGGAAGCCGGGTGTCAACACTCGATCCCCAGCCGCCAGGGGGCGGCCGGGTGTCCATACTCGGTCCCCAGCCGCCCCGCGGCCGGGTGTCCACACACGGTTCCCAGCCGCCTGGGGGCTGCCGGGTGTCCATAAACGGTCCCCAGCCGCCCCTATTTCTCCTGTCACCTTCCCACACACTTTTCTTAGCCTGGCCTGCTTTAGGGCAGCATTGGACGAGCCCACCAGAGAACCAGACTCCTCCGGTGGGCCCTGGCTTCCCCATCAGGGGAGTTGAGAGTGCCAAGGTGAGGAGCATGATGATGATGATAGAAGTTAGCATCTGCTTTGTTTTCTTGGAATGCAAGCGTAAGTGTGCAGCCTGCCACCCACCCACCCCCAGGCTGCAATACCATACTGCTAGCTTGCACTTGAAATGGGGCCTTTTAGTTTGGAGGAGGCCGAAGCTGGCCACTACCTCATGGCTGCTTCGGCAGCGAGGTATCCATACTCAGTCCCCAGCCGCCCCTATTTGTCCAGGTGTGCCTTATACATAAGATTAAGCGCGCATACCAAAACATTACCTGTGCCCTCCCCAGTGCATTTAGTGGAAAGGACAGCCTATTCCGCTGTAGTGTGTGCATGCCAAAACCCTGTTCATGGTACATGCGAAGATGCCTCCCACCCTGCACCTGTCATTGCAGACTTGCAACTATCCCCGTTCAAGTCCTTGTCCCAGGGCAGTGTTCAATTGTACCTCTCCCATTCCTTGCAATGCAAGTGCAAGTATGCAGCCTGCCATCCACCCACCCCCAGGCTGCAATACCATACTGCTTGCTTGCACTTGAAATTGGGCGTTTTAGGCATGTGGAGGCGGAATCTGGCCACCACGTCATGGCTGCGTTGGTGGCCTGGTATCCATACTCAGTCCCCAGCCGCCCGGCGGCCAGGTGTTCACACTCGGTCTCCAGCCGCCAGGGGGCGGCCAGATGTCCATACTCGTTCCCCAGCCGCCCCGCGGCCGGGTGTCCACACACGGTCCCCAGCCTCCAGGGGGCAGCTGGGTGTCCATAAACGGTCCCCAGCCGCCCCTATTTCTCCTGTCAACTTCCCCCCGCACACTTTTCTTAGCCAGGCCTGCTTTAGGGCAGCATTGGACGAGCCCACCAGAGAACCAGACTCCTCCGGTGAGCCCTGGCTTCTCCATCAGGGGAGTTGAGAGTGCCAAGGTGAGGAGCATGATGATGATGATAGAAGTTTGCATCTGCTTTGTTTTCTTGGAATGCAAGCGCATGTATGTAGTAGCGGCTAGGCCTGAGTTGGTCAGCGTTTTGGCGCATATCCTACCTCCTCCGAGGATTGCTGGATGTTTTCCTGCTACTATCCCAGTTCTATGACTCCCGTTAAAACAAAGCTTCAGGTGATAAATGATGGATGAGGTGGTGGCAAAGGAGAAAGAGCAGGAGGAACAGGGACCATTCACACCAATATGAGGCCAGTCAACCACATATGTCTTGTAGGATATGTTTCTGTAACAAAAGGAGGGGTTCGGCTACACAGTTATAGGGCATACAGTGAGTGCAATGCCTACCAAAAATTTTGAGGCACTCCAATACTCCAATGCCCCTTGGAAATGACATGGAGGTCAGAGGGCCTTAACTAAACCGTTTTTTCCATTTATAGCAACTGGATCTCCTGTACACTGTTGGCCTAAGCAGTGAATGGAAGGCTTTCCAAAAATTATGAGGAACTGCAATGCCCCATGAAACAGACGTGGATTACATCGTACTAAAAAACTTCTACCCATTATTGGGGAGTGGGTCTCCCTTAGTTTTCGCCTTTGCATTGAAAAGCAAAAGCCGACTAAAATTAGGAGGAAATGCAATGCCTGTTGGATGAGTCGTGGAGGTTAGAGGTAATTAAAAACAACATTTCAATGCCCCTTGGAAGAGCTGTGGAGTTCAGAGTGGCTTAAGAAGATGATTTTAATGCCCCTTTGAAGAGACGTGGAGGTCACAGTAGCTTAACAAGACAATCTTAATGCCCCTCGGAAGAGACGTGGAGGTCCCAGTAGCTTAACAAGACCGTTTGAATGCCCCTTGGAAGAGACGTGGAGGTCACAGTAGCTTAACAAGATGGTTTTAATGCCCCTCGGAAGAGATGTGGAGGTCCCAGTAGCTTAACAAGACAGTTCTAATGCCCCTCGAAAGAGACGTGGAGGTCACAGTAGCTTAACAAGACGGTTTTAATGCCCCTTACAAGAGCCATGCAGTACAGCATATTACAAACATTATTCCCATTATTGGGGAGTGGGTCTCCCATAGTCTTTGCTTATGCCTTCCAAGCAAAGGCTGACAAAAATTAGGATGGAGGAACTTGCAATGCCCCTTACAAGAGCCATGCAGTACAGCATATTACAAACATTATTCCCATTATTGGGGAGTGGGTCTCCCATAGTCTTTGCTTATGCCTTCCAAGCAAAAGCTGCCAAAAATTAGGACGGAGGAACTTGCAACGCCCCTTACAAGAGCCATGCAGTACAGCATATTACAAACATTATTCCCATTATTGGGGAGTGGGTCTCCCATAGTCTTTGCTTATGCCTTCCAAGCAAAAGCTGCCAAAAATTAGGAGGAAATGCAATGCCCGTTCGAAGAGTCATGGAGGTTAGAGTTAATTAAAAACAACATTTCAATGCCCCTTGGAAGAGCTGTGGAGTTCAGAGTGGTTTAACAAGATGCTTTTAATGCCCCTCAGAAGAGACGTGGAGGTCCCAGTAGCTTAACAAGACGGTTTTAATGCCCCTCGGAAAAGTGGTGGAGGTCGCAGTAGCTTAACAAGACGGTTTGAATGCCCCTTGCAAAAGTGGTGGAGGTCGCAGTAGCTTAACAAGACGGTTCTAATGCCCCTCGGAAAAGTGGTGGAGGTCGCAGTAGCTTAACAAGACGGTTTTAATGCCCCTCGGAAAAGTGGTGGAGGTCGCAGTAGCTTAACAAGACGGTTTGAATGCCCCTTGGAAAAGTGGTGGAGGTCGCAGTAGCTTAACAAGACGGTTTTAATGCCCCTTACAAGAGCCATACAGTACAGCAGCTTAAAAATATTATTCCCATTATTGGGGAGTGGGTCTCCCATAGTCTTTGCTTATGCCTTCCAAGCAAAGGCTGACAAAAATTAGGATGGAGGAACTTGCAATGCCCCTTACAAGAGCCATGCAGTACAGCATATTACAAACATTATTCCCATTATTGGGGAGTGGGTCTCCCATAGTCTTTGCTTATGCCTTCCAAGCAAAAGCTGCCAAAAATTAGGACGGAGGAACTTGCAACGCCCCTTACAAGAGCCATGCAGTACAGCATATTACAAACATTATTCCCATTATTGGGGAGTGGGTCTCCCATAGTCTTTGCTTATGCCTTCCAAGCAAAAGCTGCCAAAAATTAGGAGGAAATGCAATGCCCGTTCGAAGAGTCATGGAGGTTAGAGTTAATTAAAAACAACATTTCAATGCCCCTTGGAAGAGCTGTGGAGTTCAGAGTGGTTTAACAAGATGCTTTTAATGCCCCTCAGAAGAGACGTGGAGGTCCCAGTAGCTTAACAAGACGGTTTTAATGCCCCTCGGAAAAGTGGTGGAGGTCGCAGTAGCTTAACAAGATGGTTTGAATGCCCCTTGCAAGAGCCATACAGTACAGCAGCTTAAAAATATTATTCCCATTATTGGGGAGTGGGTCTCCCACAGTCTTTGCTTATGCCTTCCAAGCAAAAGCTGACAAAAATAAGGATTGAGGAACTTTCAATAATGGCAACACGGACCACGGTCACCCTGGTGGTATAGTGGTGGTGGAGGCTGAGGATAAGGAGAAGAACATAAAACAGCCGAAATGAGGAAGCGTATACCCATGTGTGGGTGTGAAGCGGTGCATGTGAATACACCTCCCGAAATAACACAGTGGATTTGACTTTATGTTACTCTGCTGTCATTTGGTGGTGATGAGAAGTATGGCCCAATCCAGCCCTTGTTCATTTTGATAAGGGTCAGCTTGTCAGCACTAAAAACACGCTCCGATAACACGCTAGCGGCAGGGCAGGCCAGGACCTCCAAGGCGTAAAGAGCGAGTTCATTCCAAGTGTCCAGCTTGGATACCCAATAATTAAAAGGCACCGAGGAATCACAGAGGATGCTGGCACGGTCGGCAAGGTACTCCCTCACCATCTTTTGAAACTTTCCACTCCTTGTGAGAGTACCCCGCGCCTCAGGGTCTGTCTGAAGGGAGGGTCTGAGAAAACTGTCCCAGAACGTTGACAGTGTTCCCCTGCCTCTGCTGGATTGGAGTTGCGTCTTTCTCACATGTATGCCTTGGTTGGGCAACAAACTGTGACCTCTGCCGCTAGCGTGTTCAGATGGGAATTTTTTTAACAGCTCTGCAGCAAGGGCCTTCTGGTACTGCCCCATTTTTGTAGACCTCTCCTCCTCAGGAATAAGAGAGTGAAAGTTCTCCATGTTGCGGGGGTCTAAAAGTGTCACCAACCAGTAATGACTGTACCCAACATTTTGACAACGCGAGGGTCACGGTTAAGGCAGCGTAACATAAAGTCAGCCATGCGTGCCAGACTGGTAACGGGCAAGACTTCCCCCCTGTCCTCAGGCCATCCACGCTGAACCGACGGTATGACAGTTGTACAGGTACTACCGTCTACAGGGCATGATACAAGCTCCTGTTCTTCCTCCTCCTCCTCCTCCTCTCCCTCATTGTCCCCCAATGCACGTTGGGATGAGATGAGGCTTGGCTGTGTGTAATCGACCGCTACGTCTTCTTGATCCATCTCATCATACTCTGGCTGCAATGACTTCTCTTTAATTCTCTGCAGAGAGCGTTGCAAAAGACAGACAAGTGGAATGCTGACGCTAATGATGGCGTCATCGCCACTCACCATCTTGGTGGACTCCTCAAAGTTTGTCAAGATGGTACATATGTCAGACATCCAGGTCCACTTCTGAGGTCTTATGTGTGGAGTCTGACCTGAATATTGACGGCCTTGTTGCTGCTGGTACTCCACAACTGCTCTCTTCTGCTCACAAATCCTTTGCAACATGTGGAGGGTAGAGTTCCAAAGTGTGGGGACATCACACACCAGTTGGTGTGACGGAAGCTGAAAACGCTGCTGCTACACAGCAAGGGCGGCGGAAGCTGTAGCCGACTTGCGAAAATGAGCTGACAGGCGGCGTACTTTGACGAGCAGATCTGGCAACTCGGGGTATGATTTAAGAAACCGCTGAACCACGAGGTTAAGCACATGAGCCAGGCATGGTACATGTGTGATCTTGTCTCGCCTCAGAGCCGCCACCAGGTTACAGCCATTGTCACACACGACCATGCCTGGATGTAGGTTCAGCAGTGTCAGCCACAGATCTGCCTCCTCTTTCACAGCTGTCCACAACTCACAAGCAGTGTAAGGTTTCTCACTTAAGCTTATGAGTTTCAGCACAGCCTGTTGCCTCTTGGCGGAGGCAGTACTGCAGTGCTTCCAGCTTGTAACTGATGTGGTGATATCTGAGATGGAGGCTGAACATGAGGAGGAGGAGGAGGATGATGCGCAGGAGCTGAACACTTTGGGGCAACTCTGACTGACATAGGGCCCGCAATCCTCGGTGTGGGGAGGATGTGTTCCTTCCCAAGGTCCGACTGGGTCCCGGCTTCCACTATGTTTACCCAGTGTGCCGTCAGGGAGATGTACCGTTCCTGGCCACAAGCACTTGTCCATGTGTCCGTTGTCAGGTGGACTCTCCCAGTAACTGCGTTGTTGAGGACACGTGCTTGTGTAGTGCGGGGATGGCACACCTGGCAAAATAGTGTCGGCTGGGGACTGAGTACCAAGGGACAGCCACCGCCATAAGGTTGCGGAAGGATTCCGTCTCCACCAGCCTAAAAGGCAGCATTTCCAACGCAAGCAGTCGTGAAATGTGCGAATTTAGGACTGTGGCCTGTGGGGCATTAGCTGCGAATTTCCGCTGTCGTTCAAAGGTCTGGGATATGGACAATTGAACGCTGCGGTGGGACGTGGACGTTGATGCTGTTTCTTGAGAAACTGCCATAACAAGTGAAGACTGAGAGGAGGGGGCATCTTTACATGCAGTATGGACAGGGGATTGCCTTGCACACACAACAGGGGGTTCTATTGCACGCACAACAGAAGCAGTGGTGACACCCGCTGACACTGGTCGTGGACCCCGGGGTTCACCCCACAAAGTCGGGTGCTTGGCTGCCATGTGCCTGATCATGCTGGTGGTGGTCAGGCTGGTAGTTTTGTCACCCCTGCTGATGCTGGCATGGCAGGTGGTACAAATGGCCTTTTTGGGGTTATCAGCAGAGTCTTTAAAAAAATTCCAGACTCTGGAAGACCTACAGGTTGTACTGGCAACGTCCCTCGTGTTGGTGTTATGGGGAACTGTTGCCTGCCTTCTGTGTGCGGCCACCACACTGCTTCTTCCTGCCTGTTGGGGTACTCTGCCTCCCTCACCCTGTGTGCTGCTGGCCTCACTCTGCATGTCCTCCTGCCACGTTGGGTCAGTTACTAGATCATCCACCACCTCCTCCTCTTCCACTTGCGCACCATGATCCTCCTCCTCACTTCCTGGCAATGGTGTCTCGTCATCGTCCACCTCTTGTGACAAATTGCCAGCGTCGACTTCCTGTGGCCGTGGCTGTTCAAATATTTGGGCATCGCTACATGGGATCTCCTCTTCCACCACTTCAAGCGGAGCAGGCGAGGGGCACAAATCTGGAAATGGACCAGTGAACATCTCTTCAGAGTGTCCAAGTGTGGGATCAGTTGCTGTCTGACGACACTCGGCATGGTGGGAGGAAGGAGCATCAGGGTGAGGAGGAGTATGCGGTCGAGACTCACGGCTACTAAGATTTGACCGTGTGGAAGACAGACTGGAAGTGGTGGTGCCCAGGTAACTGGAAGTATTATCTGCTATCCAATTAATAACCTGTTCACACTGATCAGTTTGCAATACTGGTGTTGTTCTGTGCTTCCCTAGTAATTCTGTCAAGAAGTGGGAGCGAGAAGATGTGGCTGTTGGTTGTGGCACATTTTCTCCTTGGCCACAGCCCCGTCCTCTGCACGCACCATCACCAGAACGTCCAGTTCCACGTCCCTTGCCACGCGCCTTGCCCATTGTAAAGGAAGTAAAATAGCTTACACTCGCACTATCAATGGAAAAAGGATAATAAAAAGTAGATTAGAACCGTGGAAGAGGAAAATTACAGTTCTATTTCTCTGGCCTACACCCGACTCTTTTAAACAATCTGAACAATCAGGGAGAAACTATTACTGTTTTTCCTTATGGAAAAAATAACAAAAGCTGGATAATATATATTTGCGGCTGAACAGTGAGCGACACACTCAAACTGTTTTTTTTAGATACAAATGGCCCAAAAGTGGATAATACAGAGGTTTGAACCGTGGAACTGCAAAACCACACTTCTGTCTCTCTGGCCTACACCAGACTATTTTAAACAGATATATTTGTGTCTGAAAAATCAGGGAGACACTATTAGTTTTTTTTTACGGCAAAAAAATGCCAAAAACAGGATAATATAGATTTTTTTACAGTGGAACAGCAAAACCACAGTTATAATTTACTGGTGTATACCAGACTTTTTTAAATATATATATTTGCGGCTGAAAAGTGAGCAACACACTAAAACTGTTTTTTTTTATATACAAATGGCCCAAAAGTGGATAATACAGAGGTTTGAGCCGTGGAACTGCAAAACCACACTTCTGTTTCTCTAGCATGCACAAGACAATTTTCAACAGATATATTTGTGTCTGAAAAATCAGAGACACACTTTTTTTTTGGGGGGGGGGGACACCAAAAGGTTCAAAAGACGGGTATTTGTACAGTGTGAAGGAGGAAAAAAAAAAGAGGATTTAGATGAAAAAAAAAGGATTTTTCCTGGCCCCCAAGACCTGGAGCTAAGACCAGCAATTTCAGCAACAGGAGCACACAGGACTGTAATGCAGCGGTTGTTGGTATAACCACTGCATCTCCTATACAGCCTGCCTGCCTGCCTGATATCTGGGATGGATATTAGTCCTGAAAAGGACTGTTTGTTTGATCTGGCAGCCTTTACATACCCTACACTAACTATTTTGCAGTATATATCTCTCCCTAAATCAGCAGCGCTGTCCCTACACTGTCTGATCCCAGCCGTCTGTGTCCAAGATGGCGGCGCCCGGTTTTAAATACTCGAGGTGACGCTGTGCGGCCAGTTCATCAATGTAATGCCCACAACCAACATGGCTGTGGCATTACAGTGACTGGCTGGCAATCCCTGCATGTTCATTGGCTCTGTGTAACGGGTCTGGGAGGCGGAACCTCTGAGCAACTATACAAGGGGGCTGTCCTTGTAAGGAAGCGGGTGGCTCCCAGGGAAGACGGGCAGGAAATCATGGCAAGCGACAGGGACAGTCTCTGGATAGAAGGGCAGGTAGTCACGGAAAGTGACAGGGACAGTCTCTGGGTAGAAGGGCAGGTACTCACGGCAAGTGACAGGGACAGTCTCTGGACAGGCAGGTGGTCACGGCTAGTGACGGCAGAGCCTCCAGGTAGGCTAGCAGGCAGGTAGCAGGTGAGCGCTCCTAGGTGAGCAGGCGAGAGTCTCTGGACAGGCAGGTGGTCACGGCAAGTGACGGCGGAGCCTCCAGGTAGACTAGCAGGCAGGTAGCAGATGAGCGCTCCCAGGTGAGCAGACAAGAGTCTCTGGACAGGCAGGTGGTCACGGCAAGTGACGGCGGAGCCTCCAGGTAGGCTAGCAGGCAGGTAGCAGATGAGCGCTCCCAGGTGAGCAGACAAGAGTCTCTGGACAGGCAGGTGGTCACGGCAAGTGACGGCGGAGCCTCCAGGTAGGCTAGCAGGCAGGTAGCAGATGAGCGCTCCCAGGTGAGCGGGCAGGCTGGTCCATAGACAGACTGACAGGTGTCGGAAGGCAGACCGTCGGACCGCAGGCTTGCAAGCAGGTAAACGGATATCTGGCAGGTATCAAGCAGGAATCTGGCTGGTGACTGGCAGGTAACCGGCAGGAATCTGGCAGGTGACTGGCAGGTAACAGGCAGGAATCTGGCAGGTGACTGGCAGGTAACAGGCAGGAATCTGGCAGGTGACTGGCAGGTAACTGGAAACGGGACCTGAGGGCTGAAGCAGAGTGAAGACTTTGCAACAACATTGCTCGGGCACCTCCATTTTGGAGGAGGTGCCTTATATATGGTGAAGTCCTCCGGCCATTGGCCGGGGACTCCTTAGGACGGCGCGCGCGGCCGCTTTAAGAGAGGGGGAGCGCGCGCGCGCGCCCTAAGCACCGTGGCCCTAAGCACCGTGGCTACACTCTGTAAAGAGCGCCAAATATGCAGGGCAGAGACCCGAGCTCCCGCCCGAGTAAGCCGGAAATGCTCAGTGCTCGCCGAACATCCCGAGTAGCGTGATGCTCTAGCGAGTATCGAGCAGTGTCGAGCATGTTCGCTCAATACTAGTGTTAATTCATAGTTTTGATGCCTTCAGTGTGAATGTACAATTTTCATAGTCATGAAAATACAGAAAAATCTTTAAATGAGAAGGTGTGTCCAAACTTTTGGTCTGGTACCCCACTCTCAGGTAAGGAAGGAGTACTACCCAGGACCCACACACCCGCATCCAACACACTCCACTTCAGTAGGGAAGGGCGAGATTGCTCCTAAGGGAGAGCACAGTCCCTGGTCCCTAGCTGGAGTGTGGAACCATGTAGTGGGTGTGGGTGGAGGAAGCAGTTCAGGGGAGCACCGTCAGAAAGGGTATAAGAAGGAAGGGAACCATCTTGAAACAGCCAGTCCTGCTCAGGAGAGCAGTGTGAGAGGTCCAGGCTCCTGGCTCCAGTGCTTGGAGCAGGAGTTGAGAGGAGAGAGAGTGAGAGAGGACTGGAGCAGAGGGAAGCCTCCAGAGACAGAGGGGATCCCAGGGGCATGGTGAGTGCAGGAAGCCACCTGTGCGCCCGAATCTACATGGACGTGGAGGGATCAGGCCGCAGACAGGACCAGCCGCTAACTAGTGGAGAACAACCAGGCTCAGCTAGATAACCGGAGGCTGTTGTATTTGCAAGGTGCAGCAGCCAACCACCACAATTACATCGCCGAAAAGGTGGCCGCATAGGGTCCAGGGGATTGCAAGTCACCCGACAAGACCCGAGGCTACTGGCTTGGAACACTGATTGTGAGGCGCAGGGCAGGAGGGTGAGAGCCAGCGCAGGGAAGACGACTGAGAAAGGAACATAGAACGTGGTCCTGTTTAAGTACTCCTAAGAGCCTTGAGAGTTGCTGAATCCCTTCCCTGGTGGACACAGGACGACGTGGGAGGTTACACACTGGCCTTGGTAACCTGGAGTCTTGAACAACCGTGAGTAAAATCTGAAGACTGCACCCCACTGTGTCCTGGAATTATTGCTGCGCCATCACCAGCCCTGCAATACATAGCACCAGGAACATCTACCTCATAGTATCATTATTTCCTGCCCTGGAGCTAAGCTCTGCCTGTGGAGAGCTGAACCAACTCTGCTGCGTCACCATCAGCTCCAGTGGATCTGCACCGCTGCGGCAGCCCCATATAGCCGCATACCACAGGTGGTGTCATGAACATTATCTCTAAAAACTTTATTCCCCTTTTCTACATCCTCTTTAATTGACCGCTCTGGGTCACGGGCCAGGTCACTGCCACCGTGACATCCCCCAGCACCAACCGGCCTGGCTACCGTGTACCCCACGGCGCAGGGGGTGCGTCATACTTGGCGTCACGAATAGAGATGAGCGTTGTTCTACTCGAACTGTTCGGCAATCTCAAATTCGAGCTGTTTTGGGCGGTGTTCGAGCCGTTCGGCGAACACGAACAATTTGAGAAAAATTCGGCTGTTCGAGGTTATGTTCGATAACTGTTCGTGCACCAAAATCATAACTGGATTTTTTCTCAGTAATGATGAAAATTAATGTTAATACGCAGTTTGAGTGTACAGCGGGGTGGGGGGAGGGGCAGGGGATGGATCTCTGCAGGAACAATGAAGATCTCCATTTTTTTTTTCTCTTTCCCGCATTTACAGTGGGGAGGTGCAATCTGTCAGCCTATCAGCAGCGCACACACGGAGCGAAGTGCTTTTTTTCACACAAGCAAGGGCATGTGTCATTGGCAGTGTATGTCACATGTCCTTGCCCTATAAGACCAAGCCATTTTCCCCGTCGCCACCATTTTCTCACTGCTGCAGCTGCGTGTTAGACGGCACCGCTGTTGCTGTGTGCGCTATACCTTGTTAATTTCAAGCCAATTTTCGCACAAATCTACAGATAGCTTGGGAGTAGGGAATAGTTGTGATTGCAGTCCTTTTAAGGACTAGGTTACAGCATTTCCTACGACTTTTATCAGGCAGGTCTGTGCTCTTAAATAGATAGATTGTGGGAGTAAAGACTAATTGTAATTGGAGTCCTTTTCAGGACTAGGTTACATCAGTTCCTATCAGTTTTTGCCAGGCAGGTCTGTGCCAGTGCTGTGCAAGTTTTTTTCACAGAATTTGGCTGAATCTAGCAAAGCTAATCCTTTTTGGCCTATTGCAGAGTGTGTTAGTCAGTGGAGTAGCCTATCTGTGTTGCAAGATATACCACCTGTGTATAGAATACCAATTTTTTTACTGCACCTAGTGAAGTAAAATCTTTTGGGCATAGCATCATTCTATTAGTCCATCTATACTGACCTCCATCAGGTTGCAAATTGAATATAATTTTTTTCTAAATCTAGCTCTGAAAAAATATTGGGCTTCTAGCTGTGTGTGGGACTTGTTGTATTAGTCCATCTATACTGACCTCCATCAGGTTGCAAACTGAATATATTTTTTTCTGCATCTACCTCTGAAAAAATATTGGGCTTCTAGCTGTGTGTGGGACTTGTTCTATTAATCCATCTATACAGACCTCCATCAGGTTGCAAACTGAATATATTTTTTTCTGCATCTACCTCTGAAAAAATATTGGGCTTCTAGCTGTGTGTGGGACTTGTTGTATTAGTCCATCTATACTGACCTCCATCAGGTTGCAAACTGAATATATTTTTTTCTGCATCTACCTCTGAAAAAATATTGGGCTTCTAGCTGTGTGTGGGACTTGTTCTATTAATCCATCTATACAGACCTCCATCAGGTTGTAAACTGAATATATTTTTTTCTGCATCTACCTCTGAAAAAATATGTGGCCTTCTAGCAGTGTGTGGGACTTTCTCTATTAATCCATCTATACTGACCTCCATCAGGTTGCAAACTGAATATAATTTTTTCTGCATCTAGCTCTGAAAAAATATTTGGCCTTCTAGCAGTGTGTGGGACTTTCTCTATTAGTCCATCTATACTGACCTCCATCAGGTTGCAAATTAAAAATAATTTTTATCTGCATCTACAGTACCTCTGAAAAAATATTTGGGCTTCTAGCTGTGTGTGGGACTTGTTCTATTAGTCCATCTATACTGACCTCCATCAGGTTGCAAATTGAATATAATTTTTATCTGCATCTAGCTCTGAAAAAATATTTGGCCTTCTAGCAGTGTGTGGGACTTTCTCTATTAGTCCATCTATACTGACCTCCATCAGGTTGCAAATTGAAAATAATTTTTATCTGCATCTACCTCTGAAAAAATATTTGGGCTTCTAGCTGTGTGTGGGACTTGTTCTATTACTCCATCTATACTGACCTCCATCAGGTTGCAAACTGAATATATTTTTTTCTGCATCTACCTCTGAAAAAATATTGGGCTTCTAGCTGTGTGTGGGACTTGTTGTATTAGTCCATCTATACTGACCTCCATCAGGTTGCAAATTAAAAATAATTTTTATCTGCATCTACAGTACCTCTGAAAAAATATTTGGCCTTCTAGCAGTGTGTGGGACATTCTCTATTAGTCCATCTATACTGACCTCCATCAGGTTGCAAATTAAAAATAATTTTTATCTGCATCTAGCTCTGAAAAAATATTTGGCCTTCTAGCAGTGTGTGGGACTTTCTCTATTAGTCCATCTATACTGACCTCCATCAGGTTGCAAATTAAAAATAATTTTTATCTGCATCTACCTCTGAAAAAATATTTGGGCTTCTAGCTGTGTGTGGGACTTGTTCTATTAATCCATCTATACAGACCTCCATCAGGTTGCAAACTGAATATAATTTTTTTCTGCATCTAGCTCTGAAAAAATATTTGGCCTTCTAGCAGTGTGTGGGACTTGTTCTATTAGTCCACCTATACTGACCTCCATCAGGTTGCAAATTCAAAATAATTTTTTGTCTGCATCTAGCTCTGAAAAAATATTTGGCCTTCTAGCAGTGTGTGGGACTTTCTCTATTAGTCCATCTATACTGACCTCCATCAGGTTGCAAACTGAATATATTTTTTTTCTGCATCTACCTCTGAAAAAATATTGGGCTTGTAGCTGTGTGTGGGACTTGTTCTATTAATCCATCTATACAGACCTCCATCAGGTTGCAAACTGAATAAAAAAATTTTCTGCATCTACCTCTGAAAAAATATTTGGGCTTCTAGCTGTGTGTGGGACTTGTTCTATTAGTCCATCTATACTGACCTCCATCAGGTTGCAAATTGAATATAATTTTTTTCTGCATCTAACCCAGCCAATAGTTTTGGCCTAATACCACAGTTTGGCCACTCAGCTCTGCTCGGTTCCCATCCATTGTTTTTTTGTGCAAACAACTCCAGAGTTGTGAATTAGTTAACCACCAAAATGAGTGGAAAAAGGCCTGCTGTTGGTGGAAAGGGGAATAGGCGTGTTGGGAAGGGGAAAAAAGGTTGTGTCCGTGGGGTAGGTGTTAAAGCAACAGTAACATCTGCAGAAGAAAGACCATCTTCCAGCCAAACTAAAATGTCTACTTCTTTTAGCGGACAAAGTGATAAGATCCCTTTCTTACGGCCACGCCAATCGCTACAAATTCCAGATGAGGCACAAAAACAGCAGGTGCTTCAACGGATATCAAGTGCTCCTTTAAGTGGGCTCTCCTCCACATCAACTTCAACATCACAAATACTCCAGTCCTCAAAGGTGTCACCCCAATCGCACTTGCTTCCTCACAGCTCCCAAATCTCCAGCTGCCCGTCTGAGTATGAGGTAGAACAGATGGTTGAGTCTGCAGAGCTGTTTACTCATACTATAGCCTGGGAATCAGAGGTCGACTCCAGCGCTTCTGTGAATCCAGACGAGGAAATGATCTGCACTGATGCCCAGAATCTTTATGAGTTGGATCCAGGACCAGACGCAGAAGGTTCTGACCATAATGTAGACCCTCATTCCCAAACTGTAACTCCTGTTGGTGGAGACAATGAGGAAGACGATGATAAGACTCAAATACCTGATTGGAGCGACAACTTTAGTTTTTTGTCAGGGCAGGAACAGGTTGGCTCTGAGGACGACGGGTGTGATAACGCACAGGGTGATGATGATGAGGTTGGAGATCCCACTTACTGTCAACCCACAGTCAGCCAAGAGATGAGGTCAGCAGAGGAGGTGGAGGAAGATGCTAGTGACGACGAGGTCAGGTTGCGCCTTCCTGGACAGAGACGTAGTACTGGAAGCACGTCAACAACTGCATCCTCAAACACAACTCTGCCTCTCACCACAAATCGTGGTGGCTCTTCAGGTCGCATGGGTGCTAAGCCTTGCATAGCCTGGGCATTTTTTCAGATCGATAAAGATGACCCAACTCGTGTTATCTGTAACATTTGTCAGCAAAAGCTAAGTAGAGGCCAAAAAATACATAGTTTGAGTACTTCATGCATGAACCGGCACATGGACATGAAGCATAAGTTGCAGTGGGAAGCTCAGTGTGCTACAATGCGGCCTAGCCGGCCGGGTCAATCACCGTCTGCCATATCTTGTGCATCCGCGGCCTCTTCATCCTCTGTGACTGGGGGGACAGCAGTCACACCTGTTTTGGGGCGCAGACCTGCCACCTCTTTACCCGCAACAGCCAGCGTGATTGGCAGGTCATCATTTTCTTTGGAGGTGGTAACACCAGCTGGTGTTGAGCGCTGTCCGACATCGATAGCACCACCTTTGGATCAAGGCAACCTAACATGTCCGCCTGCATCTTCCTCACAGACCGGCAGTTTGCCGGGGACACCCTTATCAACCCCGTCTAAGCACAATAGCCAGCCCTCGGTCCCTCAGATGTGGACAAGTAAAAGACCATTTCCTCCTAGCCATGAGAAAGCTAAGAGGTTGAATTTCACCATCTGCAAGCTCTTGGCTACAGAAATGCTGCCTTTCCGCCTGGTGGACACAGAGGATTTTCGAGACCTTATGTCCGTCGCAGTGCCCCAGTACCAGATGCCCAGTCGGCACTACTTCTCAAAGAAAGGTGTGCCTGCGCTCCACCAGCATGTCGCACACAACATCACCGCTTCTTTGAGAAATTCTGTGTGTGACAGGGTGCATTTCACCACAGACACTTAGACGAGTAGGCATGGACAGGGGCGTTACATGTCGCTGACTGGGCACTGGGTAACTATGGTGACAGCAGGACAAGGGGCTGCTGTCCAAGTCTTGCCGTCCCCACGAGTTGTGCGTCAATCCTCTTTATGTCAAAGTTCCTCCACTGCTTCTGCCTCCTCAACCTCCTCTCGGTCTTCCACCTGCACCCAAAGCCTGTCTGGTCATGCCACAAGCTTTCTAACTGCGCAGAAGGGATCCTGCACACCTCCTTACTATGCTGGCAGTAGGGCTCAACGTCATCAGGCGGTTTTTACATTGAAATGTCTGGGAAATGTGAGTCACACAGCTGAGGAGTTGTGGTCAGCTCTGGAGAACCAATTTCATGAATGGTTGTCTCCACTGGACCTGAAACCAGGGAAGGCCGTGTGCGACAATGCTGCAAACCTGGGTGCGGCCCTTCGCCGGGGCAATGTCACACACGTGCCTTGTATGGCTCACGTGTTGAACCTGGTTGTCCAGCAATTTTTAGCCCACTATCCCAGACTAGATGGCCTTCTGCAGAGGGCACGGTCGCTGTGTGCTCACTTCCGCCGTTCGCATCCCGCAGCTCAGCGACTTACATCTCTACAGAAGTCGTTGGGCCTGCCACTTCACCGGCTAAAATGCGATGTGCCTACCCGGTGGAATTCAACTCTGCACATGTTGCAGCGACTGTGGCAGCACCGACAAGCCCTGGTGCAATACGTTCTGACGTATAGCCTGGGCCAACGAGATCCAGAGGTGGGGCAAATCACGCTGGAGGAGTGGTCTCAGATCAGGGACCTATGCACCCTTCTGCACAGTTTTGAAATGGCGACGAAGATGTTTAGTGCTGACGATGCCATTATCAACATGACTATTCCGGTGATTTACATGCTGGAGCACATGTTAAACAGAATTCGGAGTCAGGTGGTGGCACAAGAGGAGGTGGAGGAAGTAGAGGAGGAGGAGTTGTATGCGGAAGGGCTAACATCTGCAAGGTCCAGACGGTCGGCAGCACCAAGGCGGCAGGCATGTGAGGGTGGGGGAGATGGTTTTACCAGGGCGCATGGTAGCAGCCAAACTAGTGAGGAAGGTGCAGGAGCCCAGGAAGAAGTGGAGGACGAACTGATGGAAGACTCATCAGATGAGGGAGACCTTGATCACATTTCTGTTGTGCGAGGTTGGGGGGAGAGGACAGAGGAAGGAAGCATGATTGTTACCTCGCCACCAACACAACAGGGACTTGGTGCTCCTGGATGCGCAACACACATGAGTGCCTTCTTGCTGCACTACCTGCAACATGACCCTCGAATTGTGAGAATTAGAAATAATCCTGACTACTGGGTTGCCACACTGTTAGATCCCCGGTACAAAAGTAAATTTGCAGAAATTATTCCTGCCATAGAAAGGGATGCACGCATGCAGGAGTATCAGCAGAGACTGTTGCAGAATCTTACATGTGCTTTTCCACAAAATACCAGTGGTGCACGTAGTGAATCTCACAGTTCCAACTTGCCAACCGTGGGACCGTCAAGTGTTCAGCACTCAAACCGTAACAGAACCACAGTATCTGCTGGTAACATCAATTTTGCGCAATCATTTCACCACTTTTTTAGCCCATCCTTTGCAAGGCCACAGGAGACAAGAAGTCTGACACATAGTCAACGCCTAGAGACGATGGTACAGGAGTATCTCCAAGTAAACATTAAAGCCATGACTGTGTCACTGGACCCTTGCTCTTTTTGGGCTTCCAATCTGGATAAATGGCCGGAGCTAGCCACTTACGCCTTGGAGATCTTGTCATGCCCTGCAGCCAGCGTTCTGTCTGAACGTGTGTTCAGCGCTGCTGGTGGTGTGCTGACAGATAAGCGCACGCGGCTCTCCACTGATAATGTAGACAGACTCACGTTCATAAAGATGAACAAATCATGGATCCGAAACGACTTTTCTACCCCTGTGTCATCCTGGGGAGAGTAAAAGCTTGATGATTGGTTAAAATCACCCTACCAACCGTTTTAAGCTTTCAAATTACTAATCATGTTCATCTGTATCTTGGCTGGAAAATAATTTGGGCTTTGTAGCAGTGTGCAGCACTGATTCTATTAGGCCATCTATAATAAGCTCCACCAGATTTAAAATTACTAATCATGTTTATCTGTATCTTGACTGGAAAATAATTTGGGCTTTGTAGCAGTGTGCAGCACTGATCCTATTAGGCCATCTATACTAAAGCTTCACCAGATTTAAAATTAATAATAATTTTTAGCTGCATCTAGCCCGGAAAATAATTTTGGGGCTCCGAGATGCGCAAGACACATAAGTGCCTTCTTGCTGCACTACCTGCAGCATGACCCTCATATTGTCAGAATTCGAAGTAATCATGACTACTGGGTTGCCACACTCTTAGATCCCCCAAACTTTTCGATCAACCTTTTCATTTTAATAAAGACCAAAAAAATGGTCATTTTTGAAATTATAAGCATTAGCAGGTTGTTAGAAACTGAAATCAAACAGTTTTCAACTCAAAACTTTATTCTAGGTGATGTTACATTTTCACATAGGACCCCTTGTTCGAAAGGAGCTTCTGAACTCTCTCGTCCATTGAATTTGTCAGGTTTTGGATGGTTTCTGCTTCAATTGTTTTGCATGAGGACAGAATACCCTCCCAGAGCTGTTGCTTAGATGTGAACTGCCTCCCGCCATCATAGACACTCCTTTTAATGATGCTCCAAAGGTTCTGAATGGGGTAGAGGTCAGGGGAGCATGGGGGTCACACCATAAGTTTGTCCCCTTTTATGCCCATATCAGCCAGAGATGCAGATGTTTTATGTGCAGCATGAGATGGTGCATTATCATGCAAAAAAATGATCTTGCTGTGAAATACACGGTTCTTCTTCTTGAACCATGGCAGGAAGTGCTGTTTGAGAAAATCCACATACATTATGGAGTTCATCTTTAGCGCCTTCAGGGATCCTAAAGGGGCCGACAATCTCTCTCCCCATGATTCCAGCCCAAAACATTACTCCACCTCCTCCTTGTTGGCGTTGTAGCCGTGTTTGCGTGGGGTGTCCATCAACCAGCCATCCTCCACTCCATCCATCTGGACCATCGAGCGCTGCACGGCACTCATCCGTGAACAAAACAGTTTTGAAATCAGTCTTCATATAATGTTTGGCCCACTGGAGCCGTTTCTGCTTGTGTGAAGTGGATAGAGGAGGTCGACAGGGTGGCGTATGCACAGCTGCAAACCTCTGAAGGACCCTGCATCTTGTTGTTCGGGGGACGTTGGAGGCACAAGCAGCTTCAAAAACTTGTCTGCTGCTATGACAAGGCTTTTTTGCCGCTGCTCTTTCAACCTGACGTAATTGCCTGTAGGAAAGAGTCCTCAATTTGCCCTTATCAGCACGCACACGTGTGTACTGTGAATCAGCTACATACTTCTTGATTGCCAAGACACTTCATCCTGATCATCGCACAATGTTGATTGTAGTCATGCCTTGACCTAAACACTCCACAATTTGTTGCTTCTCAGCAGCCGACACATCCTTTTTCTTTCCCATTTTGGCAGAAAATGTAGGCTGCTTAATAATGTGAGACAGCCTTCTTAAGTAGTCTTGCCTTTCATTGGACACACCTGCCAAACTAATTAGCACAGGTGTCTGCAATTGCTTACAGTGATATAAAGAGCCCTGACACACATCACCATCAATGAGTTTAACTGACAAACAAACAAATTCTTCCCTTATCACTCCTAAACACTTTTTGCATAATAATTTGGAACACAGTGTACATGTGCTTTTCCACAAAACACCAGTGGTTCACGTAGTGAATCTTACAGTTCTAACTTGCCAACCGTGGTCTGTATGGAGTTGTTCAATAAAGGGCCCAAAATTAAGATAACATAGATGGGAGAGGTCTCTATGAATAGGAATTCCTAAGTATTTGATACCCTGTGAGGGCCAGGCAAAGGGAAAGTTGGACTGGATGGAATCCTGTATGGATTTGGGGAGGGAGACATCGAGGGCCTCAGACTTCGCTGCATTGATTTTAAAATTTGACCATGTAACAAAGTGATCTATTTCAGCCATAACAGCATGGATGGATATATGTGATTGAGTGATATATACTAGGACATCATCAGCAAATAGAGAGCACTTGTACTCGGTGCCTCCCACCTCAATCCACCTAATATTGGGGTTATGGCGAATTGATGAGAGCAGGTGCTCCGTCACTAGGATGTATAAGAGAGGGGACAGAGAACATCCCTGCCTTGTCCCATTGGTGATTGTGAAAGGTGATGAAAATGTTCTGACGCGCCCCCTGGGCCTTGGGACACCCGGAGCCGGACCCTTTTTGGTGGATGCTGGTGGTTGTAGTCTCCGTGGCGGCGACCCGGTTCCGTGGCTCAGGGCGGTCAAACCAGTGGCGGAACTATTTATGTGGTTTTGATGTTTAAATGTTCGACTACGCCACCCATGGATTGCGGTCAGAGTGAACCGCCGCTCCAGGGCAGACCGCTGAGGCTGGTGTTGTGGGTGCAGCAGAGCGTAGCATAACTCCCCACGGGAGGAGTATAGCCTCAGGGCAGTGTATGCGGAGGATGGGGGTGATGGTGCAGGGCAGCAGCAGTAACGACACGGAGTCAGTGATGCAGTCCAGGGCCTTTACTCACAGTTCTTATTATCCAGACCACGTCTGCAGGTAACGGCTGCCCACGTCGTACTGTGCTCACCAGGTGAGGGGCTCAGACAACTCCCAGATAACTTTGGAGCGCTTCACAGGACCCCCTTTGTGTGTCCTTTGTCTGGCCTTTCTTACCAACCCTTCTGTCCGGCTGCCTCGGGCCTCCTCTTGGTAAACTTGGCGCCAGTTTCCCTGACCCTATGTGGTGCCTTCCTAGCGGGTGTAGCGAGGGGCTGCGCCACATAAAATGTCACAGCCTCCTGTTTCTAGCTGAGGGTCGTTTCCTGCCTCCACTAGTTTCGGGGACCGGTCTCCCCCTTTGGCCTGACCCCTCCACGCAGGTGGATTCGGGCGTGCGGTGGCGACTCGCCCGTCCGCACCCCTGGGATCCCTTCGTTCCTCGAGCCTTCTCCGCTCCTCTTCCTTCCTTCTCCCTCTTCCAGGCCTGGGCCTCTGTTACTAGGCCTGCTTCCGGAGCAGAGCTCATGCAGAGCCCCTGCTCCCTGCCACTTCTGCTCAGACTTCTCTGCACTGAACTAAGATGGTGCCCACCTTTTATACTCCCTTCTCAATGCACCCAGGAACTGCTTCCTCCCTGCTCCTGCACTACAGGGTTCCCCTTCCTCAGTGTTCCCTCCCCCCACTCCAGCCAGGGACAGGGACTGTCGTGCCCATCTCAGAGGCATATTGGTCGCCCTGCCCCACGGCAATGTGGTGTAATGCATGCAGGTGTCGGGTCCTGATCCACACTACATCCTTACCTGAGAGTGAGATATCACACCTCTGGGTGAGGTGCAATACCTCTGTAGCAACCGAGCCCTCAGGGTGCTACAGTTCCATTTATCTTCAGCCTAGGTGACGTATTGCGATACAGGGCCGTGATTTTGGCTATAAAAGGGTCCCCTAGACCCCTACCCCAAGCTTTTTAAGAGAATCATATATGGCGTGCCAGGAGACTCTATGGAATGCTTTCTCAGCATCCAACGAGAGTATCTAATTACAAATTTTTAACTGCATCTAGCCCAGGAAATACTTTGTGCCTAGTAGCAGTGTCTGCTAGTCAGCGGATTATCCCGGCTGTTAAGCAAGCTACACCACCTGTAGTTTGGACACTTAATTTTTTCAAAGGAAATGCTTCGGGAACACGGGATACTCAGTGAAGAGCATCAGGAGGCACCCCAAGGCATAGGGGCTCGGACTGGCAGTAGGATGCCTTGCGGTGGACAGCCGAGCTCGATCCTTATAAAAGCTTTTTAACTGCAGCAGCTTTAGTGGACGCTACTGGAGCTGGAATTACGCGGCTGCTGGCATGAGACTTGCCCTCCAATAGATCCTTGTAAATGGATTTAAAGTGTATTCATTCAAATTAGAGAGACAATTTAAATTAAAAAGCTTAGAGCTGCCTCCACCACAGGGGGGCTCGCTCGACCCACCAGCGGACAGGCACCAGTATTGGGAGAGGGGGGCTGGCCGTCAGGGTTCACCGCGGCTCTGGCACAAACCCGGCGACACGGAGGTGGCACGGGCAGGAGCGGACTGAACGTGTCGGCTTCTCACTTTTTGGATTTTAGAAGGGCATGACATGCCTATATCTGTGTCTCCCCGTCCTTTTACTCCTCCACCTCTTTTCTTTTCGCATGACTATATGTACTTGTCACTTTTCCATGTGTTAGTTGTGTCTTCTGAGCAGTTTGGCAGCTTTTGGACACCTTTGAAGGTGTTTTCTATGTGTTTCTATGTGTTTTTGTTTGCCTGCCATTGGTTTTAACGGTGTTCGAAGGTGTTCGACGAACAGTTCGACGAACAGTTCGGCGAACACACGGGTGTTCGACGAACCGAACCGAACTCGAACACTACGGGGGTGGCTCAACACTAGTCACGAACAGGATGAACCGACCCATTACACCGGGTCTCGTACGCCTACAGACTGTGTTTAGTACTGAATGCGGCGCCCGCCCCAGAAGAACGGGCACCATTATGTGTGTGATAAAGGACGACAAGAAATCTCCCATTGTGGGCCGGGTTCCGGAATGGCGCCAAAAGCGGAGTCTGCCCCATGCATCTACGGCCATATACATAGACTTGTCCATCTGTCTAGGATAGCCGCCCCCTGGTATGGTCGACAGCAAGCTGCAATGGAACCGCCCTCGAAAGGGGAGAGGAGAAGAAAAACCTTGGAGACAGGGCGGGGCCACCGGCAGTGGAGTCAGAACACACCCGGCAGGCACCATGGACGGAAGCGAGAAGCAGACTCCCGCCCGTGGCCTGCAGCCAAGTAATGCCTCCCTCAGCCTGGAGGGGGTCCTGGGTAAACTTACCCTGGAGGACACGGGGTTCCTTCGCGCCAAGGTACAGGAGCTGGGCCGGCAGATGGAACAAGCCCAGCAGGCTGCCGTTGTGCTATGGAAGGATGAGCTGCTGGTGAAGCTGACTCGGCAGCGGTCCATGTTGCATCCCACCGTCAGCACCCCATCCCCGGCGGAGCCTGTCCTGGACCTGGAGGCGACGTACAGTACTGGAGCGGCTGCAGGAGCAGGTAACGATGACACCCCTGCCCCGGGCGCCGACAGCACTGCCACATTCCTGGGCTCCATAGAAGAACCACCTGTCCCCGCACCCAAATGGGTGTACAGTTGCCCCACCTGGGACTGGTCTGCAAAGTTTGAGGACCAGCAGGGAGCCCCCCTACTGCCCACGCCCACTCCCCCGGTTGCCTGTAAAGGAGATGGAGTGGAGTAAAGGTGGGATAACCCGGAGGGTGATCTCATGGAGTTCCCGCGGGAGACCCAAGCTGAGGCCCTCAGGAGGGAGGAATATTGCAGCCAGGAGCTCCGGAAGCTGGGAGCGGAGCGCAAAGAGCGACAGGAGCGGTGGGAAAAGATGGAGGCCCACAATATGCAAGAAAAGACCCGGGCTCGCAAAGTTAAGCCGGCAAAACCCAGTCCACGCACAGAGGGAACCGTGGTCAAGTTTGACCTGGATGGAGGATGGGGCTTCATCCGGGAGCCTCAACTGGCCACGGACTTTTTCGTTAAACGGCGAGATGTAGAGTCCCACCTACAGCAGGGACACCCGGCACGGGATCTTTACCCTGGCGACAGGGTCACCTATACCCGGCACAGAGGAGAACGTGGGTGGTACGCCATGCATGTCCATAGGGTGGTGCAGGAGGAGAGCATACCCCTGCCATCTGAAGCTGATGACCATCTGGGCCATCTAGTGGTGGAACACTTCCCCCGAAGGGGCACCACTATTAAGACTGAACTGTTAGTTTAAAAATGTGTATATAGTTACCCGGAAAGGGTATAGCAATAATCAGTGTTTAAAGAGTTTGTGTTTGCTTGTTTAGTGTACCTGTTAAGGTACAAGGACTTATAGGTTGTGGACGGTGAGCAGCCAACAAACTTTTATTTGTATAAAGTTAGCACTTCTTAAAGTGCTTGCTGTTGGTTTTATAAAGACCACTGAACAAAAACCCGTTTGGCGTGGCCGAAGACATGGTCCAAAGAGTGGATCAGCTATGCCCTGCAGCCACGCCCAGGGCCTACATTGGGGATTTTCGGACTGGTCCCTCACATTACACCTTTACCAGTGAGATGGACACCCAGTTATGGATCTCACTGTAGTTTCCTAAAAAATGTTTTATATGAAAAATGTTTTATGTGTGAAGAAAAATGTTATTTTAAAAGTTTTATATAGTAACCTGTAACGTTCAAGAGAAGTGCCTCCCATAATGGGAAGAAAAGTTGTAAATTGTTCTTCTATGTGAATGCATTCTAAAATTTTTTGTATGTCTAAAACACCTTGTTTTTACTCTGTTCCAGCCCGCGGACGTGCTGTGTTTAATGGGGGGGGGGGTATGTGGCGCCCCTGCGGTTTCAGTCGCCACAGAGGTACTGCATCTCACCCAGAGGTGTGGTACCCCACTCTCAGGTAAGGAAGGAGTACTACCCGGGACCCACACATCCGCATCCAACACATTCCACTTCAGTAGGGAAGGGCGTGATTGCTCCTAAGGGAGTGCACAGTCCCTGGTCCCTAGCTGGAGGGTGGAACCATGTAGTGGGTGTGGGTGGAGGAAGCAGTTCAGGGGAACACCGTCAGAAAGGGTATAAGAAGGAAGGGAACCATCTTGAAACAGCCAGTCCTGCTCAGGAGAGCAGTGTGAGAGGTCCAGGCTCCTGGCTCCAGTGCTTGGAGCAGGAGTTGAGAGGAGAGAGTGAGAGAGGACGGGAGCAGAGGGAAGCCTCTAGAGACAGAGGGGATCCCAGGGGCACGGTGAGTGCAGGAAGCCACCTGTGCGCCCAAATCTACACAGACGTGGAGGGATCAGGCCGCAGAGGGGACCGGCCCCTAACTAGTGGAGAACAACCAGGCACAGCTAGATAACTGAAGGCTGCTGTATTTGCAAGGTGCAGCAGCCAACCACCACAATTACATTGCCGAAAAGGTGGCCGTATAGGGTCCAGGGGATTGCAAGTCGCCAGACAAGACCTGAGGCTACTGGCTTGGGACACTGATTGTGAGGCACAGGGCAGGAGGGTGAGAGCCATCGCAAGGAAGACGGCCGAGAAAGGAACATAGAACGGGGTACCGTTTAAGTATTCCTGAGAGACTTGAGAGTTGCTGAACCCCTTCCCTGGTGGACATAGGACGACGTGGGAGATTACACACTGGCCTTGGTAACCTGGAGTCTTGAACAACTGTGAGTAAAATCTCAAGACTGCACCCCACTGTGTCCTGGAATTATTGCTGCGCCATCACCAGCCCTGCACTACACAGCACCAGCAACATCTACCTCATAACATCACTATTTCCTGCCCTGGAGCTAAGCTCTGCCTGTGGAGAGCTGAACCAACTCTGCTGCGTCACCATCAGCTCCAGTGGATCTGCACCGCAGCGGCAGCCCCATATAGCCGCATACCACAGGTGGCGTCACTAACATTATCTCTAAAAACTTTATTCCCCTTTTCTACATCCCCTTTAATTGATCGCCCTGGGTCACGGACCGGGTCACTACCACTGTGACATCCCCCAGCATCGACCAGCCAGGCTACCGAGTAACCCACGGACCAGGGGGCCCGTCATCTGCATACTGTATGTTTTAAGATATCCATGTTGTAATCTTGGTTCTGCTCCTGTATCTATGTAGTAAACATGATTCTCTTTCCATATAGGTGTAGTAACCTCGGTTCTGTTCTCATATTTATGTAGTAAACTCATCTCTGCTCCCTTATGCATGTGATAAGTCTGATTCTGTTCCTGTATCTGTGTAGTAAGTTCAGTTCTCCTACCATATCTATGTAGTATGCTCGTTTCTGTTCCTGTATCTATGTAGTAATTTTAGTTCTGTTCTCGTATTTATGTAGTCAGCTTGATTCTGTTCCTGTATCTATGTAGGCAACAAATTAGGTTCTGCTCCTGTAACTATCCAGTAACATCATATTTGTTCCAATATCTAGGTAATAAGCTGGTCTCTCTTCCTGTATCTATGTAGGTAATAAGCTTGGTTCTGTTCCCGTTACGATCCCGTAAGCCTGGAAGAAGAAGAGTGTGTGAAGAGGATGTTTCCAGGCAGTCACAGACTCTTCTTGTTGTTGTTCTTTCCTAAAATGGCCAAGTACCGTAGGCCTTATCCTGATTCCAGGGTCAGTCGGACCCAGGGAGACTCCATCTGCTACAAGAGTTCCCCCCAGTCTGTTCCAGTTCGGCAGCCAGTTGCTGCATTGGGCCTGTAGCCCCACCTAAAAGAGACATGAATACTCTTTTCCAGAGTCCCAACCCAGTGGGACCAGGGTCAGTCAGTTCAAGTGACTCGCAGACACCAACAAGCGAGGACTTCTTACACGGGAAAAGAACAGAGTGGTTTGGACTTGAGTCAAAATCATTCACCAGTCCTAATTTATTAATGAAATATTCAATAGTAGTCCTAGCGCCAGGATAGAATTCAATTATTTCAGCTGTCATTTAAATTCCACATTACTATTGCAATTATAGCAACGTAATACCTTAGATAGGGGAGATCCTCTGTCTTGGTATCAGCAGTTAACAGATTTTCCTTTGGTTTTGGCTACTTTTCTGGCTCTAAGAGCAAGGAGATTTGTTGTGAATGACTTAGTATTTTTAACTTTGTATATAGCACATCCTTTGATTCTATTTATCCTTATTACATAGTAAGAGGGCACTGATTGAATCTTGTTGGGACTTATTCATCTTTTTTTTATTATTTAAAGGCTTAGTCTAGTCTTGGTCTTTTCATTAGCAAAATGGAGAAAAGAAAAACTAAATATAAAATTAACGCGGCATCTCCTAGAAAATTTTCAATGTTAGAGGGCAAGGCTAGACCTCAGAGAGAGAAATTTTTTCATGCATCTTCTTCTCAAACCACCTCAACCATATTAGTAAATTCTTCTAATTGTATTAGTCCATTCAAGTCTAAATTCCCTGGGAAAAATAAAGAAGAAATTGCATCTGAGGAACCTATATTAAAGAGCTCATCTTCATACAGTGGGACAGTTAAAAAGGGTAATTTTTATAAAAATTAGCTTCTGGATCAGTAGCAGAACCTTCAGCTAAAACTGCTCTTGAAAAAATGAACCACCTCAATCTGCATCATCAATTTCTGAAACGCCCATTACTGATGAAATGGATACAACCTTCTCTGCCAAAAGAAAAGAACCAGGATCCTGGGCATTCAGAGACTCAGCTTTCTTTCCATGCTGACTAGGATATTGACCATGATTCTGAGATTTCTTCACCAAATCAAGGTCCAAGGAAAAATAGACCCAGGTTAGACCAAAATGGTTACTCCGTTATTATTTGCAACGTCAGACCCAAGGTCTTCATGAGAATTGATGATCTTCCTTCGACTGAGATGCTTCTGAAAATTATATGAGAATTCTAACCAAAGCCTTAAATGACAACACAGAATTAGCTTTTGAAAGACAAGTAAAATTATTTGAAGCTAGTATTGTATCTATCTTCAAAAGATTTGACGTAAACGAAGAAAAGTTTGAAGTGATGGAAAGATAGACAGAAGTCCTGACCAAAGAAAATCAAGATATGCAAGTGGAAATCTGCAGGTTACGTTCTAAATTGGCTGACTTGGAGGATAGGAATAGGAGAAATAATATTAAATTAGGAGGAATTCCCAAAGGCATAACTCAATATAATTTATCAGAATATATTAAATCCCTCCTCAAGAAAAATATTCCCTCTCTTACTGATCTCAAGATGACTATAGATAGGATTCATCGCCTCCCCGGCCCAACCTCCATTCCAGCGGATATTCCGAGAGACACAATCCTAAGGATACATTTCTTCAACACCAAGGAAAAGTTACTGAATTTTATTAAAGAAAACAAACACCTACCCGAACTCTAAAGTCAAATTAAAATCTTCTCTGATCTTTCAAAGGACACAATTTCGGCTAGGAGATCATTTTCTGAAGTTATTAAAGTATTACGTCAACTTTACATTTGCTACAGATGGGGCTTCTCTACTAAATTTTTGATCCTCTATAAAGGCAAGACTATACCTATCATTACCCTGAAAATGGGACTTGACTTCATCTCTAATGTTCAAGAAGGACTGGTCCGCAAGAATAAGTGTTGATAGGATTGGTGTACTTTCTTTTGACTAGTTTAAAACCATTCTTTTATTCATTAAAAGATGCATCTCTGGATGCTTTTTCCACAAACTGTTCCCTAAAAAGAAGTGAGCCCTCAAGAAGTTTTGTGGGTTCCTTCAGGAGGACTTCTCATTTTATGAGTATCTATTTTAAGGATATTGTATTGTATTTTCAATTTTAGATAATTGTATTTGTCTTGTAAGTCTTGTTTTGACTCAGATTTCAATACCTTCACGGCATTTATCTTAGAACGGTTTAGTTACACTTTAAAAATTAACACTGCATTATGGGCACAAAGGTTCTCACATTCAATGTTAGGGCCATTAACAGCCCGAGAAAGAGATTTTTAACATGGAAAGAAATTAAAAAAAGCAATGCCGATTTAATCTGTTTACAGGAAATACAATTTGCAATAAAAAAACCACCCTAAATTTACTCACAAAAATTTCCCACATATATTCCAGTCTCTAAACAAAGGGAAAATAACCCCTTTACCCCCCACGGTGGTTTGCACGTTAATGACCAGGCCAATTTTTACAATTCTGACCACTGTCACTTTATGAAGCAATTACTCTGAACCGCTTCAATGAATCCCACTGATTCTGAGATTGTACTTCATAATAGTGGTAAAATTTCTTTGATATCACTTATGTTTATTTGTGAAAAAATCTGAAATTTGGCGAAAATTTAGAAAATTTCACAATTTTCAAAATTTTAATTTTTATGCCCTTAAATCAGAGAGATATGCTACACAAAATAGTTAATAAATAACATTTCCCACATGTCTACTTTACATCAGTACAATTTTGGAACAAAAATTTTTCTTTTATTAGTGAGCTATAAAGGTTAAAAGTTGATCAACGATTTCTCATTTTTCCAACAAAATTTACAAAACCATTTTTTTAGGGACCACATCACATTTGAAGTGACTTTGAGGGGATTTTATGACAGAAAATACCCAAAATGACACCATTCTAAAAACCGCACCCCTCAAGGTGCTCAAAACCACATTCAAGAAGTTTATTAACCCTTCAGGTGCTTCACAGGAATTTTTGAAATGAGGAAGAAAAAAATGAACATTTAACTTTTTTCACAAAAATGTTAATTTAGACCCAAATTTTTTATTTTCACAGTGGTAACAGGAAAAAATGGACCCAAAAGTTTGTTGTGCAATTTCCCCTGAGTACGCAGATACCCAATATGTGGGGAAAAACCACTGTTTGGGCGCAATGCAGGGTTCGGAAGGGAAGGAGCGCCATTTGACTTTTTGATTGTAAAATTTGCTTGAATAATTAGCAGACGCCATGTTGCGTTTGGAGAGCCCCTGATGTGCCTAAACTGTGGAAACCCCCCAAGTGACACCATTTTGGAAACTAGACCCCTCAGAGAACTTATCTAGATGTGTGGTGAGCACCTTGAATCCCCAGGTGCTTCAGAGAAGTTTATAACATTGAGCTGTAAAAATTTAATTTTCACATTTTTCCCACAAAAATGTTTTTCAGCCCCCAATTTTGCATTTTCATGAGGGTAACAGGAGAAATTGCGCTATACCATTTGTTGTGCCATTTCTCCTGAGTAAGCCGATACCTCATATGTAGGAGAAAACCACTGTTTGGGCGCACGGCAGGGTTTGGAAGGGAAGGAGCGCCATTTGACTTTTTGATTGTAAAATTTGCTTGAATAATTAGCGGACGCCATGTTGCGTTTGGGGAGCCTCTGATGTGCCTAAACAGTGGAAACCCCCCACAAGTGACACCATTTTGGAAACTAGACCCCTCAGGGAACTTATGTAGATGTGTGTTGAGCACCCTTAACCCCCAAATGCTTCACAGAAGTTTATAATATGGAGCAGTGAAAATAAAAAAAATCTAACTTTTTCCATAAAAAAAAAATATTTTCACAAGGGTAAGAATAGAAAATGGACCCCAAAAACTTTTGTGCAATTTCTCCTGAGTACGCCAATACCCCATATGTGGGGAAAATACAGTGTTTGGGCGCACGGCAGGGTTCAGAAGGTAACGAGCACTGTGTGACTTTTTGAACGCAAAATTGGCTGGAATTGAGAGCGGACGCCATATCGCATTTGGAGAGTCTCTGATGTGCCTAAATAGTGGAAACTCCCCACAATTGACCCCAGTTTGGAAACTACACCCCTCAAGGATTTTATCAAGGGGTATAGTGAACATTTTGAACTCAGAGGTACGACACAGAAATTGATAACATTAGGTCATCATATTGAATAAGTTGTCATTAGTCATGAGTTCAAGTGCTCGTTATTTGAGTTTGCATCGGGCACTCGGGTATGCACCATGTATCGCGCCTGCTCGAGTGACATGCTCGAGTCCCTCCCCCGCATGTTTCACGGTTATTACACACCCAAAAAAAAACATGCGGGGATCGCTCGTGCATAGCAGGCAATCTCCGTGAGTTTTTTTTGGCCGCAAAGCATATGGGGCAGAGATTTGAGCATGTCACTCGAGCACTCGTGATACTCAGTGCATACCCGAGCACCCGATGCAAACTCAAGCAGCGAGCACTTTCACTCATTTCTAGTCGCCATATCATCATCATTTTTTTTTTTACTTTTAAAAAACTCCCAACACTAGAACAATTCTAATCCTAACACAACCCTAACCCTAGCACAACCCTAACCCTAGCACAATCCTAACCCTAGAGTTTATTTTTTACGCCTTTCCTCATGCGGTATAAGTGATTAGACGACTTTATTCTTTGGGTCGGTGCAATTATAGTGATACCAGATTCATATCAGGTTTTTATGATTGACAGCTGTCACACACTAAAAGACGCATTTTTTTGCAAAGACTAGTTTTTCCATTGCCATATTTTGAGAGCTATCATTTTCCATATTTCGGCCAACAGAGTCATGTGACGGCTTGTTTTTTGCGGGACAAGTTGACGATTTTATTTGTACCATTTTCAGGCATGTGACATTTTTTGATCGCTTTCTATTCCGATTTTTGGGAGTCAGAATAAACAAAACCCAACAATTCAGGAATTGTTTTGTTTTTTTTCATGCCGTTCCGCGTGTGGTGAAATTGATAAGGCAGCGTTATTCTTTGGATCAGTGCATTTACAGCGGTACCACATTTATATCTTTTTTTGTGTTTTGGTGCTTTTACACAAAAAAACTATTTTATAGAAAAAAATAATTGTTTTTGCATCGCTTTATTCTGAGAGCTATAACTTATTTTATTTTTTGGCTGATGGAGCTGTATGGCAGCTTGTTTTTTGCGGGACAAGATGACGTTTTCAGCGGTACCATTTTTATTTATATTCGCTTTTTTGATCGTGTTTTATTCCATTTTTTATTTGGCGGTATGATGATAAAGCATTGCTTTTTACTTCGTTTTTTTTTTTTACCATTTCACTACAAGGTTTAACTAGTGTGACAGTTTTATAGGTCAGGTCATTCTGGACGCAGAGATACAAAATATGTGTACTTTTATTATTTTGTTGTTTTTTTTTTTCATAATACTATCTATTGATGGGTACATTATATTTTTTTTTTTGGGGGATTATTTTTTTCATTTTCTGATTCTTTTTTAACTTTTACACTATGTTCCATTATGGGACTTTCACTTTTAACTTTCAGATCACCTGTATAGCATAGAGATGCTGCACCATCCCTGTGCTATACAGGCTGTCACAGCTGCACAGGGAGAAGTTACTTTGGTTATGCACTGCGCATTACCAAAGTAACTTGCTGCCTCCTGGTGATCCGGATGTTGTCATGAGTGAGTATCGAGCTTACCTCCGCAATGCTACAATCGACTTCGATCACAGCATTGTGGGGGTTAATGTGCTGGGAGCGGTGTGGGAGCGCTCCTGGCACATAGCACCGGGTGTCAGCTGTGACAATTAGCTGACACCCGGCGGCGATCGCCCCGCACTGCTTTTCATTCGGCAGTATGATGATAAAGAATCGTATTTTTGACTCGTTTTTTTTTTACAGTGTTCACTGAAGGAGTTAACTAGTGGGACAGTTTTATAGGTCGGATTGTTCCGCACACAGTGATATCAAACGTGTACTTTTATTGTTTTGTTTGTGTTTTTTTAATAAAACATTTAATTATGGGTATAATATATATAAATATATTTTTTTATTACTTTATGATTTCACTGCTATACCTTATAACCTGTCAGTGCTGCAGACAAAAGTTAGTTAGATCATGTACTGCGAATGATCTAACTTGCTAGTGCCTGTGACCATGGCTATGATTGACCCGTCACTACCGATCGCATTATCCCATAAAAATGTGCTTTTAGCACTAAATTTTTTATTTTCACAAGGGTGACAGGAGAAAATGGAACCCACAATTTGTTGTGCCATTTCTCCTGAGGACGCGGATACCCCATATGTGGGGGTAAACAACTGTTTGGGCGCACGGCAGAGCTCAGCAAAGGAGTGACGACTTGGAACACTGACATTCTTAGGATAGTCTGCAGATGTCATTTTTCGTTTGGAGAGGCCCTCATGTGCCTAAACAGTGATAAAAAAAACACAAGTGACCCCATTTTGGAAAGTCAGGAAATTTATGTAGATGAATGGTGAGCACTTTGAACCCACAGGTGCATCACAGAATTTTACGTTGAATTGTGAAAATGAAAAAAAAAAAATGCCCCGGGGCTTACTGCAATCTTTGGGAGGCAGAATGAACAAATCAACAGCAGGTGAAGAACTGGTTTTATTTATTTTCTACGCCATTCCTCATGTGGTATAACTGATTAGATTACTTTATTCTTCGGGTCAGTGCAATTACAGCGATACCACAGTTACAGTGCCTACAAGTAGTATTCAACCCCCTGCAGATTTAGCTGGTTTGATAAGATGCAAATAAGTTAGAGCCTTCAAACTGCAAACGAGAGTAGGTTTTATGAACAGAAGCATAAATCTTACAAACCAAAAAGTTATGTTGCTCAGTTGAATTTTATTAAATTTTAAACATAAAAGTGTGGGTCAATTATTATACAACCCCTATGTTTAATATTTTGTGGAATAACCCTTGTTTGCAATTACAGCTAATAATCGTCTTTTATAAGACCTGATCAGGCCGGCACAGGTCTGTGGAGTTATCTTGGCCCACTCCTCCATGCAGATCTTCTCCAAGTTATCTAGGTTCTTTGGGTGTGTCATGTGGACTTTATTCTTGAGCTCCTTCCACAAGTTTTCAATTGGGTTAAGGTCAGGAGACTGACTAGGCCACTCCAACACCTTGACTTTTTCCCTCTTGAACCAGGCCTTGGTTTTCTTGGCTGTGTGCTTTGGGTCGTTGTCTTGTTGGAAGATGAAATTACGACCCATCTTAAGATCCTTGATGGAGGAGCGGAGGTTCTTGGCCAAAATCTCCAGGTAGGCCGTGCTATCCATCTTCCCATGGATGCGGACCAGATGGCCAGGCCCCTTGGCTGAGAAACAGCCCCACAGCATGATGCTGCCACCACCATGCTTGACTGTAGGGATGGTATTCTTGGGGTCGTATGCAGTGCCATCCAGTCTCCAAACGTCACGTGTGTGGTTGGCACCAAAGATCTCGATCTTGGTCTCATCAGACCATAGAACCTTGAACCAGTCTGTCTCAGAGTCCTCCAAGTGATCATGAGCAAACTGTAGACGAGCCTTGACATGACGCTTTGATAGTAAAGGTACCTTACGGGCTCGTCTGGAACGGAGACCATTGCGGTGGAGTACGTTACTTATGGTATTGACTGAAACCAATGTCCCCACTGCCATGAGATCTTCCTGGAGCTCCTTCCTGGTTGTCCTTGGGTTAGCCTTGACTCTTCGGACAAGCCTGGCCTCGGCACGGGAGGACACTTTCAAAGGCTGTCCAGGCCGTGGAAGGCTAACAGTAGTTCCATAAGCCTTCCACTTACGGATGATGCTCCCAACAGTGGAGACAGGTAGGCCCAACTCCTTGGAAAGGGTTTTGTACCCCTTGCCAGCCTTGTGACCCTCCACGATCTTGTCTCTGATGGCCTTGGAATGCTCCTTTGTCTTTCCCATGTTGACCATGTCTGAGTGCTGTTCACAAGTTTGTGGAGGGTCTTAAATAGTCAGAAAAGGCTGGCAAAAGAGATCTTTAATCCACACATGTGAAGCTCATTATTCTTGGTGCCTGAACTACTTCTTAATACTTTAGGGGGACCAAACAGAATTCTTGTGGTTTGAGGGGTTGAATAATAAATGACACTCTGAATTAACTTTTAACGTTTTAAAAAACAAACAAAAAAAAAACAATATTTGCTGCAGTGCATTTCCCACTTCCAGGCTGATCTACAGTACAAATGTCACAATGCCAAGTTAATTCCGCATGTGTCAACCAGCTAAATCTGCAGGGGGTTGAATACTACTTGTAGGCACTGTATATAATTTTTTTATGTTTTGGCGCTTTTACACAATAAAAACTATTTTATAGTAAAAATAATTATTTTTGCATCGCTTTATTCTGAGAGCTATAACTTTTTTATTTTTCAGCTGATGAAGCTGTATGGTGGCTTGTTTTTGCGGGACAAGATGACGTATTCAGAGATACCATTTTTATTTACAATCGTCTTTTTGATCATGTTTTATTCTACTTTTCATTGATGATAAAGAATCGTATTTTTGACTCATTTTCTTTTTTTTTACAGTATTCCCTGAAGGGGTTAACTAGTGGGACAGTTTTATAGGTCGGATTGTTCCGGACACAGTGATACCAAACGTGTACTTTTATTGTTTTGTTTTTTTAATAAAATATTTAATTATGGGTATAATATATATAAATAAATATATTTTTTTATTACTTTATGATTTCACTGCTATACCTTATAACCTGTCAGTGCTGTAGACAAAAGTTAGTTAGATCATGTACTGCGAATGATCTAACTAACTTGCTAGTGCCTGGTGACCATGCCTATGATTGGCCCGTCGCGATGACGTTGCGGGGGCGCCGATTGGAGTGCAGAGGGGTCTCCCTCTGCATGTCTGCTAAATGCTGCAATCGATACCGATCGCAGTATTTAAGGGGTTAAAGTCCCAGGAGCGGTGCGGGAACTGCTTCTGGCACTGAGAGCTGGGTGTCAGCTGTGAGAATCCCGGTGGGGATTGAGAGCGCGCACAGCTCCTGTGCACGCAAAATCGCCTGGACGTATCCATATGTCCTAGGTCGTTAAGTACTTAGCAACCTGGATGTAGGGATACGTCTAAGGTCGTAAAGGGGTTAATAATAATACTTCCCTTGTTAAAAATTTACATATGATTAAATGGGAATCAGATCTTAAAAAATGATTTACAAAAGATCATTAGGAGAGAGGTCTCAAATTAACTTATGCTTGTAACATTTGCATGTCTCTTCATGAATCCTATTACAAAATTTTTAGTGGTACTTCAACCCGGTCAGAATGGCTAATGCATTCTACTCTCTCGAACGCTGAAGGAATTGTGGCCACAATGGTGACCTGTTTCATATTTTTTGGAATGGCCCAAAATAAACGATTTATGGTCTCTGGTATCACTATTTATCAAGAAACTAATTAAAAGAAATGTACTTATTGCTCCTCAAATGGCTCTCCTTTTATTGTATATGGAGCACTAAGAACCTTCTCTGAGACACATTTTAATTCATATTTTTTCAGTAGTTAAAAACTTCATAGCGGCATATTGGAAAAAAATGATTTCTCCCAATTTTACTGACATTCTAGGAAAGATATCTCATAAATTCTAGAATGTAAACATGCTATTCTAAATAACATGTCTGAGAAGTATAAGAGAAAATGGGAACTTTGGACCAATACTTTCCCTGAGACTAGTGTTTAAAGTGGTATTAAGATGTTCTAGTTGTGAATACTAAAACCTTCTTCATTAGTGATGTTATCACTGTTTTTACTGTGAATATTTAACTATTGGTATTTTATTGTTGATTTGTTTTATTTGTAATCCTTTTGTCAAACTTTGGAATTTATTATATAGTCTGAGTTCTCCTTTCTCCCCTTCCCCTCTCTTCCAATTTCCTTACCTTATCCCCCCCTGATAAATTCTCCTTTCTTTAAACCCCCCCTCTTTCCTTCCCACTCTATATATTGTGAGGCAGTGACCGGGATCGCATACGAGGGACGTTATATATCCCCCAGAATGTGTACAGCGACCTATTAAATCCATTGGAGTGCATTGCAGTCACAGACACACCGGCGGATGCAATGCAGGAATGAAGGTGATCAATCACCTGGTCAGACTACCTGGCTAAGGCAGATTAGTAAAACCCGGCAGGGCCTTCATTTCTTGGAGGAGGCTACAGGAAGGCAGTGGGGCGGCCTCCTCCCTCCAACCCGGGTTTTCCAATGGCTCTTGCCACAGGTCCTTTAAAATCCCTGCATTAAGGGTTAGTGTTGTTCAGTGTTGGGACCTGCTAGGAGCACAGCAGGAAATGTCGGCGGGCCTGTGAGCAGCTGAACCCACGCCTGGGAAGGCTCTGAGCGGCCCGGTGTGGCCGTTGCCCAAGGCAACCGTTGTTATGGATTCATGTTAATCCGGCTGCGAACTGGAGGACTTTCTGTTTACCCGTGAGTCGCTGAATAAAGCTGTTTATGTTGGACTTGGGTCACTGCCTCAGTTACTGCACGGTGTGAACACCGCCGCCTTACAATATTTAAATGTAATAAATACTATTGAAACACAAAGGAAATAAATATCTGTATAACAAAACATGTGTAATTGCAATAATTTTCTGGGAGAAAAACTTCATTTTCTGGAACAATTACAAGGGTGCCAACACTTTTGCCCATATGACTGTACGGCTTTTATTTTCCCACTAATATAGGCAAAAAAAAGAGAATCTAAAAATAACATAAAATTAAGCCCCATATCACGATAAAAAAGATGCAGCTAAGAACCATTTTCAGTTAAGAACCATTATATTCTCATTGTTATCATTCATATCTGCAGTATCACAAAGGTGCCACCATATAAGACATATTCTGTAAGCGGATCACTTCTGCTAATCTACTATTGATTTCTTGTTGGCTGCGCTGTATGAAATCCTTTCAGCTGTCCTCACTCATCCAGTTGGAGAGGAGCAGGTGAAAGATAATAACATACGATAACAACATAACAAATGCAGATCAGGGCATAAGAGGACTCCTGCAAGGAGCAGGGCTCTCGGTTTCCTCCTTAGTAGAATACAGCATTTTTTCAGCTACATTTAGGTCTTATTTACTAATTCTTTTTTATTCCTTTTTTCTTGAAAGAAACACCATGAATTTTTATTATATTTTCGATGGTATTTTTATTTTGTTACATTTGCATCACAATTTTTTTATGGCACTTATATGTTTTATTAAAAAGAACACCATAAAATGCCATACCCAAAGCATGCATCATTTTGCAAAATACAATCAGGTAAAGCTATAGGTCACTCTGTATTGTGCAGTACTCAGATAGGATACCACTCCATCAACAATGTAAGAATTAGAATCCGGCATTCACATGATGCAAAAGGAAAAACCTGATCTATTAGGAAACGCAATCCAACATAAGCAACGTTTCAGTCTGTAACTTAGACCTTCATCAGAAAAGAGAATGTCGCATATTTTGCATCAAATTTAAATTTTTGTAAAAGAAATGCATAAAAAATAATATGCTATATTGTAGCCCAAACAGAAAATTAGATTCACCATTTCCCCTTTAATGACGTTCTCCAAGAAAATGTTCTAATTGTCCCTTTGCTTTCTCTCAGCAAATATAAGGGACTCGGTCAGCAAAGAATTATTGTTCAAACCAAGTACAGGCGCTCTTTGCTTCATGGCGGGGCCAAACATTTAAGTGCACCTTCCCCCCAAATTGATTTCTCTCTATCTCCTCCCCCTCAATCCCCGCTCTACCCTGATTGACAACTTTTGCTTTATAGAGCCAGAGAAGGGCCGTGATATGGGGAAAACAAGTATATGGGAAGGTGCACTGTACTGTTTGGTGATGCCAAGGGTGCACGGAGCACCTGTACTTGGTTTGAACAGTCATTCTGTCCTGACAGACTACCTTTAAACACACTTCTAATTTACTTCCAATATAAATTCTGCCCCTAACTTATTTTCTGTGTGCTTGTCATGTGGGCTGTGATGTCACTCTGGTGACGTTCCTTACACCGCCCATGTGATTGCCTGCCTGACCGGTACTGCCCAGTACATGTAATTTCACTCCTGACTTTAATATGTGGTGGCACTGAAGTCCTGTGACCGTGCTTGTGCAATACCAGCCCGATCTCTGGTAGTCTTTTTGGCGCACCTGTAGAAAGGTTGCAGCAGGAAGTAGAGCAATGCACTAGTATTTGCTCCTATCTTCCACAGTCTCTAGGGCACAGCTGGAAACAGGCTGCAGCAGGGAGCACAGGAGTGTGCCGGTCCTCGCTCCTATCTCATGCGTTCTCTGTGGCACAGCAGTGCACAGATCCTCCCTTGCAGTCTCTAGAGCATAGGTTGGGAAGTTCTGCAGCCTAAACAGTTCTCCTACTTTGCACTGATGAGGGGCAAATACCCCAAAACTCTTATTTGCACATGGAATTTCTGGCTTGACTTCTTATCCTACGTCATGTGGCAACACCCTTTAAAGGATTGATATTAACTTTTAGGATTTCTGCAAACCAGGCAACGACAAATGTATAGTTTTTTTCCAATAATAAAGGACTTAAAAGAAGAAAAAGATACTTATGTTTTCGACATTTTGTTTTTTATTATTTCTAACAAAAAATTGACTTTGTAGGTGTGGTAAATAAAACCTGCTATAACACATGGACAGGAGGAGATCACACATCATCTTTCTCCTGTTGCTGCAGCCCCCTTTCTCCTTTACACTAGCTGGAAGACAAAGTCAGGAGTGGAACAATCAGAGGAAAATTATAATAGAAACTCGTCACCACTTTGTTTACCCACTCCTGGTTTTGGCTTACAAATACTGAGGTAAAAAGCTGAACAAATTCTTTTAAAAATTCCTTAAAAAATGCTGCATTTTTCCCAAAATACATCAAAGCTTGTATCCACATTATCTCCACCTGTATCTCCACCCTTCTCTGGTGCTATAAAGCCCAAACTGTCAATCAAAGAAGAGGAGGTGGAGATAGAGGGAATGCAAGTAGGGGGGAAGGCGCACTTAAATATTTGGTGACACCAAGTGTGCACTAAGTGCCTGCACTTGGTTTCAACAGTAACTCTGTATTAACATAGTCCTTTTAATAGTGCAGTGAGAATGAACTATGTGCTCAGGACCGATGTCCTGTCCTGTAATTGGTGGGGGACGCAGCATTAAAGACCTTAGCAACCAGACATTTATCACTCATCTAGTTTATAGGTGATAAATGTCGATTTTGGGAAAACCAAATAAAGGTGGTTTCATTGGTTTCATAGAGAAAATATTACTTTTTTTAATGTTTTTTTCTGACTTTTTTTGTGGCAAAAAAAATATTGCCACCAGATATTTACTGTAAGTCAGTGGTCAAATGTTAAATGGACAACAAATGCTGCATTTTTCAGACTTTTAGTGTGTTTTTTTGAGTCACTGTCGTTTTTGTTTCCCAAACATGGTATGCTGGCTTTTATCCCAAAGTCTTCTCTCTTAGGCTGCGTGCCCACGTTGCGGATTACAAGCGTTTTTGATGCGGAATTTCCGCAGCGGAAACGCTTGTAAAACGCTTGGTAATCCGCACCCCATGGTCCCCAATGGGATTCCGCAAGTTCTATGCACATGCTGTGGATTTTTGCGCAGCGTTTATGCTGCGTTCAAAAATCCGCAGCATGTCAATTAATTTTGCGTTTCCGCAAACGGAATTGCCTTTGTCCAATGCATAAAAAACGCAAGGCAATTCCGCATGTGCAAAACGCGCGATAAACGCGAGAAAAACGCGCGATAAACGCGTGCGGAATTCCGCATGCGTTTTTCCGGGAGAGGATTAAAGGTATGCCCACACAAAGCCTTTTTCATGCGGATCCCATCTGAAACCGAGCTGAAAAAGCATTAAAAATAAGTGAAAAAGAATAAATATATCCACTGCAGCGTCATATGTTCATATATTGTTTTGTCACTTCTTTTAACTGCTTCATTCTTTGAAAATTGTTAAGTGGCTAAAAGAAGTGATCGATCCATTCTTCCACCACTGTGTGATATGTGGTATAAAAAGAACCGCCATTGGCAAAGCAACCACATACGACGACCAAAAAGACTTTAGAAAAGATGCTTCAGGGAAAACACCATCAGCGTCTTCCTAAGGTGATTTCTTCAACAACAATGTGAGTACGTGTGCACATACCCTAAGAAAAAAATGCAAGAAAAAACTAAAATACTACGAAAACACACGTGAAAAATGAAACATGAACACGGCTCAAATGCCCTTAATATGGAAAAGAAAACCACTGCAGACAAAAAGTGGAGCAGTTGAGTGTAATAAGCAATCAGGATTCCTCCCTCAGTGATCAAGGGGATCAAGACATTGGGAGTTATAGTTCCAACGATATAAATTATTCATCCATTTTACTTTTTTTTGCATTGTTCAAGTTCTATAGAGAATCCTACAGAATAATGCCATAATTAGAGCATGTTGTTTTTTTAAAGAAGCGTGCACCAAAAAGGCATACCAAACGCCACACATAAAAAAGTATTTTTTGTAGTGCTTTTTAGATTTTGCTATTGACTTTAAGTTAATATTTGGCTGCAGCATGTTTAGCAAAAATAAACCATAATAAATCCAAAAAAAACTTGCATGTTTTCAAAGAATGATATAGGGTGGAATTAATAAAATCTAATGCAATCATATACCAGACCATAGACAGCCTAGATTTATGTTGAGCAATTGAATAGATTTGTGACAAATCTATTATCTAATTAACGTTTCTCCTTTTGACATATCTATTAAAAGGCATGAGAAATGTCTCAACTACCCTAACAAAAATAATCCTAAGAATATGTGTATATGACATCTTTTTTAGGTGAAAAAGCGCAACTTTTTTAGGTGAAGAAACAACAACAAAAAATGCTAAAAAAAGACACTTTAGGAAAAAAAACTGCGCATCCTGAAGCATCATCCTCTTGAAAAATTTGGTAGGTTTGCCCACCTGAAATAGACGTCGTATTCACAAATCCTAAGGCCTCATGAGTCAGGTCTTGTTTTGCATATGTGGATAAAAAGGACCATTTTTCGTCAGAAAACGTGCAAAATCGGCAGTGTATCATAAACGTATTTTCCCCACTGTATGTGCAGAAAATGCAAAGCAAGCATTTTTACAGCAAACGGTCATGGTTTTGTCATGCTCATTTGTGTCACCACAATCTTTGCAAGCAAAACTGCACCAAAACAGTATGGTTATGCATGATGTGGTTACACATCATTCAGATGTCTGTTTTCCACCTACATTTTCTATCCATTTTTCATGAATAGAACACGTACCCATCAGGGTAAGTTCCCACAATGAGTTTTGGTCAGTCTTTCACACTGCATGTTTTCAGAGCAAAAAAACGCAGAATCTTACAGTTCCAGCATTCTGGATGGGATTTATAGAGATCTCGTGCCCACCGTGCTTTTGCACGGCCATAGTTGCTGTGTAGCCCAAGCCTAGAAGTAATAGTAGTAGTAGCGGTAATAATTAATTGCCCTGGTTAGATATAGGTTTTGGCTACCAAATCTGAAGCATTTCTGTCCAGTCAAGACATACTATAATGGTGTGAATTTCATTTCTATGAATATTGTAGATGTTTCTTCTTATGCAGCCAATGCCAATGTGTTAAAACATAATCTGGGTCTGATGTTGGTAAATTATCAATTGATCCTCGTGGTGAAGATGATTTTAACACCATTCCACGGAGCTAAATGCATCCCAGAAGGATTCCAGGAACATGATTGACAGCTTTCCACTTTCTGCCAGGCCTTCATCTCATGGCACATTCATGATATAATGTTAGGAGGAACGTCTAGTTTCTGCAAGTAGGATCATCCATGTTGCACTTCAAGGAAATCTGAGTCTAAAGTGCAAACGCAAATGTTTAAATATGAAAGCTTTGAAACCTTGCTGAATCCATGCCAAGGCCAAATGCTGAGAAAGCATGGCCAAAGTGCTATCTATTAGGCTTAGTGATATGACAAGGTTCTTTAAAAGGTTAAACATACAGGATAGCTTTCTTCAACGGGTGGCACTAGAGAACCAGCTTTCTTCTTCTTGGAGGAAGGCTAATTTGAATACCTTTATCTCATGGACCATTGCCTGGTTCTTAAAGGGGTTGTCCGGTCTTGTGATTAAGGTCTGCGGTCACTCTATGTTACTGCAGATTGAACCCTTAGGTTATATTCACATGATGCGTTTTTGCGGTGTTTTTTTTCTGCAGGCAAAACCTGTTCTCTTTGCAGTAGAAAAGCAACGTCAAAAAAGCAGGTTTTGATGAGTTTTTGCTGCGTTTGTTACTGCATTTTTTGTCAGTGCTCATTTGTCTCTTGTGCATGCTGATAAAGTTTAGTGCATAAAAAAATAACAAGATTCAACTTCCTCAGGTTTTGGCACCAAAAACGCAGCAAAACCTGATACCTGCGTTTTTTGCTGCGTTTTTGCACTTACCAATTGCTTTCTATGAGTGAAAAACACGGACAAAAATGCTGAAAGACGTGACATGCTGTATTTTGCAAAAACGCAGCTCTTTGACAAAACAATCAGGAAAAAAAAACAAGATGTGTGCATGAGATTTCTGAAATCTCAGACTTTGCTGGTACTGTAAAACGTTGCTGAAAATTTGCATAAAAAAACGCATCAAAAACACGCTGCAAAAACGCAACGTGTGGACATATCCTTACAGCGCGTGCATCACATTATCTGGTGTTGCCAGTGAGAGCAGCCGATCATGTCACTTCAAGTATGTGATTTGCACACTTTCGGCTACATTCCGACTAGACGTGCTCAACCTCGATCTACCCGAGTGAGTTGAGCCGAGCACATCTAGCCAGCACGTGACTGCATGTTGCAGATTTCAGAAAAGAACTTCCGGTTCAGTTTACACAACGTAAAAAAGTCACCAAAAACTCATTGTGAGAACTTAATATTAAGGCCCCTATACATATTTAACTAATATCAGCTGAACACGCCGATATCGACAGTTTTGACGGACGACCTAATGTATGGGGAGATGTCAATCCGGCATGTCCAATTTTAGACTGCCGATCGCATGGTGTTCCCAGTGATAAGAACAAGTGGCAGAAGCATCATTCAGCTGACAGCCATCTAATGTGTATGACCAACTTTAGACCTCTCTCAAAGGCCTCCCAGCAAGTCAACCAGCTATTCTACTCTGCACCAAGAAGCCCAAAACAACTGTCTGCAGATTGGTACTTTTCCTTCTGGAAAAGACTCTGGTAAGGTTAAATATCCTTTGTTATGTAGCAAAGCTTACTAAATGGTCAGGCATTGACCTATAGATGAGCTCAATCCAATGGATGGTACCAGAGAGTCAGTTTTCATCCTCTTGGAGAAGGGCTAACTGGCAAGCTTAGTTCCCAGAGACCATTGCTAGACTATAGGTCTCCCTATGGCAAAACAATGCTCGCTTGCCCTCATGCATTCTTCATGAGTGGTAATGCTCCCTAGTGTCTTTTGGTGTTCATATATGACCTTCATTGTCTTAATAAAACAAACGACGTAGAATCAGTGAATCCTTTTACCAGCTGCAAACATTACTATAGTTCTCATAACCATAGCAGCGTTCATTTATCTACAATCAAGATTAGAGATAATCGAATTCAGTCAGAATCAATTTGTTCCCAATTAAAAGTGCCCCGATTTCCAGGAATTTTTTTTTATTATGTTCTGAGGTCTCAAGTCTCAACCAGACCACAAAGTATCATGAATGGAGGAGAGAGAAGGAGGTAAAGAATAAAAACACATTAAACTCACCTGTCCTAGGCCCTCACCTGACCTGACTCCTTATTCTGCCTCCACCAGGTATCACTTGTCCTCTGAACAAGTCTCTTCATTTCGTTTGGCCCATAAGGAGCCAGGTGATGACCTAGGACACGTGAATATAATGTGCTTTTTTTTAGTTCAAACTCCTCAAAAGTATTCAGAGAAACTGAGGCTGGCTGCCATTTTGCTGGATTTGTGTGAATCAAATCCCACCAAAATTTCAATTTTCACCAAATAATAATCTGGCAGGTCCTGTGGTAAATATCTGGTGAATATATTGGAGTTTCTAATTTTAGGACAAATCATTAAATAGGCCAAGAAATGTATTTTAGAACATGTTGAGATACTTGAGAACAAAGACATCTTTATTGCAGTAGCTTCTGTAAAAACACATTAGATCTCTACCTCTCTGTGGTGCCTCTCGTAAGCCAGATGTAATGATACTACGATGTTCCTTTATACAACACGTGCCTTTATATCTTTCCTCGTTCCCCTTAGTATAAGCATCTGTATCTGCCACTACAAAATTCATCTCCATGAACAGACCCCATGCCAGCTCCTTCACTGCCAGCCGCAGCACATACCAGCCGGACTCCCCCCTCCGACATTCCTCACCATGATCTGCATGTGGCAGAAATAGTTCATTGCTTCTAAATTTGGGCTGCTTCAAACTCCTCACCAGACACAGTACCCCAGCCCCTCTCCCTCCCAGCAACTGTTCATTTATCAACACAGAAGACTTATCAAACTCAGTGATAGTCGCCATGGTGTTCACAGGACAGATTCAGCACTGCCATAACTTTCGTTGTTCTGATGGAGCAGAACACTGGAAATAATAAGACGTGTGAACAGAGACTTAGGCTGTGTGCCCACGATGCGTTTTTAATGCGTTTCTGCAGCTGCGGAAACGCATTAAAAACGCATGGTAGAAGGGCAGCAATGTTCCCCAATGATAATCCGCATGTGCTGTGCACATGCTGTGGAAATTTCCGCTGCGGATTATCATTGCGGAAAAAAACGCAGCACTACCAAATATTTTGCGGAAGTGCTGCGTTTTCGCCGCCATTGACTTGCATTAGAACGCGCCAATTCCACAAGACTGCATCTGTACTTGCGTAATTGGCGCGTCCTAATGTGCGGATGGTACCCGGGTGTAGAGGAGAGGAGAGTCTCATCCACACCCAGGTACCATTAAAAAATCTGTAAAAAAAGAATAAAATAAAAAATAAATATATATTTACCTTCCGGAGGCCCGCGGTGCGCTCCTCCTTGCTTCCCAGCACTTCGCGGTGGATTGAAGGACCTGCGCTGACGTCAGAGTCATGTGACGGGTCACGAGACGCTGACGTCGGCAGGTCTTTCAATCCACCGCTGCCGGCAAGGGAGAACGGAGTGTAAAGCAGGACACCGGGGGCCATCGGAGGGTAAGTATACATTTATTTTTTTATTTTTAACCACTCTCTCGGTCACACTATATAAATCCATGCCGTTTGCATGGATTTATATAGTGTGACCTAGTTGTCACAAGCACTTTCCAAGTGATGCTAATCGCTTGGGAAGCGCTTGTCAATCCGCATGCGGAAATGTCAGTGAATAACGCTCCATTTCCGCATGTCCCTGGCAGGAAAACGCATGTACAATCCGCATGCGTTTTTTTCTGCCAGGGAGATGCAGAAACGCTCAGGAAAAAATCCTGAGCGTTTCTGCATCGTGGGCACATAGCCTAAGGCCTCATTCAGATGTCAGTGATTTTTCTCATATGCAAAAAATCTGACCAAACACTATTGAAAATCTGATCCAAAGCCCTGATGAAAACCAGTCTCATGTGTCATAGAAAGAAAGATTGCAAAACTTATCATACTCACTGCAATGCTAAAATCGGACAGAATATATGGATGCCGGCAGTGTTCCCACAATATACAGATGCCATCTGTGTGCTGCCTGACTGTCAAAAACCTAGAGACTTGTGTGGGTGATTTTGATTCATCACAATTGGACACAGTCCATGAGAAAACATGGACATGTGAACAGCAGTATAGACTATAACGGGTACATGTGTTATCCGTGAAAAACACAGATAGCAACATCAAAACCATATGTGAAAGAGGTTGTCCGGTGAAAAGCGGTGGTAGGCTATAACTGACAGATGGTAGGGGTCCGATGGCTGGGACCTACACTGGTTGGCAGAACGGGGCCCTTACAATTGTAAGGTGCCCTAGCGAGGTAGTTGTGGGTGAGCTGTGGCCCCTGCTCGTTCTGGCACCCTACAGACAAAGTGTGTCCTGCCTCTGATGTGCTGCAGTATATGTGGTGCTATCCACTTACTTCAGACCAGCCGGTCGCGTCTGTCTCCAGGCATTTCTCTTCTGGAACCAGGGCAGCAACAAACTCAGAGGACATTAGGTTCATAACAATAACTGAGACTTTACTTGGGGAAGAAGAATATGTACAATATTTACAGGCAGATATACAATGGGTACGGAAAGTACTCAGACCCCTTTAAATTTTTCACTCTTTGTTTCATTGCAGCCATTTAATTCTAAATTCACTGAAAAAAAACAGAAATGTAGAATTTTTTGCAAATGCATTAAAAAAGAAAAACTGAAATATCACATGGTCATAAGTATTCAGACCCGTTGCTCAGACACTCATATTTAAGTCACATGCTGAACATTTCCTTGTTATCCTCCTTGAGATGGTTCTACTCCTTCATTGGAGTCCAGCTGTGTTTAATTAAACTGATAGGACTTGATTTGGAAAGGCACACACCTGTCTATATAAGACCTCACAGCTCACAGTGCATGTCAGACCAAATGAGAATCATGAGCTCAAAGGAACTGCCCAAGGAGCTCAGAGACAGAATCGTGGCAAGGCACAGATCTGGCCAAGGTTACAAAAGAATTTCTGCATTACTCAAGGTTCCTAAGAGCACAATAACCTCCATAATCCTTAAATGGAAGAAGTTTGGGACTACCAGAAGTCTTCCTAGACCTGGCCATCCAGCCAAACTGAGCAATCGTGGGAGAAGAGCCTTGGTGACAGAGTTAAAGAAGAATCCCAAGATCACTGTGGCTGAGCTCCAGAGGTGCAGTAGGGAGATGGGAGAAAGTTCCACAAAGTCAACTATCACTGACTTTGCTCAAAAACACATGAAGGACTCCCAGATTATGAGAAATAAGATTCTCTAGTCTGATGAGACAAAGATAGAACTTTTTGGTGATAATTCTAAGCGGTATGTTTGGAGAAAACCAGGCACTGCTCATCACCTGCCCAATACAATCACAACAGTGAAACATGGTGGTGGTGGCAACATCATGCTATGGGGGTGTTTTTCAGCTGCAGGGACAGGATGACTGGTTGCAATTGAAGGAAACATGAATGTGGCCAAATACAAAGATATCCTGGATGAAAACCTCTTCCAGAGTGCTCTGGACCTTAGACTTGGCTGAAGGTTCCCCTTCCAACAAGACAATGACCCTAAGCACACAGCTAATATAACAAAGGAGTGGCTTCAGAACAACTCTGTGACCATTCTTGACTGGCCCAGCCAGAGCCCTGACCTAAACCCAATTAAGTATCTCTGGAGAGACCTGAAAATGGCTGTCCACCAACGTTCACCATCCAACCTGACGGAACTGTAGAGGATCTGCAAGGAAGAATGGCAGAGGATCTCCAAATCCAGGTGTCAAAAACTTGTTGCATCATTCCCCAGAAGACTCATGGCTGTACTAGCTCAAAAGGGTGCTTCTACTCAATACTTAGCAAAGGGTCTGAATACTTATGACAATGTGATATTTCAGTTTTTCTTTTTTAATAAATTTGCAAAAAAATCTACATTTCTGTTTTTTTTTCAGTCAAGATGGGGTGCAGAGTGTACTTTAATGAGAAAAAATGAACTTGTACCCACTGTAATGGATAAGGCCCAACGGGTGGTCATCTTTCCCACAGGTACTTGATACAACTTCAGCCCTGGTTCCCTTTTTAAGTGAAACATATCTGCTGCTCTGTTCTCTAGCCCTACATTATCTTCCTCACCAATGACAGTATATCTGGATCCTAGTTCTCCCCGCGTCCTAGACTTGAGTCCTAGCTTCTTCTGCAGCCTGCAGACAGAATGTGCCCCCGGGTGCTCAATGGATCTCTAGAGTTTCTCTGGCTGGCTAAGGGATCTCTTGTGGAGGGAATCTTCACTCTGGTGATCTTACTGTCTGGGGTACGGGGCCTATATTTACCCTAGCAACCAATATACCGAGGCTGCCTGTACTGTCCCAAGTACTATCTCACTCTGAACTCTCACTTCCTGCTTCTGGAAACTAACCAGAGATTTCCTAAAGTGCCCACCCTCTATGGGCTGTCCTCTCACACAGTTAACTCCCTCATTGCCCTGAATGCCTGCAATGCTACTATCTGACTTATCCTGTCATCTGCATTTGGGACAGTGGCATCTTGTGACTGGTTACCAATACTACAGTCCACAAGGAAACATATCAGGGACAAAGCATTTGTTCACATCCTGTGCTCAAACATAGCACTGGGTTCCCTCTCACTCTCCTGGGCTGCATTATCACAGCTAACCCCTTAACGGGACCTAACTGAAGCCCAGAGAAATTGAATTCTTGGGAACATGCTTTTAAACCCTTTTAGTGCTCTAGAGGGAAGCTACTCCCCTCACCACTACTTCACAATAATGCAGAAGAGATCACCTCTCCTTTCACTCTCTATGGGGCTGCCGGAAAATGGTGAGCTCATCACTCGGCAGCTACATAGCAAATGAGTAAAGCGGTAAAGCATGTGCACTGCCACTCAATTACAAAGGGGCTAAAAGTCTCCATACTGTTGATTGGTGCAGGTGCCCAGCGGTCAGACACCCACCAATCTATCCAAGAGATGCTATATTCACCAGACTACTCATTTAAGGCTCTGTTTACACCAGTGTTGACGTTTCTGTTGCAGATCCTGACACAATACGGGACTAAATAGAGGGCCTATAGTGCCGGGAAAAAAACGTTACACTTCTGCGACAAACCAAACGTTACAAAATCCGCGTCATGATTTACCTTCTTAAAAGGGTTGTCCACTACTATTCAAAATAGCCCAATGTATTTTTATGATGAAAAGAAGCTTCTTTCCAATTACCTCCCGCTGCTGTTTCTGCCTGTGAGCGGTGCTATCGCGGGCCGCTCACAGGCAGCACGTGACCCCCCCTGACGTCACGTCAAGTGAGGCGTGACTCAGTGCTGGCGTCCCCGCGGTGGCCACCACTCGCTTTCTCAATGAATGGGGAGAGGGAGAGCGCGCGGTGGATGCTGGGTGTGCCTCTCCCTGGCAGAAAAAAACGAATACGGATTTACATGCGTTTTTGACGCATTTTTACATGCGTTTTTTGAAGCGTTTTTGAGCATCAATGAATGATTTTTGGAGCTAAATAAAGTTATTTGGTGGGACATTGCTTAAGCCCTTGGATTACCATAAGAACTGGGGTATTGCTTCATTTAAATGATTAAAGAATGGCTTTTTTGTATTTCAAATAAAATGTTTACACTGTGTCTGTCTGTTTCTTTACTTTGTTTGGTCATCAAAAGGTCTGATTGACTCCTTGACATAACCAAACAAAAGAGTTGGGTGTCAGCTAGTCCCATTCACCCAATCTTCATTAGCATTTCTATTCATGTAATTTATGCGACTGCTGTTTTTTTCTTTTGCCTGGGAAGGTGCCATTAGGCAAACATTTCCCTGACCATTAAATAACATCTCACAGCTGGTTCGTTAGCCACTACATCTCCCCAATCAGCACTCAGCAGCACTTTGGACCCAACGTATTTATGTTGCGTTCAAAACGCGGTATTCTAATTCCACGCTTTATTACTGGTACATGTGAATCCACTGCATATAATGGCACTTCAATCGGTCAAAATCTCCGCTACAGAAATTGACATGCTGCGGGTGAGTTTGGGTACAAGGCCACGATCAGGAGCCGCTGCAGGTTTGACGCTGCGTGTATATACAGCAAATGAATGGCTGAAAAAACAAAGCAGTAAACAGAAAAGAACTATATATAGTCCAGATAAATCCATATTACTGCCAAAATTACCTAAAACTCGGACGGACCATCATATACATAATACAGGGGAATCTCTGCGTTGCAGAAGAAAGTGACGGCCACTGGAGTCCATTTAGAAATTGTACAAAATAATTTTTATTAACACATAAATATAAATTTCATATAAGCAGTCCACAGTGAGGGAACACGATGCTGAGGACAATAATACAACTATAAAAACATGTGACACAGCGGCAACATGCAGCTAGCCTATTAAGCAGTGTATAGAAAATTTATTTATGACTAAGAGAGACTCAGAGAGAATTACCATCAATATTCATGATCCATATATCACATAGTGTATAGACATAATACTCTCATGATACCATTAGCTCTCATACATAGAGTCATGCCATCCAGGATTCATAATAACAAGTCTCATACTGGATAAAATTATATTCCAAATATGCACCAGGCATTTGTAGATGTATTAATGCAATAGTTACCTGGATAGCCACTGGCAACTGGGCACAGCTGTACACATCACCCCGACGCGCGTTTCGGTAGAAACCTTTATCAAGGGGTACATGTGCATATCAACCACCCACCTTTACACTGTGTGCCGAATTATTAGGCAAATGAGTATTTTGATCACATGATACTTTTTATACATGTTGTCCTACTCCAAGCTGCATAGGCTTGAGAGCCTACTACCAATTAAGTAAATCTGGTGATGTGCATCTCTGTAATGAGGAGGGGTGTTGACTAATGACATCAACACCCTATATAAGGTGTGCTTAATTATTAGGCAACTTCCTTTCCTTTGGCAAAATGGGTCAGAAGAGAGATTTGACGGGCTCAGAAAAGTCCAAAATTGTGAGATGTCTTGCAGAGGGATGCACCAGTCTTGAAATTTCCAAACTTTTGAAGCGTGATCACTGAACAATCAAGCATTTCATGGCAAATAGCCAACAGGGTCGCAAGAAGCGTGTTGGCCAAAAGAGGCGCAAAATAACTGTCCATGAATTGAGGAAAATCAAGCGTGAAGCTGCCAAGATGCCATTCGCCACCAGTTTTGCCATATTCCAGAGCTGCAACATTACTGGAGTATCAAAAAGCACAAGGTGTGCGATACTCAGGGACATGGCCAAGTTAAGGAAGGCTGAAAAACGACCACCTTTGAACAAGAAACAAAAGATAAAACGTCAAGAATGGGCCAAGAAATATCTTAAGACTGATTTTTCAAAGGTTTTATGGACTGATGAAATGAGAGTGACTCTTGATGGGTCAAATGGATGGGCCAGAGGCTGGATCAGTAAAGGGCAGAGAGCTCCACTCCGACTCAGATGCCAGCAAGGTGGAGGTGGGGTACTGGTATGGGCTGGTATCATCAAAGATGAACTTGTGAGACCCTATCGGGTTGAGGATGGAGTGAAACTCAACTCCCAGACCTACTGCCAGTTACTGGAAGACAACTTCTTCAAGCAGTGGTACAGGAAGAAGTCGGTATCGTTCAAGAAAAACATGATTTTCATGCAGGACAATGCTCCACCACAGCGTGGCTGGCTAGTAAAGGTCTAAAAGAAGAAAAAATAATGACATGGCCCCCTTGTTCACCTGATCTGAACCCCATAGAGAACCTGTGGTCCATCATAAAATGTGAGATCTACAGGGAGGGAAAACAGTACACCTCTCGGAACAGTGTCTGGGAGGCTGTGGTGGCAGCTGCATGCAATGTTGATCGAAAACAGATCAAGCAACTGACAGAATCTATGGATGGAAGGCTGTTGAGTGTCATCATAAAGAAAGGTGGCTATAGTGATCACTAATTATTTTGGTTTTGGTTTTTGCATGTCAGAAATGTTTATTTATAAATTTTGTGCACTGATATTGGTTTACCTGGTGAAAATAAACAAGTGAGATGGGATTATATTTGTTTTTTATTAAGTTGCCTAATAATTCGGGACAGTAATAGTTACCTGCACAAACAGATATCCTCCTAAGATAGCCAAATCTAAAAAAAAACCAACTCCAACCTCCAAAAATATTAAGTTTGGATATTTATGAGTCTTTTGGGTTGATTGAGAACATAGTTGTTGATCAATAATAATCCTCTAAAATACAACTTGCCTAATAATTCTGCACAGAGTGTAGTGTGACCAAGTTGACAAGCACTTTCCAAGTGATGCTAAAATCGCTTAGAAAGCGCTTGACAACCCGCATGGGAAAATGCATGTGAAGAACGCTTTACATCCGCATGTCCCTGGCAAGAAAAACGCATGAACAATCCGCATGCGTTTTTTTCTGCCAGGGAGATGCAGAAACGCTCAGGAAAAATCCAGAGCATTTCTGCATCGTGGGCACATAGCCTAAGGCTGGTTTCACACATCTGGATATTTCCGGTACTGGAAAAACCTGTATTTAGAGATATCCGTGTCCGTGTGCACCTGTGTGGCACACGTGTGTCGCATCAGGAGCACACGTACCGACGTTTAGGAATCAGCGGTAATGTTAGCGCTGTTCCCAAGCGCCGAGTGCTGAACGCTTCCCTCATCATAGTCCCCTGCTGGCGCTGCGATCAGCACCAGCAGGAGATAATGATGAGAGTACTAGTCTGCTCCCGCAGTGCACACCGGTAAAAATAAGAATAAAATAAAAAAAATCCATCTAATCACCTAATCCATGCGACCGCTCAGCAGAGGAGCAGGGGAGAATGACTCCTGCAGCAAGCGGCCCCGAAGCTGCGCTGAGCTCAGTGAGTGACAGGACACCACTCGCTGAGCACAGCTGTGGGGCCCAATCAAAGCAGGAGCCATTCTTCCTGGCTCCTCTGCTGAGCAGTCGCATGGATTAGAGCGGGGGACACTTAGGACATGTGAGTATATGGATTTTTTATTTTATTCTTCTTTTTACTGGTGGAGACATCGGAAGCAGACTACTACAACTCTCATCATTATCCCATGCAGATGGTGATCAACACGCCAGCAGAGGACTATCATAAGGGCAAAGTTCAGCACCCAGCTCTTGGGAACAGCGCGAACTGTAGCATTCGTGTGCGGTACGTGTTCACACAGACCAATTGACTTGAATGGGTCCGTGCGATCATTACTGCCTGCAAAAATGGACATGTCTACATGTTTTGTACACAAACACACAATCCATGGGAACACACTGACATGTGCACACACCCATAGATTTGAATGGGTCTGCGTGTGTCAGTGTCTCCAGTACATGTGGAAACTGTCACCACTCATACCGGAGACACTGATGTGTGAAAGAGGCCTAAAGCAGTGCTTTTCAGATTGTGAGGTGCCCCCTAGTTGTGTCTGGTGCTCGGCTGAGGAGGTAGCTGACATACAGTTAGGTCCGACAGAGACAACATTTTTATAATTTTGGTTCTAGACATTACCACAATGAATTTTAAATAAAACAATTCAGATGCAGTTGAAGTTCAGACATTCAGCTTTCATTTGAGGGTATCCACATTAAAATTGGATGAAGGGTTTAGGAGTAGTGTTGAGCCACCCCCGTAGTGTTCGAGTTCGGTTCGGTTCGTCGAACACCTTCGAACACCGTTAAAACCAATGGCAGGCAAACAAAAACACATAGAAACACATAGAAAACACCTTCAAAGGTGTCCAAAAGCTGACAAACTGCTCAGAAGACACAACTAACACATGGAAAAGTGACAAGTACATATAGTCATGCGAAAAGAAAAGAGGTGGAGGAGTAAAAAGAGGGGGAGACACAGATATAGGCATGTCATGCCCTTCTAAAATCCAAAAAGTGAGAAGCCGACACGTTCAGTCCGCTCCTGCCCGTGCCACCTCCGTGTCGCCGGGTTTGTGCCAGAGCCGCGGTGAACCCTGACGGCCAGCCCCCCTCTCCCAATACTGGTGCCTGTCCGCTGGTGGGTCGAGCGAGCCCCCCTGTGGTGGAGGCAGCTCTAAGCTTTTTAATTTAAATTGTCTCTCTAATTTGAATAAATACACTTTAAATCCATTTACAAGGATCTATTGGAGGGCAAGTCTCATGCCAGCAGCCGCGTAATTCCAGCTCCAGTAGCGTCCACTAAAGCTGCTGCAGTTAAAAAGCTTTTATAAGGATCGAGCTCGGCTGTCCACCGCAAGGCATCCTACTGCCAGTCCGAGCCCCTATGCCTTGGGGTGCCTCCTGATGCTCTTCACTGAGTATCCCGTGGTCCCGAAGCATTTCCTTTGAAAAAATGAAGTGTCCAAACTACAGGTGGTGTAGCTTGCTTAACAGCCGGGATAATCCGCTGACTAGCAGACCCTGCTACTAGGCACAAAGTATTTCCTGGGCTAGATGCAGTTAAAAATTTGTAATTAGATACTCTCGTTGGATGCTGAGAAAGCATTCCATAGAGTCTCCTGGCACGCCATATATGATTCTCTTAAAAAGCTTGGGGTAGGGGTCTAGGGGACCCTTTTATAGCCAAAATCACGGCCCTGTATCGCAATACGTCAACTAGGCTGAAGATAAATGGAACTGTAGCACCCTGAGGGCTCGGTTGCTACAGAGGTATTGCACCTCACCCAGAGGTGTGATATCTCACTCTCAGGTAAGGATGTAGTGTGGATCAGGACCCGACACCTGCATGCATTACACCACATTGCCTGTGGGGCAGGGCGACCAATGTGCCCCTGAGATGGGCACGACAGTCCCTGTCCCTGGCTGGAGTGGGGGGAGGGAACACTGAGGAAGGGGAACCCTGTAGTGCAGGAGCAGGGAGGAAGCAGTTCCTGGGTGCATTGAGAAGGGAGTATAAAAGGTGGGCACCATCTTAGTTCAGTGCAGAGAAGTCTGAGCAGAAGTGGCAGGGAGCAGGGGCTCTGCATGAGCTCTGCTCCGGAGGCGGGCCTAGTAACAGAGGCCCAGGCCTGGAAGAGGGAGAAGGAAGGAAGAGGAGCGGAGAAGGCTCCAGGAATGAGGAACGAAGGGATCTCAGGGGTGCGGACGGGCGAGTCGCCACCGCACGCCCGAATCCACCTGCGTGGAGGGGTCAGGCCAAAGGGGGAGACCGGTCCCCGAAACTAGTGGAGGCAGGAAACGACCCTCAGCTAGAAACAGGAGGCTGTGACATTTTATGTGGCGCAGCCCCTCGCTACACCCGCTAGGAAGGCACCACATAGGGTCAGGGAAACTGGCGCCAAGTTTACCAAGAGGAGGCCCGAGGCAGCCAGACAGAAGGGTTGGTAAGAAAGGCCAGACAAAGGACACACAAAGGGGGTCCTGTGAAGCACTCCAAAGTTATCTGGGAGTTGTCTGAGCCCCTCACCTGGTGAGCACAGTACGACGTGGGCAGCCGTTACCTGCAGACGTGGTCTGGATAATAAGAACTGTGAGTAAAGGCCCTGGACTGCATCACTGACTCCGTGTCATTACTGCTGCTGCCCTGCACCATCACCCCCATCCTCCGCATACACTGCCCTGAGGCTATACTCCTCCCGTGGGGAGTTATGCTACGCTCTGCTGCACCCACAACACCAGCCTCAGCGGTCTGCCCTGGAGCGGCGGTTCACTCTGACCGCAATCCACGGGTGGCGTAGTCGGACATTTAAACATCAAAACCACATAAATAGTTCCGCCACTGGTTTGACCGCCCTGAGCCACGGAACCGGGTTGCCGCCACGGAGACTATAACCACCAGCATCCACCAAAAAGGGTCCGGCTCCGGGTGTCCCAAGGCCCAGGGGGCGCGTCAGAACATTTTCATCACCTTTCACAATCACCAATGGGACAAGGCAGGGATGTTCCCTGTCCCCTCTCTTATACATCCTAGTGACGGAGCACCTGCTCTCATCAATTCGCCATAACCCCAATATTAGGTGGATTGAGTACAAGTGCTCTCTATTTGCTGATGATGTCCTAGTATATATCACTCAATCACATATATCCATCCATGCTGTTATGGCTGAAATAGATCACTTTGTTACATGGTCAAATTTTAAAATCAATGCAGCGAAGTCTGAGGCCCTCGATGTCTCCCTCCCCAAATCCATATAGGATTCCATCCAGTCCAACTTTCCCTTTGCCTGGCCCTCACAGGGTATCAAATACTTAGGAATTCATATTCATAGAGACCTCTCCCATCTATGTTATCTTAATTTTGGGCCCTTTATTGAACAACTCCATACAGACCACGGTTGGCAAGTTAGAACTGTAAGATTCACTACGGGAACCACTGGTGTTTTGTGGAAAAGCACATGTACACTGTGTTCCAAATTATTATGCAAAAAGTGTTTAGGAGTGATAAGGGAAGAATTTGTTTGTTTGTCAGTTAAACTCATTGATGTTGATGTGTGTAAGCAATTTCAGACACCTGTGCTAATTAGTTTGGCAGGTGTGTCCAATGAAAGGCAAGACTACTTAAGAAGGCTGTCTCACATTATTAAGCAGCCTACATTTTCTGCCAAAATGGGAAAGAAAAAGGATGTGTCGGCTGCTGAGAAGCAACAAATTGTGGAGTGTTTAGGTCAAGGCATGACTACAATCAACATTGTGCGATGATCAGGATGAAGTGTCTTGGCAATCAAGAAGTATGTAGCTGATTCACAGTACACACGTGTGCGTGCTGATAAGGGCAAATTGAGGACTCTTTCCTACAGGCAATTACGTCAGGTTGAAAGAGCAGCGGCAAAAAAGCCTTGTCAAAGCAGCAGACAAGTTTTTGAAGCTGCTTGTGCCTCCAACGTCCCCCGAACAACAAGATGCAGGGTCCTTCAGAGGTTTGCAGCTGTGCATACGCCATCCTGTCGACCTCCTCTATCCACTTCACACAAGCAGAAACGGCTCCAGTGGGCCAAACATTACATGAAGACTGATTTCAAAACTGTTTTGTTCATGGATGAGTGCCGTGCAGCGCTCGATGGTCCAGATGGATGGAGTGGCGGATGGCTGGTTGATGGACACCCCACGCAAACACGGCTACAGCGCCAACAAGGAGGAGGTGGAGTAATGTTTTGGGCTGGAATCATGGGGAGAGAGATTGTCGGCCCCTTTAGGATCCCTGAAGGCGCTAAAGATGAACTCCATAATGTATGTGGATTTTCTCAAACAGCACTTCCTGCCATGGTTCAAGAAGAAGAACCGTGTATTTCACAGCAAGATCATTTTTCTGCATGATAATGCACCATCTCATGCTGCACATAAAACATCTGCATCTCTGGCTGATATGGGCATAAAAGGGGACAAACTTATGGTGTGACCCCCATGCTCCCCTGACCTCTACCCCATTCAGAACCTTTGGAGCATCATTAAAAGGAGTGTCTATGATGGCGGGAGGCAGTTCACATCTAAGCAACAGCTCTGGGAGGGTATTCTGTCCTCATGCAAAACAATTGAAGCAGAAACCATCCAAAACCTGACAAATTCAATGGACGAGAGAGTTCAGAAGCTCCTTTCGAACAAGGGGTCCTATGTGAAAATGTAACATCACCTAGAATAAAGTTTTGAGTTGAAAACTGTTTGATTTCAGTTTCTAACAACCTGCTAATGCTTATAATTTCAAAAATGACCATTTTTTTGGTCTTTATTAAAATGAAAAGGTTGATCGAAAAGTTTGGGGGATCTAAGAGTGTGGCAACCCAGTAGTCATGATTACTTCGAATTCTAACAATATGAGGGTCATGCTGCAGGTAGTGCAGCAAGAAGGCACTTATGTGTCTTGCGCATCTCGGAGCCCCAAAATTATTTTCCGGGCTTAATTTTAAATCTGGTGAAGCTTTAGTATAGATGGCCTAATAGGATCAGTGCTGCACACTGCTACAAAGCCCAAATTATTTTCCAGTCAAGATACAGATAAACATGATTAGCAATTTTAAATCTGGTGGAGCTTATTATAGATGGCCTAATAGAATCAGTGCTGCACACTGCTACAAAGCCCAAATTATTTTCCAGCCAAGATACAGATAAACATGATTAGTAATTTGAAAGCTTAAAACGGTTGGTAGGGTGATTTTAACCAATCATCAAGCTTTTACTCTCCCCAGGATGACACAGGGGTAGAAAAGTCGTTTCGGATCCATGATTTGTTCATCTTTATGAACGTGAGTCTGTCTACATTATCAGTGGAGAGCCGCGTGCGCTTATCTGTCAGCACACCACCAGCAGCGCTGAACACACGTTCAGAAAGAACGCTGGCTGCGGGGCATGACAAGATCTCCAAGGCGTAAGTGGCTAGCTCCGGCCATTTATCCAGATTGGAAGCCCAAAAAGAGCAAGGGTCCAGTGACACAGTCGTGGCTTCAATGTTTACTTGGAGATACTCCTGTACCATCGTCTCTAGGCGTTGACTATGTGTCAGACTTCTTGTCTCCTGTGTCCTTGCAAAGGATGGGCTAAAAAAGTGGTGAAATGATTCCGCAAAATTGATGTTACCAGCAGATACTGTGGTTCTGTTACGGTTTGAGTGCTGAACACTTGACGGTCCCACGGTTGGCAAGTTGGAACTGTGAGATTCACTACGTGCACCACTGGTATTTTGTGGAAAAGCACATGTAAGATTCTGCAACAGTCTCTGCTGATACTCCTGCATGCGTGCATCCCTTTCTATGGCAGGAATAATTTCTGCAAATTTACTTTTGTACCGGGGATCTAACAGTGTGGCAACCCAGTAGTCAGGATTATTTCTAATTCTCACAATTCGAGGGTCATGTTGCAGGTAGTGCAGCAAGAAGGCACTCATGTGTGTTGCGCATCCAGGAGCACCAAGTCCCTGTTGTGTTGGTGGCGAGGTAACAATCATGCTTCCTTCCTCTGTCCTCTCCCCCCAACCTCGCACAACAGAAATGTGATCAAGGTCTCCCTCATCTGATGAGTCTTCCATCAGTTCGTCCTCCACTTCTTCCTGGGCTCCTGCACCTTCCTCACTAGTTTGGCTGCTACCATGCGCCCTGGTAAAACCATCTCCCCCACCCTCACATGCCTGCCGCCTTGGTGCTGCCGACCGTCTGGACCTTGCAGATGTTAGCCCTTCCGCATACAACTCCTCCTCCTCTACTTCCTCCACCTCCTCTTGTGCCACCACCTGACTCCGAATTCTGTTTAACATGTGCTCCAGCATGTAAATCACCGGAATAGTCATGCTGATAATGGCATCGTCAGCACTAAACATCTTCGTCGCCATTTCAAAACTGTGCAGAAGGGTGCATAGGTCCCTGATCTGAGAACACTCCTCCAGCGTGATTTGCCCCACCTCTGGATCTCGTTGGCCCAGGCTATACGTCAGAACTTATTGCACCAGGGCTTGTCGGTGCTGCCACAGTCGCTGCAACATGTGCAGAGTTGAATTCCACCGGGTAGGCACATCGCATTTTAGCCGGTGAAGTGGCAGGCCCAACGACTTCTGTAGAGATGTAAGTCGCTGAGCTGCGGGATGCGAATGGCGAAAGTGAGCACACAGCGACCGTGCCCTCTGCAGAAGGCCATCTAGTCTGGGATAGTGGGCTAAAAATTGCTGGACAATCAGGTTCAACACGTGAGCCATACAAGGCACGTGTCTGACATTGCCCCGGCGAAGGGCCGCACCCAGGTTTGCAGCATTGTCGCACACGGCCTTCCCTGGTTTCAGGTCCAGTGGAGACAACCATTCATGAAATTGGTTCTCCAGAGCTGACCACAACTCCTCAGCTGTGTGACTCGCATTTCCCAGACATTTCAATGTAAAAACCGCCTGATGACGTTGAGCCCTACTGCCAGCATAGTAAGGAGGTGTGCAGGATCCCTTCTGCGCAGTTAGAAAGCTTGTGGCATGACCAGACAGGCTTTGGGTGCAGGTGGAAGACCGAGAGGAGGTTGAGGAGGCAGAAGCAGTGGAGGAACTTTGACATAAAGAGGATTGACGCACAACTCGTGGGGACGGCAAGACTTGGACAGCAGCCCCTTGTCCTGCTGTCACCATAGTTACCCAGTGCCCAGTCAGCGACATGTAACGCCCCTGTCCATGCCTACTCGTCCAAGTGTCTGTGGTGAAATGCACCCTGTCACACACAGAGTTTCTCAAAGAAGCGGTGATGTTGTGTGCGACATGCTGGTGGAGCGCAGGCACACCTTTCTTTGAGAAGTAGTGCCGACTGGGCATCTGGTACTGGGGCACTGCGACGGACATAAGGTCTCGAAAATCCTCTGTGTCCAGCAGGCGGAAAGGCAGCATTTCTGTAGCCAAGAACTTGCAGATGGTGAAATTCAACCTCTTAGCTTTCTCATGGCTAGGAGGAAATGGTCTTTTACCTGTCCACATCTGAGGGACCGAGGGCTGGCTATTGTGCTTAGACGGGGTTGATAAGGGTGTCCCCGGCAAACTGACGGTCTGTGAGGAAGATGCAGGCGGACATGTTAGGTTGCCTTGATCCAAAGGTGGTGCTATCGATGTCGGACAGCGCTCAACACCAGCTGGTGTTACCACCTCCAAAGAAAATGATGACCTGCCAATCACGCTGGCTGTTGCGGGTAAAGAGGTGGCAGGTCTGCGCCCCAAAACAGGTGTGACTGCTGTCCCCCCAGTCACAGAGGATGAAGAGGCCGCGGATGCACAAGATATGGCAGACGGTGGTTGGCCCGGCCGGCTAGGCCGCATTGTAGCACACTGAGCTTCCCACTGCAACTTATGCTTCATGTCCATGTGCCGGTTCATGCATGAAGTACTCAAACTATGTATTTTTTGGCCTCTACTTAGCTTTTGCTGACAAATGTTACAGATAACACGAGTTGGGTCATCTTTATCGATCTGAAAAAATGCCCAGGCTATGCAAGGCTTAGCACCCATGCGACCTGAAGAGCCACCACGACTTGTGGTGAGTGTTATGTTCTGCTACCAGAGCTAAGGAAAGAGAGGAAATCTGTCCCTACGATAGAACTCAGCTGAATCCCTACGATGTAACAGGGAACCTGATCCTGCGATCAGACCTGCTAAAGTCCTAAGCTAGTCTGTACGGAGACCTATAGATGTGCGGAAGGAATCCCTACAAGTACTAAGGACTGGGAGGAAAATGGGATGCCTCCTAACAGAAATAGTAGCAGACAGACAAACAAACAAAATATATAGAACACTGAGGTCCGTAGACCAAGCAAACTAACAGAGTTAGATACAGAGCACAGGCTAGCTAGAAAGTAGTTATACAATGAAGTCCAGCAAAGCCAGAAGGGCGGAGCAGGATTAAATAGGCCAACGAGGTCATGTGACCAGCAAAGGAAAAAACCTAAGAGCAAGGTTCTAACAGTACCCCCCCTTCTAAGAGGATCCTCCGGATCCCCTAGGACCAGGCTTATCAGGAAATCTCCTGTGAAACGCTCTGATAAGTCTGGACGCGGAAACATCATCTGACCTCACCCAAGAGTTATCCTCGGGTCCGAAACCTTTCCAGGCCACCAGATACTGCAAACTACCTCTATACCGTCTAGAGTTAAGGATGCGAGAAATTTCATATTCCCCGTCCTCCACCACCGGAGGAACAGAGGCAGAGGCGTCACCATCCGACACAACAGCTTTTTTTAACAGAGAGACATGAAATACCGGATTAATTCCCCAGGAGGTAGGAACCTCCAACCTAACAGCAGATTGGTTGACAACCTGAAGCACCTTAAAGGGCCCTACAAACTTGGGACCCAATTTCTTAGAAGGAATCCTCAACCGCAGATTCCTAGAGGACAACCAAACCATGTCACCAACAGCGAACAAAACCTCCTGTCGTTTCCGATCAAAGTAGTCTTTAGATTTTCTGTTGGCCTCCTGAAGATTACCACGCACATCCGTCCAAACTCTCTCCAAATCAGCGGAAAAATTCTCCTCCTCAGGCACGGCAGATCCCAACTTGGAGAACGACCCAAACGACGGATGTCTCCCAGAACAACAAAAAAAAGGCGAACAACCAGCAGAAGAAGATGTATGATTGTTCAGAGCAAATTCAGCAAGTGGCAGAAACTCAGACCACCCCTCTTGATTGTCTGCCACAAAACAACGCAAGAACTGCTCAACATCCTGGTTTTTCCTTTCTGTCTGGCCATTAGATTCAGGATGATATCCGGACGAGAACGACAAATGAACTCCCAACCTGTCACAAAAGGTACGCCAAAAACGAGCCACGAACTGAGGACCCCTATCAGAAACAATGTCAGTAGGAACGCCATGAAGTCTGACAATTTCCTTGACAAAGGCCTTAGCGAGAGTTTTAGCGCAGGGCAGTTTGACGAAGGGAACCAAGTGACACATCTTGCTAAAACGGTCCACGACCACCCAGATGACAGTAAAACCCTCAGAGGGGGGAAGGTCAGTTATAAAGTCCATAGCCAAATGTGTCCAAGGAGCACTGGGAACCTCCAAAGGACAAAGCAACCCCGCAGCAGGAGTATGTGAGGACTTAGATCTAGCACATATAGTACATTGACGCACCCACTTAATGACTTCCTTCTGCCATCCAGGCCACCAAAAACTGCGACCCACCAGTCTCTTGGTCTCAGAGATTCCGGGATGACCTGCCAACCGAGATTCGTGACACTCAACAAACAAATCTCTCCTAAAGGTCCCAGGCACAAACAACCTCCCATGAGGAGTGTTAGATGGGGCATTCTCCTGTGCTTTAAGAATCTCATCTTCCAAAACGGAGTCCAAAGCAGCTATCACAACACCTTCTTGTAAAATGTTCTCCTCTTTCTCAGCACCGACTATGGGAGAAAAACTGCGAGACAAGGCATCCGCCTTAACATTCTTAGTACCAGGGATGTAAGTAACGGAGAAATTAAACCGCGAGAAAAACAGTGCCCACCTAGCCTGACGGGCATTCAGGCGCTTGGCAGCATCAAGATATATCAGATTTTTATGATCCGTAAGAACCTGAACGGGAAATTCCGCACCTTCCAAGAAGTGGCGCCAGTGTTCAAATGCGAGTTTAATGGCCAATAATTCCCGATTACCAATATCGTAATTCAGTTCAGTCTCCGAAAATTTTTTTGAAAAAAAGGCACAGGGATGTAATCCATCCCCGTTATCCTGAGACAATACTGCACCAACCCCCACCGAAGAAGCATCAACCTCAACCAAAAACGGCTTAGTCACATCAGGCTGCATAAGGATGGGAGCAGAGGTGAACCTCTCCTTGAGATACACAAAAGCTTCAATGGCCTCAGAAGACCACTGAACCGCATCAGCACCTTTCCTGGTGAGATCGGTCAGAGGTTTGACAATACTAGAAAAAATTTTTATGAATTTTCTGTAATAATTGCCGAAACCTAAAAACCTCTGTATCGATTTCAAACCAATAGGCCTAGGCCATTCCTGTACAGCTTGAACTTTAACCGGGTCCATCTCAAAACCTTCGCTGGAGATAATGTAACCCAAAAAACTAATTCTCTGTACAGCGAACTCACATTTCTCCAGCTTAGCAAAAAGCGAATTGTCCATTAACAATTGTAATACCTCACGTACGCTCCGCCAATGAGACTCCAGATCCGGCGAATAAATCAAAATGTCATCCAAATACACAACCACATTTTTGCCGATCAAAGGTCTAAGGATGTCATTAATAAGATTCTGAAAAAATGCAGGAGCATTCGTAAGACCAAAAGGCATAACCAGATTCTCAAAATGACCCACAGGAGTGTTAAAAGCAGTCTTCCATTCGTCACCCTCCTTCATGCGCAACAGATTGTATGCCCCCTTAAGGTCAATTTTAGAGAACCACTTGGCCCCCATTAACTGGTTAAACAGATCAGGAATCAATGGCAGTGGGTAAGGATTGCGTACAGTAATTTTGTTAATCTCATGAAAATCCAGACAACGACGTAAACCGCCATCCTTTTTTTTTACAAAAAAAAATCCAACCGCCACAGGAGACTTAGAGGGCCTAATGTGACCGGCGGCCAAACTTGTCTGTATGTATTCATCCAAAGCCTTCCTCTCAGGAATAGTAAGGTTAAATAAACGACTTTTAGGAAGAGTCGCTCCAGGGACAAATTCAATAGAACAATCATAGTCTCTATGGGGAGGCAAAACCTGCGATTCCTTCTCAGAAAAAACTCTCCAAAAATCCTGAATAGGAACAGGCAATTCTCCCCTATCCAAAGCTGCAATACGCCCGTTACAACACTTGTCATAACATTTATGGCTCCAGGATTTAATTTCATTGGTAGACCAATCCAGTACAGGATTGTGAAATTTTAACCAGGGCAATCCCAATATTACTGGAGAAGGCAAGTTATTCAAAACTACCAAATCCAATTTCTCATGGTGAACACCATTAATAGTGAGAGGAAATTCACAGACCTTGAGAGTAATATTCTTCAAAGGGGAACCATCCACAGAAACCACAGCAATGGGGGATGATAAAGGTTCGGGCTTTAAATTGAGTCTTTCCAAGAATCCCCCATCAATTACATTCAGAGTAGACCCACAATCAACAAACACCCGAAATTCCATTAATTTTTCCTGAGCAATCGTGGAAGCAGCTAAAAATACACCCTTGGAATTTAAACAGGCAATACGGGCATGACTGACCATTTTTTTTTCTTTCTTCATACGAAGCTCACAGCCTTTAATCAAATGACCAGATTTTCCGCAATAGAAACACAAGCCTTCAGAAAATCGACGGTCTTTTTCTTGAGAGCAAGGTGCCACCGATCCAATCTCCATCGATTCACCACTGTTAGTACACACATTCTCATAACCAGAAACTGACATAGCAGAGGATTTGCTCTCATTAACCCTTGCACGCAGTCTCCTATCCACCCGTATAGCTAATTGCATAGCCTGTTGCAAATCTTCAGGTGTAGGATAAGCAATTAGCAGGTCTTTAACCCTTTCATTGAGCCCAGCAAGAAATAGACTTTTCAGAGCAGAATCGTTCCACCCTGTTTGAGTAGACCAACGACGGAAATGAGTACAATATTTTTCCACATTACCTGATCCCTGTCTCAAATGTCTTAACTCAGTCTCAGCTGATGCGACACGGTCAGGATCATCATATAATAGTCCCAAAGCAGAAAAAAAACTATCCACTGATCTGAAGCATGTATCACTAGGTTGCAAAGAAAAGGCCCACTCCTGAGGCTCTTTGCGCAAAAGTGACATTATGAACCCTATGCGCTGGGATTCATCCCCAGAGGACTTGGGTCTCAAATGAAAATACAATAAGCAAGCATTTTTAAATGAAAAAAATTCTCGGTGTTCACCAAAAAATAAATCCGGCAAACATACCTTAGGCTCCAAGAAATGTGCTCCAGGACAGTTACTCACGTGCTGACAGAGCTCGGCCACCTCCAGAGAGAGTCCCTGCAGGCGATGAGCCAAATCCTGAACCGACACCATGATGGAACAGAAAAATCTTTCTTTAGAGAATTTGCAGGCTGGACTTACTGTTATGTTCTGCTACCAGAGCTAAGGAAAGAGAGGAGATCTGTCCCTACGATAGAACTCAGCTGAATCCCTACGATGTAACAGGGAACCTGATCCTGTGATCAGACCTGCTAAAGTCCTAAGCTAGTCTGTACGGAGACCTATAGATGTGGGGAAGGAATCCCTACAAGTACTAAGGACTGGGAGGAAAATGGGACACCTCCTAACAGAAATAGTAGCAGACAGACAAACAAACAAAATATATAGAACACTGAGGTCCGTAGACCAAGCAAACTAACAGAGTTAGATACAGAGCACAGGCTAGCTAGAAAGTAGTTATACAATGAAGTCCAGCAAAGCCAGAAGGGCGGAGCAGGATTAAATAGGCCAACGAGGTCGTGTGACCAGCAAAGGAAAAAACCTAAGAGCAAGGTTCTAACAGTGAGAGGCAGAGTTGTGTTTGAGGATGCAGTTGTTGACGTGCTTCCAGTACTACGTCTCTGTCCAGGAAGGCGCAACCTGACCTCGTCGTCACTAGCATCTTCCTCCACCTCCTCTACTGACCTCATCTCTTGGCTGACTGTGGGTTGACAGTAAGTGGGATCTCCAACTTCATCATCATCACCCTGTGCGTTATCACACCCGTCGTCCTCAGAGCCAACCTGTTCCTGCCCTGACAAAAAACAAAAGTTGTCGCTCCAATCAGGTATTTGAGTCTTATCATCGTCTTCCTCATTGTCTCCACCAACAGGAGTTACAGTTTGGGAATGAGGGTCTACATTATGGTCAGAACCTTCTGCGTCTGGTCCTGGATCCGACTCATAAAGATTCTGGGCATCAGTGCAGATCATTTCCTCGTCTGGATTCACAGAAGCGCTGGAGTCGACCTCTGATTCCCAGGCTATAGTATGAGTAAACAGCTCTGCAGACTCAACCATCTGTTCTACCTCATACTCAGACGGGCAGCTGGAGATTTGGGAGCTGTGAGGAAGCAAGTGCGATTGGGGTGACACCTTTGAGGACTGGAGTATTTGTGATGTTGAAGTTGATGTGGAGGAGAGCCCACTTAAAGGAGCACTTGATATCCGTTGAAGCACCTGATGTTTTTGTGCCTCATCTGGAATTTGTAGCGATTGGCGTGGCCGTAAGAAAGGGATCTTATCACATTGTCCGCTAAAAGAAGTAGACATTTTAGTTTGGCTGGAAGATGGTCTTTCTTCTGCAGATGTTACTGTTGCTTTAACACCTACCCCACGGACACAACCTTTTTTCCCCTTCCCAACACGCCTATTCCCCTTTCCACCAGCAGCAGGCCTTTTTCCACTCATTTTGGTGGTTAACTAATTAACAACTCTGGAGTTGTTTGCACAAAAAAACAATGGATGGGAACCGAGCAGAGCTGAGTGGCCAAACTGTGGCATTAGGCCAAAACTATTGGCTGGGTTAGATGCAGATAAAAATTATTTTTAATTTGCAACCTGATGGAGGTCAGTATAGATGGACTAATAGAGAAAGTCCCACACACTGCTAGAAGGCCAAATATTTTTTCAGAGCTAGATGCAGATAAAAATTATTTTTAATTTGCAACCTGATGGAGGTCAGTATAGATGGACTAATAGAGAAAGTCCCACACACTGCTAGAAGGCCAAATATTTTTTCAGAGGTAGATGCAGAAAAAAATATATTCAGTTTGCAACCTGATGGAGGTCTGTATAGATGGATTAATAGAACAAGTCCCACACACAGCTAGAAGCCCAATATTTTTTCAGAGGTAGATGCAGAAAAAAATATATTCAGTTTGCAACCTGATGGAGGTCAGTATAGATGGACTAATAGAACAAGTCCCACACACAGCTAGAAGCCCAATATTTTTTCAGAGGTAGATGCAGAAAAAAATATATTCAGTTTGCAACCTGATGGAGGTCTGTATAGATGGATTAATAGAACAAGTCCCACACACAGCTAGAAGCCCAATATTTTTTCAGAGCTATATGCAGAAAAAAATATATTCAGTTTGCAACCTGATGGAGGTCAGTATAGATGGACTAATACAACAAGTCCCACACACAGCTAGAAGCCCAATATTTTTTCAGAGGTAGATGCAGAAAAAAATATATTCAGTTTGCAACCTGATGGAGGTCTGTATAGATGGACTAATACAACAAGTCCCACACACAGCTAGAAGCCCAATATTTTTTCAGAGGTAGATGCAGAAAAAAATATATTCAGTTTGCAACCTGATGGAGGTCAGTATAGATGGACTAATACAACAAGTCCCACACACAGCTAGAAGCCCAATATTTTTTCAGAGGTAGATGCAGAAAAAAATATATTCAGTTTGCAACCTGATGGAGGTCTGTATAGATGGATTAATAGAACAAGTCCCACACACAGCTAGAAGCCCAATACTTTTTCAGAGGTAGATGCAGAAAAAAATATATTCAGTTTGCAACCTGATGGAGGTCAGTATAGATGGACTAATACAACAAGTCCCACACACAGCTAGAAGCCCAATATTTTTTCAGAGCTAGATGCAGAAAAAAATTATATTCAATTTGCAACCTGATGGAGGTCAGTATAGATGGACTAATAGAATGATGCTATGCCCAAAAGATTTTACTTCACTAGGTGCAGTAAAAAAATTGGTATTCTATACACAGGTGGTATATCTTGCAACACAGATAGGCTACTCCACTGACTAACACACTCTGCTATAGGCCAAAAAGGATTAGCTTTGCTAGATTCAGCCAAATGCTGTGAAAAAAACTTGCACAGCACTGGCACAGACCTGCCTGGCAAAAACTGATAGGAACTGATGTAACCTAGTCCTGAAAAGGACTCCAATTACAATTAGTCTTTACTCCCACAATCTATTTAAGAGCACAGACCTGCCTGATAAAAGTCGTAGGAAATGCTGTAACCTAGTCCTTAAAAGGACTGCAATCACAACTATTCCCTACTCCCAAGCTATCTGTAGATTTGTGCGAAAATTGGCTTGAAATTAACAAGGTATAGCGCACACAGCAACAGCGGTGCCGTCTAACACGCAGCTGCAGCAGTGAGAAAATGGTGGCGACGGGGAAAATGGCTTGGTCTTATAGGGCAAGGACATGTGACATACACTGCCAATGACACATGCCCTTGCTTGTGTGAAAAAAAGCACTTCGCTCCGTGTGTGCGCTGCTGATGGGAGGTGCAATCTGTCAGCCTCACTGTAAATGCGGGAAAGAGAAAAAAAAATGGAGATCTTCATTGTTCCTGCAGAGATCCATCCCCTGCCCCTCCCCCCACCCCGCTGTACACTCAAACTGCGTATTAACATTAATTTTCATCATTACTGAGAAAAAATCCAGTTATGATTTTGGTGTACGAACAGTTATCGAACATAACCTCGAACAGCCGAATTTTTCTCAAATCGTTCGTGTTCGCCGAACGGCTCGAACACCGCCCAAAACAGCTCGAATTTGAGATTGGCAAACAGTTCGAGTAGAACAACGCTCATCTCTATTTAGGAGTTTCAGCTCCTTAACATGGTCCCTTTAAAAACAGGGCGGCACAAAAGTAATTGTGAAGAACGCTTCACTTCCGCTTGTCCCTGGCAGGAAAAATGCATGTACAGTCCGCATGCGTTTTTTCTGCCAGGAAGATGCAGAAACGCTCAGGAAAAATCTGCAGATCATTTTTTAGAAAAACGGTTAACATCAGTAGAAGACGATACACCTCAAAATTCAAAGACACGCTTCAGGACACTAAACACCAAAGGGAGGAATCACCCCTACTTCTTCAGGGACATGAAAATGAAGAAACCTTAAAGGTAATCAACCTTTCCAATAAAAATCTTTCTAAATCACAGGTGGAAGTACTTGCTAAAGGCCTCTCCTTTGCACCGGTGATGGGTTCTGATTATTTTACTCTAATTAAAGATCTGGAATTATTTGCTCGTAAACTCCTTTTTAAAAAACACTTTAGTCCGGATCTATCATCATTCACGACGGCCACTGAGCTCCGGGCACTTCGGGACTTAGAGTCATTGGAAGCTGAGAATGTTCCACAATGTGATCCTCTCTTTCCCCCTAATCTATATCCACGTTCTCAGACATTTCCACCTCTGTCCTCCTGTCCACCGGTGGAGATTTTTGTTGACATGGTAAGGGAGGACTTTGCTAAACTTAATAATAAATCAATTAAGGATAATCTTTCCAGATCACATAGACTAGCCCTTAAAGAACTGATCAATATGAAGGATGTTGTTCTGAAAAGGGCAGATAAGGGAGGTAATGTGGTTGTCTGGCCGGTGGATATGTATGAGATCGAAGTCTTTAAGCAGTTGAATAGGAAAGACTGGCATAAGAGATTGGACTCTATCCCATTGCTTAAATTCAAACAAGAACTGACTGAACTGATTGATGACGGCCTGGCGGTCTCTGTCATTCCGCTAAAAATTGGGGAAGCCCTATTACCAGAACATCCTATTATACCCACCTTTTATTTGCTTCCCAAAGTTCACAAAGACCCCCTCTGCTCCCCTGGGAGACCTATTGTCTCCGGCATGGGGGGTCTTTGTGAACCAGCATGTCAGTTTATTGATTTTTACTTGAAAAAGAGTGTTGAAACCCTCCCGTCCTATGTTAGGGACACTTCTGACGTTCTGAGGAGACTGGACGGGGTGGTTTTGGAGGAAGATATGCGGCTTGTCACTTGCGACGTGGAGTCCCTGTATACGTCGATATGTCATGACCATGGGATCAATGCGGCGCGGGTCTTTTTGAATATGACTAATCTCGAGGCAGACCTTATCTTATTTATTTTGTCATTGCTACAATTTATTTTAACACATAATTTTTTTGTGTTCAAGGACCGCCCCTTCCTACAGCTCCAGGGTACGGCAATGGGGGCATCTTGTGCCCCCTCCTATGCCAATCTTTTCCTGGGGCTGTGGGAGAGGGATACGGTCCTGGACACACCCGGACACGAGCATGTGGTCTCGTGGTCTAGATATATCGACGACATTATTTTCATCTGGCAGGGACCCTCGTCGCAACTAGATTCTTTTCTAAATCTACTTAATATTAACGACTTTAATATCAAACTTACATGGAAATACAGCCGATGTCAGATTGACTTCTTGGATCTACTCATTACTAAGTCCCCGGATGGGACTATCAATACGGATATTTATAGGAAAAAAACATCCACTAACTCTCTCCTGCATTTCCAATCTTCTCATCCTCCGAAATTGAAAAAATCAATTCCCGTTGGTCAATTCTTAAGAGCCCGTCGTATATTCTCTGATAATAAGAGCTTTAATACTCAGGTTGATGATCTATCCCGCAGGTTCTTACAACTATCAGGACATTAGAAAAGGTTATAATCGTGCTAAGAGCACTAATAGACAAACCCTACTAACAGGGAACTCAAAATCTCAAAAACGTTCCCCTTCTGATCAACCTCCGAGATTTATCACCACCTTTAATGCCAATTGGGACGGGATTCAAAAAATCCTGTCTAAACATTGGCCAATATTACGTTCGGATAAAGACTTACAATATCAGTTACCAAAACATCCATCCGTGACTTGGCGTAAATCACGCACACTTGGTGATTTACTCTGTAATAGCCACTATGTTCCTCCCAAAAACCAATACCTGTTCGGCGGCTCGGGCCCCCCTTGGGGCTGCTTCCCCTGTGGAGACTGCTCGGCCTGTAAATACATAATCAGAACAAAAACATTTGGCAATGTAAATAATAAAAAAACTTTTAAAATTGTTCATCATATCACGTGTAACGCCACAGCAGTGATATACCTTGCCAAATGTCCTTGTGGACGTATTTACACGGGCATGACAACTAGAGCGTTAAAAATCAGGACACAAGAACATGTGCGGGATATAATTAATGCAGCTAATTGCCCTGATCCACATCTATTAAAAACCATCCCTAGACACTTTTTTGAATACCATAACTGTAATCCAAAGGGTCTGACTGTCTGTGGGATTGATCATGTCTATATGGGCATTAGAGGGGGGAATCTTAAGCAAAAGCTGCTCCAGAAAGAGACACGTTGGATGGTTATCTTGGACACGCTATCCCCCAATGGTCTTAATGAGACCATCAGTTTCAAGCCTTTTCTTTAAACCGTGTTTTTAATCGTGGACACTATTTTTTGTGTTTTTATTATAGTTTTGTTTATTGATATCTATATTCTCTTATATTTTGTAGTTGTTAGGTACCTTTGTACTCCACTTTTGTCTGGTATCAGGCGGTGAGGACCGGCGCTACTACTTATCCTTTACCATGAGACTGTGGATCGATGGCACCGATTTGACGGAATCTTTTACTACTAAAGCAGCAAGCTGATGGGCTGATTATTGCATATCTTCTGTGAATTTTTTACAAGGAGGATTGTCAAGATTGCCAACATTGTAGTATAATATTGATGTTTGTACATTTTAATTATGTCTGTTTATACTGACCAATTATTATCTTTGGAACTGCGCCATTAGTCTTGACAGAAGAATGTCATTATCCTTGTTAGAAATGGAGGGCTATTTTTATGGTCTTCCTAGATTGAAATCTATATTGTGGCATGTTATTTTTTCTATAAGATTGTATCTGTGGTATCTAAGAGGTGACATATACGCGTATGGCACAGTCGGTTCCTGATATACCTGCCCACCATATAGCCCTACTTAATTAAAATATACTATCCGTTAGTTCTCAAAAAGACATTATCGGGCTTATTTATGGTATCTGCTTTTAATAAACCTGACCTGGTAGGGTCATTATTATCATCTGAGCAAGCGGACTTATTTGTCTGCTGCTCTTAGGACACCGTGCCTATGTCAGTTTTATATCCCACCCTTTGAGGATTGTGTACCTTCATTATTTAACTACCCAATCTGACCCCCTTAATTATCATAATTATCGAATCTTGACTACCTCTCTATTCTGATGGTGCAGACGCATCCCGCTCATGCGCTGCTCGTCCCCTGTGGCGTCGCCGGCTGCACGCGTTGCCGGGACGACGGGAGCGATGACGTTGTCCTCCCTCCCGTCCTCCCCCGGCGCGCGTCGGCCGGCCGCGCCTCCCAGGGGAGGAGCAACATGACGAGTGATGCGCCGATTCGCCAGCCGCCCGGACCCCGTGATATTTATAGTGTCCATTCTTAACTTGTGTTACGCCTCCTGACGAAGCCGGAAGGAGAAACGCGCGTCGAGGCGCCTGTGTGGATCTCCAGCCCTCTCCCCACAACGCGGATATGTCCCCAGGTACAGCACGTATTTAATATATTATACTATGCCGTGTTACACCCGCTTGGCGTTTATTGCCAAGCTTACCTTGATCTTTATCTATATTTAAAGTTTTGCTGTTCTGGAGGCTGCTATGCATGTCTATCAGTGTGTGGGGGCGAATTTCTGCCTATTTTGATTGAGGGCAGGGAATCCTCTGTGTTTCTATGAGTTTCCATTACTCATTATTGTTGTCAATATTTTAGCAACATATTTTCTCTCACCATATGTGGATTTCTCTATATGTATTATTATTTTGCTCTAATAAAATTATCTTGATATTTAAACCGATCCCGCGGTTTTTTCTTTTGACAAAGAGTCCTTTGGTTTTCTCTCTTTCTGAGACTCACTTGAACCCATAGTTAAAACTTTGATACTGTTATAATATTCTATTTCTTCTGGGCTCAATTGTTGTTATTATTATATACCACAGATCAGAGGTCTTTGTCTTCCCTTCCTTTTTGGTTAAGCATTTCTGCATCGTGGGCACATAGCCTAACAAATAAGTGACTCAGTCTCTACTTATTTTTCAATGGAGTCTGTCAGCCCAGCAGGCTGTATAAGCTGAGCACAATGACCTTCTAAAGGGTAAAACCCCTATACGTTATGTAAAAAATAAATCAAATAAAGGCGCCCATTTAGGCTATGTTCCCATATAGTGTAAATACTGTATTTTTTCTCCTGCTTTCTTTGTGTAGAAACTCCTCTGCATTTATCAGTTCAAGCAAAATGGAGGTCATTTCAACATGCTTACTAGCCATGCCAAGGATGTGCCGTTCTGCCCACTGGTTTTGCATGCACCACCTCCCTCACTGGTGACTGACTGTCCAGACTTGCATAGAGCGAACGCTGCAAAGAATGCTCAGGCCAGAGCTGTCAGTCACCAGTGGGCAAGGCTAGGGGCAGGCAAAACTAGTTGCAGAACGCTGCACTGAGCCTTCCAGCCACATCAAGAACTCACTGAGCGCCCTGATAACTTTCAATGGCTCTCTGGGTTCAGGATACAAAAAAAAGTACAGTTCAGACATATTTTCAACTTGAGCATGGACTTCCACCACAGCTCGTGAGGTCCAGATATTCTTTTTGTCTGGCTAATGAGGCCAAGGCAGAAAAAAAAAAAGTTTGAGAAGACCTGATCTAAATATATGCTATGGGGACGCTAAGAGCATGCGCGCACTGAGTCGTTCTGCAGTTTTTGGAACGGAATCTCAGCTTTTGAGAGACAGAGATTATTCGCTAAGGTTCTGCTTGGAAAACTCAGTGTGCACTTAGCCTATCTATATGATGTCTACCTTTACTAGGCTAGAAAACGTCTTGTACTTTGTGAAACAACCTGCACATTGGCCACTTTTGTTTTTTCTCCAATTCATTTTTTTTCTCTCCACTGAATTCATGTACCATGCAACTAAGATCTGATAATATGAAAGACAATACATAAAGGACTATGTGTTTCTACTGCAGACATGGCATGCTCTCAGTGCATTCTACAAGATATATGTTTCGGGGGAAGAGCAGATGACATGGCATACTTCAGTCCTATAATAAGCTAGGTATGTGCAGATGATTACCATAAGCCATAACTAAGTAGCAGTAACCTTGAGCCGCATGCTCTACTTTTCTTGCCGTCACAAGTGGTGGAAGCCTTGATGGGAACCGAGAACGAAAAGTGGAAGCATAGATGGAAATGTGGCTGTAACTTGCACTCAGCAATTTCACATCAACTCAGGCATATCGCAGTGCACCAAAAGTGTTGTGGGTCCATTGTGCGCGCATGTATGGTACTCAGTCAGCCATAATGTCTCCATGAGACACTGTCCTCTTCTGGAAGCACATGGATGGCCCAAAGCAGGTTGTGCTCGTAAAATGCATCCCACATTAGTGATGGCCATGAGGCCTAACAGTGTAAGATTGCACGCTAACTGGCCACAGCATGAAGAGGCACAAGGAAAAGCCCCCATAAGCAGTTCTACGGGGCAAAAACTGCACGTGTTACATGGATTATGGCTCTTGTGGGTGAGAAGTTTGAGGCCATGTTTTCATGTAGCATAAACGCTGCACTTTTTTCAACAGAGTAAATGTGATTTAATGAACACTCCTTCCCCAGTACGTGGAACTGCGCACTTTTTAGTCCTTTTTTTTCTTATATGCCTCTAGACGAAACCTTAAAAAAATGCATATTAATTACACAGTTGTGAGTAATTTACAGAATTTCCACCCTAAAAAAAACTTTAAGGCCAAGTTAACATGTAAGCATCTGGTGCATTTTTTTCTGCTGATCTTTATTCACATGTCCTGCAGGTATCTGCACCAAAGTACGGACATCATCTTCTCTGATTATTTTGTTTTTGCCTTTATTTGATATATTTTTGGTGCAGACGTGAAGCAGCGTTTTTCTTTTAGTACACAAAAGCTTTGATTTTGCACTTAAAAACATGACTCCATTTCATTTTTTACATGTGCTTTTTTTCAGTCTTCCACTAAAAGCCTATGTAGAAGACAAATGCATAAAAAAAATACACAGCATCCTAAAGAGAATGTGTCATCAGGAAGGATTATCCATGTTAAACAAAGGCTGTGTGCCCACAATCAGGAGCCCCTGCGGGTTTGAAGCTTTGTGTTTCTGCAGGGTGAAACCCGCAGGGGCCAGATGTCACAGCGTAGTGGATGGGATGTCTAGAAATCCCATGTCCACTATGCGTCTCGGTGCACCCATGGAAACTGACATGAGACGCTTCTTTCAGATCCGCAGCTGTCAATTTCTCTTGCGGGTCCATTAGTAGACTTTCCCCATAGACTTGCATCAATGAGGAAAGTCCGCATGTGAAATAAGAAAAATTGCTCCGCTCATTTGCCTAAAATAAGGGTGGAAGCCGCGCAGCTATTCCGCAACGGGCTGCAGGCGGCTTCTGACTGTAGGCACATACCCAAAAGGTATGGGCATAATGGCGCTGTCATGCTGATTTAGTAGACACCTTTGGCGTAGAAATCTGCATATTGGTTTTTGATAAAATTAGCATTAGAAGTTTTGGATTCCTAAACTCTGTGCATTGGGACACAAAATGTAAATGATGAAGGAAATAAAGACACCAGAGGCAGCAGAGGGGCCGTGGAAGAGCCCAAGACCCTATCCGCAGTCTCGCCACAATGCACAAAGAGGTTTTTTTAAGCACAGTAGAAATGAGATTTCTATAAATTTGCTGGAAGTGTAAGACTAGAGATGAGCGTTGTTCTACTCGAACTGTTCGCCAATCTCAAATTCGAGCTGTTTTGGGCGGTGTTCGAGCCGTTCGGCGAACACGAACAATTTGAGAAAAATTCGGCTGTTCGAGGTTATGTTCGATAACTGTTCGTGCACCAAAATCATAACTGGATTTTTTCTCAGTAATGATGAAAATTAATGTTAATACGCAGTTTGAGTGTACAGCGGGGTGGGGGGAGGGGCAGGGGATGGATCTCTGCAGGAACAATGAAGATCTCCATTTTTTTTTCTCTTTCCCGCATTTACAGTGGGGAGGTGCAATCTGTCAGCCTATCAGCAGCGCACACACGGAGCGAAGTGCTTTTTTTCACACAAGCAAGGGCATGTGTCATTGGCAGTGTATGTCACATGTCCTTGCCCTATAAGACCAAGCCATTTTCCCCGTCGCCACCATTTTCTCACTGCTGCAGCTGCGTGTTAGACGGCACCGCTGTTGCTGTGTGCGCTATACCTTGTTAATTTCAAGCCAATTTTCGCACAAATATACAGATAGCTTGGGAGTAGGGAATAGTTGTGATTGCAGTCCTTTTAAGGACTAGGTTACAGCATTTCCTACGACTTTTATCAGGGAGGTCTGTGCTCTTAAATAGATCGGTTGTGGGAGTAAAGACTAATTGTAATTGCAGTCCTTTTCAGGACTAGGTTACATGAGTTCCTATCAGTTTTTGCCAGGCAGGTCTGTGCCAGTGCTGTGCAAGTTTTTTTCACAGCATTTGGCTGAATCTAGCAAAGCTAATCCTTTTTGGCCTATTGCAGAGTGTGTTAGTCAGTGGAGTAGCCTATCTGTGTTGCAAGATATACCACCTGTGTATAGAATACCAATTTTTTTACTGCACCTAGTGAAGTAAAATCTTTTGGGCATAGCATCATTCTATTAGTCCATCTATACTGACCTCCATCAGGTTGCAAATTAAAACTAATTTTTATCTGCATCTACAGTACCTCTGAAAAAATATTTGGGCTTCTAGCAGTGTGTGGGACTTGTTCTATTAGTCCATCTATACTGACCTCCATCAGGTTGCAAACTGAATATATTTTTTTCTGCATCTACCTCTGAAAAAATATTGGGCTTCTAGCTGTGTGTGGGTCTTGTTCTATTAATCCATCTATACTGACCTCCATCAGGTTGCAAACTGAATATAATTTTTTTCTGCATCTAGCTCTGAAAAAATATTTGGCCTTCTAGTAGTGTGTCGGACTTTCTCTATTAGTCCATCTATACTGACCTCCATCAGGTTGCAAATTAAAACTAATTTTTATCTGCATCTACAGTACCTCTGAAAAAATATTTGGGCTTCTAGCTGTGTGTGGGACTTGTTGTATTAGTCCATCTATACTGACCTCCATCAGGTTGCAAACTGAATATAGTTTTTTCTGCATCTACCTCTGAAAAAATATTGGGCTTCTAGCTGTGTGTGGGTCTTGTTCTATTAATCCATCTATACTGACCTCCATCAGGTTGCAAACTGAATATATTTTTTTCTGCATCTACCTCTGAAAAAATATTTGGCCTTCTAGTAGTGTGTCGGACTTTCTCTATTAGTCCATCTATACTGACCTCCATCAGGTTGCAAATTAAAACTAATTTTTATCTGCATCTACAGTACCTCTGAAAAAATATTTGGGCTTCTAGCTGTGTGTGGGACTTGTTGTATTAGTCCATCTATACTGACCTCCATCAGGTTGCAAACTGAATATATTTTTTTCTGCATCTACCTCTGAAAAAATATTTGGCCTTCTAGTAGTGTGTCGGACTTTCTCTATTAGTCCATCTATACTGACCTCCATCAGGTTGCAAATTAAAACTAATTTTTATCTGCATCTACAGTACCTCTGAAAAAATATTTGGGCTTCTAGCTATGTGTGGGACTTGTTGTATTAGTCCATCTATACTGACCTCCATCAGGTTGCAAACTGAATATATTTTTTTCTGCATCTACCTCTGAAAAAATATTTGGCCTTCTAGTAGTGTGTCGGACTTTCTCTATTAGTCCATCTATACTGACCTCCATCAGGTTGCAAATTAAAAATAATTTTTATCTGCATCTACAGTACCTCTGAAAAAATATTTGGGCTTCTAGCTGTGTGCGGGACTTGTTGTATTAGTCCATCTATACTGACCTCCATCAGGTTGCAAACTGAATATATTTTTTTCTGCATCTACCTCTGAAAAAATATTTGGCCTTCTAGTAGTGTGTCGGGCTTTCTCTATTAGTCCATCTATACTGACCTCCATCAGGTTGCAAATTCAAAATAATTTTTTTCTGCATCTAACCCAGCCAATAGTTTTGGCCTAATACCACAGTTTGGCCACTCAGCTCTGCTCGGTTACCATCCATTGTTTTTGTGTGCAAACAACTCCAGAGTTGTGAATTAGTTAACCACCAAAATGAGTGGAAAAAGGCCTGCTGCTGGTGGAAAGGGGAATAGGCGTGTTGGGAAGGGGAAAAAAGGTTGTGTCCGTGGGGTAGGTGTTAAAGCAACAGTAACATCTGCAGAAGAAAGACCATCTTCCAGCCAAACTAAAATGTCTACTTCTTTTAGCGGACAATGTGATAAGATCCCTTTCTTACGGCCACGCCAATCGCTACAAATTCCAGATGAGGCACAAAAACAGCAGGTGCTTCAACGGATATCAAGTGCTCCTTTAAGTGGGCTCTCCTCCACATCAACTTCAACATCACAAATACTCCAGTCCTCAAAGGTGTCACCCAAATCGCACTTGCTTCCTCACAGCTCCCAAATCTCCAGCTGCCCGTCTGAGTTTGAGGTAGAACAGATGGTTGAGTCTGCAGAGCTGTTTACTCATACTATAGCCTGGGAATCAGAGGTCGACTCCAGCGCTTCTGTGAATCCAGACGAGGAAATGATCTGCACTGATGCCCAGAATCTTTATGAGTCGGATCCAGGACCAGACGCAGAAGGTTCTGACCATAATGTAGACCCTCATTCCCAAACTGTAACTCCTGTTGGTGGAGACAATGAGGAAGACGATGATAAGACTCAAATACCTGATTGGAGCGACAACTTTAGTTTTTTGTCAGGGCAGGAACAGGTTGGCTCTGAGGACGACGGGTGTGATAACGCACAGGGTGATGATGATGAGGTCGGAGATCCCACTTACTGTCAACCCACAGTCAGCCAAGAGATGAGGTCAGCAGAGGAGGTGGAGGAAGATGCTAGTGACGACGAGGTCAGGTTGCGCCTTCCTGGACAGAGACGTAGTACTGGAAGCACGTCAACAACTGCATCCTCAAACACAACTCTGCCTCTCACCACAAGTCGTGGTGGCTCTTCAGGTCGCATGGGTGCTAAGCCTTGCATAGCCTGGGCATTTTTTTTTTCAGATCGATAAAGATGACCCAACTCGTGTTATCTGTAACATTTGTCAGCAAAAGCTAAGTAGAGGCCAAAAAATACATAGTTTGAGTACTTCATGCATGAACCGGCACATGGACATGAAGCATAAGTTGCAGTGGGAAGCTCAGTGTGCTACAATGCGGCCTAGCCGGCCGGGCCAACCACCGTCTGCCATATCTTGTGCATCCGCGGCCTCTTCATCCTCTGTGACTGGGGGGACAGCAGTCACACCTGTTTTGGGGCGCAGACCTGCCACCTCTTTACCCGCAACAGCCAGCGTGATTGGCAGGTCATCATTTTCTTTGGAGGTGGTAACACCAGCTGGTGTTGAGCGCTGTCCGACATCGATAGCACCACCTTTGGATGAAGGCAACCTAACATGTCCGCCTGCATCTTCCTCACAGACCGGCAGTTTGCCGGGGACACCCTTATCAACCCCGTCTAAGCACAATAGCCAGCCCTCGGTCCCTCAGATGTGGACAAGTAAAAGACCATTTCCTCCTAGCCATGAGAAAGCTAAGAGGTTGAATTTCACCATCTGCAAGCTCTTGGCTACAGAAATGCTGCCTTTCCGCCTGGTGGACACAGAGGATTTTCGAGACCTTATGTCCGTCGCAGTGCCCCAGTACCAGATGCCCAGTCGGCACTACTTCTCAAAGAAAGGTGTGCCTGCGCTCCACCAGCATGTCGCACACAACATCACCGCTTCTTTGAGAAACTCTGTGTGTGACAGGGTGCATTTCACCACAGACACTTGGACGAGTAGGCATGGACAGGGGCGTTACATGTCGCTGACTGGGCACTGGGTAACTATGGTGACAGCAGGACAAGGGGCTGCTGTCCAAGTCTTGCCGTCCCCACGAGTTGTGCGTCAATCCTCTTTATGTCAAAGTTCCTCCACTGCTTCTGCCTCCTCAACCTCCTCTCGGTCTTCCACCTGCACCCAAAGCCTGTCTGGTCATGCCACAAGCTTTCTAACTGCGCAGAAGGGATCCTGCACACCTCCTTACTATGCTGGCAGTAGGGCTCAACGTCATCAGGCGGTTTTTACATTGAAATGTCTGGGAAATGTGAGTCACACAGCTGAGGAGTTGTGGTCAGCTCTGGAGAACCAATTTCATGAATGGTTGTCTCCACTGGACCTGAAACCAGGGAAGGCCGTGTGCGACAATGCTGCAAACCTGGGTGCGGCCCTTCGCCGGGGCAATGTCACACACGTGCCTTGTATGGCTCACGTGTTGAACCTGGTTGTCCAGCAATTTTTAGCCCACTATCCCAGACTAGATGGCCTTCTGCAGAGGGCACGGTCGCTGTGTGCTCACTTCCGCCGTTCGCATCCCGCAGCTCAGCGACTTACATCTCTACAGAAGTCGTTGGGCCTGCCACTTCACCGGCTAAAATGCGATGTGCCTACCCGGTGGAATTCAACTCTGCACATGTTGCAGCGACTGTGGCAGCACCGACAAGCCCTGGTGCAATACGTTCTGACGTATAGCCTGGGCCAACGAGATTCAGAGGTGGGGCAAATCACGCTGGAGGAGTGGTCTCAGATCAGGGACCTATGCACCCTTCTGCACAGTTTTGAAATGGCGACGAAGATGTTTAGTGCTGACGATGCCATTATCAGCATGACTATTCCGGTGATTTACATGCTGGAGCACATGTTAAACAGAATTCGGAGTCAGGTGGTGGCACAAGAGGAGGTGGAGGAAGTAGAGGAGGAGGAGTTGTATGCGGAAGGGCTAACATCTGCAAGGTCCAGAAGGTCGGCAGCACCAAGGCGGCAGGCATGTGAGGGTGGGGGAGATGGTTTTACCAGGGCGCATGGTAGCAGCCAAACTAGTGAGGAAGGTGCAGGAGCCCAGGAAGAAGTGGAGGACGAACTGATGGAAGACTCATCAGATGAGGGAGACCTTGATCACATTTCTGTTGTGCGAGGTTGGGGGGAGAGGACAGAGGAAGGAAGCATGATTGTTACCTCGCCACCAACACAACAGGGACTTGGTGCTCCTGGATGCGCAACACACATGAGTGCCTTCTTGCTGCACTACCTGCAACATGACCCTCGAATTGTGAGAATTAGAAATAATCCTGACTACTGGGTTGCCACACTGTTAGATCCCCGGTACAAAAGTAAATTTGCAGAAATTATTCCTGCCATAGAAAGGGATGCACGCATGCAGGAGTATCAGCAGAGACTGTTGCAGAATCTTACATGTGCTTTTCCACAAAATACCAGTGGTGCACGTAGTGAATCTCACAGTTCCAACTTGCCAACCGTGGGACCGTCAAGTGTTCAGCACTCAAACCGTAACAGAACCACAGTATCTGCTGGTAACATCAATTTTGCGGAATCATTTCACTACTTTTTTAGCCCATCCTTTGCAAGGCCACAGGAGACAAGAAGTCTGACACATAGTCAACGCCTAGAGACGATGGTACAGGAGTATCTCCAAGTAAACATTGAAGCCACGACTGTGTCACTGGACCCTTGCTCTTTTTGGGCTTCCAATCTGGATAAATGGCCGGAGCTAGCCACTTACGCCTTGGAGATCTTGTCATGCCCCGCAGCCAGCGTTCTGTCTGAACGTGTGTTCAGCGCTGCTGGTGGTGTGCTGACAGATAAGCGCACGCGGCTCTCCACTGATAATGTAGACAGACTCACGTTCATAAAGATGAACAAATCATGGATCCGAAACGACTTTTCTACCCCTGTGTCATCCTGGGGAGAGTAAAAGCTTGATGATTGGTTAAAATCACCCTACCAAACGTTTTAAGCTTTCAAATTACTAATCATGTTTATCTGTATCTTGACTGGAAAATAATTTGGGCTTTGTAGCAGTGTGCAGCACTGATCCTATTAGGCCATCTATAATAAGCTCCACCAGATTTAAAATTAAAAATAATTTTTAGCTGCATCTAGCCCGGAAAATAATTTTGGGGCTCTGAGATGCGCAAGACACATAAGTGCCTTCTTGCTGCACTACCTGCAGCATGACCCTCATATTGTCAGAATTCGAAGTAATCATGACTACTGGGTTGCCACACTCTTAGATCCCCCAAACTTTTCGATCAACCTTTTCATTTTAATAAAGACCAAAAAAATGGTCATTTTTGAAATTATAAGCATTAGCAGGTTGTTAGAAACTGAAATCAAACAGTTTTCAACTCAAAACTTTATTCTAGGTGATGTTACATTTTCACATAGGACCCCTTGTTCGAAAGGAGCTTCTGAACTCTCTCGTCCATTGAATTTGTCAGGTTTTGGATGGATTCTGCTTCAATTGTTTTGCATGAGGACAGAATACCCTCCCAGAGCTGTTGCTTAGATGTGAACTGCCTCCCGCCATCATAGACACTCCTTTTAATGATGCTCCAAAGGTTCTGAATGGGGTAGAGGTCAGGGGAGCATGGGGGTCACACCATAAGTTTGTCCCCTTTTATGCCCATATCAGCCAGAGATGCAGATGTTTTATGTGCAGCATGAGATGGTGCATTATCATGCAGAAAAATGATCTTGCTGTGAAATACACGGTTCTTCTTCTTGAACCATGGCAGGAAGTGCTGTTTGAGAAAATCCACATACATTATGGAGTTCATCTTTAGCGCCTTCAGGGATCCTAAAGGGGCCGACAATCTCTCTCCCCATGATTCCAGCCCAAAACATTACTCCACCTCCTCCTTGTTGGCGCTGTAGCCGTGTTTGCGTGGGGTGTCCATCAACCAGCCATCCTCCACTCCATCCATCTGGACCATTGAGCGCTGCACGGCACTCATCCGTGAACAAAACAGTTTTGAAATCAGTCTTCATGTAATGTTTGGCCCACTGGAGCCGTTTCTGCTTGTGTGAAGTGGATAGAGGAGGTCGACAGGATGGCGCATGCACAGCTGCAAACCTCTGAAGGACCCTGCATCTTGTTGTTCGGGGGACGTTGGAGGCACAAGCAGCTTCAAAAACTTGTCTGCTGCTATGACAAGGCTTTTTTGCCACTGCTCTTTCAACCTGACGTAATTGCCTGTAGGAAAGAGTCCTCAATTTGCCCTTATCAGCACGCACACGTGTGTACTGTGAATCAGCTACATACTTCTTGATTGCCAAGACACTTCATCCTGATCATCGCACAATGTTGATTGTAGTCATGCCTTGACCTAAACACTCCACAATTTGTTGCTTCTCAGCAGCCGACACATCCTTTTTCTTTCCCATTTTGGCAGAAAATGTAGGCTGCTTAATAATGTGAGAGAGCCTTCTTAAGTAGTCTTGCCTTTCATTGGACACACCTGCCAAACTAATTAGCACAGGTGTCTGCAATTGCTTACAGTGATATAAAGAGCCCTGACACACATCACCATCAATGAGTTTAACTGACAAACAAATTCTTCCCTTATCACTCCTAAACACTTTTTGCATAATAATTTGGAACGCGGTGTACATGTGCTTTTCCACAAAACACCAGCGGTTCACGTAGTGAATCTTACAGTTCTAACTTGCCAACCGTGGTCTGTATGGAATTGTTCAATAAAGGGCCCAAAATTAAGATAACATAGATGGGAGAGGTCTCTATGAATAGGAATTCCTAAGTATTTGATACCCTGTGAGGGCCAGGCAAAGGGAAAGTTGGACTGGATGGAATCCTATATGGATTTGGGGAGGGAGACATCGAGGGCCTCAGACTTCGCTGCATTGATTTTAAAATTTTACCATGTAACAAAGTGATCTATTTCAGCCATAACAGCATGGATGGATATATGTGATTGAGTGATATATACTAGGACATCATCAGCAAATAGAGAGCACTTGTACTCGGTGCCTCCCACCTCAATCCACCTAATATTGGGGTTATGGCGAATTGATGAGAGCAGGTGCTCCGTCACTAGGATGTATAAGAGAGGGGACAGAGGACATCCCTGCCTTGTCCCATTGGTGATTGTGAAAGGTGATGAAAATGTTCTGACGCACCTCCTGGGCCTTGGGACACCCGGAGCCGGACCCTTTTTGGTGGATGCTGGTGGTTGTAGTCTTCGTGGCGGCGACCCGGTTCCGTGGCTCAAGGCGGTCAAACCAGTGGCGGAACTATTTATGTGGTTTTGATATTTAAATGTCCGACTACGCCACCCGTGGATTGCGGTCAGAGTGAACCGCCGCTACAGGGCAGACCGCTGAGGCTGGTGTTGTGGGTGCAGCAGAGCGTAGCATAACTCCCCACGGGAGGAGTATAGCCTCAGGGCAGTGTATGCGGAGGATGGGGGTGATGGTGCAGGGCAGCAGCAGTAACGACACAGAGTCAGTGATGCAGTCCAGGGCCTTTACTCACAGTTCTTATTATCCAGACCACGTCTGCAGGTAACGGCTGCCCATGTCGTACTGTGCTCACCAGGTGAGGGGCTCAGACAACTCCCAGATAACTTTGGAGCACTTCACAGGACCCCCTTTGTGTGTCCTTTGTCTGGCCTTTCTTACCAACACTTCTGTCCGGCTGCCTCGGGCCTCCTCTTGGTAAACTTGGCGCCAGTTTCCCTGACCCTATGTGGTGCCTTCCTAGCGGGTGTAGCGAGGGGCTGCGCCACATAAAATGTCAGAGCCTCCGGTTTCTAGCTGAGAGTCGTTTCCTGCCTCCACTAGTTCGGGGACCGGTCTCCCCCTTTGGCCTGACCCCTCCACGCAGGTGGATTCGGGCGTGCGGTGGCGACTCGCCCGTCCGCACCCCTGGGATCCCTTCATTCCTCGTTCCTGGAGCCTTCTCCGCTCCTCTTCCTTCCTTCTCCCTTTTCCAGGCCTGGGCCTCTGTTACTAGGCCCGCCTCCGGAGCAGAGCTCATGCAGAGCCCCTGCTCCCTGCCACTTCTGCTCAGACTTCTCTGCACTGAACTAAGATGGTGCCCACCTTTTATACTCCCTTCTCAATGCACCCAGGAACTGCTTCCTCCCTGCTCCTGCACTACAGGGTTCCCCTTCCTCAGTGTTCCCTCCCCCCACTCCAGCCAGGGACAGGGACTGTCGTGCCCATCTCAGGGGCATATTGGTCGCCCTGCCCCACGGCAATGTGGTGTAATGCATGCAGGTGTCGGGTCCTGATCCACACTCCATCCTTACCTGAGAGTGAGATATCACACCTCTGGGTGAGGTGCAATACGTCTGTAGCAACCGAGCCCTCAGGGTGCTACAGTTCCATTTATCTTCAGCCTAGGTGACGTATTGCGATACAGGGCCGTGATTTTGGCTATAAAAGGGTCCCCTAGACCCCTACCCCAAGCTTTTTAAGAGAATCATATATGGCGTGCCAGGAGACTCTATGGAATGCTTTCTCAGCATCCAACGAGAGTATCTAATTACAAATTTTTAACTGCATCTAGCCCAGGAAATACTTTGTGCCTAGTAGCAGTGTCTGCTAGTCAGCGGATTATCCCGGCTGTTAAGCAAGCTGCACCACCTGTAGTTTAGACACTTAATTTTTTCAAAGGAAATGCTTCGGGACCATGGGATACTTAGTGAAGAGCATCAGGAGGCACCCCAAGGCATAGGGGCTGGGATTGGCAGTAGGATGCCTTGCGGTGGACAGCCGAGCTCGATCCTTATAAAAGCTTTTTAACTGCAGCAGCTTTAGTGGACGCTACTGGAGCTGGAATTACCGCGGCTGCTGGCATGAGACTTGCCCTCCAATAGATCCTTGTAAATGGATTTAAAGTGTATTCATTCAAATTAGAGAGACAATTTAAATTAAAAAGCTTAGAGCTGCCTCCACCACAGGGGGGCTCGCTCGACCCACCAGCGGACAGGCACCAGTATTGGGAGAGGGGGGCTGGCCGTCAGGGTTCACCGCGGCTCTGGCACAAACCCGGCGACACGGAGGTGGCACGGGCAGGAGCGGACTGGCCGTGTCGGCTTCTCACTTTTTGGATTTTAGAAGGGCATGACATGCCTATATCTGTGTCTCCCCCTCCTTTTACTCCTCCACCTCTTTTATTTTCGCATGACTATATGTACTTGTCACTTTTCCATGTGTTAGTTGTGTCTTCTGAGCAGTTTGTCAGCTTTTGGACACCTTTGAAGGTGTTTTCTATGTGTTTCTATGTGTTTTTGTTTGCCTGCCATTGGTTTTAACGGTGTTCGAAGGTGTTCGACGAACAGTTCGGCGAACACACGGGTGTTCGACGAACCGAACCGAACTCGAACACTACGGGGGTGGCTCAACACTATGTAAGACCCTGGTTTTTTTTTTTAGCAGCAACAATATGCAGCATCCAAAACCATTGCGCGACCTTAATCTAAGAGGATAAAAAATAAGGGATTGTTCACACATTGCGATTTTGCTGCGAAATATACTGTACCAGCAAAGTGAGTGAGGTGTACCAGCAAAATAATTCTTTCAGCATTTTTCAACCAATTTAAAGAGAAAAAAAACACGTTTTATGCTGTTTTTCCTGCCAACACTCCAGATTTTTTGCTGCAAATACGAATGCACATAACCTAGAAAAAAAAGTGTTTTTAAAAATATAAGGCTATGTTCCCACGATGAAGTTTTGGTGCATTTTTGATGTTGCAGAATATCTGAACCATTTTTGCACCCATTATTTAAATTAGGTTACTTACGTTTTTCGTTGGGCTTTTGTGCTTTTTTTACATGCCTGTTTATCGGGTTTTTGACTACGCGGTTTTTGTCTCTGGTGTGTCATTCTTTACCTAAAGCTTCCTTGTTTTTCAAACTCTCTGGTATTTTGATTTCACTAAATTTTATTGACATATACTTAGGTGCGGATTACATGCGTTTTTGATGTGTTTCCCCTTTGGAAACGCGCTAAAAACACATGAGTTTTTTACCTGCTGATTTTCCACATCTAATGCAAGTCTATGGGGAAGATCCGCACAGAAACTCAGTGTAACTACAAGAGAAATTGAGACGTTGCGGATTGAACTACGCACCCCAGCTCAGTTTACGTTGTGTAAATAAAAAGCCCAGTGGGCAGGAGATCTCTAGAAATCCCTTCCACTTTGCAGGAACTGTAAGAAGCTGAGTTTTTGATGCAGGGAAAACAAACAGCGTCAAAAACTTGATGAAAGCTCATCATGGGAACGTAGCCTAAATATCTGAATAATCCCCATCTCCCTCCCTTTTTCTAGTTAAAAGGGTTCTCCGAGAAAGGTACCAAAATAAACAATACACATTTAAACATTTTTCTAAATACTTTTATATAGCAAAAAGGTCTGCTTTATCTAGTGCACTGACAGGACTCCAAGATGGCTGCTGCCATCAATCACACTCCGTCCTACATCGCAGGAGTAGGGCTGCGTCAATCAGAAGGCAGAGCACCATCAGAGCACCGTCCTGTCAGGCATCGGGAGCGCACATCCCTCTGGTCACTCACCCTGACAGGACCCTGAGCGGAGGTGACTACAGGAGAAGATAAACAGGTTTCCTATCTGACAGAGAATGAACATCTATCAGTCAGCCTGGTAGTGTTAGTGCGTCTGTCTCGTGCTTCCCTCACTCCGTCCCTCTGTGTGCCCTGGCGGTGGCCATCTTGGAATCCTGGCAGCGGCCATCTTGGAATCCTGGCAGAGGCCATCTTGGAATCCTGGCGGTGGCCATCTTGGAATCCTGGCAGAGGCCATCTTGGAATCCTGGCGGTGGCCATCTTGGAATCCTGGCGGTGGCCATCTTGGAATCCTGGCAGCGGCCATCTTGGAATCCTGGCGGTGGCCATCTTGGAATCCTGGCGGCGGCCATCTTGGAATCCTGGCAGTGCACTAGATAATTCTGACCTTTTTGCTATTTAGAAAAATGTTTAACAATAAAATGTTCACTATTTATGATATTTCTTACATTTCTCGGAGAACCCCTTTAAGTGATAAAAGAATAAAAGCTATACACAGACATGTTTGGCATTGTTGTATCTGCAAAAATCTCACCGAAGAACACCCAACAACCAAGGGCACAATTACAGTGTTTTCACCATGTTAGACGGTAAAATAAATGGGGTCATTAAAGCCCACACTCCTCCCGCTCAGTACCAGCCCTCATGCATCTATGTGGACAGAAGAAAGCTAAGGCAAGTGATGGTTTTTAGAAAATAAAAAGGCAAAAAAAACACCAGAATGAATTGATGTCAGTGACCCGCGGTACCGCACAGCAATGTGAGAGCATGTCTGCACAAGGCGAGCACACACCACGTGACATACAGACCACACTCAGGTGCCACCTGCTCTGCGCATGCGCTCTCCAGGCCCGTCGCCTTCACATCACAGATGTTTTCGCCGCCGCCGTGGCCACGCCTCCGCCTCCCGCATTATTTAAATCCCCGATACTCCAGGTGCGCAGCACAAACTTTGAATCGCTCGAAAGAACTTCATTGGCCGGAGATCCACCAATCAGCAGCGTCCAATCATTAACTCTATCCACGACGGTTGCAGAGGCTGGCGACGTGTTCACATTACAGAGAGACTCGATGCGATCATCGCTCCTTTGCTCCTGCCTGAGCAGTATTGCGCTTACTTCCTGAAACAAGCTGCTGGAGGAGCAACATGGCGGCGCCCTGAGTGGTGTTCTTTGCTCAGGGGACCCGTGTGAGCGCTGACTTCTCCGGTCCTTCCAGGAGCTGAAGAGCCACAAATGGGCCCCAGGCGCTCCCTGCACAGATCCCACAGCTGAGATCGCCAGCACTGGCGACAGTGTGCTCCTGAGTGCCGGGGCCGGAGGTCTGCCCGATCTGCCGTGCTGTGCCGAGGCTGGAGGTCAGCCCGATCTCCCTGACCCCCGTGCTGTGAGCCCTCGGTAGATGCCGGCCCTCCTCGGCCATGCAGGGTCTCCTGCTGCTGCTCAGTGGCCTGGGCTGGGGCCTGGACCTGCTGCTCTTGGTGCTGGACCTGAATTACTGGCTTGTTTCCTCCATTGTGTCCTTCCTGCTTTGGACCATTCACTTCCTCCTGAACTTGCCCGGGACCATCACCCTGGGCTTATTGCGCTGCTGGGAGAATGCCCTGGTGCCCGCGGCCCTGCTGGGTGAGACGTGCAGTAACGTGGTGCTGGGCTCTGTGCACGCGGTGGCGGATGGCCTGCGGGGGCTTCTGTCAGGGTTGGACAGTCTACAGCTTGTCTGGAACCTGATGTGCCACCTGTTGCTGCGGAGCAAGGAGATGATGCAGCGCGGCATTCTCAGCATGGCGCTGTCTGGGCAGAGCTTTCACCGCCAGGTGTGGGAGGCGCTGGGCATAGCTGGCAGCCTGGTGGCGTACATTGTGAACAGCATGGTGAACGTGTGTCTCATTGGTGTGCAGAACATGTTCTCGGCCGCCCTGGGCGTGTGGATTACTGTGGTGAACGTCATCTTCGTGGGGAAGGACATGATCGCCGCACTGCTCTCCCAGATCTCCAGCAACGCTGTGGCCGTGGTCATTCTTTTCTGGACGCCATTCCAGTTGGCAGTGGATCTGCTGGTGTCCTGCAGCGCGGGCATTGGAGTCATCCTCTTCAGGCACCTCTATGAAGTCCTCCTGCTGCTTTTCTTAATTTGGGCCTCCCGTCTGGTTCTCAGGCCCTCACCTGCATTACGTTCATTCCAAGAAAGACTTATCCGGCTTGGCCACATTGTCCAGATTATCATACATAATTTACTAAATGCCGAGGTCTGGAGGAGGGCTGCTGCCGGGTGTCTCCAGCTTGTCAGAATGTACAGAGCCGCATGGGACAGAGACCAGAACCGGATGAGGACTAGAGTACAAAATGCACCAGTGAGGGTGCCAAGGGTGCCAAATCCTGCTGGACCTACACGGGCGCACAATCCACCACCTGCGCGGGTGCAACAGAATGCCACACCTGAGCGTCGCCAAGCTCCGCAGAGACCACCTACACCACCACCACATGCATCATCCTCACGTGGGGCGGAGAAAACTGCAGAAGACCCCTGGAAGCTGCTAAAGCAGCAAGAGGAAAGCAAGAAGTGTGTGATCTGCCAGGATGAAAATAAAACTGTCCTCCTGCTTCCATGCCGCCACCTGTGTCTGTGCTCAGAGTGCGCCGAGATCCTTCTGCAGCAGCCGATCCTCCAGCGGAACTGTCCTCTGTGTCGGAAGATGATCCTGCAGACGCTCACAGTTTACATGTAATGACAGGATCGCCTGGGCCTATGTAACTCCAGGACACTGGGATCTCGGAGAATTACACGGCACCAAATATTTTTTTCCTTTTTTAACCCTTGTTTTAATTGTTGGTCATGGGATCATCTTTTTTAAGAATATGAAGAGCAAGGGAAATATTTTTCTACTCATTGAGAAGGTCCATGTGTCTGTGAAGCTGTGAAAGGGATTGTCGATATTGCTGTAACGACCCGTGCGGTTTCCACGTTGTCACCTGATCATTCCACGCGTTTTGGACAGTGTAACGAATGTTGGATGTGACGACCACCATGTCAAGTTTAGTTTTTTAGTTTTACATGCGTTGTCCTGTCATTTCGCACAGTTTGACGTTCAGTAATGTTACTGTATTATGTGCCATATTTTCACTAGGATTAAACCTTCTGCGTTAAGGACCAATTTCTTATCATCTTAACCCATAAAACAGTTACTGTTATAAGTGCACACAGACATGTCATTCCTTTAAAGATGTCGTCCCATAAACCACTCATGCACAAGGTCTTTAATAAATGTCTGGTTACTTGGTCCCAGCGGCGGAGTTCTCTACTGATCCTGTGCCTAAAGTCTCCTGTGTGAACATGTGCGGCCACCATTCCTATAGCCTGTAAATGGAGCAGTGGTCACACTCTTTCTTTCACTTTATTCACACAGCGGACTTTGGGACCCTCGTTCATAAGATCAGTGGGGTCCCAGTTGTTGGACCCTTAGCTATCCTGTGAATGTGATATGTTTATTGGACACTCCCTTTCATTTCTGCTTTGCACTGTATTCCAAAATCAAATTTGCAAGTGTTCTCTGTGGATTTTGCTTTGGATCCAGACCCAGATTTGGCTCTCTGCATCACATTGACTTGTTATAACATTTTAGCTTATAGGTTGAACTCGATGGACTTATGACTATCATCAGCCTTAAAATCTTTGAAATCCACTGTGAAAATCTGCAGCAAGTACCAAATACTACAGACCCTCGGTGAGAATTCACTTCTGTTTTTTAAAAGTTGTGAGTGTAAGCAGCGTGTTACCAGTCAATTTCTGCTGCCAAATAGATGTGCGGATTTGACAACAAATACTGAATGGGACATCGGATCTTTCACCAAATTCTACATGTTGTGCTGGACACAAGATGTAATAGTGGCTGCAGAGCGGAATAATATAATTCGTTTTATTCTGTCTCTCTGTTGTGGAGATATTAGCAATCTCATATTTGGCACTTAATGAGTTTACTTGGATAAGCCAAGTGGGTGTGATCAGATACTTCTCCCTGTATGAATTGCTATCTGACAACACTTGGACTTTACAAAAGTTAACTCATTAGGAGCCAAATACTTTGCTAATATGTCCGCAATGAAAAAGTGAAATAAAAAAAAAAAAAGTTTTTTTATTTTGCTTTACATCCACTATTACATTGTGTGTCCAGTTAATCAAGAAAAATTTGGTGAAAGATCCTCTGTAGTTCTAAGGCTACTTTCCTATTATGAGATTTTTACTCCACTTCCATTTTTTTAAAAAAAATATACAATCCTATTTTACTTAATAGGTGCTGAAAATCTGCAACATCAACAACTCATGGGAACGTTACTTTAAAGGGAAGTTGACAGCTGAAATATGCTTCCTGATCCACGGGCATCATGTGTCAGGCACTGGCTATAGAATGTCAGCCATCTATGTTCAACGCCGCAGAGTTTCAGAGAAAAACTGTAAGAACTGATGCCCGCTCCCCTGGGGTGACAGGTCTCCCTACGAGCTCAAGCAGGGAGAAATCTGTCATTCCAAATCTGTGGGGGACCTACTTGACTAGTCTCCTGTGCGCCACTGACCTTAGCAGCTATTAAACTGTGTTTTCTCTGTAATCCGCAGCATTTCAGAGTCATACAAACATGACTAGAATCATACAGCTGGTGCCTCATACACACTGCCCACAGATCGGACACCATGTATCACCTCCATTGCTGGCATTTTGGTACTCATGTGAAAGTCTTTCATAGTGACTTCTTTTCACTATATAATGTAACACTGTAGAATTGCAGAATATATTCCAAACAGTCAGATGAGTGCAGGTTCAAGAACTATAAGGAGGCTACAAAAATAGAATTTTTTTTTATATATATATACAGTACAGACCAAAAGTTTGGACACACCTCATTTAAAGATTTTTTTTTCTGTATTTTCATGACTATGAAAATTGTACATTCACACTGAAGGCATCAAAACTATGAATTAACACATGTGGAATTATATACTTAACAAAAAAGTGTGAAACAACTGAAAATATGTCTTATATTCTAGGTTCTTCAAAGTAGCGACCTTTTGCTTTGTTGACTGCTTTGCACACTCTTGGCATTCTCTTGATGAGCTTCAAGAGGTAGTCACCGGAAATGGTCTTCCAACAATCTTGAAGGAGTTCCCAGAGATGCTTAGCACTTGTTGGCCCTTTTGCCTTCACTCTACGGTCCAGCTCACCCCAAACCATCTCGATTGGGTTCAGGTTTGGTGACTGTGGAGGCCAGGTCATCTGGCGTAGCCCCCCGTCACTCTCCCTCTTGGTCAAATAGCCCTTACACAGCCTGGAGGTGTGTTTGAGGTCATTGTCCTGTTGAAAAATAAATGATGGTCCAACTAAACTCAAAACGGATGGAATAGCATGCCGCTGCAAGATGCTGTGGTAGCCATGCTGGTTCAGTATGCCTTCAATTTTGAATAAATCCCCAACAGTGTCACCAGCAAAGCACCCCCACACCATCACACCTCTTCCTCCATGCTTCACGGTGGGAACCAGGCATGTAGAGTCCATCCGTTCACCTTTTCTGCGTCGCACAAAGACACAGTGGTTGGAACCAAAGATCTCAAATTTGGACTCATCAGACCAAACCACAGATTTCCACTGGTCTAATGTCTATTCCTTGTGTTCTTTAGCCTGAACAAGTCTCTTCTGCTTGCTGCCTGTCCTTAGCAGTGGTTTCCTAGCAGCTATTTTACCATGAAGGCCTGCTGCACAAAGTCTCCTCTTAACAGTTGTTGTAGAGATGTGTTTGCTGCTAGAACTCTGTGTGGCATTGACCTGGTCTCTAATCTGAGCTGCTGTCAACCTGCGATTTCTGAGGCTGGTGACTCGGATAAACTTATCCTCAGAAGCAGAGGTGACTCTTGGTCTTCCTTTCCTGGGGCGGTCCTCATGTGAGCCAGTTTCTTTGTAGCACTTGATGGTTTTTACAACTGTACTTGGGGACACTTTCAAAGTTTGCCCAATTTTTTGCATTGACTGACCTTCATTTCTAAAAGTAATGATGGCCACTCGTTTTTCTTTACTTAGCTGCTATTTTCTTGCCATAATGCAAATTCTAACAGTCTATTCAGTAGGACTATCAGCTGTGTATCCACCAGACTCCTGCACAACACAACTGATGGTCCCAACCCCATTTATAAGGCAAGAAATCCTACTTATTAAACCTGACAGGGCACACCTGTGAAGTGAAAACCATTTCCGGTGACTACCTCTTGAAGCTCATCAAGAGAATGCCAAGAGTGTGCAAAGCAGTCATCAAAGCAAAACGTGACTACTCTGAAGAACCTAGAATATAAGACATATTTTCAGTTGTTTCACACTTTTTTGTTAACTATATAATTCCACATGTGTTAATTCATAGTTTTGATTCCTTCAGTGTGAATGTACAATTTTCATAGTCATGAAAATACAGAAAAATCTTTAAATGAGAAGGTGTGTCCAAACTTTTGGTCTGTACTGTATATAAAATTCTAATTTATTTTCTTTTACCCCCATGAAAAAATATAAAATCTTAATTATTGCATCTGTAAAGATTTGAAATCTCTAAATATAAATTTACGGTAATTAACCAATCAAGTAAATCCCATAAAGAGAAAAAAAATGGAAAGGTCAGAAGTGCTGTTTTGCAGTCACCGCACTCCCTAAAACAATGCAATAAAGGGCGATTAAAACATTGTATCTCAAATTGGTTTCAATAGTCAGCCGGGCACGCAAAAAGCAATCCCTCGCATAGCTCTGTTGACAGGGAAAAAAAATATCTCATCATTTTCCAAAACCATATATAACACAAACCAATTTTTTTTTTCACAAACGTATGAATTTTTTTCTCTCCACTTGAATTAAAAAAATCACTGTGATTGTGCTGTCCTGGAGAATAGTGCTTCTGGGTATCCCCGTAATCGTGCTGGCCTGGAGAATCGTGCGGCCGGGTATCACCGTAATTGTGCTGACCTGGAGAGTCTTGAGGCTGGGTATCACCATAATCTTCCTGTCCTGGAGAATCGTGCTGCCGGGATTCATTGTAATCGTGCTGACCCCGGGGAATCGTGTGGCTGGGTATCACCGTAATCGTGCTCTGATTTAGAATCGTGCGGCTGGGTATGAGCGTAATCATGCTGTCCTGGAGAATCGTGCGGCCGGGTATCACCGTAATCGTGCTGAGCCGGAGAATCGTGCTGCCGGGTATCACCGTAATCGTCCTGTCCTGGAGAATCATGCTGCTGGGTATCACCGTAATTATCATATCCTGAAGAATCGCGCTGCCGGGTATCACCATAATCATCCTGTCCTGGAGAATCGTGCTGCTGGGTATCATTGTAATCGTGTTGACCCCAGGGAATCGTGCGGCCGGGTATCACCATAATCGTGCTCTGATGGAAAATCATGCGGCCGGGTATCATCTTAATCGTCCTGTCCTGGAGAATCATGCTGCCCGGTATCACAGTAATCCTGCTGCCAGGAATCCTCACCGTAATTGTGCTGACCCGGAGAATCGTGCAGCCGAGTATCACCGTAATCTTGCTGACCTGGAGAATTGTGCTGCCGGGTATCACCATAATCGTGCTGCTGGATATCATTGTAATCGTGCTGTCCAGGAGAAGCACGCTGCCTGGAGTGGAGCCCTTTGGGCGGTGTATGCTAACACCAGTCCCCTTGCAGCTCCCCCAGATCCACTGGGCAGAGTAGTAATATCCCACTGTTGCCACCAAAATGTGAAGACCCAGGGTCTTCCGTGGGCACAATACTACTCTAACAACAACGGAGTGAGGGTAAACCAGTGTTGCAATACTTTATTGAACCCCAAAACGGACAATAAACATAACAGTCCCAGCCAATACCCAAGATGGTACAACATTACACAGTCATCATCCTTCTGCGGGCCCGCCTGGAAAAGAACAGCTGCGACTTTAGGACTTCCATGGCCAACTACCTCAACCAGTGGCTCCCCTCTTCTGGTGGGCCCCCACAGAGACAAGGTAGCGGCAAGCTTAGGAAGCTAGCAGTCTATCGAGGTACAAGGCCAGGAGACCCTTGGGTCCCACCCTGGCCTCTCCAAAAGTTTCCATGGGGCCATATGACCAGCTGGTCCTAATCTGGCTTCTCCGAATGTCCCCATGGGTTCCTAGCGACCGGAGGGTCCCACCTGGCAACCCCAAACAACATATCCATGGGGCCAGGTGATGTCATCATCCCAACCTGGTCTCCCCAAATGTATCCATGGGCTCTCTGATGGTCAAAGGAGCAGATCCGTATTTTTCAAGTCAGGGCCTTTTATCCATAGGCTGGAATCATGTAAAATCCAAATCTGTGACTCTTTGGTTAAAGCCAGGCTTCCAAGCTGATGGTCTGAGATGGTCTGTGATCTTTGATTCTCCTTGTAAAGTCTCCTTCAATTCTCTGTTTCAAATCTGACTGCTACAGAATCACATGTCCTTTTAAGTACACATCCACAGTTTAATGGTTAGGAGTGATATTATTCCACAGGGCTCAGGTCTCATTGTTTGTACAGTAAGTTAATTAAATGCACATAGTTGGTAGGTATAGCAGGGGGCTCTTGTAAATAAACTAGCTAGCTTAGTATAATATGCAATTAGCAAAGTAACAAACATCATTGTTCACAATAGTAGTCTGTCCTTCTTGACCAACCATAGAAATACACATACATTTACAAGTCAACACAAAAATAAGGCTATGTGCCCACGATGCAGAAATGCTCCGGATTTTTTCTGAGCGTTTCTGCATCTCCCTGGCATGCATTTTTCCTGCCAGGGACATGCGGATGTGACGGGTTCTTCACATGCAGGTTGACAAGCGCTTTCCAAGCGATTTTAGCATCACTTGGAAAGTGCTTGTCAACTTGGTCACACTATATAAATCCATGCAACCGGCATGGATTTATGTAGTGTGACCAATAAAAAAATAAATCTATACTTACCTTCTGATGGCCTCCGGAGTCTTGCTTCGCTCCTTCCTGGCTGCTGGCAGATCGCGGTACACTGAAGGACAATCGCAGCAGGAGCCGTCAGAAGGCAAGTATAACAACATTTATTTTTTATTTTATTCTTTTTTATGCAGGTTCTATGGTACCCGGGTCCGGAGGAGAGTCTCCTGTCCTCCACACCCGGGTACCATCCGCACATTGAAACGCGTGTAATGCGCATCTACATATGCAGTGATGCGTAATCCATGCGTTCCAATGCAAGCCAATGGCGGCGAAAACGCAGCACTTCCACAAAATAATTGGTAGTGCTGCATTTTTTTCCGCAATGATAATCCGCAGCGGAAATGTCCGCAGCATGTGCACAGCACATGCGGATTATCATTGGGGAACATGGCAGGCCTTCTACCATGCGTTTCTGCAGCGTTTTTGCCACTGCGGAAACACTTAAAAAACGCATTGTGGGCACACAGCCTAATAGTGTATTTCTCTTGGCTTAACAAATCGAATCATCTGGCTGATTAAGATTATAAGCTGTGTCGTCACACCAGGTATCACCGTAATTGTGCTATTCTGGAGAATTTTGCTACTGGGTATCATTGTAATCATCCTGTCCTGGAGAGTCGTAGAATCGTGCTGGCGGGTATCACCGTAATCGTGCTGTCCTGGAGAATCGTGCTGCCTGGGTATCACCGTAATCGTGCTGCCGGGTATCACCGTAATCGTGCTGTCCTGGAGAATCGTGCAGCCGGGTATCACCGTAATCGTGCTGTCCTGGAGAATCGTGCTGCCGGGTATCACCGTCATCCTCACGTCATGGAGAATCGTGCTGCCGGGTATCACTGTAATTGTGCTGTCCTGGAGAATCGTGCTGCCGGGTATCACCGTCATCCTCACGTCATGGAGACTCGTGCTGCCGGGTATCACCGTAATCGTGCTGTCCTGGAGAATCGTGCAGCCGGGTATCACTGTAATCGTGCTGTCCTGGAGAATCGTGCTGCCGGGTATCACCGTAATCCTCACGTCATGGAGAATCGTGCTGCCGGGTATCACCGTAATTGTGCTGACCTGGAGAATCGTGCAGCCGGGTATCACCGTAATTGTGCTGTCCTGGAGAATCGTTCTGCCGGGTATCACCGTCATCCTCACATCATGGAGAATCGTGCTGCCGGGTATCACCGTAATTGTGCTGACCTGGAGAATCGTACAGCCGGGTATCACCGTAATTGTGCTGTCCTGGAGAATCGTGCTGCCGGGTATCACAGTCATCCTCACATCATGGAGAATCGTGCTGCCGGGTATCACCGTAATCGTGCTGTCCTGAAGAATCGTGCAGCCGGGTATCACTGTAATCGTGCTCTCGTGGAGAATCGTGCTGCCGGGTATCACCGTAATCCTCACATCATGGAGAATCGTGCTGCCGGGTATCACCGTAATTGTGCTGACCTGGAGAATCGTGCTGCCGGGTATCACCATAATCCTCACGTCCTGGAAAACCGTGCTGCCGGGTATCACCGTAATCGTGCTGTCCTGGAGAATTGTGCTGCCGGGTATCACCGTAATCGTGCTGTCCTGGAGAATCGTGCTGCTCGGTATCACTGTCATCCTTATGTCCTGGAGAATCGTGCTGCCGGGTATCACCATAATCCTCACGTCCTGGAGAATCGTGCTGCCTGGTATCACTGTATTCGTCATCTCCTGGAGAATCGTGCTGCCAGGGATCACTGCAATCCTCACGTCCTGGAGAATCGTGCTGCCGGGTATCACCGTCATCCTCACGTCATGGAGAATCGTGCTGCCGGGTATCACCGTAATCGTGCTGTCCTGGAGAATCGTGCGGCCATGTATTACTGTAATAGTGCTGTCCTGGAGAATTGTGCTGCTGGGTATCACCGTCATCCTCACGTCATGGAGAATCGTGCTGCCGGGTATCACCGTAATCGTGCTGTCCTGGAGAATCGTGCGGCCGGGTATCACTGTAATCGTGCTGTCCTGGAGAATCGTGCTGCCGGGTATCACCGTCATCCTCATGTCATGGAGAATCGTGCTGCCTGGTATCACCGTAATTGTGCTGTCCTGGAGAATCGTGCGGCCGGGTATCACTGTAATCGTGCTGTCCTGGAGAATCGTGCTGCTGGGTATCACCGTAATCCTCACGTCCTGGAAAATCGTGCTGCCGGGTATCACCGTAATCGTGCCGTCCTGGAGAATAGTGCTGCCGGGTATCACTGTAATTGTGCTGTCCTGGAGAATCGTGGTGCCGGGTATCACCGTAATCATGCTGTCCTGGAGAATCGTGCTGCCAGGTATCACCGTAATTGCGCTGTCCTGGAGAATCGTGTGGCCGGGTATCACCGCAATCCTCACGTCCTGGAGAATTGTGCTGCTGGGTATCACGGTAATCGTCACGTCCTGGAGAATCGTGCTGCCGGGTATCACTGTAATTGTGCTGTCCTGGAGAATCGTCGTGCTGGGTATCACCGTAATCATGCTGTCCTGGAGAATCGTGCTGCCAGGTATCACCGCAATCGTGCTGTCCTGGAGAATCATGCTGCCGTGTATTACCGTAATCGTGCTGTCCTGAAGAATCGTGCTGACGGGTCTTTTTATACCACACAATGAACGCCGTAAAAATAAAACCCCAAAACCAATGGCAAAATTGCATTACTTTCACCATTGCATCCTACTGTACTTGCAATTTTTTCCGGTCTTCCAATACATGATGTGGTTCAAAACTACAATTCGTCCTGCAAAAAACATTCCCTCAGATGGAAATTAAAGAAGGGATGACTCTTGGAAACAAGGAGATGGATAATTCTAAATGTAAAAATGAAAGTTGGCTGCGAGGGGTTAAAGTCACGGCACTACCAGGAAGCACCTAATTGTTTTTCTATGGGGGAAAAGTGAAATGAAAATTGCAAGAATATGACATATTCAAAAATTTTGAGTCTGAGAAGGAAAACATTGAGGCACCTACTGAGCTGTGGTTGTTTGTAATTTTACATGGGTCAGCCTCCGCTTTTGGCCACGGCCCCACTATCCGTATTTGGTCAGTATTCGGTCAGTATTTTTGTTCAGAAGTGGGAGACAAAACCAGGAGTGGAACAATCAGAGAAAAGGTATAATAGAAACACATGCACCAATTCTACATTTATCACCCACTTCTGGTTTTGGCTCCCACTCCTGAGAAAAAATACTGACCGAATACTGATAGTGGGGCTGTTGCATTTAAGTGTAAAATTGGAAGTCTTGCAGCTCCGCATAATTTCAAAGGGTGGGCTCACATAGCATTTTCTCCTATGGTAAGTGGCTCAGTCAGGGATTGCATCTGAATCCCCGCAAAACGAGTTTCGGGCTTATACACTGACTATAATGATGCAGATGGAGTCACTGTGTGCTCTGTTGTGCATCATTTCTGGCAGTATGCGCCTATTGGTGGCAGGAAGTAAGATGTAGCAGACTGCATCTCTGTGCCGTCTCCTTTACATGCCCAAAAGTGATGCACGTCAGAGCGCACGTTCTCTCTGTCGGCACCATTATAGTCTATGGCGCTGTTGGCACATACGACTGAATCCTACTTTGTTGGGGTGTTCGGACATAAGCCCTGACAGGACCATCGAACCTGTGACAAAACGCAATGTGAAGGCACCCTTATACTTTAGGCCTGGGCTTCACTGCGACTTTTTGTAGCACTATTGATTGATTTTCACTATTAGGCCACAGCCCCACTATCAGTATTTGGTCAGTATTCGGTCAGTATTTTTTCTCAGGAGTGGGAGCCAAAACCAGGTGAGGAACAATCAGAGACAAGGTGTAATAGAAACAAGTCACCAATTCTGCATTTATCACCCACTCCTGGTTTTGGCTCCCACTACTGAGAAAAAATACTGACCGAATACTAACCAAATACTGATAGTGGGGCTGTGGCTTTAAGCTGCAGTCCGGAGCAATACATTGAGTTGTAAGCAATCAGGTGGGCTGCAGCTGCCTCTTCCTAGTTAACATCAATCAGTAGTGCTTTCTCTTTTCTTCATATTGAGACTTTGATGAATTTACCCTGTGCCTTTAGAGTAGCACCATAGGGTGAGGTGCCTCAGCTGACCTTCGCAGGTAACTTATTACAAACTGATTACACGTACGTAGTGCTGGTTTTTCTCTCTGCATTATGCAGCATCAAACCCGCAGCGGCCAGATGTTACAGCATAGTGGGTCTTATTTCTAGAAATCCCATGTCCTCTATGCATATCTGGGCACCTGCGGCTCACCCACAGAAACTGACATGCGGCCCCGCAGCATGTCAATTTCTAACGTCTATGAGGAGAGTCTGCATGTGAAAAAAAAAAATATGGCGCAGCTCATTTGCATAATTAGCGTAAGCCGCGCGGCTTTTCCGCATTGTCTTGGCCGCAGGCAGCTCCTGACCTTCTGCACATACCCTTATAGACACTTCTGTAGCATAAAATCTGAGTTTTGATGCTTTGCCTGTGCGTATACAGTAAACCTAGGGCAGAGTGCTGGTCACCGTTTTTGGGGTGAACCTTTGTCTCTTGCATGCGGCCCAGGCTGAGGAGAGTCCAGGCTGTATTTGATTTGTGCAGTTTTGTAGCTGGTGAAATGACACAAGAATCCATATTGTTTTTTCTTGTCTTCTCTGGTTGTGCAGCTTATGTGTTGGTAGAATTCTGTGCCCTAGGACCGGGCCTCACTGCAGCACACACGTTAAGATGGAGCCCACAACTGTACAGAGAGCAGGAAGGATTCATGGACACTTATCCTGTGGGGAAAGTGGAAATGTGGCGCCCCTGCAGGTCCAGTTGCCACAGAGGTACTGCATCTCACCCAGAGGTGTGGTACCCCACTCTCAGGTAAGGACAGAGTGCTACCCGGGACCCACACACCCACATCCAATACACTCCACTTCAGTAGGGAAGGACGAGATTGCTCCTAAGGGAGAGCACAGTCCCTGGTCCCTAGCTGGAGGGTGGAACTAGGTAGAAAAGGTGGGTGGAGGAAGTAGTTTAGGGGAGTACAGACAGGAAGAGTATAAGAAGAAGGGGAACCCTCTAGAAGCAGGTCAGTACAGAGGAGAGACAGTTGGGAGTGGGAGCTCAGGAGAGAGAAGAGCCAGGCCTAGTGCGAGAGGCCCAGAAGGAGAGCGAGAGAGGACGGGAGCAGAGGGAAAGGCTCCAGAGACAGAAGGGATCCCAAGGGCACGGTGAGTGCAGGAAGCCACCTGTGCGCCCAAATTCACACTGACGTGGAGGGATCAGGCCGCAGAAGGGGACCGGCCCCAGACTAGTGGAGAACAACCAGGTTCCGCTAGCCAACCGGAGGCTGCAGCATTTTCAAGGTGTTGCAGCCAAAACCCACAATTATATTGCTGAAAAGGTGGCCACATAGGGTGGCCTGGAACTGCTTTGAACTGTGAGTAAAGCCTGAACACTGCACCCCACTGTGTCCTTGACTCATTACTGCGCCATAACCAGCCCTGCACTACACAGACCAACAACATCTACCTCATAGCATCACTATATCCTGCCCTTGAGCTTAGCTCTACCTTTGGAGAGCTGAACCAACTCTGCTGCGTCACCATGAGCTCCAGAGGATCTGCACCGCAGCGGCGGCCCCATATAGCCGCATACCACAGGTGGCGTCACGAACATTATCTCTAAAAACTTTATTCCCCTTTTACTTTTCCTTTAATTGACCGCCCTGGGTCACAGACCGGGTCACCGCCACCGTGACATCCCCAGCACTGACCGGCCCAGCTACCGAGTACCCCACGGCCCTGGGGGCCCATCAGAAACAAGCGCCTTCATCTGTGTGAGCAGCCATTGCTTGTTCCATAATGTACAGATGACCAGTACACGGCCGCTCACCTCCTACATAAGAGAATCTGTCACCAGGAAATTAAGTTTTGTTAAGAAGTTTTTACTTTAAAAAGTTTCTGCTGTTTTTGATTTCCATGTTACTAACTTCACAAAATGCAAACCCTGAGTTTTCACACTGGCGGCTCCATTTATTATTATGCATTGCTTATATAGTGTCATCATATTCTGCAGCTCTTTACAGACATCATCATCACTGTCCCATTGGGGCTCACAATCTAAATTCTCTATCACTATGTCTTTGAGAGGAAACCCACGCAGACACGGGGAGAACATACAAACTCTTTGCAGATGTGGGATTTGAACCCAGAACCTCTACTATGAGGGCAGGTCTACGTATTACAGAAAAGCTGAAGCTGTAACCTGGATATTTGCAGACAGTTTCTGATTTTCAATGTTTTCTAGTAAAATCTCCATGTTAGCTGTGAATTTTTCTGCGGAAATCTGTGTCGTGTAAACCTACTCTGAAGTCAAACGTAGGATCAAACCTTTAAATAGAAGAACAGATTGCTCAAATCCTCCTCTCTGCACATTTCAGGCCACGTTCACACATTCAGTATTTGTAAGCCAAAACCAGGAGTGGGTGATAAATACAGAAGTGGTGACGTGTTTCTATTATACTTTCCTCTGATTTTTCCTCTCCTGATTGTGACTACAAATACTGATGTAAAATACTGACCAAATGCTGAACATGTGAACATGACCTTAGAACTTGCATACAACTCTTTTCCTTAAGGGGGGTATCCTAATCTTTAGTATTCAGGAGCGCACCCCTCCCAGCCCCTGTCTTCCTGATGCTGCGGGCTGTGCACTCCTGAAGACTGATCGTTAAAGAGGTGGACCTTCTTTTGTGGATTTTTTTTTTTATGTAATACATGTATTTTTGGCTAAAAATAGTTTTTGCAATTTGGCTTCATTACAAATTTTGCACCGTTTTTCTTTTATAGGCTCTTTGTTTCTCTGCACATTGAACTTTAATGTGGTCTGTGGCCATAAATCAGCAGAGAGGACAACAGAAAACGAGATAATAAAGTTACAAGCATTTCTGTTAGAAGCAGAGCTCACTGACAGATTCTTAATTAGGGCTGATGCAGATGTCCATGGATCTCGGTCTGATCACGGACCACAATGCACGGATTGACCGTGGGTCTACCAACCTGAGTGTGACAGCTTCATGTATATCTATGAGGCTGTCATGCTCGGATCAGGAGAGCCTCGGCCAGCCCGGGCATTGCGGTCTGTATAATCGGATTGAGATCCCCGGATTTCTCATGCTGGTGCAGCTTTCCTCACACGCTGCCCATACATTGTTGATGGAGGAGCAGTGCCCAGACCTGTTGAATAGAAAAGCAGCTCCTATGTGAGGTGATTTATAGTTGGTGGAGGCTGTCCTTTTCTGAGCTCCTCTCAGCTGATTTATGACCACATAAAAGTTGAATGTGCCAGGTAAAAAAGAGCCTGTAACATCAAAACGGTGCAAAATTTGTAATGAAACCCAATTGCCAAAATTATTTTTAGCCCAAAATAAATGTATTTAGGTAAAAAACTGAGCACTTGTCCATGCTGCTAGTACTGAAGCTGCCAGATCACTAAAGCTTGAAGCCTGCAAGATTAGCGGGGTTGTTGCTTAGGTAACTGGTTACTCTGAGGCTTCAGGGTGGTCGGTAACCTAAGCAACAAACTGTAAACAATTGAATTGAAAACATCTCTGTTCTTGAGAATAGAAAGGATTTTTATTAAGAGGTAAATTGCAAAGTTGTTTGGTTTTTATATGAACTTTGCAATTTTGATCATTTAAAAATTTGAAACAACCATAGTAAAGGGAATGTGTCATCCGAAAATGACCTATGTAAATTAGTTTTTATGTATCTTTTCAACATTTTTTATATTTTTGTTTAGTTTTTATATCACTATGTTATAGAAATAAAAAGCCGACCATTGAGTGGGGGGCGCCACATCGCTTTCTAGGGTGACAACCTCCGCGGCAAGGCAGGGACATTATTAAGCCTTGAATAGGGTAAGGTCCCTTAACTGTTCTTAGTTGGGGTTCATCAGAGTTTTGGATATATTCATCCACAGCCTACACTTAATACGTTAAACCTTCTAGACTCACTACCCATATTATTGGGCATAAGTGAATCAATTGCTGTTTCTTTATATTTATTTTGTCTTGGTGTCTTATCTGGCTCTATTAAGTCACTTGCATTATTTGGTGATCACGGTGGTGTTTTTCTATTGTAGGGTATATCAGGGTCAGGGAGGACAAGCCGTTGTTGAGCGAGGAGCCACATCGCTTTATAGGCTGCCAACCTCCGCGGCAAGGTAGGGTATTTGCTAGACCGCAACTAGGGTCAGTACCCCTTTTGAGGAAATTAAAGTTGGAACCAGCTCAACACACCAGAGTAATTAAAAATTCACAAAATCTTTATTGGAAATCCTTTAAAAATGAAATTGCTGAAAAATTGGGCATCTCAGACAACAAAGCAATAAAGACACTGGATTTCCAGTGTTCAAGAGCCATGTAGCTCTAAACACGTATGGACTGATTCCTGTTATACACACCACCCCTCTTTATTGCTTTGTTGTCTGAGATGGCCAATTTTTCTGCAATTTCATTTTTAAAGGATTTCCAGTAAAGATTTTGTGAATTTTTAATTACTCCGGTGTGTTGAGCTGGTTCCAACTTTCATTTCCTCAATTACCTTCAGCGCTGTGCAGCAGCGGGGATACCGTGCTCCTCCCGGATTGGAACAGCATCTCAGGGGTGAGCTGAATTTTTTCCTATTATTTATCAGTACCCCTTTTCCTTGTATTTCTGACCCCTCCTTGATTCACCAATTTTTAAGTCCCTCTTTTTAATAACTGTTAGTAAAGCTTGCTGTATATACTAGGTGGGTGTTTTTTAGTATTGTTTCTTCTTATTGGGACCTGAGTAGATTATTCGCTTTTGTTGTGAAGTCTTCTGCAGTGTGACTGCTGCAGAGATACCGCATGTCCTGGGTGAAAGCAACAGCGAAAGCCAACAACATGGAGGAGTTGATAAAGCAACTGGTGCAGGCTAATCTCCAGCAGCAACAGATATGACAGCAGCAGCTGCAGCAGCACAAGCAGTAGATGGAACTCCTGACAGAGGCCGTCCGTGCCAGAGAAGCTTCACCGCCTCCAAGCCGAAGCCATGAGACCCAGGTGAGGAAAACCGTGAGAGGGCCGTTGGAAAAGATGATTTGAGGGGATAACGTTGAGGCATTCCTGGCTGTGTTTGAGAGGGTGGTGGACCATGAGAGACTGCCACCAGAGCAGTGGGCGGAGGTTCTAGCGCCGTATCTGACCAGAGAGTCACAAAAGGCATATTTTGATCTGGCCCTGCAAGATGCTAAGGAATATAGCAAACTTAATGCGGAGATCCTGGCTCGGCTGGATGTAACCCTGGCAGTCAGGGCCCAACTGGTCCACCCCTGGGACTTTCACAGGGACAAACCTCCCTGGTCACAAATGTTTGATCTTCTGTTCTGCACCTGGTACAGAAGTGGCTGCAGCCAGAGACTTGTTCCCCAGCCCAGATGGTCGAGAGAGTGGTCATGGATTGGTGTATCTACTCTCTGCCCAAGCCAATTTAGTCCTGGGTTGCCCAGGGAGATCCCCAAACTGCAGACGACCTGGTGGGCTTAGTGGAGAGGTATCGGGCAATCAGTGGTCAAGCAGGGGTAAGGTCACCTTTCTGGGGCTCCCAAAGGGGGGATGGCTCCCAAAAGAAGGGGACTAAATCCACACGAGGAAAGGGGGGGGCCCCCAGAGTCCCAGGAAGCATCTGAGTCGCAGCCGGGTAATCAGTTACAATCCGTTCTCTGCTGGAGGTGTCATGCCCAAGCTGCCCGGTGTCCCATAAACTTTGAGCCCATGGACTGCAGCATAGGCTGGCGTTGCTCCTATTTTGCCTATCCCGCCTGCAACACGGTTCCTCAACCTGGCGAGGGCCCTCAAGCGTTCTCAGTGTCCGTAAACGGGGTACAAGTGACTGGACTGTTGGACTCAGGATGTTTAGTGACCCTGAAATGGACCGCACTTCCTCACCAGCTGGCCCCTAGGAAGGTGATGGAGTCCGATGTATCCACGGGGACGCTAAGAACTATTTGGCCCATGTGGATGTAAGCACAGACTATGGCAACACGTCTCAGGAAGTGGGGTTCGTCAAGGACTTGTTGCACCCCATAATAATCGGACGGGACTTTGCACTATTCTGGGATATGTGGGGGAAAGCGGGGACGCCTGGTTGCTCAGACGACAGCCAGATCACCCCTAAAGAAACCTTGCCGCAGGCCATAGCGGACGAGTTTCCTATGTGTGTACTTTATTGGTGACGAGAATGAGGTAGCATTCCCTGAGGCCAACATTCCTGAGCTGGAGGTGTCCGAGAGACACTTTGGAACTGCCCAAGTCAGTTTAACTCTTAAAGGGGCGTTTGAAAATGTGACAGTGGTAAATGGAGCGCCTCATGAGCCGGGGGCCGACAGTCGGTTCCCTCATTTTGCTATGTATGGGGATTTTCTTTACAGAGTAACCAAGCCAGGGGGTGAGGTGATAGAGCAGTTACTGGTGACAGAGCCCTTTAGACACAGGGTGTTTGACATGGCTCATTGCCATGTGTTGTGTGGTCTCCTGTGGGCAAGTAAGACCCAGGAACGGATCCTCCAGAGATTCTACTGGCCTGCGTGCTACAGAGAAATAATGAGCTATTGTCGTTTTTGCCCCACATGCCAGCTGACCTCCCCGGTGTCTTCCACAGTCCCCTAGTACCGTTGTCCATCATCGAGGTTCTTCCGAACACATAGCAATAGATTTTGGTGGGGCCCCTGGTGAAAGCTGCAAGAGGACATCAATATATATTGGTGGTCCTGGATTACGCTACCCGGTACCCTGAGGCAGTACCCTTAAGAAATTCCTTTGCAGTATATCTTTCGGGGAGCTGCTCCATATTTTCTCTCGAACCGGTTTGCCGAAGGAGATACTGACGGATTAAGGTACCCCCTTCATATCGAAGGTCATGAGGAAATTGTGCAAGACACTGCCGATTTCACAACTCAGAACCTCAGTATACCACCCCCAGACGGTCGGACTGGTGGAGAGGTTTAACAGAACCTCGAAGGCTATGTTAGGGAAAGCAGAAGAGGACGGCCGAGACCTGGACTGTCTGCTTGCCTATCTGTTATTCCCCATCAGGGAAGTTCCCCAAGCTTCCACAAGCTTCTCCCCGTTCAAACCACTCTATGGCAGACACCCTCGAGGACTCCTGGATGTGGTGAAAGAGTCCTGGGAAGCTAAGACCACTCCGTATAGGAGCGTATTAGAGCATGTTGCCCATATGCAGGAGAGAATGGCCAATGTGTTGACCATTGTGAAGGAGCACCTCCTCAAGGCACGGGAAGCACAGTCCAGGGTGTATAATAGGTCAGCCAGGGTGAGACAGGTCAACCCAGGTAATCGAGTACTTGTGCTGGTGCCCACGGTGGAGACCTAGTTCCTGGCCAAGTGGCAGGGCCCCTATGAGGTGGTAGAGAAAGTTGGTGAAGTCAACTTTAAAATCCATCAACCAGGGAAGAGGAAGCCCTACCTGTTTTACCATGTCAACCTGATTAAACCGTGGCAGGACAGAGAACCCGTGGAATCTCCTTGTCTGGTGGACAAGTCCGAAGTCAGCGTGGTAGATGTTAAGGTGGCGGACTCCTTGTCCCGCTCACAGAAACAGCAATGTCAGTAGCTGTTACAGCAGAATAAAGACCTGTTTTCTGAGTTGCAGGCCTCACTTAGATCATAGAGCATGAGGTACTTACAGTGCCTCATGTTCGCTTCAATCTAAAACCGTATAGGATTCCAGAGGCCCGCAGAGAGGTGATCTTGAAAGAGGTGAAGCGGATACTAAATCTAGGAGTCATCGAAGAATCCAAGAGTGGCTGGTCCAGTCCCATAGTGTTGGTGCCAAAACCAGATGGGGAGTGGCAGTTCTGTAATGACTACAGGAAGCTCAATGAGGTCTCAAAGTTCGACAACTACCCAATGCCTAGGGTAGATGAGCTTATTGAAAGGCTAGGACCAGCTTGGTACATCACCATCCTGGACCTCACGAAAGGATACTGGCAACTTTCCCTGTCCAAAGAGGCCAAGGAGAAGACAGCCTTCTCGACACCAGACGGATGCCTATCAGTCAGGATGCCATTTGGGTTGCAGGGAGCTCCAGCCACTTTCCAGAGAGCCATGGGCCTTAGCACCCCACAAAAAGTATGCAGCGGCCTACCTAGATGACATTGTCATATTCAGCCAGAACTGGGGAAGCCATCTTAGCAAAGTTCAAGCCATACTTGATGCCCTTAGAAAGGCAGGCTTTTCCATCAACCCGAAGAAATGTGTTATGGGGATGGAGGAAGCAAAGTATCTGGGCTACGTGGTAGGTAGAGGTGAAATAAAACCACAAATAAATAAGGTGGAGGCGATCCAGAGCTGGCCACAGCACCTCTCGAAGAAGCAAGTCAGGACATTTCTAGGCATCGTGGACTACTATGGAAGATTTGTCCCTAACTTTGCCTCGATAGCAGCCCCGCTGACGGATCTTCTGAAAGGGACGAAGTCGACTATGGCTAAGTGGTCCCCGGAAGCTGAGGTGGCCTTCCAGGAACTAAAACTGGCCCTCTATAAACAGCCAGTCTTGGTGGCGCTCAACTTCTCCAAAGCGTTTGTGGTCAAGACGAATGCATGTTGGGCCGAGAGCAGTCTTATCTCAGGAGATTAACAGAGAGGAACACCCTGTAATGTACCTCAGTCTGAAGTTATCCACGTGTGAGATGAACTACTCCATAGTGGAAAAAGAATGTTCGGCCATCAAGTGGTTGTTGGACACTCTGAGGTATTACCTGTTAGTAGAAGGTTCAGGTCAGTGTCAGACCGTGCCCGGCTGAGGTGGATGCGTGATAACAAAGGAAACAATGCCCAAGTAACTAGGTGGTTCCTATCCCTACAGGATTATAGTTTTCAGGTGGAACATATGCCTGGGAAGCAGTATGGGAATGCATATGCCCTATCAAGGATCTATTGTATGTTGACAGAAGGTGCCAAGCCCCCCTTGTCTTTGGGCAGAGGGGGGGGATTGTAAGGTGGCAGCTGGGCAGGTTGTGGACAGGTGGTATGTGTCCCTGAGTTGCCAAGCCTCTGTGATGTAGTACCTTGAGAAGTAGGCTCGAGCACACATATTAATAGGCCCGGATTATCGAGCAGCTGAAAGAGCTGGGTGGGATCATCTGCTCACTTACCTCCAGTCCGGGTCTTGAAATGTCCTGATTTAAGGCAGCTGGTGCTGTCTCACTCTGTGTGTTTGCAAGTTGAGGAAGCCTTGCATGGACTGCTCACACCTTGCTGGAGTCAGAGAAAAACACTGACATTTAAACAGCTGAGCCTGTTGTTTATGGATTGGTTATTTCCAATTTTTGCTTGGTTATGCCTTTTGTACCTGGAAGAGGCTGTTTTATTTTATTATTCTGAATGGTGTATGGACATATAATAAATCGCCTATTTGTTTGAACTGATGATCTGCATCCCTGTGTGTAAACCAGCGTCTACCACAGAACCAATCCCTCACACATCTCACCTAGTTCAGTTGTAGTGGGTGCACAAGTCTCTTAGTGCAGGTAGAATTTGGTACAGCAGAAGTCCTGGACGCCTCCGTTTGGTATTTTCATCCCGGTGGACAGTCAAATGATGAGTCCAATAAAATGGGTAAAATGTGTCACTCTTTCTGGACTGTACTTCCAAAAATATAATTACACTCAAAATGCCAATAATATAATGGCAAACATTTGTTTATTATAAATCTCCAAAGTGTTACGTTGTTATGGGGTTCAACCCCTTCTTCAGACACAGAGATATCGAGCATTTCTTGGCCTCGTGAGTTGGGCATTTGCATTTTGGTCAATCCAGTAAATTATAATGAACTTGATTGAATAATTCTTTTAGTAGAATAAAGCATTAAGCATAAAGTTCATAGGTGTCTCGTGTGCAGTATACATTGGGGAACGTACTATTTTTGGGGTTGAGTCTTATGGCCCTTGTCCAATACCTGAAGGTTACCGCATATCATTCCTTAAGAAAACACAAGTGGACTTCAGTCACTCAGGCAGTTTCCTATTATTTATAATAATAGGAGAAACAGAGTACATATAGGCGTAAAAACAGTATAACTTTATTAAATACCAAATATAAAAGCGGCCACTAGAGGTGGCGGCATAAAGTAGATAATAGGTTACAAAATGCAGCACATAGTAGTGTATGTACAGGGTATATATACTTTGAGAAAAGTTTCCTCAAGGAAAGGGAGGAAGAAAAGGCAAGCACAAAAAGATATAGTACACACCATGCATATGCACAACTCCATACAAGTGTACAGATGAATATACAGTGTCAATGTAAATACCAGTATCGCTTACCAAACACAAATGTAGATAAAAGTAAAAGACAGGCCAAGGACCAGGAGAAACAAAGATACCAGGTGGCCCCAATAGAGCCTCGACGCGCGTTTCGCCCCTGAATAGAGGGCTTTCTCAAGAGGCATAGATGTGTAGGGGATCAGGACCTTTTTAAAGGCTGATACCAGGTCACGTGACCGCATCGTAGGTCACGTGGCCGGAAATCAGGAAGTGATCAGTATCAAGCGGGGCATGCGCCGGACGCCAAGCCTCGTCGGCGCGGGCAGCGTCCGTCACCCGGCAACGCACATAGCGGAAGCACTTGGTATGTGCCCCGGAAGTACGTGGCTAGGAACAAGACTGCCGTACCCGGGCCGAGAACAGCGTACCTCCGGCGCATGCGCACCGCAAACTGAACACCAAACAAGGAGTTGCCACTAACAGAAGAAAGGCAAACCACGGAAACTGGACAGGGATCAGAATAAAGGGGACATCATACATTTCAGATATAATATAGCAAAATACAACATGAAATAATTTGATCAAATGTAAAAGTTGTATCAAAACAGACAATACTGTCAACCATATAGCAGATATCCAAGTGTCCGATATATAACACCAGTCCCGTAAGATCCAGTTTGGTCAGCACGTGGGTCACAGAATGTTTTCTTTTATATGTTGTATCTTGGCAACACAAAATGAAAAAACAAAAAGAAGAAAAAATAAAGTAAATAAGGTGAAAAACACGAACCAAGTGAAATTAAAAACAAATTGCAAAAATTAAAAACAAGGGGATCAAGGGCCACAGAAATAAAATATAATGGCATAACATCTGAGGCGGAGAACGATCCGTGGAAAGAGTCATATCACAGAAAAGGAGCGAAGCTAAGTGTCTCGTTAAGGCCTAGGGGAGACATGGTTTTCAGACGTATGATCCATTTAGTTTCTTTTTGGCCAAGGATCTTAGTCCAATCACCACCACGGGAGCCAAGGTGTAAAGCATCAATTCCACGCACCTTCAAAGATTTAGGGTCACAATTATGTTTTTCTTGGAAGTGACGTGGGATAGTTTTTAGTTCCCGTGGATCGGCCACCGTCTTTGCAGCGCCAATGTCGCGCACATGTTCCCGTATCCTCACCCGTAGCTCCCTCGTGGTAAGTCCAATATAAATTAAATTACAAGCACAAGTTGCGTAATAGATTACATTAGTTGAAGTACAGGATATAAAATGACGGATTTGATAGTCACGGGAGCCGTCGGATGAGGAGAAGGAAACAGAGCGCACGGCATTGGCGCAGGCCAGACAGTGGCCGCAGGGAAAGAAACCAAGTCTTGGTCCACGGGACCCAAATGGATTGGTTAATGGGGGAATGTAGTGACTCCGTGTCAACATGTCACCAAGGTTATTGGCTTTCCTGGGTGTCATGAGTGGATGCTCCCCCACAAGGTCGCGTAGGGAGGGCTCCGCACCAAGAACACCCCAATGTTTGGAGAGGATCCGCCGCATCTCCCCCCACTCATGATTGAAGGTGGAAATGTAGCGGATCCTCCCCGTATCTCTCTTCCTACCAAGAGGAGTTGAGTATAATAATTGGTTACGAGAAGTACCCCTCGCCCTCCTATAGCCACGGCGGATGCATCTATTGCTGTATCCTCTTTCCTGGAATCGTCGGGTGAGATCAGCTGACTGAATCTCAAATTGAGAGTCAGTAGAGCATATGCGCCTCATCCTCAGGAATTGTCCCACCGGGACGGCACCAATGGTAGAAGTAGAATGAGCAGAGGAGGCATGAATGAGGGAATTTGTGGATGTCAATTTACGAAAGACATTCGTCTGTATATAACCTCCTTCATCAACTTCCAAATTAATGTCCAAAAAGGACATTTTGGATTGATGATGGGTATATGTAAGCCTAATTCCCCATTCATTTTTATTTAACCTGCTCATAAATGCCTCCAGCTCCTGCGCTGAGCCCCGCCACAAAAGAAAAATATCATCTATATATCTCAGCCATGTCACGGCCAGGTCGCTAACCTGGACACCCCCATCGCCAAAAATATCTCTTTCCCAAGCACCCAGGAAGAGATTGGCGTATGAGGGTGCACAGGCCGCTCCCATGGCCGTGCCACGTCGCTGAAGATAAACAGTGTCCTTAAATAAAAAATAATTATGGTGCAGGACAAAGCGCAGGAGCTCGAGCAAAAAGTCACCAGAGGGGCCGTCCAGGTCGGAGCCCCGGAGGAAGAGGCGCACAGCCTCCAGGCCCAATTCATGTTGGATACACGTATAGAGGCTTTCAACATCCGCCGTGACTAGTAGGGTCTGATTATCCACAAGGACCCCGTCGACCCGTCTCAGGACCTCCGATGTGTCTTTGACATAGGAAGGTAAGGTCTCCACTAGTGGGCGAAGGTGATTATCAATAAAAGTGCAGATAGGGCCCACCAGTCCACCTATACCAGACACAATCGGACGTCCCGGTGGGTGAAGGGGGTCCTTGTGGATTTTAGGAAGTAAATAAAATGTAGCTGTACGAGGGAAGCGTACTGTTAACGCCTCCACCGTACAGAGGCGGATCCTCTCCGTACACCATTTTTATCAATAATATCCATTTCACACGCCCGGGCTAGGATGCCTTGGAGGGTGGAGGAAAAGGAGGCGGTAGGGTTGGATGGTAATTTTGAATATGTATTACTGTCCCGTAGTTGTTTCAGGGCTTCTTTTTCATACTGTAAGCAGGGCCAAATTACAATGTTGCCCCCCTTGTCGGCTGGTTTTATTACGACGTCTGTTAAAGACTGAAGTTGGCTAATCGCTTGCCGCTGTGAGTGTGTCAAGTTGTCGAATTTTCTGCGAGTAGATAGACATTTCAAGTCTTCTGTCACAAGCCGCACAAAAATATCGACAGCTGGGCTTATCGACAAGGGGGGGAACCTTGCAGATCTAGATCTCATTTTTTCTAGAGACCCACCTCTTTGTGAGTTCTCCTGCTCCAGTAGAAGTGCTTCCAAAGTCTGTACCGCCTCCCTCTCCGCCACCGCCGTCGGGTCATCGTCACCACCGGGCCTGGAATGCAATTTTTGCAAAATTAATTTGCGAGCAAAAAGGTGGAGGTCCTTGAGTGCAGTGAAAAAGTCAAATGAATTGGTAGGTGCAAATGACAAACCCAACTCAAGGACCTCCACCTGTGCTCTAGTTAGCACATGTGTGGAAAGGTTGATGATGCGGGGCCCCCCCCCAAGCATTACCAACCTGAAATGGCACATGTCGCCTTCTCCTATGACTGGGTCTCGTCTGGATACCTGACGAGGTCTGGGGGATAGAGAGGGACCCAGATATGGTATTACCACTGAGTTTCCTCTCATCCACAGTAGAAGAGGCGGCCGATGAGGACCTAGAGTGAGAAGGGGTACGCTTCATGTCCTGTCTGCCCCGATTGGGTGGAAGTCTCCATTTGTATAAATATCCAAGTTGTTTATCCTTGACATCACGTGCAAATTTCTTAGATTTATTGGCACAAATCTCTTTCACCCATTTCTGTAGTTCTAAATCTATGTCCTCATTGAGCCGCCTAAGTTCCTCTGTTGTCAGGTCCTTTTGCACTAGGGTCTGTAAATTTTCTAATTCTATTTCTGTTCCTTTAAGGGAGGTTTCACTGTGTTCCTTCAGGAGTTTAAGAAAACCTAGGGAACAATTGTTGGCCAGGGTTTCCCAATTGCTCCTAAATGTTTCCTCCTCCACATCAAAGGACGGGAATATCTGAACCCTAAGACCTCTGGGGATTAGTTCCCCCTCTATATATTTAAGGACACTGTTTATCTTCAGCGACGTGGCACGGCCATGGGAGCGGCCTGTGCACCCTCATACGCCAATCTCTTCCTGGGTGCTTGGGAAAGAGATATTTTTGGCGATGGGGGTGTCCAGGGTAGCGACCTGGCCGTGACATGGCTGAGATATATAGATGATATTTTTCTTTTGTGGCGGGGCTCAGCGCAGGAGCTGGAGGCATTTATGAGCAGGTTAAATAAAAATGAATGGGGAATTAGGCTTACATATACCCATCATCAATCCAAAATGTCCTTTTTGGACATTAATTTGGAAGTTGATGAAGGAGGTTATATACAGACGAATGTCTTTCGTAAATTGACATCCACAAATTCCCTCATTCATGCCTCCTCTGCTCATTCTACTTCTACCATTGGTGCCGTCCCGGTGGGACAATTCCTGAGGATGAGGCGCATATGCTCTACTGACTCTCAATTTGAGATTCAGTCAGCTGATCTCACCCGACGATTCCAGGAAAGAGGATACAGCAATAGATGCATCCGCCGTGGCTATAGGAGGGCGAGGGGTACTTCTCGTAACCAATTATTATACTCAACTCCTCTTGGTAGGAAGAGAGATACGGGGAGGATCCGCTACATTTCCACCTTCAATCATGAGTGGGGGGAGATGCGGCGGATCCTCTCCAAACATTGGGGTGTTCTTGGTGCGGAGCCCTCCCTACGCGACCTTGTGGGGGAGCATCCACTCATGACACCCAGGAAAGCCAATAACCTTGGTGACATGCTGACACGGAGTCACTACATTCCCCCATTAACCAATCCATTTGGGTCCCGTGGACCAAGACTTGGTTTCTTTCCCTGCGGCCACTGTCTGGCCTGCGCCAATGCCGTGCGCTCTGTTTCCTTCTCCTCATCCGACGGCTCCCGTGACTATCAAATCCGTCATTTTATATCCTGTACTTCAACTAATGTAATCTATTACGCAACTTGTGCTTGTAATTTAATTTATATTGGACTTACCACGAGGGAGCTACGGGTGAGGATACGGGAACATGTGCGCGACATTGGCGCTGCAAAGACGGTGGCCGATCCACGGGAACTAAAAACTATCCCACGTCACTTCCAAGAAAAACATAATTGTGACCCTAAATCTTTGAAGGTGCGTGGAATTGATGCTTTACACCTTGGCTCCCGTGGTGGTGATTGGACTAAGATCCTTGGCCAAAAAGAAACTAAATGGATCATACGTCTGAAAACCATGTCTCCCCTAGGCCTTAACGAGACACTTAGCTTCGCTCCTTTTCTGTGATATGACTCTTTCCACGGATCGTTCTCTGCCTCAGATGTTATGCCATTATATTTTATTTCTGTGGCCCTTGATCCCCTTGTTTTTAATTTTTGCAATTTGTTTTTAATTTCACTTGGTTCGTGTTTTTCACCTTATTTACTTTATTTTTTCTTCTTTTTGTTTTTTCATTTTGTGTTGCCAAGATACAACATATAAAAGAAAACATTCTGTGACCCACGTGCTGACCAAACTGGATCTTACGGGACTGGTGTTATATATCGGACACTTGGATATCTGCTATATGGTTGACAGTATTGTCTGTTTTGATACAACTTTTACATTTGATCAAATTATTTCATGCTGTATTTTGCTATATTATATCTGAAATGTATGATGTCCCCTTTATTCTGATCCCTGTCCAGTTTCCGTGGTTTGCCTTTCTTCTGTTAGTGGCAACTCCTTGTTTGGTGTTCAGTTTGCGGTGCGCATGCGCCGGAGGTACGCTGTTCTCGGCCCGGGTACGGCAGTCTTGTTCCTAGCCACGTACTTCCGGGGCACATACCATGTGCTTCCGCTATGTGCGTTGCCGGGTGACGGACGCTGCCCGCGCCGACGAGGCTTGGCGTCCGGCGCATGCGCCGCTTGATACTGATCACTTCCTGATTTCCGGCCACGTGACCTACGATGCGTTCACGTGACCTGGTATCAGCCTTTAAAAAGGTCCTGATCCCCTACACATCTATGCCTCTTGAGAAAGCCCTCTATTCAGGGGCGAAACGCGCGTCGAGGCTCTATTGGGGCCACCTGGTATCTTTGTTTCTCCTGGTCCTTGGCCTGTCTTTTACTTTTATCTACATTTGTGTTTGGTAAGCGATACTGGTATTTACATTGACACTGTATATTCATCTGTACACTTGTATGGAGTTGTGCATATGCATGGTGTGTACTATATCTTTTTGTGCTTGCCTTTTCTTCCTCCCTTTCCTTGAGGAAACTTTTCTCAAAGTATATATACCCTGTACATACACTACTATGTGCTGCATTTTGTAACCTATTATCTACTTTATGCCGCCACCTCTAGTGGCCGCTTTTATATTTGGTATTTAATAAAGTTATACTGTTTTTACGCCTATATGTACTCTGTTTCTCCTATTATTATATTTAATGTTGAGTAGGCTTGTGGTAATTACTAGCCATGTATTCTTTAACTGGCGTTTTGCCACGATCTTTTAAAAAATGAAGGCCCTTCTGTGTATATTGACTAGTTTCCTATTATTGTCTACCGTCCAGTTTTGACCTCAGCTCATGAAAGGCTGACATACAACACTCTGCAACAGGAATCGCTGTGACAAAGACCTGGAAATTGCTAATGAAAGCTGTATACACAAGACCGTCAAGAACTTATTGTGATATTCCAGTGTATATTGTCGTCTTCATTTCCTGGGTTAGATGTGAAACTGTGAATTATGACAATTTAGATACACAGTCAGTATAGTTAGACCTTGTGCTAACAACACGCATACTAAGCAGCCAAGATTATGCTACGAAAATGATCCATAAGTACAGAGCAAACTCCGGGTCCAATCGTCTGCTGCATTAGTATTAGGATACAACGGGCCGCAGGAGAAGACATGGAAAGACAAAAAGTAATATTATTATTTTGATTTTAGATTGCTGCTGGATCCATTCTGATAATTACTGGAGATAAGGACGTAGCCTCAGCTCTTTTGTCACTGTACAGAATGGACAACTTGTCAGATCGGCCGTCACAATGGCAGATGAGGGTCAGTGGAGGTAATTGTACAGTTCCATTGTTTTACCTCTCAATACTCCTGCCACTGGTCACCTTAGATCAGCCTCCTTTGGGTGAATTTCTATATAATTATTGGTAAACCTTATTGTACCATTCAATGCCAGTCTGTTGCATCTGCGTAGAAGATCTGCAGCACATTACAGTAGCAGCAAAGTAGATGAGAACAAATCTACAGGGAAAGTAACCGCAGTGCAGTTTTACTATAAATTAGCTATAGATTTATTCTGCACAATTTACATCCCGTATGGATGTGCCCTTAACTATGCAACTCAACAAAAAGGACAAAAAAAATCCCAGAAAAAAGGCAGCTGTATTTACAGACACCATGAATGGTCTTAGTAGTGGCTTCATCTGTATTTTGCCCCTGAGCCTTTATCATAAGGCTGCTGCACCCTGCAGTGCATTAATATTGTGTCGTGGTGCTGGTAAATAAGGCTGCCTTTTTTCTGGGATGTTTTTTGTATTTCATGTCCTTTCGGTGTGTTGCTCTGCCTTTTAGTGTAGGGACTCATAAGACAATCAGGACCCTTCACGTGAGTTGTGAGCTTACGTATTTTACCAAAAATATTGACCAATACCTCATCTATTTTATACATCTTTTTTCATCATTTTTGTTGCACATTTTTCATCTTTTGTAGACTGCAGTCGGGTTCCTTGGTGTTGACTTGGGGAACCGGGGTGTCTGTCCTTGTGGGGTGCTCTCATATAGTGCTAGGCTGCCCACCTGATCTACTAGTATGGGCGTCACTAATCTATATATATAAAGCAGAAAATCTGTGTGTGGCAGCCCATTGAATACAAAACCACATTTTTCATCCCGATTTGACTGAAATCTTGCACGGCCCGTGCTTACCACCAGACTAAAAATACTGCGAACATTAAAACTCCATCACCCCTCCCCCCATCACGAGATTTGGCCCCCCGAACTTAGGCAAAGGAGAAAATGGGTGTCGGTGTGTTGAATGCAAAACCACTGTTTTTTCACAAAGGGTCTTCAAGAAATAAAGCGACAACGGCAAAAGTGTCACTCTAAAAGGGGCAGCAACCATATTGTGCTAAGGTTTGCAACCTGAGAAGTTGCTCTAAAGTCTGTAACTATAGCAATGGCTGTTGCAGAACTAACTGGGGCCTCATTTATGAGAATTGCCTCACAGTAAGATGGTTCTGGTTGCCTATGGGAAACAGAGCGCAGCTTTCAGCATTATAGCTGCTGAGGTAAAGTGAAAGCTGAGCTCTGATTGGTTGCTCTGGACAATAGAACAGTCTGACTGTGAGGCAGTCGCACATTTTCTGCTTTATATATATACGAGTATATAGATTCACGCATTAGATCTCTGATCAGTGTGAGGTGAATCCACCAGCGAAACTGCGGGTATTTTGCTAGTAGCTAATAAGCCAGAAAAATTATGTACTTTCCAAATAGTTTAAAATAATATCTTTATTATTTATATTAAAAAATTATTAGGAAGACTAACAACATTAAATCACATTAATTATAAGGGGGGACTAATACCTGACCCAAGCTAAGCGCTGTGTGGTCCTAAAGAAAAGCTGTAACCACTGCGCTAGAATGGTGATGGATACACACCACTGATAAATATCAGTAATGAAGACTGTTGGAGGAAAAGATCTGTAGAAAAGGCAATTGAAGATAAAAAAAATACAGAAAAGTGAAGGACTAATAATCCATTGTGAGTATTCCCACAAATAATTGCCTCCAAACAGTACAAATGATACCGCCACACAATGCAGAAAAGCCCACACAGAGCTAGAGAACCAAAATAATAACCAAAACCAAACCGGTTACGACGTTACTAGTGATGAGTGAGCACTAAAATGCTCGGGTGCTCGAAGCTCGGGTCAAGCACATTGGAATACTCTGGTGCTCAACCCGAGCAACGAGTCCAATGTAAGTCTATGGGAAACTCATTTTTCTGGCGGTCTGCAGAAGGTCAAAAATTGCCCAAATCGATGGGAACGGTGCTCAATTAAACGTCAGGCAGGCAGAATATATAGGCAGACAGGCAGGCAGGGTATATAGGAGGGTGCATGAAAAACATAGCAGGGCACTTGGAACACACTAGTGCCATACGATTTTCATGCACCCGTCTCTTTAAAAAAGCCGGCCGGCAATTCATCAGCGGCATACACCGGTACCCGACAATTTAGAACAGAAAGAATAGAGCATCACACATAGATTAGATAGATAGAAACATGTCAGTCACATATATAATAAGTACAGTGACAGTGTTGGTTACTGTACTTGTCATTTAGTGTTAAAATAAAGGATTTATTAAAAAAAAAAATTGGCGTGGGGTTCCCCGTAATTTTAGTCTCTAGCGGAGGTTAAGCAGACGGCTGGGGCAGATGTTTGAAGCCTGGGAAGGGGGTAATACCCACGGAGCTTCCCAGGCTACTAATATCAGCCCCCAGCTGAATACCTAGCTTTTACTAGCTATTAAAATGGGGGACCCTAAAAAAAAATGATGTGGGGTCCCCCTATTCTTCTCCATTGTACAGTCACCCAAAGGAGACTGGATGGTAGTAGAATGCTGCCATCCAGCTTGTCATCATTCAGAGACACTGCGGAGCTCAATGGATGGATGTGCCATTTCTGGGGCGGCTGAGGGCTGGTGTTTCTAGCCTGGGAGGGGGCCAATATCGTGGCACCCTTCCTGGGCTATTAATATCAGCCCCCAGCTGTCTGCCTAGCCTTTACTAGCTATTAAAATAAGGGGGACCCCACGTCATTTTTTTGGGGGTCCCCCATTTTAATAGCTAGTAAAGGATAGGTATTCAGCTGGGGGCTGATATTAGTAGCCTGGGAAGCTCCGTGGGTATTACCCCCTTCCCAGGCTTCAAACATCTGCCCCAGCCATCTGCTTAACCTCTGCTAGAGTCTCAAATTATGGGGGATCCCACTCAAATTTTTTTTTTTAATAAATCCTTTATTTTAACACTAAATGACAAGTACAGTATCCAACACTATCACTGTACTTCTTATATATGTGACTGACATGTTTCTATCTATCTAATCTATGTGTGATGTTCTATTCTTTCTGTTCTAAATTGTCGGGTACCGGTGTATGCCGCTGATAAATTGCCGGCCGCTTTTTTAAAGAGACGGGTGCATGAAAATCGGAGGGCACTAGTGTGTTCCAAGTGCCCTGCTATGTTTTTCATGCAGCCGCCTATATACACTGCATGCCTGTCTGCCTAAATATTTTTCCTGCCTGATGTTTAATTGAGCACTGTTCCCATCAATTTGGCAATTTTTGACCTTCTGCAGACCATCGGGGAGGACTGCCAGAAAAATGCTCGAGTTTCCCATAAACTTACGAGGGTCAGTCAATAAGTAATGCCTCCTATTTTTTTCTCCTTTTAATTGGCAATAAATTCAAATGCAATTACATAGGTTGAAAACCACAACATTAACGATTAATTTGTCACTTTTCAATATAATCTCCATCCATTTCCACAGTCTTGGTCCACCGTTTAACAAGGGCATGTATTCCAGCATGGTAAAAAGCATTCTTGGGACCCACAGTGTACAAACTTTTCTGTATCCCAGTTGTCCAATAATTTTCATCACACTGCCTTTACTGAGGCAGATAATGCCACACAATTCATCTGCAGTCACCCGGCGGTCACCACGAATGATGTCATCGACTCGCTGAATGTTGCTTGGAGTCACTGCGGTTACTGGCCTGCCACTCCGCATTTTGTCAGCCAACGGTGATGGCCCTTCAGCTGTGTTACAGCGACGAACCCATTTTCTAACAGTACTGACATCCACTGTTGCATCACCATACATATTTTTCAGTCTCTCATGAATTCGAATGGGCGTTTCACCTTCTGCATGCAAGAATTCAATCACAGAACGTTGTCTAATACGAACATCGATGTCAGCCATTTTGCAAACGGATGCAGTCCTGCCACCTGTTGGTGCAGGAAGTTGCAATTACTGTGGATTGGAGAAGAAGGTTTGAGGAATTGTGCCAAATTCGAATATTTAACATAACTACCTTATTTAAGGAGAAAGAAAATAGGAGGCATTACTTATTAACTGACCCTCTTACATTGGGCTCATTGCACGGGTCGAGCACCCGAGCATTTTATGTGCTCGACCCGAGCTTCGAGCACCCGAGCATTTTAGTGCTCGCTCATCACTAGTTATAATGTACATAGAGAAAAGTGCCAAGTGCATATATGCAAGGTGCTGATATGAAAAAAGGAGGCAGTAGAAAAGATAGTGCCAACAACATGTATCACACAAGAAGGCCTTACCACAATCCTTTAAGGTTCATCAGGAGTAGAGTATACACTGTGTGCAGAATTATTAGGCAAGTTGTATTTTAGAGGATTATTTTTATTACTGATCAACAACTATGTTCTCAATCAACCCAAAAGACTCATAAATATCCAAGCTTAATATTTTTGGCAGTTGGAGTGTTTTTTTTTTAGATTTGGCTATCTTAGGAGGATATCTGTGTGTGCAGGTAACTATTACTGTGCAGAATTATTAGGCAACTTAATAAAAACCAAATATAATCCCATCTCACTTGTTTATTTTCACCAGGTAAACCAATATCAGTGCACAAAATTTCTGACATGCAAAAACAAAAACCAAAAAAATTAGTGATCAATATAGCCACCTTTCTTTATGATGACGCTCAACAGCCTTCCATCCATAGATTCTGTCAGTTGCTTGATCTGTTTTCGATCAACATTGCGTGCAGCAGCCACCACAGCCTCCCAGACACTGTTCCGAGAGGTGTACTGTTTTCCCTCACATTTTATGATGGACCACAAGTTCTCTATGGGGTTCAGATCAGATGAACACGGGGGCCATGTCATTATTTTTTCTTCTTTTAGACCTTTACTGGCCAGCCACGCTGTGGAGTAGTTGGATGCATGTGATGGAGCATTGTCCTGCATTTAAATCATGTTTTTTTGAACGATACCGACTTCTTCCTGTACCACTGCTTGAAGAAGTTGTCTTCCAGAAAGTGGCAGTAGGTCTGGGAGTTGAGCTTCACTCCATCCTCAACCCAAAAAGGTCCCACAAGCTCATCTTTGATTATACCAGCCCATACCAGTACCCCACCTCCACCTTGCTGGCGTATGAGTCGGAGTGGAGCTCTCTGCCCTTTACTGATCCAGCCTCTGGCCCATCTGTGGCACCCCAGGGGTCTGGTTCCCACAGTAATAGCAATATTACGTCTGTGAGCAGGTGGGAGGTTTCCTGGTCAGACATCCTATGCATGCCACACCTCCTGCCCAGTCCTGGGAGGGGAAGAACTTCCCCTATATAAAACTAGGGCTGAGGCAGGGTTAGGAGGAGAAAGAGCAGAGAACACAGACAGAGACACAGTCTGGTCTGTGGTGGAGCAGCTTTAGGAACAAGAAAGATCAGGAGCTCTGTGGGAGCTGTGCTAAAAAGAGATCAGGGGCTGGAAGCTGTAGAGCTCGCCCTGATTGAAGAGTTCTTACCGGACCCGGAGTCCGAGGCTGTGGGGACTAATCCTTACCCAGCAGCAGAAACCGCCCGGCAGGGGATTTCAGGTCCTCTGGCCAAGAAACCCGAAGGCACGGTCACACGCAAGGGACCAGCACCGCGACGTGGAGCGGAAGCTACCAAAAGGCCCCGAGTCACCGGCCATACGGGTGAGCACCACACGGTACACTCAGGGACGTGGGCTACTTTTACCCGCCTCTAGCAAGGTAGCCAGAAGAGTACGATTAGTTGGGGAGGCCTACAACTCCGCCTGGCCAGGGGAGATCCCATCAGCTCACGGACTGACCAGGCCCCGATCGCTAGCCAGTACTCCGGGAGGGTCTACCTTGTCACCAGTAAAGACCCAAAACTACACCGCACCGTCTCTGAGTGGTTCCTGCTACCCCCCTTCAAACACGTCGGCTGCCCTGAGGCCATACCCCTCCCGTTGGGGGTTCTACCAGCTACTCTGCACAACCTTACCACCGGCCTCAGCGGTCTGCCCTGCAGCGGCGGCTTCATAGCCGCATTCAACGGGTGGCGTAGTCGAACACCGTACCATCTTCTGCTAAATACTGCCACTCAGTTTGACTCCCTGGGCACGGACCGGGTCACCGCCACGAGACTACTACCCCTATCAGATCCGGCTCCGGGTAGGCCCCCGCGTGCGCAACGCTACTCAGCACAGGCCAACTTTGGCGTAGTCGGCAGGATTACGTGCCCGCAACCGACGGGTACTGCGTGCCTGAAGAAAAGTTCATATTTACCGTAAAAAGGAGTCTCCCGCCAATTCCAGAGGGTTCCCGCCATCGGACGTCGTCCGGAGTCGTTTCCCGCCGTTTGCCCGCCATTTGCAGCCTTTGCCCGCCATCCACGGAGTTTCCCGCCATAAAGAGACGATTCCCGCCATCTGAGACGATTTCCCGCCCTGGCAGAGCGGACTCCATTATGGGCGTGCCAGAGGGTGGCAAGAGGCCACCTCCCATCGTGGGCCAGGTCCAGGAATGGCGCCAAAAGCGGAAACCGCCCCCACCAGCAGAGACTGCAATGATAGAAATGTCCATCAGCGTGAGAGGGCTGCCCCTGGAACTGACAATCACTAAGTTGCCCCGGGACCACCCTCAATGGGGGCGGATAGAGAACAAAACAGAGAAGATGGGTGCGGCCTGGAGGAGTCTGGACAGATCGCACCCGGAGATGGAGGAAGAGTCAATCAGCACCGACCCTGTGGCCCGGAGCATGTTGCAGGCTGCCACCCCGGAAGGCCTGGTGGAGATCCTGGCACAGCTCCCCAGAAATCAGGAGCGTGCACAGACCGCGCTGGAGGCCTTGGCCCGGAAGATGGCCCGGGTACAGCAAGAAGCACTGGCCGAGTGGAGGAGAGAGATGATCCAGCAGGCTGGAACCCGCCAGCAGAGGATGCCACCTGCAACGAGGAGCGTGTCTGCCCCTGAGGATGGTGCAGGAGGAACGGAGGCCGGAGACGACGCCGCGGAGGGAGCCGCAGAGATGGAAGCAGGTAATGGGGACGTCATCACCCCGTGCCCCGTAGCCGCAAGCCTGCCCCAGCTCCCCGTCGCAGAGCCCGAAGTTCCACTTACCGCGCCCGTTGCCGCACCGCCGCTGCTTCCAACTAGGCCTCAAGCGGCAGGAGCCGCGGTCGTGCCCTCTGTTACGCCACGCCCCTTGACCCTGAGCACAGCAAAAGAGAAAGGGCCCCCGGCCTGGTCGCAGGGCCGAGTACCCCCGGGCGCCGCAGTCTCCACAGCGCCCTCTACCTCCACAGCGTCACCGTCCTGGTCGCAAGGCCGAGTACCCCACGGCGCCGCCGTCTCCACAGTACCCTTCACCTTCAGAGTGCCACCGGCCTGGTCGCAAGGCCTGGTGAATCCGGGCGCCGCTGCCCCCACCGCGTCCTCAACCTCCACAGTGCTGCCCCTGGGTGAAGACCTATTCGCACAGCACACTTGCCCGGATGGGCAGTCCTTCGTGTGGCCACCGGAGTACGCCAACCCCCGACTCCGGAAGGAGTGGCCCCAGTGTGAGCCTCTGATCCCGGCTCCGGCGCCCGCCAACATTGTCTCGCTCCCATTGGAAGAGGCCCAATTTGCGTGGGACCCCACCAGCGAAGACCTCATGGGGTTCACTCAAGAGACCTGGGCGGCCGCAGCCCAACGTGAGGAGTGTTGCCGACAACAACTGGAAGTCTTTCAGAGGGAACGGCGAGAGAGGCGGGTCCGCGAGGAGCGGCTGCAGGTCCAAAGCGCGGAGCAGAAAAGCCGGACCCGACGAAGCCGCCGTGCGGCCCACGGTCCCCGCGCCACCGGAACTGTAATAAAGTTTCAAATGGAGCACGGCTGGGGCTTTATCCGGGATCACAGAACCCCCGGCGATGTCTTTGTTACCCGCAGGGATGTTGAGAGCCACCTGCCGGAGGGACACCGAGGACATGACCTCTACCCGGGTGATGAGGTCACCTTCACCCGGCACCAGTGTGCCAAAGGACCATACGCCCTTCACGTGCACCGGTTGACGGAGGAGGAGTTGCGGTATGAGGAAGATCAAGAGGACCCGGACGGGTCTGAAGACTACCCTCAGGAGGAGACAAGGAGAGGACACCGCTACTAAAGGGGAGTAGCATAAGCAAAGTACTGTAGATAAGTTACCCGTATGGGTAGTTGACATGTTGCTAATTGAAGTGTGGTCCCCGTTGGGACTAGTGTGGAACTGTTTAAAAGAACTGTTTCCTGTGTGCCCCTATCCCTTACCAGGCTGAGGACTGTGAGCAGCCATTTCCCTATTCCCCACTGGCCGAGGACTGAGAGCGGCCATATCCTGTAAATAGTTGTGCTTCCTAAAGCGCCCCCTTCTGGTTTTATAAAGAACTGTTTTTCTCTAGTGACTGTTGCACTTTACCCGGTCATAAGTTGCACCGTGGCCGGAGGAACAAGAATGCTTTATATGGAAAAGTTTTATATCAAAAGTTTATGATGCTAAGAGAGTTAATGATATTTTTCTGATAATGTTTTCGTAATGTTTTATACCCGTAAGGTTAAAAGAGAAAAGTACCTCCCATAAAGGGATGAGTTTGTAGTTAATGTTTTATATGTTGGTGTATACTTTAAAAATTTTGTATGTTTTGTTTTATTCTTTTACAGCCTGAGGACGTGCTGTGGTTTACCAGGGGGGAATGTAGCACCCCGAGGACTCGGCTGCTACAGGGGTATTGCACCTCAAACCAGAGGTGTGGTATTCCACTCCCGGGTAAGGATGGAGTGTGGGACCAAGCTCAGTTAGTTGCATGCACTACACTCATTCCATTTCCGGGGGACAGAACAACGGTACTCCCACCAGATAGATGTGCAGGTACGACAGCGTCTGTCCCTGGCTGGAGTGGGAGGGGGGGAGGAACATCCCAGTAGTGTAGGAGCAGTCAGGGGAGGGACTCTGGGCATAGGAAGGAGCCCATTGGGTGCTAGTCACCTGGGCTCGGGTGTCAGAGGGAGTATAAGAGGTGGGCACCATCTTTAGACAGGGTCCTGTTCAGAGGAGAGCCTGTGCAGAGAGGAGCTCAGCCAGAGAGGGCTGACAGGGAGCTGTGGCTCCGGCTGGGCCCAGCTCCAGGGCCAGACCTGAAGCGCAGAGAAAGAGGAAGGAGAGAAAAACCCAGTGAAAGGCCCAGAGACACAAGCAGAGGGAACCCTGAGATCCCACAAGTGAACTAAGACGGGTGAAGGGTTGGCAAGCAGAGGGTACCGGATCCCAAACTGGTAGAGGCTAAACATCCTTAGCCAGGAACCGGAGGTTGTGGACAAGTTTTGGCGCGACCCCTCACCATATCCACCAGGAAGGCAAACCACGCATAGGGTCAGGGAAGCCGGGAAAGGTTTCGCCACCAAAAGACCCGAGGGAGCCGGACAAAGGGGGGGTCCCTGGTGAGGACGGCCCGTAGGAAGGAATAGAGGGGAGCTTGGGACCACGCTCTGGAACTGCCTGGGAGTTGGCCGAGTCCCGCACCTGGTGGACGCAGCACGGCTCGGGTGGTCACTGCTGGCCGAAGTGACCGGAGCAACACCTGTGAGTAAAAGCCTTGAAACTGCACCACACGTCTCTGAGCTTCCTTGCTGCACCATCACTACCACTATCATCCACATCTGCTGCCCTGAGGCCATACCCCTCCCGTTGGGGGTTATACCATCCACGCTGCACATCCGAACCACCGGCCTCAGCGGTCTGCCCTGCAGCGGCGGCTTCATAGCCGCATTCAACGGGTGGCGTAGTCGAACATTCTAACATCTACTGCTAAGACTGCCGCTCAGTTTGACTCCCTGGGCACGGACCGGGTCACCGCCACGAGACTACTACCCCCATCTGATCCGGCTCCAGGTAAGCCCCCGTGCGCGCGATGCCGCACGACACAGCAGGCCCAGGGGCGCGTCAACTTTGGCGTAGTCGAACACCGTACCATCTTCTGCTAAATACTGCCACTCAGTTTGACTACCTGGGCACGGACCAGGTCACCGCCACGAGACTACTACCCCTATCAGATCCGGCTCCGGGTAGGCCCCCGCGTGCGCAACGCTACTCAGCACAGGCCCAGGGGCGCGTCACATCCATCTGGCCCATCAAGAGTCACTCTCATTTCATCAGTCCATAAAACCTTTGAAAAATCAGTCTTAAGATATTTCTTGGCCCATTCTTGACATTTTATCTTATGTTTCTTGTTCAAAGGTGGTGGTTTTTCAGCCTTCCTTACCTTGGCCATGTCCCTGAGTATCGCACACCTTGTGCTTTTTGATACTCCAGTAACGTTGCAGCTCTGAAATATGGCAAAGCTGGTGGCGAAGGGCAGCTTCACGCTTGATTTTCCTCAATTCATGGGCAGTTATTTTGCGCCTTTTTTGGCCAACACGCTTCTTGCGACCCTGTTGGCTATTTGCCATGAAATGCTTGATTGTTCGGTGATCACGCTTCAAAAGTTTGGAAATTTCAAGACTGCTGCATCCCTCTGCAAGACATCTCACAATTTTGGACTTTTCAAATCTCTCTTCTGACCCATTTTGCCAAAGGAAAGGAAGTTGCCTAATAATTAAGCACACCTTATATAGGGTGTTGATGTCATTAGTCAACACCTCTCCTCATTACAGAGATGCACATCACCAGATTTACTTAATTGGTAGTTGGCTCTCAAGCCTATGCAGCTTGGAGTAGGACAACATGTATAAAAAGTATCATGTGATCAAAATACTTATTTGCCTAATAATTCTGCACGCAGTGTAGTAGAGTATACTCCTGAAGAACCTTAAAGAAAAGGGGAAATGCATTGAGTTAATTATGGTGAATTTCAAAAGTAATTGACAGTGTATTTAAAATGTTATATTAAAATTATAATGGCTTACATTGTTGGACCACAATTTATAAACCAATCAAGGTATATTCCAACAAAGCTACTTAATATGAGTATGTTGAATAGCTTTCAATAGGATTGTGGTAAGGCTTTCTTGTGTGATACATGTAGTTGGCACTATCTTTTCTACTACATTTTTTCATACAAATGCCTTACATATATGCACTTGACAGGTTATATATACTAGATTCCTTGATAGGGCGTTGATTCAGGGAACTAGTCTGATTGTCGTAAGGAGTCAGGAAGGAATTTTTTTCCCCAATGTGGAGCTTAGTGTTTTCCACATGTTTTTTTTGTGCCTTCCTCTGGATCAACATGTTAGGCTATGGGTTGAACTAGATGGACTTAGTCTTCCTTCATCCTTAAAAACGATGTTACTTTTTTCTATGTACATTATGACATAAATATATTACCTTTGATATTGCGGTTAATTATGCTAAATTGATTTCATATAATGGTTTATGGAGCTCTAATTCTCATAAATGCCATTATAGGGCACTATAGGGTGAGAAGGGCGAGCCGTCGACAAGCGGGGGCGCCACATGCGCAGGTCTAGGGTCCCAACCTCCACGACAAGGTAGGATCAGACAGCACTTTGCTAGGGTAAGGTATTAGTCCCCCTTATAATTAATGTGATTTAATGTTGTTAGTCTTCCTAATCATTTTTTTTATATTAATAATAAAGATAGTTTAAAATAATATTTGACAAGTACATAATTCTTCTATTAATGTTTTAGAGTTTTATGTGTACGACATGAACCTAGTCACGCTGTGAAACTAGCCTATAAGCCGGACACTGTGCATCACACGTACCAGTGTGACTGGCGTCCTGTACAAGTGTTATCCATGTGCATCTATAATACTAAGTGGGTGGTGTCTTCATCAGTATGTTGCCCCTGTGCTTCCTCAGCCTTTATCATGGGGCTGCTGCACCCTGCAGTGTATTAATATGTCTTGGAAAATATGATTACCCTTAAAAAGGGCTTCAAATTTAATAAGCGTTAGGATACATCCCAGATTGTGACAGCTAAGGCTCTGATTCGTTAGTTTGTGACAGTATTCTGGCGTAAAACTGAAATGTTGCAAATTTATTCACAAAAGTGTAATTTCTCACTGAGTTTTTTTTCAGAGGCTTTTGAAACAGAAACTCTCCAAAAACCACAAGGAAAACCTAAGACAGAAACAAAATGAACATATTCCCTGCTGTAAGTAAATAAGTAGGGTACTTAGCAAACATTGTTTTTGATCATAAAAAGCATAAAAGCCCACTAGCGACAAGGTGTACCACAATCGGGATGGTCCCAACCTCTAGTATTAAAACCTTACCATGTGTCAAAGTGACGTCGTTGTGAATAAGGGCCGAGCAGGACCAGGTCCCGAATATGGATACACAGCAATTGGGAAGCTATATAAACATAATGTCCAGCTCAAAGAAAAGGAGGCCACCCCCTTACCTGCACTAAGTGTGAACATTCTCCTATTTTGCATGAATACCACCTTATACTTCAGTTCATTTTTTCGGTAAGGTTTTAATACTAGAGGTTAGGACCATCCCAATGTGGGTACACCTTGACGCTGGTGGGATGGCTTTTATGCTTTTTTTTTTAATCAAAAACAGTGTTTACTAAGTCCCCTATGTTATTTACAGCTCTGGCAAAAATTAAGAGAGCACTGAACAGTTTTCTATTGGAAAGACTGGTGGAAAGCATGCCAAGACGCATGAAAGCTGTGATTAAAAATCATGGTTAGTCCACCAAATATTGATTTCTGAACTGTTTCTGAGTTAAAACATGAGTAATTTGAGGTCTGAAATGAAAGCACTGTTTCTTTTTTAGTATTTTGACCTTTTATCATTTGCTGCAAATAAATACAAATTTTTTAGGTTTGAATTTCGGATACATGTTGGCAGTAGTTTATAGACTAAAACAACAATGTACATTTTACTCAAAAATATACCTATAAAGAGAAAAATCAGAGAAACTGAAAATTTTGCAGTGGTCTCTTAATTTTTTGCCAGAGCTGTATATCCACTATTTCTTTTACTTACTTATAGCAGGGTATATGTTCATTTAGTTTCTGTCTTGGGTTTTGTCTGTTTAATGGCCATTGTGAACATGCTCCTATTTTGTATGCATACCAACTTGTACTTCAGTTCATTTTTTTTATGTTAAGAAACCACAAGAAGTTAAAAAATACAAGTTTTAATTGATGAGTTATAGAGTTTCTTCTCCAAAAACTGCAGAAACAGTATGAACATAGCCTTATGGCTAATTGGTAGGTAGGATTCTGCCTTCCTTTGGATCAGTCGGGTGGCGTCAATATAAATGGTAAAGCTTCATGGATGAGTTTTGCACAGACCTGAAAGCTGTAAAAGGAAGAATACAAAAGAATGATATTTTCTTTATGTTCTAAGTCCTTGCCAAACACTTGAAATATTTACAGAGTCTGAGTGCGGTAATATCACTTTGTCAGAGCCAATCCTGAAATGGTTCAGAAGCACTTAACATTGGGAAGTATATAATACATCTCCACTGATGTGTATTTCCTATATGACTAGTGATTGTTACAATTATGTATAGGAAGAATGGAAATATTCATCTTACGATCTCTGGGAGACATGTTTTTTTTCTTACTTCTTCGGAGGGATTCCCACTATCTTTGTGCCTGAAGACAGATGTAAAATGTAACAGGAGCAAACTGAAATTTCGGTTGATTTACTCTATTCACATGGTTTCTTGTCTATACTTTACAAATTTATAGAAAAGTTTGCTAATAATTAGTGATGCTGTAAAGTGGACTAGAGAGGTAGTGATGACCGAGCTGCTGTCCGGTTACGCTGTGCTCTGGCACTTTACAGACAAATAGTGTGCCAGTCCCAGTGTGCAGTCAGGTGTGGGGTGCTTCACAGCGCACTCACCGCTGTTTCCAGGCCTCCACCATCTCCAGGCCTCTATCCTCAGGAGCCACCGCACACAACTCAGTGGACACCAAGGTCATTGCAACAAGCAAACGTTTACTAGTCAGTCCAAGTTCATCAAGTGGTAAAACGTGCGATAGGGCACAGCATTTCATATTCTTTACTTTCTTAGCACTACACGTCTTCAGCCCTACCACTCATTCCTCCTTGAACATCCCTTTTGTCACCGCACGGTTGGTTGGTGACCAGGGAACAAGGGCGCCCACCCTATCCCTAACACTAGGGGGAGCTCTAGTTTGCTCTATTTCCTGGGATACCTCTGAAGGTGAGGATGCTGGGGCCTTCGCCCTCGCCCTAACTCCTGAGTTAGCCTTCCATCTGCCAGAATGCCAAGAGTGTGCAAAGCAGTCATCAAAGCAAAAGGTGGCTACTTTGAAGAACCTAGAATATAAGACATATTTTCAGTTCTTTCACACTTTTTTGTTAAGTATATAATTCCACATGTGTTAATTCATAGTGTTGATGCCTTCAGTGTGAATGTACAATTTTCAAAGTCATGAAAATACAGAAAAATCTTTAAATGAGAAGGTGTGTCCAAACTTTTGGTCTGTACTATATATATATATATATATATATATATATATATATATATATGTATAATTAATGTAGCAAAACAAAGCAGGTATCTAGGCAAATTCCTGCTGGTGCCTGTTCACATCTTGTTTTTTGCTTATTACGTACAATGAGAAAACTCTTGACATATGATCTAAATGTGTGTATAAAGCTCCGGCTTAGTGGGATGGAGACAAAAAGAGTGTCCTGGCCAGTGTATGTTACGGGCGTGGTGAGCATAGCCTTACCAGAAGAAACTTATGGGTACTGTACTGTTTTTCTTATTAATAGATGTATACTGCCAATTTTATGGTCTTACGTGATGTGAATGGAGCCTTATATTGTAAATTGTAAAGTGCTGCGGAATATATTGGAACTTTAGAAATAAAATATATTATTATTATATGTGAAAATGACCCGATAGCAAATGGTTTTGGTTTGTGTGAAATAACTGTTACACCATATTGAATCATTAGAAATATTTATCTGCATCAAAAAAGAAGAAGCTTCAGAGACTTGCGGTGGTAATGCTGAGAAGATATCCATCTCTTAGTGTTTGGAAGCCATTGTGACTGCCGTGGTTGGCATAAAGGATATTGCAGCTGATGTGGCAGGTATGTTGGCAGCAGTTTCTGCTGTGGTGCGTCGTAGCTGGAAGACGCCTTCTGTCTTGGCCAGATGGTAAAGATGGAGGAATCTTTAATTGAGACAAGGGCTTTTTCTGCTGACAGTTGACCTGTCCGCTAACAATTTGGCCATGTTGATGTGATTATTATTAATAAGAGGGGTTCTATATCATGAATGATGGGGCACATTTTTAGGATCTCACTTCCGCTGGCTATAATGATAAAGGTCAGGATTGTGCAGTCTGCTGACACATCAAGCTTGACAATTAACAACTGGAGCAGGAAATGTATTTCGTTCTTTAGGTTTTGTTGTTGGAGGAAGATTATTAAATATTTAAAAACATTCAGTTTTTTTTCATTAAAACCACTTGATGAAGAAGACGTGTTGTATTTCCCTGTGCCGGGCAGCAGTGTCTGTGTGCTGGCCTCTACTGCCAACTTACTGCATAGCATTACAAGCTACTGTATGTGGCCTTGTTGGCAAGGAGCGTTCAGATCAGCCGCTGCCTGACATAACCTATAATTAACGAGGGCATTGGGGACAATGTGAGACAGATCCAGGGAATTTATATGACTGTGGGGTCAGGAAGGGATTATTACCCCCTGGGAGATGAACTGGCTGAGTTTAGACTGCTATCAGCGTTACATAACCTGTATGGCTACGTTGTAATGTCATCAGCTGAGCCCGGACACAAAGTTGGGAAGAGGAACGGATGACTTCAGTAATATTCTGCGTGTTATAAATGGTTTTAGTTCCTGAGAAGTCAGAACTCTTGAGTCAGAGGAGTGGGATTCCCTTTAGCGTAACTGTACTCACTACTGTACTGGTGAGTACTGAGCAGCTGTCAGTCACTTGGCGATGCCTGTAGATCTGTGCTGTCAGCTGAGAGGTGACAATCAAGTCACACCGATGGAACCGCCTCATCTATAGCATTCCTAACATAATCTATGTGATTCTAATTTGTTATATTGTGCTATTATTGCCTACCTGTCACTCAGACATGGAATAAATACATCTGATGGTAGCTACCTTCTTGCTGATGGTATTCATAGTGTTTTAACACTCATATATTTGTTCTTTTCTACCCTCAGGGCACAACTTTGTTCCAGTTGTTCCTTTCCATTCCGGGAAGCATAAACACAGTTTAAGAAGTCTGCCAGCACAATATGTTCTGGCACTTCACTTTCCTGACTTTACAGCGCACACCTCTTTTTTTATCTAATGACATGCCGACCTTGACCTGAAACTCTTCTTCTCTGTAATTCTGTAATTGTTGCATGCCATTTCAAATGAAAGTAAAGGAAGAACAGACAAGCACACGTTTTTGAAATATTAGTGATCATTTTATTCCCATAGCTTCTTTCACAGAATAATATTAGGGAGCTGTGGACCAACATCAAAGCTCCACTTTGTTAGTCAATTACATGTTATATTTTCCTTCTGTGCATTTATCTCAGGGAACATTACATTTTCAGGCTTCATTACCCTAAAAGCGCTTTCCTTTGCCTTTATTGGCACCAGATAATTTCAGATTGGGGATAATTTGAATACGTGGGTGAGTAGTATGGTGTCAACCACTGCTACAGAACAAGAACTATGACATCAACCTTGCAGAAAACTCTGAAAAATGTTCCCAGATTTAGAAGTTAGAGTTTCTGCAGCTCAGATATAAAATATCATCAACATGAAGAGAATAATGTTTAATATCAAGAATTGTCAAACATATCACAAAATTAATGTAAAAGATTCATTTTAAAGGAACTGGTCAGTAGATTGATGGCTCCCATTCCACGGGCAGCAGGAATCAGACACTGTATGTGTCACTGTAGCCGTGCACGCTTTGCTCTAGAACAGAGCAGCATTTTAGAGAAAACAGCCAGAGGCGATTAGGCCAAGAGACCAGTCCCTGGCCGTGTCTCTCCCATACTTCTTTAGACTGGCAGGTATCTCGCTTTTGCTCACCATACACATGTAGGTTTAATAATTACTTTATTAGTGTTTTGTGGCTACTCCATCAGTTGATTATTTTTGGTGTTCATAATTTATAGGAGTACTCCCCGTGTATAAACATATGGCTCCTTATAATTAAGTAGGGGGGACTTAGTACCTTTGTTCCCAACCTGGATAAGTAACATGTGTTTTATGAATATTGTTGCAGTGCCTGTAGATAAAGCAGCATGAATTGACTGACAGGTTCCCTATGAATAAGGGTGTATTCACACTGTACTGTAGGTCCAAAAAAAACACTACATCAACCAAACACTCTTGAAATGTAGCTAGTATGGCAGCCTCCATCATGTGCCACCTTATAGACATAAAATGGTATCTCACTCCTGGCTTCCGATGTAAAAAAAAAAGATTGCTTTGTGTGGAATAACATAGTTGCTATGAAGATGCCAGATGGACACTCTAGGTGATTGGCACCCTATGAGTATATGGCATTCAGTGTATCCGTAATGGGTATTACATGTGCCATACCTACATACGGCGTGAGTATGGATCTTGAAAGGAACCTGTGACCAGGTGTTCCCCGTATACAGTACGGCCACCACCATTAGGGCCCCTGTTACATCATACTGGAATGCTGTAAATAAGTCCCCAATCCCCTCTGCCGATCCCAAAGACAAGCTTTTATTATTTAGCACTGACGGTGTGGTCCGATCAGGAGGGAGTCGCTGGTCCTGATTCGGTGCCTCATCTCTTCTTGTGATCGCCGTCCTCCTTCTCTGCTTCGTGTGCATGATACGTCCTATGTCATCCACACAGTGTCCTCCATCACGCTCCTGTGCAGGCGCACTTCTCTCTGTCCTGCCGAAGGCAGAGCTCAGTACTGTAGTGCACAAGGGGGACACCAAAGGGACCACAGTGTACAGAGCAGACGGCCTGCCCGGCCATACTGTATGGCTCCACCCAGGGCCGGTGTCAGCACCCAGGCAAGTGCTGGGGCCCTGAGCAGGCGGAGGGGCCCACTCACTGTCGGGGACCCCTGCGTGCTGTGAGACCCGTGAGCGGTGCGGTGCCAGCGCCCGCTGCCCCCTGCTTGCTCAGGGCCCCGGCACAATACTACAATATTTACCTCTCCCCGTGCCTCCACAGCAGCTCTGGTCTCATCCGCGGATGCTGCACTGTGACGTCTCAGGTCAGAGGGCGCGGTGACGTCCTTACACCACGCTCTCTCCTGAGCAGTCACAGGCAGTGCAGAGCGGGAAGACGCCGGCGCGGGTGATGAGTCTGGAACAGCGACAGCAGGTGAGAAGTGAGGTGAGTATTTGTTTTTTTGTTTTTTTAATATGTAGAGGCGTGGGGAATTATAAGGGGGAGGGATGACATCCTGCATGGGGCATTACAAGGGGGGGTGACATCCTGCATGGGGCATTATATGGGGGGGTGACATCCTGCATGGGGCATTATAAGATGGGGTGACATCCTGCATGGGGCATTATATGGGGGGAGGTGACATCCTGCATGGGGCATTATATGGGGGGGGTGACATCCTGCATGGGGCATTATAAGGGGGAGTGACATCCTGCATGGGGCATTATAAGATCGGGTGACATCCTGCATGGGGCATTATAAGGGGGAGAGAGATGACATCTTGCATGGGGCATTATAAGGGGGAGAGAGAGAGATGACATCCTGCTTGGGGCATTATAAGGGGGGTGACATCCTGCATGGGGCATTATAACACGGGTGACATCCTGCATGGGGCATTATAAGGGGGAGAGAGATGACATCTTGCATGGGGCATTATAAGGGGGAGAGAGAGAGATGACATCCTGCTTGGGGCATTATAAGGGGGGTGACATCCTGCATGGGGCATTATAAGAGGGGGTGACATCCTGCATGGGGCATTATAAGGGGGGAGTGACATCCTGCATGGGGCATTATATGGGGGGGGAGGTGACATCCTGCATGGGGCATTATATGGGGGGGAGGTGACATCCTGCATGGGGCATTATATGGGGGGGTAACATCCTGCATGGGGCATTATATGGGGGTGAGAGGTGACATCCTGCATGGGGCATTATATGGGGGGGTGACATCCTGCATGGGGCATTATATGGGGGGGTGACATCCTGCATGGGGCATTATATGGGGGGGTGACATCCTGCATGGGGCATTATAAGATGGGGTGACATCCTGCATGGGGCATTATATGGGGGGAGGTGACATCCTGCATGGGGCATTATATGGGGGGGTGACATCCTGCATGGGGGATTATAAGGGGGTGACATCCTGCATGGAGCATTATAAGGGGGGAACAGCCTGCATGGGGCATTATAAGGGGGAACAGCCTGCATGGGGCATTATGTGGGGGGAACAGCCTGCATTGGGCATTATGTGGGAGAACAGACTGCATGGGGCATTATGTGGGGGGAACAGCCTGCATGGGACATCATTTTGGGGCCAGTATTCTGTATGGAGCATTATAAGGGAAGCCAGTATCCTGTCCAGAGCGTAATATGGGGGCCAGTATCCTGTATGGAGCATTTTATGGGAGCCATTATTCTGTTTGGAGCGATTCACCGGTTTCTGAGCTGTTGTGGAATTTACAATAGATATCGGTCATGTAATGTAAGAAGTGAAATCTTTGGCCTTGTACTATATATATTTCTCTGCGGTATCTGTGCATCATGAAGCGTGGTATGTGTTAAAGGGGCCCACAGAGACTCTTTCACCCGGGGCCCACAAAAACCTGGAACCGGCCCTGGCTCCACCGCGTCCTGTATATAATGCTTGTGTGACTGAAGGAGCAGGGATCTGCACTGCCCAACTTTCATTTTAGGTGCATTGAGATAGAGCCTAAAATTGACAAATGCTGATTCCCGATAATTGGTTTGTGTAAAAATACTGACAAAATGCTCCTTAGTTGGGTGATGGGATCATTTATCTATACATAAAAATAATCATTGTCGTCAGCGTATCACCCCTGGAGATGTGCTGCCGATAATATGATGCTGTCTGTAGACAGTAAATAAATATTACGATTGTTCTGCTCCCATCAGTCATCATCCTGTGTAAATGGCTGGTAAATGAGCGCCGATCAACTCCTATATTGTGAAAAAGATGCTAAATATAGTGTATTTTGTTTCGGTCACCACTAAACTTCATGTGTATCACAATGGGGACAAGTCATCAATGGATGTTTTGTTGCCTAAGTGCGTCCACTGATGTCTAGTAACACTTATCAGCAGTATCATACAGCACTATGTGTACTGTACTGCTCCTTACCTGCAGTGTCAAAGCTACAGGTAACAGTAGCTCTTTCTCTACTTTATGTGTATTTTTCCTTAACCCCTTACAACTACCGATACTCCCATTTTACGGCGGTCATTAATGGGCCTTATTCCTTAGGCCTTACAGCGCCTTTTACAGCGCCAAGGGTTAAGTTAATAGCGTCTCCAACAGGCAAAAATGCAGCCTGCATTTGCTATATATTGTATGTGACACTCTGCTGCATCAACCATGATCAGTTTTAGCACTGATTGTGGAGGTTTAACCCCCTAGATGCCTCGGTAAATTGCAACAGCAGCATTTAGAAGGTTAACAGAGGGATTCTGAGATCACAGGTCCCAATAGTTGCCATGGCAACCCAAGGCGAGTAATGCCCTTGGAAAACGCTGGCCTGTAAGACCCTGCCATCAGCAGGATCTAAGAGGCTTTGTCAGTGTGACACTGACAGGTCTCACGCATGTACAGAAGTATTGCTGTGTATGAAACCAGCAATCAAAGAGAAAAAAGTCCCACAGCGTGACTAAATAAGAATGTAAAAAAAATCGACAAAATTAGTTACAATGTAAAAGAAAACCACACAAAAAAGCACAGAAAATAGTGAAAAACTGTTTTTCTACTGAAAACACGGAAAAGCAAATAAAAGTATCAAAGCATGAAATACCTATAAAAATGTTGTATCACTGTAATTGTACTGACCTAAATAATGGATCTGTCTTATCACTTACACCACATGGTAAAAAGTGTATAAAAAATAATAATGAGAAAAATATTTCCTGAATTGCTGAGTTTTATTCATTGTCCGAAAAATCTGAATTTAAAAATTTCATTTACCCGAAAATGGCACCAATAAATCTTCAATTCATGTCACAGAAAAACAAGCCCTGATGCAGCTGTTGGCTAAACAATAAAAAAAAATATATAGCATTTAGAATATGACAGAAAACTATTTTTTTTAATTAAAAAAATCATTTTTAGTGTGCAAGAGAAGCTAAAAATAAAAAAACTGTATAAATCTAGTTTCACTGTAATCGCGCTGATCTGAAAAATAAAGTTATCTTATCATTTATATCGCACTAACAATGGCGTAAAAAAAATAAAAATAAGTATTGTACTTCTGTTTATTTGTTTATTCTGCCTCCCAAAAATCAGTATAAGGCTCCGTTCACATTTACCCTGTGCACTACGCTGGGCGCTTATGTTGGATTTTCTGCTTAAGGGTATGTGCACACTTTAAGTATTCACTATAAAGAGGCAGATAAATCACATTGGACTCCTTTCCAGAGGTGTCTGGTCTTTTCAGGCATATTTTTAGCGCACAAATATGTGGTCAATTACAGTGTGTGTCTAAAGAGACTGACACTGCTGTAACTGAGGGCAGTCGGCGTCCAAAGTGACTCCTTCTGCCTTATTTTCAAGGGGTTTTATCTGAATCATACTGTTTGGAGATTTATATGGATTTCTTTTTGGGGTGGGGGAGGTGAGAGTGGGGGTAGGGCAGGGGGTCAGATTTAGACTGTATGGAACTTTGAAGGATGCCTGATGTGATTACCATACCTAAACACATAAGAGTTAATGAAGTAATAAAAACCTTTATCATAGTATGACTTTTGCGCCATCTTGTGGTTGAAATCATTACATACAGAACTGCAACAAGACAATGTCTTAGGCCTCATTCACACGTTCAGTATTTGGTCAGTATTTTCCATTAATATTTGTAAGCCAAAACCAGGAGTGGGTGATAAATACAGAAGTGGTGACGTGTTTCTATTATACTTTTCCTCTGATTGTAAGCCAAAACCAGGAGTGGAACAAATACTGATGGAAAATACTGACCAAATACTGAAAGTGTGAATGTAGCCTTGCTATCAGCCTTTGCTAGCACTATTGACAGCTGTGGATGTGGTTGAATCTTTTGCGGTGATTACACCATGACTAATTGTAAGAGTGGTGGACTGTACTGTCGCCTTCCTGCCCCTGAAGACAACAATCATGTTATGTAAATGATGGCATGCGTTTGTATACATATATGGTGTCATTTGAAGTGTGAACTATGTCCTGCGATTTTTAGTGTGTATTGTGATGTAGACTGTGATATGATAAGTTATAAAGTATAGAGTAAGACATGGGTTAGGTTTTAGGACATAAGGTAGTGACCATAGGGTAAGATAGACTTAGGTAATATGTTTGATGCATGTAAATGTAATGCATAACGTTTGTGACGGAGATCTGTCAGCTACAGACGCAGGCACAGATATAGTTAAAGTTCGGGACTAGTCCATAGTGGGAGGTGTAAGCCCCAGCAAAAAGGGTCTGCTTCCTGATAGGCGGGCACATAGGGAAGTTCGTTAACCAAGTTCAAGTTGCAGTGAGCTGATAGTGGAAGCAAGAATCTGATGTTCAGGGCATTGGGAAGCCTTACTGGGATCCCTTGCGGACATTACTGCAACACCAGGAGCTCAAGGCTCGTACAGATACTGAGAAGAGTGTCTGATCCTCTGGCATACAGAGGAAGATGGACGTGGAACCGTGTGAAGGGAAGGTAACATATCCCAGGTGCACTGCGGGAACGAGAAATTCCTGGGGCTGATAGGAACAGTAAATATAAGGATAGTCCAGGAGGAACGGATAGTAAGGCTGAGTTCACACGATGCGTATTTAATGCGTTTCCGCTGCGTTTTTGCAGTTGCATAAACGCCGCGGAAACGCATTAAAAACGCATGGTAGAAGGGCAGCAATGATCCCCAATTGAAATCCGCATGTGCTGTGCCCATGATGCGGATTTTTCCGCAGCGTAAACGATGCGCTCAAAAATCCGCAGCATGTCAATTAATTTTGCGTAAACGCGGCGTTTTCGCCGCCATTGACTTGCATTAGAACGCGCCAATTCCGCAAGACTGCATTTGTACTTGCGTTATTGGCGCGTTCTAATATGCGGATGGTACCCGGGTGTGGAGGAGAGGAGAGTCTCATCCACACCCAGGTACCATTAAAAAGCTGTAAAACAAGAATAAAGAATAAAATATATATATATACTTACCATCTGTCGGCCTGCGCACCGCTCCTGCTTGGTTCCCGGCACTTGCAGTGAGTTGTAGGACCTGCGCTGACGTCAGAGTCATGTGACGGGTCACGTGACGCTGACGTCGGCAGGTCTTTCAATTCAAAGTTGCCGGCGAGGGAGAATGGATTGAGCAGGACAGCGCGGGCCATCGGAGGTAAGTATATACACTCTCTCGGGTCACACTATATAAATCCATGCTGTTTGCATGGATTTATATAGTGTGACCTAGTTGTCAAGCACTTTCCAAGTGATGCTAAAATCGCCTGGAAAGCGCTTGTCAATCCACATGCGGAAACGCATGTGGAAACGCATGTGAATCCACATGTATTCCGCAGGAAAAACGCATGCACAATCTGCATGCGTTTTTTCTGCCAGGGAGATGCAGAAATGATGCAGAAATTTTCTGCTTCATTTCTGCATCGTGTGCACATACCCTTATGCTGAAAATGTGCTGTATTACGGAAAGAAGAAATAAGAAGTGTTGTGCCCAATGCTGCGTGTTACAATCTGATGAACTGTTCAGTAAACATCTGTGTGTTGAAATGAACTGCGTGTCCCCTGAGTTATGTGCGGTGGCTCCGAAAGATGGAGGTTTTGAGACAGTGGAGGTCTGTGACCTACAAGTGAGTGTGATGCACCCCACACCTGACAGCACATTGCGACTGGGACACGTATTTTCTGTAATGTGCCAGGACGTTATGGAGCAGCAGCTTGTCCACGGCTACCGCTCTCCGCCACCTTACATAATAATTACTAGTTGGAGGTTATTTACAATTGTCGCAGATTAATATTAACCCCATAGCACTCAATGACGGACACTGCATGGCATGAGCGGGTGTAAGTTACTGCTCATTGCCGTGCAGTGTCTATCATAGCTTTGAACTGGCACAGCGTGTAAACACGCTGTGCAAGTTCAGTGCTGACAGCTGTCCGTGACAGCTGAGCGGCACAAGAAGGGGTGCAGGAACCCATGCCGTTGGTCCCTACACCCAGATCACTGCGATCAGTCAGTCAATCTGACTGACTGATCACAGCATGATGGAGCAGGAGACGCTGAAATTTCAGCGTCTGCTGCCCGATCAGTGACAGAGCTCAGCTCTGCTGGTGGTTGAGCTGCAAGACTAAATAGCCAGGAGTGGTGTCAGCGCCGCCCCTGGCTGTTAACCCCCTGAACACTGCGATCGCAGCATTCAGGAGACAGGCAGAGGGCTGGGTCGGTGCCCCCGTGACGTCATCGCAGCGGCCCGAGCGTTGTCCTGACGACCCCCAGGTCACCAAGCTATGGAAAGCTCCTGAGACTAATGCACAGCATAGTCTCAGGAGCTTTCAATATAGGTATAATGTATTGCAATGCTAGTGCATTGCAATACATTATACCTACGAAAAAAGTGAAAGTCCCATAGTGGAACTAAGTAAACAAGTTTTAAAAAAAAAAAAAAGTTGTAAAAATCTAAAAAAAATGTAAAAAAATATATATATATATATATATTACACTAATAAATACAGATTTATAGGTAAAAAAAATAAGCAAAAAAGTACACATATTTGGTATCGCCACGTCCGGAAGGACCCGATCTATAAACGTGTCACACTAGTTAACCCTTTCAGTGAACAGCGTAAAAAAAAAAAAAAAAAAACATGAGAAACTATTACTTTTCATCATACTGCTGGAAAAAAGTGTAATAAAACGCAAAAATACGGATGAAAATAAAAATGACACCGCTGAAAAAGTCATCTTGTCCCGCAAAAATCAAGCCGCCATACAGCTCCATCAGCCGAAAAATTAAAAAGTTACAGCACTCAGAATAATGCGATGCAAAGATAATTATTTTTTTCTATAAAAGTTTTATTACGTAAAAGCGCAAAAACATTAAAAAATTACATAAATGTGGTACCGCTGTAAACGTACTGACCCAAAGAATAAAGCTACCTTATTAATTTTACCACACAAGTAACAACAACATCAAAAAAATCCTGAATTGTTGGTTTTTGGTCATTCTGCCTCCCAAAAATCAGAATAGAAAGCGATCAAAAAATTTAATTTGTCCAAAAATGGTACCAAGATTCCCTGTAATGAGGCAGATGGAGGCACTGTGGACGCCGTCTAATCTATGATCCGGTGGTGTCCATCTTTTTAGGCATAAATAAAAGCACGGTCTGCCACAGTTTTGTGCACCTCTGAAAAGAAGGATAACGCTGAACAGAGGCCAGACGGAGTCCAGAGTAAGGCTATGTGCCCACGATGTAGAAATGCTCAGGATTTTTTCCTGAGCGTTTCTGCATCTCCCTGGCAGAAAAAGCGCATGCGGATTGTACATGCGGATTGTACATGCGTTTTTCCTGCCAGGGACATGCGGAAGTGAAGCGTTCTTCACATGCATTTCCGCATGCGGGTTGACAAGCGCTTTCCAAGCGATTTTAGCATCACTTGGAAAGTGCTTGTCAACTTGGTCACACTATATAAATCCATGCAAACGGCATGGATTTATGTAGTGTGACCGAAAGAATGGTAAAAAATAAAAAAAAAAATCTATACTTAACTTCTGATGGCCCTCGGAGTCTTGCTTCGCTCCGTCCTGGCTGCCGACAGATCGCGGTACACTACACTGAAGGACCTGCAGTCACATGACTATGATGTCAGCGCAGGTCCTTCAGTCCACCGCGATCTGCCGGCAAGCGAAGACAAGCACATTGGGGGCCATCAGAAGGTAAATATAATATTTATTTTTGATTTTATTCTTTTTTTTACAGGTTCTATGGTACCCGGGTCCGGAGGAGAGTCTCCTGTCCTCCACACCCGGGTACCATCCGCATGGATTCCGCATGTACAGATGCAGTGATGCATAATCCATGTGTTCCAATGCAAGTCAATGGCGGTGAAAACGCAGCGCTTCCGCAAAATAATTGGTAGTGCTGCGTTTTTTTCCGCAATGATAACCCGCAGCGGAAATTTCCGTAGCATGTGCGGATTATCATTGGGGAACATGGCAGGCCTTCTACCATGCGTTTTTTAAGCGTTCTGCAGCATTTTTGCCGCTGCGGAAATGCTTAAAAAACGCATCGTGGGCACCAGCCTTACTCTGCTAACCTCACCTCATTATAGTGAATGGATCCCTCAGGGGTTTCATCTGAATCACGTTATTCGGAGATTTAGATGGAAACCCCAAAGTAAGTGCTCAGTGTAGAGCGCCGGATAAATGTGATCTAAAATGTTATGTAAATTGTTCCCAATAAAAGCTTCACATAAAAGCCCCCACTCAGGTCTGTCATGTGTTAATGGAAATATAGGGGGCTTCCACGTTACGGGTAGTACAAAGGCTCTGGAAAAGCTAAATGTCTCCTCGCCCCCCCAAAAGAAATTCAGCAAATCCTCGCTCCCAAATCCAATTCCCCCCTCCCTTCTGAGCACCGCAGTGTGTCTAAATCACATTTATTGTCCACATGTTTGGCAGGGGTATTATTTCCAAAATGGGGTCAGTTGAGGGGGGATTCTGCTCTTCTAGCATTTAGGGGCTCTGTATATGGGGTACGCAAACTATTCTAGGAAAATCTACACTCCAGGGGGCAAATAGCGCTCTGTCCCTCCCGAGTGTCTCCGTGTGGCCAAGCAGTACTGTACAGCCACACATATGAGGTATTGACAGATTCAGCAGAAATTATAGAACAAATTTTGGTGCAATTTTTATCCATTATCCCAGTATGAAAATGTCAAATCTGGGGCTAAAACAAAATTTTTGCGGTAAAAATGTAATTATTTTTTCCTCACTGCCCAATGGAATAAAATTCTGTGACACACCCTTGGTGTCAATATGATCACTGCACCCCTAGATTAGTTCATTGAGAGGTGTAGTTTGTAAAATAGGGTCATTTATGAGGGGTTCTGCTGTTCTGGCACCTCAGGGGATCTCCCAGTGGGTCATGGCACCCTCAAACCTTAACAGTAAAATCTGTACTCTAATATGGTGCTCCTTCCTTTCTGACCTTTACACTGTGCCTCAAAAGTAGTTGCCAATTACATATAGGGTATTTGCGTACTCAGGAGAAATTGCACAACAAAATGAGAGGTCAATTTTCTCCTGTTACCCTTGTGAAAATAAAAAATTTGGGGCTAACATAAAATTTTTGTGATTTTTTTTATTTTCACGGCTCTACGTTTTAACTTCTGTGAAGCACCTGGGGGTTTAAAGTGCTCACCACACATCTAGATAAGTTCCCTAAGGGGTCTAGTTTCCAAAATGGGGTCACTTGTGGGGGGTTTCTGCTGCTTAGGCACATCAGAGGCTCCCCAAACGCAACATGGCGCACGCTAATTATTCCAGCAAATTTTGAATTCAAAAAGTCAAATGGCGCTCCTTCCTTTCCGAACCCTGCCATGCGCCCAAACAGTGGTTTTCTGCCATATATAGAGTATCGGCATGCTCAGAAGAAATTGCACAACAACTTTTGGGGTCCATTTTCTCCTGTAACCCTTGTGAAAATAAAAAATTTGGGGCTAAAATAAAATTTTTGTGATTTTTTTTATTTTCACGGCTCTACGTTATAAACTTCTGTGAAGCACCTGGGGGTTCAAAGTGCTCACCACACATCTAGATAAGTTCATTGAGGGGTCTAGTTTCCAAAATGGGGTCACTTGTGGGGGGTTTCCACTGTTTAGGCATATCAGGGGCTCTCCAAACGCAACATCGCGTTCGCTGATTATTCCACCAAATTTTAAATTCAAAAAGTCAAATGGCGCTCCTTCCCTTCCGAACCCTGCCAAGCGCACAAACAGTAGTTTTCCGCCACATATTTGGTATCAGCGTGCTCAGGAGAAATTGCACAATACATTTTGGGGTCCATTTTTATCTGTTACCCTTGTGAAAATAAAAAAATAATTGGTCTAAATTTAATATTTTGTGAAAAAAAGTTAAATGTTAATTTTTTTCTTCCTCATTGTTTCAGTTCTTGTAAAGCACCTGAAGGGTTAATTAACTTCTTGAATGTGGTTTTGAGCACCTTGAGGGGTGCAGTTTTTAGAATGGTGTCACTTTTGGGTATTTTCTGTCATATAGACCCCTCAAAGTCACTTCAAATGTGATGTGGTCCCTAAAAAAATGGTTTTGTAAATTTTGTTGGAAAAATGAGAAATCGCTGGTCAACTTTTAACCCTTATAACTTCCTAACAAAAAATTTTGGTTCCAAAATTGTTCTGATGTAAAGTAGACATGTGGGGAATGTTATTTATTAACTATTTTGTGTGACATATTTCTCTGATTTAAGGGCATAACAATTCAAAGTTTGAAAATTGCAAAATGTTAAAAATTTTCACCAAATTTTTATTTTACAAATAAACGCAAGTGATATCAAATAAATTTTACCACTATCATGAAGTACAATATGTCACGAAAAAACAATCTCAGAATCAGTGGGATCCGTTGAAGCGTTCCAGAGTAATTACTTCATAAAGTGACTGGTCAGAGTTAAAAAAATTGGCCCAGTCATTAACCTACAAAGTGGCTCGGTCCTTAAGGGGTTAATGCTTATTCAGATTAATAATGAAACACAAGAAGCAAGTTGATTGGCCAAATCTTTTTCTGGGTCAGTCGTCTCCTTTGCCCTGTTAGTTACATACTGTATTTAGACTTATTTTATAAGTATTGATCCCATTTTTTTTCTGCCAAATTCTCACGCTTCCACACATACTGTTTTCCTTGGCATCTCCTAAATGGAATCTATCATCAGGTTTTTGGCTCCTAAACTAAGAGTAGCTTAATGTAGAGACAGAGACCCTGAGTCCAGCTATGTGTCATTTACTGGGCTGCTTGCTGTAGTTTTGATAAAATCGCTATTTTATCATTAGAGATTATCTGTAGAGGAGTAGTAAACCTGCTGTCACATTTTCCTCCATATTCATGAGCTCTATATAACCCCACCCCCAACACTGATTGCCAGCTTTCGGCCTATACACATTGTACACAGAAAGCTGTCAATCAATGGTGTGGGCGGGGTTATACACAGCTCAGCATTCAGAGAACTGATAGATCTGCAGCAAAGAAGACAGGGAATTTATAGACTGCAACAAATAGCCCAGTAAAATATACAGAACTGGAATCTGGGTCTCTGCCCTTATATCATGCTGCTGTGTGGTGACAGAATGTATGTTAACCAGCCCCCTCTCGTCTACATTCTAGATACACTAACACCTCAGTGTTACATTGATTTGGTGGTGGAACCAATTGGTGGTGCAGCCATTTCCCCGTTTTTCAACACGACAAAACCATGCCGCGCGTTGCTCATGCGGCTGTGAGCCTAAATGTGCTACTTGTTGCAGAGTGCATCTTCTTACAGTCACCACTGTACTTACGAGAGCTTCAATCAGCAAGATATCTTGAGTAAACAGTATTTACTTCATACTGGATAAACATGAGATACAATTCAGTGTCACACAGTCCCGTGTGCTGCTGACATAACACATACAGGAAAAAACAACAACACAGGAAGTAAAACAACCAACAATTGAGAGCTTCCCTCCCCACATTACAGCAAGCATATAACTTTACACACTATCGCCATCTGCTGTCTGGTTAGTATAAAGTCCTCCTTTAACTTATAGTAAGTCCTAATCTGTTGCATATGCCAACACTACTATGGTCTGCAACCTCCACACACAATTTTGTTTGTATGGGTTTTTTTAAATCATTTTCTTTGTGCCATTTTAACTCCTATAATAAAATGAATAATAAATCATATAAAAAAAGACTTATTGTGTTGTATTCATTCACTTTGCATTTTGTTAATTCATAAAAATAACTATTAACACTTTTATTTTTCATAGTTTTTTAATCACCTGCCAAAACCTTTTGCATAGTACAGTACATGAGATACAGAGGATCTATCATGTTTGGTTCTCAGCACCTGAACTGTATTGTCAGGTAGCTTCCACAATAAAAGACATTGGAGATACAGCTCTTCATGTAATGTACAGCATTGTGTTTTCTTTGTATTATTGTGGCAAAACGTACATCTCCTACAAGTGCTCTCTTGTCATTTGTTTCCTTTTTGCTGCTTAGATTGAAGTGAGATTATTGTAAATCAGTTCTTGAAACGATTTCATGTTATGTTTTCAATGCAACACTTAAGCACAAACCCTGGAAGATTCATAATAAAGGCGTATATGATCTGGATGATCTGGATTATGCTTCTAACAATCAAGCCTCTTACACACAACTGTATGAATATTCCACACTCCGTACAGATGAGCACGCTGCATTTATAAAGATCTTGCATGGTGCCTTATTTATTATATTTTCATGTTTCTTTATGATATTCTACTGTATGAGTACCATCTACTTTTGTATGAAGTACTGTAAGTACTGTGATGAGTGCCGATTTATTTTCTGCTTAAAAATCAGTCAAACTTGACTTTTACGGAGAAAATTGGCATTCATACCGCATCCAATTCTGCATGACATTATTTTTATTTTCAGCTGAGTGTGAACAGGACATAATCCTAATCTTGCAATATATAATCATGTGTATGAAGCCTTATGTGTGTCATCTACAACATATGTGTGCTAGTGTATTCGATTTATAAGGTAACCGCCAATATTTCATCTGCTTATCTTATATTATACTGTTTTATGATCAGCTGAAGTCAGAGTGCGGAACACGGGATTGGGTTCCCAGTCAGAATAGATAAGAAATCCAGTGAAAATGCTGTCTGTTCCACTGCTGGAGTAAAGACCTGGATAGTCCCCGAGCTGTACCCATACCTCATCACCAGGTTCTAGGCGAAAGGCTGCCCCTCCACACAATCCTCCCGGTTTTGCTGCATCCCCTGGCTGGAAAAATGAGGCTTGGGGGTGTCCATTCTTCATTAGCTGCACATGAAGATTCCCACGGTATACTGTGCCATGGAGAGAAAAATAATACAGTCCAGGGACGACACATTTAAAGCGACCAGTTTCTGGGTTGTAATGTCCTTGTTCATTAGTAAGAACATTTCCAAATGGGACTGGTTGTCCAGGAATAGGAGGGCTCCGCAACTGAGAAAGCTTGGCACTGAAAGCAGAACGAGGAGAAACCGCACACTCTCCTTGCTCACCCCGCTCACCTTGTGCACCAGGCTGCCCTGTATCACCCGCCTGACCCCTGGCTCCAGCCATCCCTGTTAAAAAAAAACATAGTACACATATTATTCATCTATGTTTGATTTACCAAATCAGTCATGTTTATAAGACATGGTAGTTATGACCAAACAATTGGTTTCAAGAAATTGTTCCTAAGAGGGTATTCCCAAATTAGACATTTATAACTTATCCTTAGAATATAACATACATTTTTGACAGATGTGGATCCCATCTCTGGCACCAGCAAATATATAGGAAATGTGGGTCTTCCAACCATTTTTGGCCACCATATCCAGGCATAAAGTGAATAAGGGTTATGGAAATGTGCATGCCACCTCAACAAGCAGATATACATATGTATATATTGTAGAAATTCAGGTAGGCTAGGGCTAATTCCTAGCACTGCAGGTCTTAATTAGGTGCACCTAGGTAGCTATGTCTAGAGGGCCAGGCTGGGTGTTCACTTATGAGTCAGATAGGGGGCTGAGCAGTCTGACATCAGAGAGAATAATAAAACCTTTAATGGTGGAGAGTCTACCAGAGCCTGAGAGGTGTGGAGCTGCCGAGTAATGTGTGGAAGCTGCAGCTTGTTCAGTGTGAACTGTGCATTGAGTTAAATACTTGTGTTTGCCTCTGGAAGCTGCTTTAGCTCAGGCTGAAGATGATACCGAGACTGGTAGGACTGTACCTTTTATTTGAGTAAGGTTTGCATTTAGTAAAGTTATCATCTATTTCCTAATCTTTTTACAATGAGTTTAGTATCTTTACTTTCCATTCAAACTGTGCTAAGAAACTCAGTTTCTCTGTCCAATGCTAAACATTTATGCAGAGAACAAATAATGATATGACATATGCAAACAGAACAGAGAAATAGAATTGCTTGACACAGGAGTGAACAGAGCTAAGAGAAAATTCATCAGAACATATGGTGCTCCACCATGGGTCTTTTGTGTCCTTTCTCAATAAGAATAGATATAGCGGAGCAAGGACAGTTGTAGTGACAGTTCATGGCAGCACTTTCAGGCAATATTTCCTTAACCGGTTCCCGACCGCCCACTGTAGATAAACGTCGGCGCTTGCTGGGCTCTGTGCAGCGCCGACGTTTAAAAACGGTGGGTGGTCTCGCAGCGCTCAGGACCCCCAGGGTCCTGCAAGCGCTGCGATTCCGGTGCAGAGCGTTAGCTCTGACAGGGGACATCATCGGGACCTGATTGGATCAGGTCCCAGTGATGTTAACCCTTTGCTATGTTCTATATGCCGCGATCTATAGTGATCGCGGCATATAGAAGATAGAAGGAGGAGAGGGGGTCGTCTTACTTACCTCTCCAATGACCCCTGATACCTTCCAGGACCTGGGGTTGCTATGGCAGCTGGAGGTCACATGACCGCCTCCAGATCTGCCATATATGGTGTCCTGCCTGGCTCAGCCTGCAGCTGAAGCCAGGCAGGAGACTGACTGTGAAACAGTCAGTGAAGATCTCATGTAATGTAATACATGTCTATTAAATTACATGAGATCAGTGATCAGAAAAATAAAAATTAATGTCCCATACAGGGACTAAGTAAAAATGTAAAAAAAAGTAAAAAAAAAAGTTTTTAAACTGTTAAAAAAAAAAATCACAAAATAAATAAAAATAAATAAATAAAATATTAAACCAATAAATCCGTATATTTTTACAAAACCAAAAAAAGTACTCATATTTGGTATCGCCGCGTCCGAAACAACCCAAGCTATAAAACTGTCACACTAATTAACTCCTTCTGTGCACACCGTAATAAAAATAAATAAAAAACGGAGCAAAAAAATATGCTTTTTCATCATATCGCCAAACAAAAAGTGGAAAAAAATGTGATCAAAAAACAAATAGAAATAAAAATGGTACCGCTGAAAACGTCATCTTGTTCCGCAAAAAAAAAGCCGCCATACAGCTCCATCAGCCGAAAAATAAAAAAGTTATAGTGCTCAGAATAAAGCAATGCAAAAAAAATATTTTTTTCTATAAAATTGTTTTGTGTAAAAGCGCCAAAACATAAAAAAAATACAGTAAGTGTAGTATCGCTGTAAATGTACTGACCCGAAGAATAACGCTGCCTGATCACTTTTACCACACTCAGAACAGCATAAAAAAAACCTCACCTCTGTGAAGCAGCTGGGGGTGCAAGGTGCTCACCACACATTTAGATAAGTTCCCTAAGGGGTCTAGTTTCCAAAATGGTGGCACTTGTGGGGGGTTTCCACTGTTTAGGCACATTAGGGGCTCCCCAAATGCGACATGGCGTCTGCTAATTATTCAAACAAATTTTACATTCAAAAAGTCAAATGGCGCTCCTTCCCTTTCAAACCCTGCCATGCGCCCAAACAGTAATTTGCCTCCACATATGGGGTATCAGCGTGTTCAGGAGAAATTGCACAACAAATTTCATGGTGCAATTTATCCTATTACCCTTATGATAATGCAAAATTAAGGGATGAAAAACGGTTTTGTTGGAAAAATGTGAAAATTTTATTTTTACAGCTCAATATTATAATCTTCTGTGAAGCACCTTGGGGATCAAGGTGCTCACCACACATCTAGATAAGTTCCCTAAGGGGTCTAGTTTCCAAAATGGTGTCACTTGTGGGGGGTTTCCACTGTTTAGGCACATCAGGGGCTCCCCAAATGCAACATGGCGTCCGCTAATTATTCAAACAAATTTTACATTCAAAAAGTCAAATGGCGCTCCTTCCCTTTCAAACGCTGCCGTGCGCCCAAACAGTGGTTTGCCTCCACATATGGGGTATCAGCGTGTTCAGGAGACATTGCACAACAAACTTCATGGTGCAATTTTTCCTATTACCCTTATGATAATGCAAAATTAAGGGATAAAAAACGTTTTTGTGGGAAAAATGTGAAAATTTTATTTTTACAGCTCAATATTATAAACTTCTGTGAAGCACCTTGGGGTTCAAGGTGCTCACCACACATCTAGATAAGTTCCCTAAGGGGTCTAGTTTCCAAAATGGTGTCACTTGTGGGGGGTTTCCACTGTTTAGGCACATCAGGGGCTCCCCAAATGTAACATGGTGTCCGCTAATTATTGAAACAAATTTTACATTCAAAAAGTCAAATGGCGCTCCTTCCCTTTCAAACCCTATCGTGCGCCCAAACAGTGGTTTTCCCTCACATATGGGGTATCAGCACGCTCAAGAGAAATTGCACAAAAAAAATTGGGGTCCATTTTTTCCTGTTACCCCTGTGAAAATAAAAAAAATTGGGTCTAAAGTAACATTTTTGTGAAAAAAGTTAAATGCTAATTTTTTTCTTCCACATTCCAAAAATTCCTGTCAAGCACCTGAAGGGTTAATAAAGTTCTTGAATGTGGTTTTGAGCACCTTGAGGGGTGCAGTTTTTAGAATGGTGTCACTTTTGGGTATTTTCTGTCATAAAGACCCCTCAACGTGACTTCAAATATGATGTGGTCCCTAAAAAAATGTTTTTGTAAATTTTGTTGGAAAAATGAGAAATCGCTGGTCAACTTTTAACCCTTATAGCTCCCTAACAAAAAAAAATTTTGGTTCCAAAATTGTGCTGATGTAAAGTAGACATGTGGGAAATGTTATTTATTAACTATTTTGTGTGACATATCTCTCTGATTTAAGGGCATGAAAATTCAAAGTTTGAAAATTGCAAAATTTTCAAACTTTTCGCCAAATTTCCGATTTTTTCACAAATAAACGCAAGTTATATCGAAGAAATTTTACCACTATCATGAAGTACAATATGTCATGAAAAAACAGTCTCAGAATTAGGGGAATACGTTGAAGCGTTCCAGAGTAATTACTTCATAAAGTGACAGTGGTCAGAATTGAAAAAATTGGCCCGGTCACGAAGGCAAAAACAGGCTCTGGTGCGAAGTGGTTAAAGATCAGAATCGCTCATACCTCAGCATTGCACTAAATTACACATGAAAAATAAGGTGGCCCATTTAGCCTGACCTTTGTCTTTGAGAGTAATGTCCAATAGTAGCCGGGAAACAAGTCAAGAATCGGACTGTGAGACAACAAACTGCTAGTGTCGTCTCCTTGTATTGTTTTCTAGGACCTTTAGTGTGATACACTGTCTATTGTAGGATATTGTTCTTGGGTCATTTTCACATGTCCGACACGATCAGGGTATGGACGATGATGTGTGAAACAGCTGCTGGTTTCCTCAACCAAACTCAACAGTTATATATATGCCTCTGAAGCTGTAGATTTTGGGTCAGAAAACCCATGTCCTCTCGAGACACTGTGGTTGGACATGTGAAACTGGCTTAAGGGGTTTATGTGCACTACTCAGGCATTAGGTTCAAGGAACTTTTGGGATATCTGGTCTACAATAAGATCACTCACATAATTTTTGGTATTGATGTCTCATCCAAACCGATGGCATGTGATTTGGCCATGGTGGTAATCAGAGGTGAAGCTAATCTTATGTTGAATATATTAGTTATAGTCAATGTGGTTTGAAAAGGTTTACAGTATAGTACTTCCTTCTCTGACATGAACACGAAACAGCAGCGCCACACAATGTTCTTTACCTGGCTCTCCTGGGTCTCCTTTAGGTCCACTTATTCCTGCTGCTCCATCTCTACCATCTCGACCATCTCTTCCTGATAATCCTGCGCTGCCAGGCGTCCCAGGAACCCCAGGAATCCCAGGGGTCCCACAGCAAGGTGACGTTATCTGATTATCTTCTACTTGTAAAGAACTTATTATGAAGAAAAATATAACACTAACAGGAAGGAGCATTGTTCTGTGAAGAAATAAACTTATCAGTTATTCAAAAATGGAAGTCATCATTTTGACAATGATAGATCCATGCTAAGTAGTTGAGATAGAATTAAAGGGAATGTGTCTCCCCCTGGGCGATATCAGACCTCTACTATGGGCATACAGGTGATAGAAAAGTAAATCTATACTTACCCGTATGGCCTATAGTAGAGGTCTAATTGCAGAGAAATCTGGTTTTATAAAGTCTGTTTTCTAGAGGCTTGGCGGAGACTGACAGCTGGGCGGAAGTCTCAGTGACTCACCGTCGCTTGCTCATTACAAGGCTGCGGCGCAGTACGCAGCCAAACGGGGGCGGAGGGAAACAAAGCGCGATCCATGGGAACGGCGCTTTACGCATGTGCAGGAGGGGAGGCAGAGCAGGACATGTCACAGGGCCTGTCTCAGGGCCTGTCACAGGGCCCTGTGACGTGAAGGGGAGGGGGGGGGAATATGGTAATTTAGCACAGAGGCGGCGATTTAGGGGAATAGTAAGCAGATAGGAGGGGTTTGCTTGGCGTCCCCCGGACACCAGGCCTCTGGAAAACAGACTTTATAAAACCAGATTTCTCTGCAAACAGACCTCTGCTATGGGCCATACAGGTATGTATAGATTTACTTTTCTATCACCTGTATAACCATAGTAGAGGTCTGATATCGCCCAGGGGTGTGACACAATCCCTTTAAAGATAGACAGATAGGGATTTTATAAATAGGTGGATAGAAGGAGAGCGAGAGGCTAAGTAAATAAGTATTTGATACACTGACGATTTTGCAAGTTTTCCAACCTACAAAGAATGGAGAGATCTGTAATGTTTATGTGGCGCCCCTGAGGATTCAGTCGCCACAGGGGTACTGCACCTCAGTGCGAGGTGTGGTATCTCCTCTTCCAGGTAAGGATGGAGCATCTCTCGGGACAGGGCCGGCGTCAGCACCCGGCGTACCCGGGCAAGTGCCGGGGCCCTGGACCATCAGGGGGGCCCACTCGTTATCGGGGCCCAGGCCGCTTCCCCGGCATCTGTGCAGGGCCACCGGTGCTGTTCAAGCCCTGCTCTGCTTCATGCAGCAGTGTGCGGTCAGTGTGCTCCTGCTCCACCAATCAGGCCCAGTGCTGTCACTTAAAGACATGGCCGTGCACTGTGCGCAGTGCGGCTGTGTCTGGTAGTAATGACACGCAGGGGCGACACTGCGCCTTTAATTGTGCTTGTGTGTCACACCTGCCGCGTCATTACTACCAGATACAGCCGCACTGCGCACAGCCATGTCTGGAAAGTGACAGCACTGGGCCTGATTGGTGGAGCAGTAGCACACTGACCGCACACTGCTGCTGCTGCATGTAGCAGAGCAGGGCTTGAACAGCACCAGCGGTCCTTGCACAGATGCCGGGGAAGCGGCCCGGGCCCTGACGGCGAGTGGGCCCCCCTGATGGTTCAGGGCCATGTGACACGCCTGAGGCCCTGCACTGTCACATGACTGAGGAGCTGGACGGGACAAAGGCCAGGGGGCAGGTGAGCGAGCTTCCCCAATCCCCATATAAAAAATATTTCTTATGTGTGTGTGCATGAATGATGTGAATGTCTGTGTATGTCAGTGTGTATGACTGTGTATATATATTTATGTCTGTTTTATATGTGTTTTTAAGAATGTGTTCAAATATGTATGTGTATGTATCTGTGCGTGTCTGCGTATTGTGTGTGTATATCTGTGTACCATGTTCATGTGTGTGCATGCGCATGTCTGTGCACTGTGTGTGCATGTCTGCGTATTGTGTGCGTGTCTGCGTATTGTGTGCGTGTGTGTGCGTGTCTGTGTATTGTGTGTGCATGTCTGCGTATTGTGTGTGTGCGTGTCTGCGTATTGTGTGTGTGTCTGCATATTGTGTGTGTGCGTGTCTGCGTATTGTGTGTGTGTGCGTGTTTGCGTATTGTGTGCGTGTCTGCGCATTGTGTGTGTGCGTGTCTGCTTATTGTGTGTGTCTGCATATTGTGTGTGTGTGCGTGTCTGTATTGTGTGTGTGCGTGTCTGCATTTTGTGTGTGTGTGTCTGTGCATTGTGTGTGTGCGTGCGTACTGTGTGTGTGTGCGTGTCTGCGTACTGTGTGTGTGCGAGTGTACTGTGTGTGTGCATGCATGTCTGTGTACTGTGTGTGTGTGCGTGCATGTCTTCATACTGTGTGTGCGTGCATGTCTTCATACTGTGTGTGCATGCATGTCTGCCTACTGTGTGTGTGCATGCATGTCTGTATACTGTGTGTGTGCGTGCATGTTTGCATATGTGAAAGATGAGGTGGCAGGCTGGGCCCTGTGTTGTATACCTATAATTCTCCGCCGTATCTGTGCATCATGAATCGTGGTATATGCTAAAGGGGCCCACTGAGACTCTTTCGCCCGGGGCCCACAAAAACCTGGAGCCGGCCCTGTCTCGGAACACCACTTCACCACTCAACACTTCACCACTCCTGTCTTGAAGGGGGTCTAAATGCACCAGGGTGCTGCCCCGGCCTGGGATAGAGGAGATGGGGGGGAACCAAAGATAGGGGGAACCATGTAGTGGGTGAGGGTGGAGGACACACTTTTAGGAAAGACATATTCATTCATATTTAATCTACGGCCATCTTAAGTTCAAGGTCTTTGATTGTGATCTTCGTCTGTGATTGTGGTCTTCCTCTCTGATTGTGGTCATCCGCCAGAGTTCAGCATAAGGCCGCAGCCGACTGAAGATACACGGTCCTCGTACTCGGGCCTTGAGACGAGGAGCAGGTCAGAGTTAACCACTGTCTCTACCTGGTCAAGGTCCTGACCTAAGAAGGCCTTGGAGGGGAGCGGAGGAGATAGGCTCCACAGGCAAAAGGATCCCAGGGGATGCAGACGGAGCGGCCTACGCCACCTGTATCCCATATTCTGGCCTAGTCAGAGGGATTCCTGCTGCAAGAGGGGTGACCGGCCCCCGATATCTGACTTTGTTAGTTCACGTCTCCGTCAGAAAAGCCCGGAGGCTTAGTGGATCCTAGGGATATACGGACGGAGCGGCCTACGCCACCTGTATCTCTTACACTGCATTTTTCCAGTGGGACCCGGCCTTACACCACGTTCGTACCACACACAGTCAAGAGCAGACTTAGTGGGAGAACAACCTACCAAGGAGAGGAACACACACCAGCGGGGTCTCGACAGGTGCTCCTGATCTACCTGGAAAGTGCTGAACCCCCTTCCTGGTGGCCGCAGTACACCGCGAGTAGCAGAGAGAAGCTTTGCGGCTAAAGTTCATCTGAATGTGAGTAAAAACCCTGGATGACTTCACACACCGCCTCAGCCTGTTATTTCCTGCGCGGCACTGCACCCACCATTCTCGCTCACACTGCCCTGAAGCCTGCTTCGCCTGTTGGGAGCCGTCCCATCTTAGCTGCCAGTAACACCGGCCTCAGTGGACTTAAGCAGCACCGGTGCCCATCACCGGAAACCGCAGGTGGCATAGTCGAAAAATACCACTCTTACTTGAAAGCCCATTACATCTTTTATGTGACTGCCCTGGGCACGGAACAGGTCCAGGCCACGACTGCATCCCCAGTAACACCTACACCGACCCGGCTCCGTGTAATCCCATTTCCCAGGGAGGGCGAGAGATGTCACATTTATCATAGGTACACTTCAACTGTAAGAGACAGAATCTTAAAAAATCCAGAAAATCGCATTGTATGATTTTTACATAATTAATTTGCATTTTATTGCATGAAATAAGTATTTGATACAATAGAAAAACAGAACTTAGTATTTGATACAGAAATATTTGTTTGCAATTACAGAGGTCAGACATTTCCTGTAGTTCTTGACCAAGTTTGCACACACTGCAGCAGGGATTTTTGCCCACTCCTCCATACAGATCTTCACCAGATCTTTCAGGTTTCTGGGCTGTTGCTGGGCAGCATTGAGTTTCAGCTCCCTCCAAAGATTTTCTATTGGGTTCAGGTCAGGAGACTGGCTTGGCCACTCCAGGACCTTGAAGTTCTTCTTACGGAGCCACTCCTTAGTTGCCCTGGCTGTGTGTTTCGGGTCATTGTCATGCTGGAAGACCCAGCCACGACTCATCTTCAATGCTCTTACTGAGGGAAAGAGGTTGTTGGCCAAAATCTCACGATACATGACCCCATCCATCCTCCCTTCAATATGGTGCAGTCATCCTATCCCTTTGCAGAAAAGCACCCCCAAAGTATGATGTTTCCCCCACCATGCTTCAAAGTAGGTGTTCTTGGGCTTGTACTTATCCTTCTTCCTCCAAACACGGCTAGTGGAGTTGATACCAAAAAGTTCTATTTTGGTCTCATCTGACTACATGACCTTTTCCCATACCTCCTCTGGATTGGCGAACTTCAAACAGGCCTGGACATGTGTTGACGTGAGCAGGGGGACCTTGCGTGCCCCAGGATTTTAATCCATAACGGCGTAGTGTGTTACTAACGGTAATGTTTGAGACTGTGGTCCCAACTCTCTTCAGGTCATTGACTAATTCCTCCCATGTAGCTCTGGGTTGATTCCTGACCTTTCTCAGAATCATCCTTACCCCACGAAGAGAGATCTTGCATGGAGCCTCAGACCGAGGAAGATTGACAGTCATCTTGTGTTTCTTCCATTTTCAAATAATTGAGCGAACAGTTGCCTTCTCACCAAGCTGCTTGCCTATTGTCCTGTAGGCCATCTCAGCCTTATGCAGTTTTGTCCCTGGTGTCCTTAGACAGTTCTTTGGTTTTGGCCATGGTGGAGAGGTTGGAGTGTGATTGATTTAGTGTGTGGACAGGTGTCTTTTATACAGGTAACAAGTTCAAACTAGTGCAATTAATACAGGTAATGAGTGCAGAGTAGGAGTGCTTCTTAAAGAAAAACTACCAGGTCTGTAAGAGCCAGAATTCTTGCTGTTTGGTAGGTGATCAAATACTTATTTCATTCAATAAAATGCAATTTAATTATTTAAAAATCTTACAATGTGATTTTCTGTCTTTTTTTTTAGATTCGGTCTCTCACAGTTGAAGTGTACCTACGATAAAAATTACAGACCTCTCCGTTCTTTGTAGGTGGGAAAACTTGCAAAATCGGCAGTGTATCAAATACTTATTTTCCCCACTGTATATACAGCAATTATTAGATAGATATGGGATAGGTAAGTCAATAGATAGATAGATAGATATGTGATGGATTGATAGGATTCATCACTTTCTAGGACAATCTTCTTTTATTTTATTTTTGAGGGCAAAGCTAGAAGAGTTAAAGGGGTTGTCCGGTCAAAAGTGATAAGTCTGCAGTAACTCTGTGTGCACTGTGCGCTGCGGGGATTCGCCGGTATGATACCCGGTAATGGAGGGTGTGTATGTGTTATACATACCCTTGGCCAGTGGGCGTGGCTTCGCTCTACATACACTTGTATTGAGTGATGCCGCGTCTTCTAGTCGGAAGCGTCCACTGGCTGCTGCGTCACTAGACGGGACGTGGCCTTGCTCCATACAAGTGTATGGAGCGAGGTAGCACTGAATAGCCAGGGGTATTTATAACGTATATGTAGCCTCTGGTCCCGGGTCTCAAACAGGCAAATCCCCGCAGAACACAATGCCTGTGCTGGGGGGGATTCATGAGTGACTGCAAACTTATCACTTTTGACCAGACAACCCCTTTAAGCAGTTTTCAGTCACATCCAGACCCTGGTGCTTCATAGGAAGACATCAGTAGTATTTCCATCGTTTCTACTCTGCGGTGGCCCTAACTGTGCGGAAATCCGATGTTGCAGGCAGAGGCAGCTTTTTCTCTGCAGCATCGGAGGAGTGGCAGGGGCAGGATCCAGTCATCTGGCCAGCTTAAAGGCAGTGCTTGCTAGCTGTATAGCTTATCAGTGCTAAACTCCTTGTCTAGGAAACCGGCCATCTCTGATAGACTGCAGCGGTGACTGGTAACCGTAAGGAAGAAACCGTAAACAGCAGAATTCTCCATTCTTGAGAACGGAGGTGATTTTTAAAGATGAAAATGGCAAAGTTGCTTGTATTTACAAGTACTTTGCAATTTTGTAATTTATGATGATGAGAAAACTCCCATAAGAAAGGGAAAGAGATTGAGCTGCAGGTTTGAAATTTTATGCTGCAGATTTAATATCTTTGGTAAATCTGCATGTCCCCAATATCATTTGAAAACTCTGTAGAGAATCAGTATCGTATGGACAAAAGAGCCCTATAATATAAAGCAGCTGCGGTCATCATAGGGCATATAGTGAGGGGTTGTCATCAAGCAGTACTCCTGGAAGACTCTTTACATTGGTGGTCCCAACATGACAACCTATTTGACATGGAGCCGAGGTAACTGTGGATGTGGAGTTCACATAGTATGTGGTGAATTCATGCTGCGCGTTAATAACAGTGTTCATTCCCAAATGGAGATGGTCGGTCTTCAGTAAACTAGACTGGACAACATGGAAACCATTACTGATCTGTAAACATACGGCAGTCACATGACAGAGTGTAGGGAGGCCCCTCTACAGTTATGATTCTGCCGTCCTATTAAGATATGTAGAAATTGTTCCAGAAAATAAAGTATTTCTCACAGAAAATTATTGCAATTACACATGTTTTCTTACGCACGTTTATTTCATTTGTGTGTATTGGAACGACACAAAAACACAGAGGAAAAAAAGGCAAATTGGACATAATTTTACTCCAAAAAAACAAAAATGGGCCGGACAAAATTTTTGGTACCCTCAACTTAATATTTGGTTGCACACCCTTTGCAATAAATAACTGCAATCAATCGCTTCTTATAACCATCAACAAGCTTCTTACATCCCTCAACTGGAATTTTGGTCTACCCTTTTCTTGCAAACTGCTCCAGGTCTCTCATATTTGAAGGCGCCTTCTCACAACAGCAATTTTAAGATCTCTCCACAGGTGTTCAATGGGATTTAGATCCGGACTCATTGCTGGCCGCTTCAGAACTCTCCAATGCTTTGTTTCCATCCATTTCTGGGTGCTTCTTGGAGTATGTTTGGGGTCATTGTCCTGCTTGAAGATCCATGACCTAGGACGCACACTAGCTTTCTGACACTGGGCACTACATTTCAACTCAAAATCCTTTGGTAATCTTCAGATTTCATGATGTCTTGCACACAGTCAAGGCACCCAGTGCCAGATACAGGAAAACTACCCCAAAACAAAATTGAACCTCCGCCATATTTGACTAGGTACCAAGTTCTTTTCTTTGTAGGCCTCATTCCGTTTTCGATTAACTGTAGAATGATGTGGTTTATCAAAAAGGTCTATCTTGGTATCATCTGCCTACAAGACACTTTCCCAGAAGTATTTTGACATACTCGCGTACAGCTTATTTACGTCTATGTGTCAGCAGTGTGACCCTCCTGTGTCTTCTGCCATAGCATTTCATTTCATTCAAATGTCAATGGATATTTTTTGCTGACACTGATGCACCCTGAGCCTGCAGCTTGAATTTCTTTAAAACTTGATTGAGGCTGCTTATCCATCATCCAGACTATACTGCATTGCAACCTTTCATTAATTTTTCTCTGCCGTCCATGCCCAGGGAGATTAGCAACAGTGTCATAGGTTGTGGTCAATGGAACATCAAGATTTCTGGAGATAGACTTGTCACCTTGAGATTGTTCTTAGTTTTCAACAATTTTGCTGCTCAAGTCCTCAGGCAGTTCTCTTTTCCTCTTTCTGTTCTCTACGGTTAGTGCAGCACGCACAGACATACAATGCAAAGATTGAGTCAACTTCTCCCCTTTTTTATCTGGTTTCAGGTGTGAATTTCATATTGGCCACATATGAGTGTGAACGATCATCACAAGCTTGAAACAAAGTTGATTACCCACAATTTTGGAAAGGTGCCAACAATTTTGTCCGACCCTTTTTTGGGGTTTTGTGTGAAGTTATGTCCAATTTGCCCTTTTTTTTCTCAGTTTTTTTGTAGAATAATTTCAAGAGTGCCAACACTTTCAGCCATGACTGTACGTATATAACGTGTTTGATAGAGTTGTGGAAAAAGACACTGGTCCTATGTCCATGTCATTACTCCGTGGCAGTAGTACTAGTGCAGGCAAACCTCCTCAGCCGTCTTGAGTGTCAGCATTCTTGGCACCTCTTGAGATTACCTCGTGATGTTAAGATGTTGTGGTGAGAAGCATTTCAAGACATTTTGTGAGACCCAGTGACTAGACCTCATGCGATGTCATGACATTGCCTGTGCCTAGTAATCACAGGATGGCGGCATTAGAGGAAGTTTGCACTGCCTTGATCTGGCTGCCACTGAGTAATGGCATAAACACCAGACCAAGGTTTGTGTCCTGCAAATCTTTTTACTCAACTGAAATTACTGACCCTACTAAATTAATAATTCTGACTACTGTTGAGGGATCGGTGAGGTTCTATAAACAGTAGAGTTTTGTTGACAGTGTTCTAAACAGAGAAACTGCAGATGTAGTAGCAGAAAGACAGTCAGGAGGAGGAAGGAAATCATGGGCGACATAGTGAGGAGAGTACCCAAAGGGAAGTCAGTGCAAATGGGATTGGATTAAGAATGCTTTGGTCCAAACCAGCTAGTAACTATGAACCCAATGACAAAGTGGTGAGTGACCTATGTGGCAAGGGTGAAACGGGTCCAGCATAGTGGTGAGTTAGGCTATGTGCCCACGATGCAGAAATGCTCAGGATTTTTTCCTGAGCATTTCTGCATCTCCCTGGCAGAAAAAAACGCATGCGGATTGTACATGCGTTTTCCTGCCAGGGACATGCGGATGCGGAAAGTGCTTGTCAACTTGGTCACACTATATAAATCCATGCAAACGGCATGGATTTATATACTGTGACCAAAAAGAATGGTAAAAAAAAAAAAAATAAATATATACTTACCTTCCGATGGCCCCCGGTGTCTTGATTCCCTCCGTTCTCCCTTGCCGGCAGCGGTACACTGAAGGACCTGCCGATGTCAGTGTCGCATGACCCATCACATGACTATGACGTCAGCGCAGGTCCTTCAGTCCATCGCTAGCTGCCGGCAAGGGAAGACAAGGAGAGCGGGGGCCACCAGAAGGTAAATCTAATCTTTATTTTTTATTTTATTCTTTTTTTCACAGTTTTCAGTGGTACCCGGGTCCAGAGGAGCGTCTCCTCTCCTCTAGACCTGGGTACCATCCGCACATTAGAACGCGTGCATTCCGCAAGTCCTTATCTAGTGAAGCGGAATCCATGCGGTCTAATGCAAGTCAATGGCGGCGAAAACGCAGCACTTCCGCAAAATAATTGGTAGTGCTGCATTTTTTTCCGCAATGATAATCTGCAGCGGAAATTTCCGCAGCATGTGCACAGCACATGCGGATTATCATTAGGGAACATGGCAGGCCTTCTACCATGCGTTTTTTAAGCATTTCTGCAGCGTTTTTGCCGCTGCGGAAACGATTAAAAAACGGATCGTGGGCACACAGCCTAAGGCTTCACTTTTGCATGTCCCTGGCAGGAAAACGTATGTACAATTCGCATGCGTTTTTTCTGCCAGGGAGATGCAGAAACGCTCAGGAAAAAAATCCGGAGCATTTCTGCATCGTGGGCACATAGCCTTGAGGTTTCCATAACCCCCACCCATAGTGAGGCTGGGGTGGTGCTATCGGCACCTATTACATATTGCTACAGTCATGCTCTGGAGTTGCTTGGAAGGGACTCTGAGAAAGGTTTGATTCTTGTTCTGGCAGAAGCCTCTCTGCAACACAAAGGAAAACTGTAAACGATGGCCAGAGATGGTGAGAAGTTTGGTGGATTAGAGAAATCCACCAATGGGAGAGGACAGCCATCTATCAGCCAGAATTCCTAGGGACAAGACGAGACTACGATTTAAACGGAATCTATCATTTTGCTACTAAAACTAGTGGTATTCTCTATAGGTGCTAGTAAAACAATACAAATTATACCTGTTTTGTAGTAATCACCAGTACTGAGCAATCAAGCTTAGAAGTCACATTCAGTTCAGCCTGGAAGCACTCTAAATACATGGGTCCGCTTGTAGTGCGGGTCCTGGCTAATTTGCATGTGGCTCCAGAGTTTGGTCGGTAAGCGCGGCACATTGGATTACTACAAAGCAGATATCATTTGTATTGTTGTCCTGGGATCTGTACAACAAAACCACTAGTCCTAGTAGTAAAATTGTTTTGAAAGAATCCCGATAAGGAGCAAAGTCTGCTAGAGAGCCACAAATGCTGTAGAGGCACCGACATGTTGAGTGCCTCTACAGCATCCAGTATTTGATGCAACTTCTACGGAAACTCTCTGATGAGATAACCTGTTGATGGTTAATGTCTTGTGACTGAACCAGCCCAGTATAAAACAACCAGTGAAAGAAACTATTTTTTTTAATCATTTTATCTGGGTCCCTTAAACCTGTCACCAGCAAAACACTATTAACCTGCAGATATGGGCTTAATCTGCAGGTTAATAGCGTTATTAACCTGCCCACCACCTGTACTTAGCCGAACGCTAAGAAAATTAACTTAATTCTCTCTGGCAGCATTTGGTTTCAGTTAAGGGGTGGCGTTGGCGCTGGTTCAGTCACTGCCCTGGGTATACAGAGTGGTGGCTGTAACCGCTCCCCTAGACCTGACCGACACTAGCTCTGCATTAAGGTTTTTTGAGGGCAATTAGCATTCACTTCATGGAAATTTTGCCTTCATATGGATCAAAATGTTATTTTATTGAATTTGATTGATTAGGATGGGTCATCAATATAAAAGTACTGGAAAACCCCTTAATATATTTTACAAAAGTTTTCGAAGCTTTACATACATCTATACATACATTTCTGCAATGCCCCTATTTCACTGTAGAGTTGCAAATTCTGACAATATGCACTATGTACACTGTCAGGATTCCCCTCTATTTTCAGCTCAACTGGTGTTCATGTGATGACTCATACAGTGGGGGAAATAATTATTTGATCCCTTACTGTTTTTGTAAGTTTGTCTTTGTCCACAGACAAAGACATGAACAGTCTATAATTTTAAGGGTAGGTTGATTTTAACATTGAGAGATAGAATCTCCAAAAAAAAATCAAAAAAATCACATTGTATAAATTACATAATTTTTTTGCATTTGGCAGTAAGAAATAAGTATTTGATGCCCTACAAACCATTATGAGTTCTGGCTCCTACAGACCAGTTGGACGCTCCTAATCAAGTTGTTACCTGCATTAAAGTCAGCTGTCTTACATGGTCACCTGTATAAAAGACTCCTGTTCACAGACTCAATTAATCAGTCAGACTCTAACCTCTACAACATGGGCAAGACCAAAGAGCTTTCTAAGGATGTCAGGGACAAGATCATAGACCTGCACAAAGCTTGAATGGGCTACAATACCATAAGTAAGACGCTGGGTGAGAAGGAGACAACTGTTGGTGCAATAGTAAGAAAATGGAAGAAATACAAAATGACTGTCAATTGACATCGATCTGGGGCACCATGCAAAATCTCACCTCGTGGGGTATCCTTGATCGTGGGGTATCCTTGATCATGAGGAAGGTGAGAGATCAGCCTAAAACTACACGGGGGGAACTTGTTAATAATTTCAAGGCAGCTGGGACCACAGTCACCAAGAAAACCATTGGTAACACATTACTCCTTAAAGGTTTAAAATCCTGCAGTGACCGCAAGTTCCCCCTGCTCAAGAAGGCACATGTGCAGGCCTGTCTGATGTTTGTCAATGAAGACCTGGATGATTCTGTGAGTTATTGGGAGAAGGTGCTGTGGTCAGATGAACTCTTCGGCATTAACTCAACTAGCTGTGTTTGGAGGAAGAAGAAGGATGAGTACAACCCTAAGAACATCGTCCCAACCGTGAAGCATGGTGGGGGAAACATTATACTTTGGGGTGCTTTTCTGCAAAGGGGATATGACGACTGCACCATACTGAAGGGAAGATGGATGGGGTCATGTATCGCGAGATTTTGGCCAACAACCTCCTTCCCTCAGTAAGAGCATTGAAGATGGGTCGTTGCTGGGTCTTCCAGCAAGATAATGACCCAAAACATACAGCCAAGGCAACAAAGGAGGGGCTCAAAAAGAAGCACATTAAGGTCATGGAGTGGCCTAGCCAGTCTCCAGACCTAAATCCCATAGAAAACTTATGGAAGGAGTTGAAGCTCTGAGTTGCCAAGCAACAGGCTCAAAATCTTAATGATTTAGAGATGATCTGCAAAGAGGAGTGGACCAAAATTCCTCCTGACATGTGCGCAACCCTCATCATCAACTACAAAAACGCCTCACTGCTGTGCTTGCCAACAAAGGTTTTGCCACCAAGTATTAAGTGTTGTTTGCCAGCAGGATCAAATACTTATTTCTCACTGCAAAATGCAAATAAATTTATCTAATTTATACAATGTGATTTTCTTGATTTTTTTTTTGAATATTCTATCTCTCAATGTTAAAATTAACCTACCCTTAAAATTATAGACTGTTCATGTCTTTGTCAGTGGGCACATTTACAAAAACAGCAAGGGATCAAATACTTATTTCCCCCACTGTATGCAATTTGCATATTTGTGGTCATACGCTAAATAGCTTCTCCTCTGTGTCTCTCAATAGAACATTGAAAGAAGTAGAAAATTCTGATAGTTGGTACATGACCGCCAGTATGCAAGTCGCATATGAGCAGTCAGAGCAGAATCCTGACAGTGTGCATAGGGCATTTTGTCATAATTCGTCAATCTCCAGCGAGATAAGGGAGTTGCAGAAATTTATGTTTAGCCCGGAAAACCCCTGTAAAACATATTAAAGGGGTTTTCCAGTACCATTATATTGATGACCTATACTTATTCACAGGGGCGTACATGGGAATCATGGGGCCCCATAGCAGAAGTTCTAATTGCCCCCCCCCCCCAAACAAAATGTAAATAATAGTCGGGGTCACAGAAGAGCATATCTTACAACTTTCCAGCCTTTACATAGTCATTTTCCTCCTGCTGAAGTCCCAGATTCCTTTTTCATTGCCCCCATAAAGTATGATGCCAACAAAAGTGCCCCCCAAACACAGTATGATACCCCCATGGTGAATTCCTCCACATGCACAGTGTAATGACTGTACTTTACCCCACCTCAACTCCCAAGGCAAAGTACCGTGACCCCAACACAGTATGATCCCCCAACTGTGACCCCCACACAGCCCTCCATACAGTATAATGGCCCCACAACTCTCCACACTCCACAAAGTATAATGCTCTCGCCATGGTCCTCCACAGAGTTTAATGCACTCGCCATGGTCCTCCACAGAGTTTAATGCACTCGCCATGGTCCTCCACAGAGTATAAGACATTCGCCACGGTCTTCCACACAGTATAAGACACTCACCATGGTCCTCCACACAGTATAATGCACACGCCATGGTCCTTCACACAGTATAGTGCACTTGCCATGGTCCGCCACACAGTATAAGACACTCGCCATGGTCCTCCACACAGTATAAGACACTCGCCATGGTCCTCCACACATTATAAGACACTCGCCATGGTCCTCCACACATTATAAGACACTCGCCATGGTCCTCCACACAGTATAAGACACTCCCCATGGTCCTCCACACAGTATAATGCACTCCCCAGGGTCCTTCGCACAGTATAATGCACTCCCCATGGTCCTCCATGCAGTATAATGAACTCCCTATGGTCCTCCACACAGTATAATGCACTCCCTATGGTCCTCCACACAGTATAATGCACTCGCCATGGTCCTCCACACAGTATAATGCACCCCCCATAGTCCTCCACACAGTATAATGCACTCCCCATGGTCCTCCACACAGTATAATACACTCCACATGGTCCTCCACGCAGTTTAATTAATTCCCCATGGTCCTCCACACATCATAATGCACTCCCCATGGTCCTCAACACAGTATAATGCACCCCATGGTCCTGTGCGCAGTATATTGCAGCCCCCCATAGGGTAAAATGTGGCCCCTACCATAGGGTAAATGCAGCCCCAGTCCTCCAGTATTATCAGTACTCACTGATTTAAAAAATAAATAAATACATACTTTCCGCTCCTCGTTCCCCGCTGCTTCAGTCTCTGCAGCGTTTCTCTCTCATCACCTCAGCAGCTGCCAGCTCCACTGTCTGAAAGAGCGTGGAGCGTCATCACACCGCTGCGTCAGACACAGAGGAGAAATGATGGAAAAGGGAGTGTCACATGATGCTCCCTCCTCCATCATTGATTTCAACCAGGGCCGGCTGCAGGTTTTCGTGGGCCCCGGGCGAAAGAGTCTCAGTGGGCCCCGTTAGCACATACCACCATTCATGATGCACAGATACGGCAGAGAAATATCGGTATAGTACACAGGGCCCAGGCTGTCCCTTCGTCCTTCATGTATGCAAACATGCACACACAGTACACAGACATGCACGCACACACAGTACGCAGACATGCACACACACAGTACGCAGACATGCACGCACACAAACAGTACGCAAACACGCACACACACAGTACGCAGACATGCACACACACAGTACGCAGACATGCACACACACAGTACGCAGACATGCACGCACACAAACAGTACGCAAACACGCACACACACAGTACGCAGACATGCACGCACACAAACAGTACGCAAACACGCACACACACAGTACGCAGACATGCACACACACAGTACGCAGACATGCACACACACAGTACGCAGACATGCACGCACACAAACAGTACGCAAACACGCACACACACAGTACGCAGACATGCACACACACAGTACGCAGACATGCACACACATAGTACGCAGACATGCACGCACACAAACAGTACGCAAACACGCACACACAGTACGCAGACATGCACACACACAGTACGCAGACATGCACACACACAGAACGCAGACATGCACACACACAGAACGCAGACATGCACGAGCACACACACAGTATGAAGATATGCATGCACATACACAGTATGCAGACACGCACGCACATACACAGTATGCAGACACGCACACACACAGTATGCAGACATGCGCACACACACACAGTATGCAGACATGCGCACACATACAGTATGCAGATATGCGCGCGCACACAGTATGCAGATATGTGCGCACACGGTATGCAGATGTGCGATCACACACACACGGTACGCAGACATGTGATCACACACAGTACGCAGACATGCAATCACACACAGTACACAGACATGCGATCACACACACAGTACGCAAACAGGCACACACACGGTACGCAGACATGTGATCACACACACAGTACGCAAACAGGCACACACACAGTACGCAGACATGCGATCACACACACAGTACGCAAACAGGCACACACACGGTACGCAGACATGTGATCACACACACAGTACGCAGACATGCGATCACACACACAGTATGCAGACATGCGATCACACACACAGTACGCAGACATGCGATCGCACACACAGTATGCAGACATGCGATCACACATGGTACACAGACATGCGATCACACACGGTACGCAGACATGCGATCACACACACATGGCATGCAGACATGCGATCACACACACAGTACGCAGACTTGTGATCACACATGGTAGGCAGACATGTGATCACACACAAACGGTACGCAGACATGTTATCACACACACGCGGTATGCAGACATGCGATCACACACACACACGGTACGCAGACATGCGATCACACATACACGGTATGCAGACATGCGATCACACACACACGGTATGCAGACATGCGATCACACACACACAGTACACAGACATGCAATCGCATACACAGTACAGACATGCGATCACACACACAGTACGCAGATATGCACGCACACCCACAGTACGCAGACATGCACGCACACACAGTACACAGATATGTACACATACAGACATACACACATATTTGAACACATTCTTAAAAACACATAAAACAGACATAAATATATATACACAGTCATGCACACACACACACAAGACACATTAGAAATATATTTAAAATGGGGATTGGGGAATCTGGCGACAAGCCTCACTTACCTGCCCCCGGCCTGTCTACCGTTCAGCTGTGCAGGGCCGCCGGCATGTCATTGCCATCACAGACATGGCCCTGGACCATCAGGAGGGCCTCCTCACCGTCGGGTCCCCTGGACCATCAGGGGGGCCCCCTCACCGTCAAGGCCCTGAACCATCAGGGGGGCCCCCTCGCTGTTGGGGCCCTGGACCATCAGGGTGGTACTCTCACCGTCAAGGCCCTGGACCATCAGAGGGGTCCCCTCACCGTCTGGGTCCGGGCCGCTCCTCCAGCATCTGTACAGCCAGGACCTCACTCCGGCGCTGCAGCTTGTCTGCCGGCACTTCCCCAGACATAGCCGCGCTGTGTGTGGCTGTCTGCTAGTAATGACGTGGCAGGGGCGACATACAAGCACAATTAAAGGTGCAGTGTCGCCCCTGCGTGTCATTACTACCATACACAGCCGCATGTCGGAGGAAGTGCCAGCAATCTAGTTGCAGCCTGCAGCACCGGCGGATCAGGGGGGCAGGAGCAGGTGGGGGCCCGATGCAAGGGGGGCGGGAACCCCGATGCAGGTACACGGTGCAGGCAACTGCTATGGAGCCCCCCGGCTCACGGGCCCCATAGCAGTCGTGTGGCCTGCCGCCATTGGCGGTACGCCACTGCTTATTCATCAGGCTCAGCCTATAACTTAACATGTTGATCCAGAGGAAGGATAAAACCCCATGAGGCAGATGCTAATTTCCCCAATATTAGGGAAAATTTCTTTCCCGACTCCACATGCGACAATCAGACTAGTTCCCTGGATAGTTGAAAGCGTGTCCGGGATGAGGTGACTAGTCCAGGAGGATGGTCCTCACAGGCTTCTCTCTGCCTCCTCAGCTAGACTGACAGGTCTCTCCTTATCTGTGCATGTAGGGTAAGACCTGTCAGTCTAGCTCAGCAGGAGGACAAAAGCCATTGGGGATCATCCTCTTGGACTAGTCACCTCATCCCGGACACGCTTTCAATTATGGGACACATTTATCCATACTATCTTATTCTTTAAGACAATGCAAACTTTGACTCGACAGACTTAAAATGCTCCAGCTTCATTGTAGTCAATGCTGCTTGATAAATCTGTCATAGTTTAATACTTTCTAGTCTAAATGCTCAAGACGTTTTACTTGGCTTACTTTGCTTCAGAAATGTGCCACGCCTCTTTTTGATGAGGCCTCGCCCCCTTGTCAGACAAGGTGCAGATAGTGTCTAAAGCACATCATAAATAGGGTGCAGTTCATGAAAGATTGGTTTTTTTGCTCAAATTATGCAGCAGATACCACAACATTTCAGAGTAAAACAAGATGTGTAGCATGGAGGAGCCGGTCTCTGATTTGTGCTGAGTCTCTGGTTCGCAGTGTGAACCGGCTGACAGGTCCCCTTTAACTGGGAGTGTTCTCTAGTATATGATACATGTGTAACGCTTCTGTACTTGTTTTTCTTACATGTATGTGTCTACATCACTGGGGCCCAGAGTCTATAGTGCGGTATCGCAGGACTGGAGTTGTGTCATTAGGTAAATCGTGCAGCGATCGTCAATCTACAGTTATAAAGAGAAGACTTGTGAGGGATCAAGCAGCTTTGTTCAAAGTTGTGAAAAGAGGTTTCTCAATTCAGCAAAAAGACATAAAAGCAAAAATACTTTATAACGACTTTATTAAAATAGTAGCATGGGCATAAAAAATATGTCTGACGCGTTTCGAGTCATGCTGCTATTTTAATAAAGTATTTTTGCTTTAAATGCGCTTTGCTGGATTGAAAAACCTCTTTTCACAACTTTTTACAATGACCAGCACTAACATGCAGTTCTGATGAGCGTATCTTCTGTGCACAAGCATTTCATGGCATCAGGTTAGTAAAGGAAGCAAAGAAGAAAACGGATTAGTCAGTGAGCAAATTAGTGTAGAAAGAAAGATGAGAAATCTCGCTCCTCGCCATTAATATTCTCATTATTACTCCGTGTGACATTTTTTGTTTTTTCAGTGTATGATCCTGCGCACAACTGTCCTGGAACACCAGACTAGTATCTCCTTGCATTTCGTATTCCGCACTCACACATTGTACTCACTCTGCTCTTTGTCTTGATCCCTTGGTGTCTGATCCAGTCTTAAACTAGTTTTCTTCCTTCCAGCTGTGACGCTTCCAACCCTTCTCCCCCCTAATGTGAGTCAAAGTATTCTATCAGGGAGCCAAAAACCACAAGGGAAAAAAATACACTACAGTGGGAAGAAAGGGAATTGGAGGCAGGAAATGAGGCTGATTACACCACGAGGTTAATAGTGGGTGACAATTAGGAAAAGGAAAAAGTACAGAAACTGCACAAGAGACAAGTGGGGAAAATGCCTAACAGCAAGTGAACACCTAACAATAGGAGCAAGGTCCACAGGAGACGGTATAGAACTTGGCTGCAGTGGGGCAGTGAGTAATGGCAGAAGAATTGCAGGGTAAATCAGACATGTCCATACACTCAGTGCACAGAACAGCTACACATCAGGGTGAATCAGTAACTAAGGAATTTGCTTAAAAAAAAATGTTTGATAGTAATTCCCAGAAAAAAAAATTGGATCATCTTTACACATAAATTTATTTCGCTATTTTCTCATTGCATCTGTTTACAGGAAAGCTGGATAACCAATGCTGCCATGGCACACGCTCGTAGAAGATGCTCCTGAGCAGCAAATCTACTCAGTAATGTCTTACACCCCATGCCACTCCTTACTACAACATGTCGCCAAGAATATCATTCTGTGTAAGGCCTCAATCTGTATTTTTGGTGAGTGTGGTGTCTGTGACAAGTTCGAACACCTGGAGTCATTCACATCCATTGTGGATGTGACTGGTTCCATTTTAACAACGAATCTATGGATAATTTCACATGTCCAGCATTCACGATCTGAATACAGACCATGATGTTCGCACTGGCCTCAAGTCTTCTGACCCAAATGCGATAGCCTTCATTTATGCCTATTAGTTGGCTGAGTTAGGGTCACTAGTAGTGTTGAGCGTATTTGTTCGGCATTTCAAATTCAGGTTCGTGTTCGGGGTTCCAGCTTGTTCGCACCCAAAAATTGGCTCTGCCCACGAACACTCCTGATTTGCCACGCTGTCACGCAGGTTATCTGCGTGACAGCATGGCAAATCAGGGATGTTCATGGGCGGAGCCGATTTTTGGGCGCAACAAGATGGAACCCCGAACACGAACCAGAATTTGAAATGCCGAACAAATTTGCTCAACACTAGTTACTAGACCTGTGGTCGGTCAGAACATCACGGTTCGTTATCAGACCATGAATACCGTATGTGTAAGGCCAATCTAAGGCCATGGCCCCACTATCAGTATTTGATCAGTATTCGGTCAGTATTTTTTCTCAGGAGTGCGAGACAAAACCAGGTGAGGAACAAGCAGAGAAAAGGTATAATAGAAACAAGTCACCAATTCTGCATTCATCACCCACTCCGGGTTTTGGCTCCCACTCCTGAGAAAAAATAGTGACCGAATACTGACCAAATACTGATAGTGGGGCCGTGGCCTAAGTCTGATTCTGGGAACACCTGGTAGCGGTAACCCTGGCCCTATTAGTTGTCACCAAGCATTGTAAGATATGAGTATAATTAACAAGTGGCAGAATATGATTTACACATTTTGTAAGAAAAGAAAAATTCAGATAATTCACAATTCAGGAGACTTTATTTTTTTGGAGAGAAATGAGAGCATCAGCTTTAAAGGGAACCTGACTGGAGATTTATGCTGCCCAAACCACGGACAGCAGGAATCAGACACTCGCTGTCTTATTGCAGCCGTATATGTTTTATCCTGAAACACTGTGGGGTTTCAAAGAAAACATGCTTTGAAAAGCCAGCCAGGGACTATGTTTCTTGGATGACAAGTCTGAGACTGCTATACACACACCAATAGTTTCTCATAGGATAAAATTGCATGCCTACTATATATATGTATTAGCAACTTCTAGGGAGATAACAATCATGTAATCATATACTGTAATAGGACTAATATGTGATTCAAGGAGGGATCGCATAAAAATATATATGGAAACAAGAGAGAAAAAAACGATCAATTGTCCTCGGTAATTATCAAATAAATAAGTATTTTATTGAAGGACCTGTAGTTGGGGGGGGGGGGGTATATGTACACATAAACAAAGAGACCTACATTCCTTAGTCATATATTATCAATACATGTAAATTACTTTCTCTTAGGGAATAATATCATCATCAATGCACAGTGGCAAAGCCACAATGTTCATCTACCCCACTTGTACTATATTGTACCTAATCTACAAATATACTGTAACCTGAAGTGTCAGTGTATCATTATCCATAGTAAGATCATTGATTACCCGGAGGCAGTACTGTGAAAAACTTCTTTTGGAATGGTGTCCACCCCAACGCGCGTTTCAGCATATGTATGTGTACCCCTCTCCCCCAACTACTGGTCCTTCAATAAAATATTTATTTGATAATTAGCGAGGGCAATTGATTGTTTTTTTTGCTCTTGTTTCCAGGTATACACACACATAGGGAGAGAACTGTCAGTCATAGGCAGTGGGGCAGGGAGGAGCTGCTGCTCCGGACTAATCATTTAAGTTGCATATTCCTCAGCGGGTTTTCAAAGTACGTCTTCCCTGAAATGTGGCAGCGTTTCGGAGTAAAACACACTGCAATAACTGGTTTGGTTGGGCTGTATAAATCTGCTGACAGGTTGCCTTTAAGCTGTAATTTCAAATAGTCCACTGATAAATACTGAAGCTACACATATAATACAGCAATCTACACAGTGTAAATCATAGATCAGCACAAGATAAGTAAATCACCTTGTTAAGAATAAAACCAGGTTCACATGAATGTAATGTTTTCTTGCTGTCCATGATCCATGATGACACAGAATATCAGAAACAGGTTTCCAGATTATTTAGCTGAAGATCTGATACAGGTTTATTGTAAGGAAGATTTATTTGTGAGACACATTTTACTGAGCTTTCCGTGGACTGAATATATTTTAGGGAATCACACAATCTGACTGCTGACTCTGTGATGGTAAGTGCTGACAGTTAAAGGGCCACGACAGACCAAGCTGCTCTATCTGTGTCAGACATAGGTTCATCGCATTTAGGCAGACCGAGCGACATGGCTGCAATGCTCCACCATCCGGGGAACAACTGGGAAGGAGCAAGGCGCACAATAATGGACGCAGGGCAGGGAAACAGGGCAGTTCTTGAAGTATCTGTCAAGGAAGAAGAGGAAGAATCAGATTGTGTTCGAGAATATCAACACACAAACACAAATTGTGTGTGTGAGTGTGTGTGTGTGTATATATATATATATATATATATATATATATATATATATATATATATACACAGTACAGACCAAAAGTTTGGACACACCTTCTCATTTAAAGATTTTTCTGTATTTTCTTGACTATGAAATTGTACATTCACACTGAAGGCATCAAAACTATGAATTAACACATGTGGAATTATATACTTCACAAAAAAGTGTGAAACAACTGAAAATATGTCTTATATTCTAGGTTCTTCAAAGTAGCCACCTTTTGCTTTGATTACTGCTTTGCACACTCTTGGCATTCTCTTGATGAGCTTCAAGAGGTAGTCACCGGAAATGGTCTTCCAACAATCTTGAAGGAGTTCCCAGAGACGCTTAGCACTTGTTGGCCCTTTTGCCTTCACTCTGCGGTCCAGCTCACCCCAAACCATCTCGATTGGGTTCAGGTCTGGTGACTGTGGAGGCCAGATCATCTGGCGTAGCACCCCATCACTCTCCTCCTTGGTCAAATAGCCCTTACACAGCCTGGAGGTGTGTTTGGGGTCATTGTCCTGTTGAAAAATAAATGATGGTCCAACTAAACGCAAACCAGATGGAATAGCATGCTGCTGCAAGATGCTGTGGTAGCCATGCTGGTTCAGTATGCCTTCAATTTTGAATAAATCCCCAACAGTGTCACCAGCAAAGCACCCCTACACCATCACACCTCCTCCTCCATGCTTCAAGGTGGGAACCAGGTATGTAGAGTCCATCCGTTCACCTTTTCTGCGTCGCACAAAGACACGGTGGTTGGAAACAAAGATCTCAAATTTGGACTCATCAGACCAAACCACAGATTTCCACTGGTCTAATGTCCATTCCTTGTGTTCTTTAGCCCAAACAAGTCTCTTCTGCTTGTTGCCTGTCCTTAGCAGTGGTTTCCTAGCAGCTATTTTACCATGAAGGCCTGCTGCGCAAAGTCTCCTCTTAACAGTTATTGAAGAGATGTGTCTGCTGCTAGAACTCTGTGTGGCATTGACCTGGTCTCTAATCTGAGCTGCTGTTAACCTGCGATTTCTGAGTCTGGTGACTCGGATAAACTTATCCTCAGAAGCAGAGGTGACTCTTGGTCTTCCTTTCCTGGGGCGGTCCTCATGTGAGCCAGTTTCTTTGTAGCGCTTGATGGTTTTTGCAACTGCACTTGGGGACACTTTCAAAGTTTTACCAATTTTTCGTACTGACCTTCATTTCTTAAAGTAATGATGACCACTAGTTATCCTTTACTTAGCTGCTTTTTTATTGCCATAATACAAATTCTAACAGTCTATTCAGTAGGACTATCAGCTGTGTATCCACCAGACTTCTGCACAACACAACTGATGGTCCCAACCCCATTTATAAGGCAAGAAATCCCACTTATTAAACCTGACAGGGCACACCTGTGAAGTGAAAACCATTTCCGGTGACTACCTCTTGAAGCTCAGCAAGAGAATGCCAAGAGTGTGCAAAGCAGTCATCAAAACAAAAGGTGGCTACTTTGAAGAACCTAGAATATAAGTCATATTTTCAGTTGTTTCACACTTTTTTGTTAAGTATATAATTCCACATGTGTTAATTCATAGTTTTGATGCCTTCAGTGTGAATGTACAATTTTCATAGTCATGAAAATACAGAAAAATCTTTAAATGAGAAGGTGTGAAAGCAACATTTTCAAAAAATGTCAATTTATTCAGTATAGAATATGAGCCATGTGCAGAAAATCTCACACTTACGGTACATGCCCTGGCTGCTCTCAGAGGTTATTAGTGGTTGTCTGAGGAATGTTCTAAAAACATCACAGAAAAGAAAAAAGCCTTACCAACTCCAGGTCAGATTACAATTGCACTAACAGGATGCAGCAGACCCCCATGATAAAACCGGGGGCAGCACAGGTGCAAAATACTGATGTATTTAAGTTTTTAATTTTAGTGTTAGGACTCGCAAGTATTAGGACCCTTGACGCGGATTGCGAGGTTGCGTATTTTGGCCAAAATATCGACCAATACCTCATGTAATATATTTATTGCACATTTTCCATTTTTATGCAGGATGCAGTCAGGCCCTTTAGTGTTGGTTGGGTGAATTAGGGCATCTGTCAGTCTGTGGTTGTGTGGTGCACTTATATAGTGCTGGGCAGCCCGCCTGATCTAATAGGCTGTAAGCCAGATACTGTGCAGCACACCTATCTGTGTGACTGGCGTCCTAAGCTCCATCTGTGTGCATGTATAATACTACACAGCCACCCCCTCCATGAACTGGTAGGTTTGTGAGTGGTTGTTTTCATCAGTATTTTGCATCTTGGTTCTCCAAACCAATCTTTGGCTATCACTGTAGCCAAGAGAAAAATGGTACTCACTGATGAAGAGGACAGACCTTCATTTCAACCTCCATTGTTGTCTTGCTCAGCACCATAATAGCTTTTGATAGAGGTGAGATGAGGTCAATGGGAGCTGCCTGATACAATGTCCTGCAGCGTCTCAGGACTTGTTTTCTATTGAGCACCTCGGGGACATCATTGGTCATTTGCAATTGAAGTTACCATAGGCAGATCTTGATGATTTGTTGCCCAAGTGCTACTGCGCGGCAGAACATTCCTCAGACAGCCATTAATGACCACATTGATAGCAGCCAAGGCATTTAGGTGCATATATTTTTTATCTATGGCGCTTTTACTTGATACTGAATAAATCAAGATGTTTTGAAAATGATATTTTCATCTTTTCATCATTTGCAGATCATTAAAATGTCAATTGATCGTGTAATCTCCATAATTCCGTTCATTTCCTTCTTGTTGTCGAGGAGTATTTATATCACAGATTTCAGATTTATGATATGTGGCCTAATTTCCAGAACCTTTTATCTCTCCAGACCTGTCCACTTAGAATGTACATGTATTCCCCCTGGAACAAAAAATCTGGATCATCATTTCTTAGAAATCTGCTTTGTGCTGTTCCTCTGTTATTCCTCTTGGACACACATCTCCGACAATGGGAATGGATACAATTAGTTGTCAATTCATTCATGCACTCTCATTAACTTTGAAAATTCAACATTTGGGATTTCATAGGAACATAGAGATCTGAAATGTGTCATTTGCTTCCTTGATTTTCTATATACCTGCAGAGATCACCATATTTCAAGTCTTCCCCCCTTTCTTATGGATGTCCTATTGCTGATACCAATATCTTTAGGTTGCTATCCAGTGACATCCAGATCCATTCACTTCCACATTGAAAGTGAGCGCTGCCGATGACATTCTCACCCAACACATCTGCTGAGAAGCCAGGTGTGGATTGTGTCCTCTCCTGGTAGGTGTGTAGGGTCATAACGTCATCGGCAGCGCTCACTTCCGATGTGGGAATGAGCGGTTCAGGATGGCACCAGATAACCTTTTTAATGAATGCTGACATCAGAACTGGCAGATTATTACATATGATTCACTGCACTAATATCATCTACTTTCTGCCATGTTAATAAACTTTCATGCATGCACCTCAAGATTATTCTTCAGCTCCTACTGAAGAGGTTCCTGATGGTGCACAATGAATACTCAATATCACACAGAAGGAGAAGCATCACTTTTCCAAGAAAGCATTAGCGGTTTGCTAAATTGATCAGTTTTATGACTAATACACGGAGTATGAAATGGCAGCATAAGGAGATCAATGGCCCAGTAATGGTAATGGTGTCTGTGTGCTACACTTTCAGCAACGCTATAGTCAATGTCTTTCACTCTGATCCTCTAGAGAAAAATCATTTAGTATTGTATACATGTAGAGTGCTGAAATTAATAAAGCAAAACTACAGATTCTTGTTGCTGAGCTGCAGCAATGATTCTGGTGGAAAGTATGCGGAATAGCTCTTCTCCAGAAAACTGGTTTGGTGGACCTCACCATTCATGTCTGGAAGTTTTACAATAGAAGTGCATCTCACAAAATTAGAATATCATCAAAAAGTTATTTATTTCAGTTCTTCAATACAAAAAATGAAACTTGTATATTATATAGAGTTATTACAAACAGAGTGATCTATTTCACGTGTTTATTTCTGTTAATGTTGGTGATTATGGCTTGCAGCCAATGGAAACATAAAAGTCATTATCTCAGTAAATTAAAATAATTAACAAAAAACACCTGCAGAGGCTTCCTAAGCATTTAAAATGGTCCCTTAGTCTGTTTCAGTAGGCTCCACAATCATGGGGAAGACTGCTGACTTCACAGATGTCCAGAAGGCAGTCACTGACACATTCCACAAGGTTCCAGAGTTCTAATTTTCATTTGGATATCAAGGTCCCAGAGTCTGGAGGAAGAGTGGAGAGGCCACAATCCAAGCTGCTTGAGGTCTAGTGTGAAATTTCCACAATCAGTGATGGTTTGGGGAGCCATGTCATCTGCTGGTGTAGGTCCACTGTGTTTTATCTAGACCGAAGTTAGAGCTGCCGTCTACCAGGAAATTTTAGAGCACTTCATGCTTCCCTCTGCCGACAAGCTTTTTGGAGATGGAAATTTCATTCTCCAGCAGGACTTGGCGACTGCCAAAAGTACCAATACCTGGTTTACACACAACAGTATCACTGTGCTTGATTGGCCAGCAAACTCGCCTGACCTTAACCCCATAGATTCTCTATGGGGTAATGTCAAGAGGAAGATGAAAGACACCAGACCCAACAATGCAGACGAGCTGAAGGCTGCTATCAAAGCAACCTGGGCTTCCATAACACCTCAGCAGTGCCACAGGCTGATCGCCTCGATGCCACGCCGCATTGATGCAGTAATTGATGCAAAAGGAGCCCCGACCAAGTATTGAGTGCATTTACTGAACATACATTTCAGTAGGACAACATTTCGGATTTTAAAAACATTTTTCAAGCTGGTGTTATAAAGTATTCTAATTTACTGAGATAATGACTTATGTGTTTTCATTGGCTGTAAGACATAATCATCAACATTAACAGAAATAAACACTTGAAATAGATCACTCTGTTTGTAATGACTCTATATAATATACGAGTTTCACTTTTTGTATCGAAGAACTGAAATAAATACATTTTTTGATGATATTCTAATTTAGTGAGATGCACCTGTAGGTTGTACATTGGCTTACAGGGCAGCTATCTTTACGTAGCGTTTTCTTCATGACCCTGAATCACTTAATCTTGTAGGAATCCTGCAGAGAATGCAGGGGTTAATCTGCTAATTAGTTCCATTACATAAAAGGGGGCATAGCAATCTATTATCCTTCTGCCAACCAGGCCCAGCAAGGAGGCTTCTGCTGCAGGCAGTTGTCTTATGGCCATACAAAGGACACTGAAGAGGAGGAGTGACATGGCTGAGCTCATCAGACACACAGAGAAGGTTTTTATAATGTGCTGATCAGTTTTAATTGTAAGATGAGATAAAATAAGATTAAAAAAGGAGGAGATTTAAGATTTTATTAATCTTTAATTAACCTATTGGATCCTAGCGAGTTTGTTTTTGCAAGTATGGAAGGTAGGTAACCGTCCGTTTCAGTAGCTTCCTAGCTCTGTGAGATATATAGGATATGTGATTCTTGTGGCAAACCATTACTTGCTTTTTCATAGTATATAAGAAGATGTTTACATTTTTTGGATTATTAATAATGTTATATTATTATATAGCTAAGATGTTGTAATGTAAGTTCCTAAATAAAGTAAAAAATAAAGTAGCAATTCTTCTTTAATATATGTTGTTTATTTTTCGATATGCAAACTGGGATCCCCACGCGACTAATAGGGTAAGTATTTTGACGCGACTAACTGAAGGCTAAGGTAGAAATAGTGACAGCTGATTGTTCTGTGCTGACTTTCATTTTAAGATGGACGAGAGAGCGAGGAGACTGTCTACTCCAGACAGAACATCATCTCGGCAGCCAATCAGAGGTCAGCTGATGCTTCTTCCCCGCCAGAAGATGAAGTCGGGAGACTGATGGGAGACAAGGAGGAGTTGCCCTAATCCAGTAGGTGAGTACGTGGATTTTTTCTGTTTCCACCACCATTTGTACATTAATAAAATGTAGCGGACAACCCCTTTAATAGAGGTATTGCTGGGATATTTTTAATTTCCTGTGTGTTTTTTATGTTCATTGTTAGTTTAAGATCCCAAAGTAAAAAATGTAATGCACATTTAACAAAAGCTCAGCATATCTTTTTGACTTATACAAAATTGTTTTTAAATATTTGCCTTTGTTTCTAAAATTGAAAAGGTTCAGTAAAAATGATCACTCACTCGCTCATGTCACCTAAAAACTTCTCCAGAATCCGACCTTTTCTCACCTTTGAAACTGAAAAAACCTCTTACTCTCACTCTTATTCACTCTCGTCTGGACTACTGCAACTTTCTACTGATCGGTTTCCCTCTAAACAAACTTTCTCCTCTCTAATCCGTCCTGAATGCGGCAGCCTGGATCATGTTTCTGTCCAGCTGCTACACCGATGCATCCATCTTGTGCCAGTCACTGCACTGGTTACCCATCCACTACAGAGTACAATATAAACTCATCTCTCTCACCCACAAAGCTCTCCACAGTTCTGCACCACGCTATATCTCCTCATTGATTTCTGTCTATCACCCTACCCGTGCTCTCTGTTCTGCAACTGATTTAAGACTAACATAAATTCAGAGTGTATACACCTGATGAGAACTAGGTGCGAGTGGAACAGGAGTGGAGTCCCAGAATATAGTAGAGAGTATCCACTTATCACTTAATTAATGCAGATAAAGGTTTATTAACTTTTTACAGTGCCCTATAAGACTATTACATGACCGCAGTGCCTTTCATACAGCAACAGTTTGAGAATGATTTTGTATAATCTAAGGCTGCGTGCCCACGATGCGTTTTTCAAGTGTTTTTGCTGCCGAATTTCTGCTGCGGAAACGTTTGAAAAATGCTTGGTAATATGTGCCCCATGGTCCCCAATGACAATCCGCATGTTCTGTGCCCATGCTGCGGAATTTTCCGCAGCGGATTTTATCTGTGAAAAAATCTGCAGCATGTGCGTTATTTGTCCGTTTACGCATGCGGAATTGCCTACTCAATGCATTAGAAAAAACGCATGGCAAATCCGCATGTCAAAAATGCGTGTAAAAATCTGCACGCGTTTTTACTGGCAAGGACATGCAGAAATGAAGCGGAAATTTTCCGCTTCATTTCTGCATCGTGGGCACATACCCTTAGGCTATGTGCCTACGATGCAGAAATGCTCCGGATTTTTTCCTGATCGTTTCTGCATCTCCCTGGCAGAAAAAACGCATGCGGATTGTACATGCGGATTGTACATGCGGATTGTACATGCTGATTGTACATGCGTTTTTTCTGCCAGGGACAAGCGGAAGTGAAGCGTTCTTCATATGCATTTCCGCATGCGGGTTGTCAAGCGCTTTCCAAACGATTTTAGCATCACTTGGAAAGTGCTTGACAACTTGGTCACACTATATAAATCCATGCAACCAGCATGGATTTATATAGTGTGACCTTTAAAGAATGTTTAAAAATAAAAAAATAAATCTATACTTACCTTCCGATGGCCCCCGGAGTCTTGCTTCGCTCCGTCCTCCCTTGCTGGCAGCTCGCGGTACACTACACTGAAGGACCTGCCGTCACATGACTATGACGTCAGCGCAGGTCCTTCAGTCCACCGCGATCTGCCAGCAAGTGAAGACAAGCACACCGGGGGCCATGAGAAGGTAAGTATTATATTTATTGTATTATTTTTTTTACAGTTTCTATGGTATCTGGGTCCGGAGGAGAGTCTCCTGTCCTCCACACCCGGGTACCATCCACACATTGAAACGCTTGGATTCCGCATCTACATATACAGTAATGCGGATGTCATGCGTTCCAATGCATGTCAATGGCGGCGAAAACGCAGCACTTATGCTAAATAATTGGTAGTGCTGCGTTTTTTTCCTCAATGATAACCCGCAGCGGAAATTTCCGCAGCATGTGCACAGCACATGCGGATTATCATTGGGGAACATGGCAGGCCTTCTACCAAGAGTTTTCAAGCGTTCTGCAGAGTTTTTGCCGCTGCGGAAACGCTTAAAAAATGCATCGTGGGCACACAGCCTACGGGTATGTGCCCATGTACCGTTTTACAAGCGTATTTGATGCGGAAATTCCGCAGCGTAAACGCTTGTAGAACGCTTGTTAATCCGCACCCCATGGTCCCCAATGTGAATCCGCAAGTTCTATGCCCATGCTGCGGATTTTTCCACAGCGTTTTTGATGCGCACAAAAATCCGCAGCATGTTAATTAATTTTGCGTTTCTGCATGCGGAATTGCCTTTTTAATGTATAAAAAAATGCAAGGCAATTCCGCATGTCGAAAACGCGCGAAAAACGCGTGATAAACGCTAGTGAAATTCCGCATGCGTTTTTCCGGAAGAGGACATGCAGAAATGCTGCAGAAATTTTCTGCTTCATTTCCACATCGTGGGCACATAGCCTAAATGTCATGATTGTCGCAATTAAGGAGCACTATTGAATTCTTCATTATTCTACACAACCTTAATAAACTTTGATCTGCATTAACAGAGTGTGCAGTAGATCCTCTCTACTACCTTACACAGATCCTGGCTGATTACGGGATCCTGCAGTTTATTTGAAATGCCCTATTCATTACAATAATGGCTGGACCATACAGGACAAGCACTTTTCCCCTATTTCCTTATAGACTGTGAGCAGGACCCTCACTCTTCCTGTAACTGTTGCACTCTGTGTTACTTTGTGATGTCTTTATTGTCTGTACAGGTCCCCACTCAGTTGTAAAGTGCTGCGGAATATGTTGTCGCTATATAAATAAAATGATTATTATTACATGTGACAATACTTCATACTGAAGCAAATAATCTGGAAATTGCTCAGAGCACTACCTGATATCCTGTCACTTGGTCACTGACCGCTGGCTGCTCCAGAAGAGAAACCCACAGGTTTGGAAACACGGTGAGCGAGTAAGACAGGCCCTGGCACAAAGGAACTTTCAGTGGCTGACATGGGTTCTCTACCGAAAAGAAGAAAAAGTGGTTACGGGAAAAATGGCTTAAAACAGTCGTATATGACACATATATAAGAATATATTCTGTATGACTTTTCAACACTCGCTCAAAAAATTGAACCAACTGTGTAAACCTTGAGTTAAAGGGAATCTGTCAGAAGGTTTTCACTGTGTAATCCGAGAGCAGCATGATGTAGGAAAAGAGTCCCTGATTCCAGTGTTGTGTCACTCACTCGACTGCTTGCTGTGATTTTTATAAAATCACAGGTTTATCAGCAGGAGCTTATGTCGTCTTCCATATTCATGAACCCTGTATAACCCCACCCCCCACCACTGATTGGCAGCTTTCTGCCTATGCACAGTGTACACAGAAAGCAGCCAATCAGTGGTGTGGACGGGGTTATACTGAGCTCAGCAGTCAGAGAACTGCTAGAACTGCAGCAGAGAAAACAATGATGTTATTAAAAGTGTAACAAGTAGCCCAGTAAGTGACACTTCCCTGGAATCAGGATCTCTGCCCCTTCATAATGCTCCTCTCAGATGGGGAAGCAAAAACTTGGTGACGAATTCCCTTCATTTCCATTTTGTGTACACAGCTACAATTAAGATGTTGCAGAAGTGTATCCATGGCTATACAATCAGGCCCCGATTGAAATTTCCACTGCTGCTGCTCCGTGGGTTAGAAATTTCAATGGAAATATCAGGGAAAAGACAAGAAAGTGGATAGTGCTGCGCTGCTAGTAGGATTAAAAGAATTCCAAAATCCTGAGTGTTCAGATAGTATGCGATTTATTCAAAGTGCCATCGATTGGTGGTTATCCTGAAGAAGAAGTCGGTACAACTTTGAAACGCGTTGAGAACAAACCACATACTATCTGATCACTAAGGATTCTGGAATTCTTTTAATTCTACCAGCAGCACAGCACTATCCGCCTTACTGTCTTTCCCTGAAAATAAGAAAATTATGTGTAATAAAAGGAAAAAAATCAGCCTTTCTACATAGCATGTTTGAGGAAGAGACAAACGTTGCAAGGGAATATGTATAAAGACTGGTTTATTCCTCGTATTATACGCTATATTCCTGTTTTGTAAAATCCAAATTTGAACGCAAGCATTTTATAAATGTGCATTTGTGAATATTTCTTTGTGACTAACATGTTGTAGAGGTGATGAATATCCCATCAAGCTAAAATTTTTGTGTAGTTAACTTGCAACAGTTAAAAAAAAAAAGCCTCCTCTCGGAAAAGTTGTAATGAACAACTTATGGAATTGTTTCCTTGTGGTGTTGCTTCTTCCAGCCTCCTATAGTAATGCTTAGTCCTCCTTCCAATATACATCAATACACCTCTCACTGTTAGGGACTGGGACTATTTAGGAATCAGGTCTAAAGTCAGATAATATTAGGGTATGTGGTTTGATTTATATAGGGGGTCTAGAATCTGATTTATTTCAGAGGTTTGATCTATAATCTTATTTATTTAGGGGGTTGGATCAAGGGCCTGATTTATTTAGGTAGTCTAAATTTAAGTTGATTTATTTAGAAGGTCTGGTCTGAGGTCTAAATAAGTTGTGGGGTTTGTATTTACTTAATTGTCTCATTTGGGCTCTGAATTAATATTAGGATCTGGCCTAGGGTCCTTATTTGTTTAGGGTCTGGTCTGAAGTCTGAATTTATTGTGAGGCTTGGTCTGGAGTCTGTATTAATTTCATGGGTTTGGCCTGAGGTCTGAATTTTGCTACCTGATCTGGCTTCTGAATTCATTTTGGGTCTGGGATCTGTAATAGTTCAATGGTTTGGTAAGAATTAATTTTGGGGTATAGTCTATGGTGTATATTTATTTAGTGGTCTGCTCTAAGGTCTGAGTATATTTAGGTTCTGGTCCAAGGTATGATTTTATTTTAGGGTCTGATCTGGAGTTCGATGCCTTTACTTCCCCCAATGTTATATTTCTGCAGCTGGTAATGGTGTGCAGTACCAATATTTGGGTTTATTCAGATTTTATTACTGGGGGCACCATGTAACGGAGTGAAAAAGTGGTGAGTAAGCAGAATTAGAAGGGGAGAAGAGCATGGCAGTGCGCACCACTGTACAGCTTTGGACCCCATACATATTAGTAAATGTGAGCTGAAACGACCAAATTTGTCAGGATGGGCTTATTTTGTGTATCAGTGCCTCCTGACTCTCCCACGACAGATGATGTTGGGTGGGAGAGAAGACTGGCAGTAGCTCTATGATAAAGAACACAGGAATTCTTGGCAGAGTCGGGAGAAATCACCTGGTTCAGGATCTGGTACCATAAGACAGCCCTGCTCATCTTTTCCATCAGAACAGTCCAGCCATCCATCACAGGCCCACTGCAAAGGTAGACACTTTCCATCATCACATCTCAGCTCCATGGTACCACATTCATCTGATGGAGGAATATTTACTACATTTAGTAATCTTACATAACTACATTTTAGAAAACAATGGTTTTCTCCACGAGCCCCATATGTATGAAGGTCCCCCGCAACACAAAGGGTCTGTAACTATGAGTCCCATATGTATGAAGGTCCTTGCAACACAAAGGGTCTGTAACTTACTAAGATTTCTACTTTTTTAATTGTATTTTGTGCTGTATTTCCCAATATGGGTGATCTTTATTGAGGAATTCATCATAGACCAGTTTATAATACTTGCACTCTAGCCTTAATATATGTGCCGCTGCCCCCGTGATAAAACATACAAGGGGCAGTGCCTTAATCTACAAGTAGAATTATTTAGCAGGTACCCAAGGGGGTATTGGGTCTAGGGAACCACCCAATCACTGTGTTTAGCATATGGAATTATCTGTTAATAGGTCCTCTGTGCCAGAAATGTGTTTTCTCAGCAAAGCCGCTATATTTTTGCCTGGGTTTTGTGTAAATTGTGGCAAAACCACAACTAATAGAGGCTATTACCTTTTTTCACATTATAACTTCTTGAAAAACGTCCTGCACCACAATGGAGAAGAGCATGAAGGGGAATGTAACATGGCCAGACTAAAAGGCTAATGGATTATCTTTAAAGGAAACCTGAGAGCGAATACATGCTGCCCGGTCCATGGACACTGGCTGCATCATTTCAGCCATGTATGTTAGACACGAACGCTGCGGTAGTGAGAGATCAGTCAGTCCTGGGCAGTGGGCGGGGAGAGGTTGGTGACCAGTCTCCTGTGCGGTTTGGCCCCCAGTAGCTTTTACAGTATGTTTTTCTCTTAAAAATCATGAGTCTGTAAGAGAGGAGCAATGGGAAACAGTCTGTGAAAGAGGAGGGTTATGGGAAGCAGTCCAAGAGCAGTGTGAGAGAGAAGGCACATGGGGAGCAGTCTGAGAGAAGGGACATGGGGAGCAGTCTGAGAGAAGGGACATGGGGAGCAGTCTGAGAGAGAAGGGGCATAGGGAGCAGTCTGAGAGAGAAGGGGCATAGGGAGCAGTCTGAGAGAGAAGGGGCATAGGGAGCAGTCTGAGAGAGAAGGGGCATAGGGAGCAGTCTGAGAGAGAAGGGGCATAGGGAGCAGTCTCAGAGAGAAGGGGCATAGGGAGCAGTCTCAGAGAGAAGGGGCATAGGGAGCAGTCTGAGAGAGAAGGGGCATGGGGAGCAGTCTGAGAGAGAAGGGGCATAGGGAGCAGTCTGAGAGAGAAGGGGCATAGAGAGCAGTCTGAGAGAAGGCACATGGGGAGCAGTCTGAGAGAAGGGACATGGGGAGCAGTCTGAGAGAAGGGACATGGGGAGCAGTCTGAGAGAGAAGGGGCATAGGGAGCAGTCTGAGAGAGAAGGGGCATAGGGAGCAGTCTGAGAGAGAAGGGGCATAGAGAGCAGTCTGAGAGAGAAGGGGCATAGGGAGCAGTCTCAGAGAGAAGGGGCATAGGGAGCAGTCTGAGAGAGAAGGGGCATGGGGAGCAGTCTGAGAGAGAAGGGGCATTGGGAGCAGTCTGAGAGAGAAGGGGCATTGGGAGCAGTCTGAGAGAGAAGGGGCATAGGGAGCAGTCTCAGAGAGAAGGGGCATAGGGAACAGTCTCAGAGAGAAGGGGCATAGGGAGCAGTCTCAGAGAGAAGGGGCATAGGGAGCAGTCTCAGAGAGAAGGGGCATGGGGAGCAGTCTGAGAGAGAAGGGGCATTGGGAGCAGTCTGAGAGAGAAGGGGCATAGAGAGCAGTCTGAGAGAAGGCACATGGGGAGCAGTCTGAGAGAAGGGACATGGGGAGCAGTCTGAGAGAAGGGACATGGGGAGCAGTCTGAGAGAGAAGGGGCATAGGGAGCAGTCTGAGAGAGAAGGGGCATAGGGAGCAGTCTGAGAGAGAAGGGGCATAGAGAGCAGTCTGAGAGAGAAGGGGCATAGGGAGCAGTCTCAGAGAGAAGGGGCATAGGGAGCAGTCTGAGAGAGAAGGGGCATGGGGAGCAGTCTGAGAGAGAAGGGGCATTGGGAGCAGTCTGAGAGAGAAGGGGCATTGGGAGCAGTCAGAGAGAAGGGGCATAGGGAGCAGTCTCAGAGAGAAGGGGCATAGGGAACAGTCTCAGAGAGAAGGGGCATAGGGAGCAGTCTCAGAGAGAAGGGGCATAGGGAGCAGTCTCAGAGAGAAGGGGCATGGGGAGCAGTCTGAGAGAGAAGGGGCATAGGGAGCAGTCTCAGAGAGAAGGGGAATAGGGAGCAGTCTCAGAGAGAAGGGGAATAGGGAGCAGTCTCAGAGAGAAGGGGCATAGGGAGCAGTCTGAGAGAGAAGGGGCATAGGGAGAAGTCTGAGAGAGAAGGGACATGGGGAGCAGTCTGAGAGAGAAGGGGCATAGGGAGCAGTCTGAGAGAAGGGACATGGGGAGCAGTCTGAGAGAGAAGGGGCATAGGGAGCAGTCTGAGAGAAGGGGCATAGGGAGCAGTCTGAGAGAAGGGGCATAGGGAGCAGTCTGAGAGAAGGGACATGGGGAGCAGTCTGAGAGAAGGGACATGGGGAGCAGTCTGAGAGAGAAGGGGCATAGGGAGCAGTCTGAGAGAGAAGGGGCATAGGGAGCAGTCTGAGAGAGAAGGGGCATAGGGAGAAGTCTGAGAGAGAAGGGGCATAGGGAGAAGTCTGAGAGAGAAGGGACATGGGGAGCAGTCTGAGAGAGAAGGGGCATAGGGAGCAGTCTGAGAGAGAAGGGGCATAGGGAGCAGTCTGAGAGAAGGGGCATGGGGAGCTGTCTGAGAGAATGGACATGGGGAGCAGTCAGAGAGAAGGGACATAGGGAACAGTCTGAGAGAAGGGACATGGGGAGCAGTCTGAGAGAGAAGGGGCATGGGGAGCAGTCTGAGAGAGAAGGGGCATGGGGTGCAGTCTGAGAGAAGGGGTGTGGGGTGCAGTCTGAGAAGGGATATGGGGAGCAGTCTGAGAGAAGGCACATGGGGAGCAGTCAGAGAGAAAGGGCATGGGGAGCAGTGTGAGAGAAGGGACATGGGGAGCAGTCTGAGAGAGAAGGGGCATGGGGAGCAGTCTGAGAGAGAAGGGGCATGGGGTGCAGTCTGAGAGAAGGGGTGTGGGGTGCAGTCTGAGAAGGGATATGGGGAGCAGTCTGAGAGAAGGCACATGGGGAGCAGTCAGAGAGAAAGGGCATGGGGAGCAGTCTGAGAGAAGGGGCATGGGGAGCAGTGTGAGAGAGAAGGGGCATGGGGAGCAGTCAGAGAGAAGTGGCATGGGGTGCAGTCTTAGAGAAGGGGCATGGGGTGCAGTCTGAGAGAAGTGGTGTGGCGTGCAGTCTGAGAGAAGGGGAATGGAGAGCAGACTAACAGAGAAGGGGCATAAGGAGCAGTCTGAGAGAAGGGGCATGGGGAGCAGTGCGAGAAAAGGGGCATGGGAACAAGACTGACAGAGAAGGGGCATGGCGAGCAGTCTGAGAGAAGGGGTGTGGGGTGCAGTCTGAGAGAAGGGGTGTGGGGTGCAGTCTGAGAGAAGGAGCATGGGGTGCAGTCTGAGAGAAGGGGTGTGGGGAGCATTCTGAGAGAAGGGGTGTGGGGTGCAGTCTGAGAGAAGGGATATGGGGACAAGACTGACAGAGAAGGGGCATAGGGAGCAGTCAGAGAAGGGGTATGGGGTGCAGTCTGAGAGAAGGAGCATGGGGTGCAGTTTGAGAGAAGGGATATGGGGAGCAGTCTGAGAGAAGGGGTGTGGGGTGCAGTCTGAGAGAAGGGGTGTGGGGTGCAGTCTGAGAGAAGGGGTGTGGGGTGCAGTCTGAGAGAAGGGGTGTGGGGTGCAGTCTGAGAGAAGGGGTGTGGGGTGCAGTCTGAGAGAAGGGATATGGGGACAAGACTGACAGAGAAGGGGCATAGGGAGCAGTCAGAGAGAAGGGGCATGGGGTGCAGTCTGAGAGAAGGGGTGTGGGGTGCAGTCTGAGAAGGGATATGGGGAGCAGTCTGAGAGAAGGCACATGGGGAGCAGTCAGAGAGAAAGGGCATGGGGAGCAGTGTGAGAGAAGGGACATGGGGAGCAGTCTGAGAGAGAAGGGGCATGGGGAGCAGTCTGAGAGAAGGGGCATGGGGAGCAGTGTGAGAGAGAAGGGGCATGGGGAGCAGTCAGAGAGAAGTGGCATGGGGTGCAGTCTTAGAGAAGGGGCATGGGGTGCAGTCTGAGAGAAGTGGTGTGGCGTGCAGTCTGAGAGAAGGGGAATGGAGAGCAGACTAACAGAGAAGGGGCATAAGGAGCAGTCTGAGAGAAGGGGCATGGGGAGCAGTGCGAGAAAAGGGGCATGGGAACAAGACTGACAGAGAAGGGGCATGGCGAGCAGTCTGAGAGAAGGGGTGTGGGGTGCAGTCTGAGAGAAGGGACATGGGGAGCAGTGTGAGAGAAGGGGCATGGGGCGCAGTCTGAGAGAGAAGGGGCATGGGGTGCAGTCTGAGAGAAGGGATATGGGGACAAGACTGACAGAAGGGGCATAGGGAGCAGTCAGAGAGAAGGGGTGTGGCGTGCAGTCTGAGAGAAGGGACATGGGGAGCAGTGTCAGAGAAGGGGCATGGGGAGTAGTCTGAGAGAAGGGGTGTGGGGTGCAGTCTGAGAGAAGGAGCATGGGGTGCAGTCTGAGAGAAGGGGTGTGGGGAGCATTCTGAGAGAAGGGGTGTGGGGTGCAGTCTGAGAGAAGGGATATGGGGACAAGACTGACAGAGAAGGGGCATAGGGAGCAGTCAGAGAAGGGGTATGGGGTGCAGTCTGAGAGAAGGAGCATGGGGTGCAGTTTGAGAGAAGGGATATGGGGAGCAGTCTGAGAGAAGGGGTGTGGGGTGCAGTCTGAGAGAAGGGGTGTGGGGTGCAGTCTGAGAGAAGGAGCATGGGGTGCAGTCTGAGAGAAGGGGTGTGGGGAGCATTCTGAGAGAAGGGGTGTGGGGTGCAGTCTGAGAGAAGGGATATGGGGACAAGACTGACAGAGAAGGGGCATAGGGAGCAGTCAGAGAAGGGGTATGGGGTGCAGTCTGAGAGAAGGAGCATGGGGTGCAGTTTGAGAGAAGGGATATGGGGAGCAGTCTGAGAGAAGGGGTGTGGGGTGCAGTCTGAGAGAAGGGGTGTGGGGTGCAGTCTGAGAGAAGGGGTGTGGGGTGCAGTCTGAGAGAAGGGGTGTGGGGTGCAGTCTGAGAGAAGGGGTGTGGGGTGCAGTCTGAGAGAAGGGGAATGGGGAGCAGTCTGAGAGAAGGGGCATAGGGAGCAGTCTGAGAGAAAAGGGACATAGGGAGCATTTTGAGATAGAAGAGGCATGGGGAGCAGTCTGAGAGAGAAGGGACATAGGGAGCAGTCTGAGAGAAGGGACATGAGTAGCAGTCTGTGTGAAACAGAGTAGGGATCAGGCTGCCTTGTAAGTGAGAAAGTGGACAGCATGGAGGGCAGTCTCTGTGAGATAGAGGAAGACATGGATACAAGCTGTTTGGCATGAGTGGGGACAAGGGGAAAAATGTATGAGAAAGATGGTGGCCGAGTGAGCAGTCTGAATGACAATGAGGCAGCATGGGGAAGGATGCCAGGGGATTGCCCAGGATGTTACTGGGCTTACAATTTGTCATATTTGACAATGGATACCATTCACCTGTAAACAGTAACACTAGTTACACAATATAGGAAATTTGGGTCTTGTAAAGCCAAAAACTTTCCTCGGCAGTGATGTGGTTAAGTGACTGGATACAATGAGAAATGTAATGGGTTTAATCAAGCCACAAGAACAGAAGCAGCCTTAAACTTCTGGGCTCAAATGGGGAAACGAGAGAACTGAGAGAAGCGAAAACGCAATGTGTGAATATAGTCTTACAATCATCTGTGTGTCTCTGGATTTAGCTGTACTGTAACCACCTGCATAGTCTGCAGAGCGACTCTGTAGGACTGATCTACTATTATCTGATCACTACATGACGGTATCATACAATGCACCCCACAAATATACTAACCAGATATCTGCCTCCTTTCTAGTTTAGCCACATCTATTCGGCTAGCTCCCCCTATTATCACTTTTTAGAAGGGACAACAACCTGTCAGATGGCTGCTTTGCGTTATATTTGATGTCACTTACTTTCTGTAGCATTGAAAGCTTTGTATGTAGCAAAGAATCCGACGTCTGAAATTTCTTCATCTGCTACAAACAAAATTGTCATCTGCGCCCCAGAGGAAATAAGGGTAGGCGGGATGTCAGATCCACAGAACCTGGAAAAAGCATGGGAAAGAAGTAGAGTTTGTCCCACAATAACCACTGCAATGACGATGATCGGTGATGGCACCAATCACGGTCATATAACCACCTGTCAATTGTGACAATAGTATCTAGATATTATCAGGAGGCGGGGCTCCTTCTTTAACCAACTCGGCACCCCCATAATGCGATCGCAGGCTGCAGATGGTTGATAACCTTAGGCCAAGCAAAGTCCTTGTGGTCTGCCCTATGGTGGTCTGTTTTACCCTGCCATAAACAGCTTCTAATAGACCATCTGTCAGTGTACTACTGCCACCTCTGATATATTATGAAACATAAGTATTTCACTGTATAAGATCAGTGATCAGACCATGGAAAGTTCATGTTCCATAGTGAAACTATGTAAAAATATCAACAAAATTTGTGGACATGTAAAAAAACAAAAAAACAGAAAAATGTTTTGCCATTAGAAACGTAGCTTTTAAGTAAAAACAAAAATAAACAACGGGAAGTAAAAAACTGTCACATTATTTATCCCATAAGGTGAACACTGTAAGAAGAACAGACAAATCAAAAAAGCTTTTTTCTTGTCATTATGCCACACAAAAAGTGTAATAAAAAGTGAAAAAAAAGTGGTATGCAAAGAAAACTTGTACCTCTGAAAACATCATCTTCCCCCACAAAAATGAATCCCTCACATGATTTTGTCAGTGAAAAAAACTCTAACTCTAATAATCTAATGTAATGGTGTAAAAACACATTTTCTGAAAAAAAAAAATGTTTTCAGTGTGCATAAGTAGCAAAATATAAAAAAACATATAGAAATCTGGTACCGTTGTAATAGTGAACTGGGGGAAAAAAAGAATAAAAACAATTCTATTTAATGATGTTATGGGGGTTAACAATGCGTGAGAAAATGAATGAATATAAAAAATGAATGTATATACAGGTGCATCTCACTAAATTAGAATATCATCATAAAGTTAATTTACTTCAGTTCTTCAATACAGAAAGTGTTACATAGTTACATAGTTTATAAGGCCGAAAAAAGACAAGCGTCCATCCAGTTCAGCCTATTTCTTGTGCACTGCAGCTATTCCGCAGCGTTGATCCAGGGGAAGGCAACAAAAAACCATGCGGTATAGGCCAATTTACATCATTGAGGAAAAATTCACTTCCCGACACCAATCTGGCAGTCAGATTAAATCCCTGGATTAATTAACTAAGCATAAGATGTAATTTTATTGTTCTCAAGAAAGGCGTCCAGGCCTCTCTTGAACTCATTAAGTGAGTTGGACATCACCACTTCCTCTCCCAGAGAGTTCCAGAGTCTCACGGCTCTGACCGTAAAGAATCCCCTTCTATGCTGGTGTAGGAACCTCCTTTCCTCCAGACGCATAGTGTGCCCCCTCGTCTTTGTCACCATCCTTGGTATAAACAGGTCATGGGAGAGATCTCTGTACTGCCCCCTGATGTATTTATACATGTTTATGAGGTCTCCCCTAAGCCTTCTCTTTTCCAAAGTAATATATTATATAGAGTCATTAAAGACAGAGTGATCTATTTCAAGTGTTTATTTCTGTTAATGTTGATGATTACGGATTACAGCCAATGAAAACACAAAAGTCATTATCTCAGTAAATTAAAATAATTAACGAAAAACACCTGCAAAGGTTTCCTAATAGTGATGAGCAAGCATGCTCACTACTTCTCGGTGCTCGCCCGAGCATCTCACTGCTCGAGATGCTCGGCGCTCGCCGAGTATTTCCGGGGTTGTTAAATGCAGGTGCCGGAATGCAACGCACAGAGACACAAGTCAAGGACAGTCGGAGATGATTATAAACAGTTTATGTATATATATAACAGGTATTCTGAACAAGGCTGCAGCGCTGGGGTCCTGGGTTCAAATCCCACCAAGGACAAAATCTGCAAGAAGTTTGTATGTTCTCCCTGTGTTTGCGTGGGTTTCCTCCGGGTTCTCCGGTTTCCTTCCACACTCCAAAGACATACTGATAATGAATCTAGATTGTGAGCCCCGATGGGGACAGCGACGATAATGTATGTAAAACGCTGCGGAATATGTTAGCGCTATATAAAAATAAAGATTATTATTATTATTAACAAGGGTATTGAGCGGTAATTTGAAATATTAGCAAAATACGAAGTCTCTCAAAGTAATGTGGTGCACCCAGTCAGGGGAGTCACCACGTCAGTTCTTTATCTCTGTATATGGCCCTAGCAGGGGTCACTGGTTATTCCCGCTAGGCTGCAAGTCTTTTCCGGACAAAATCAATTAAAGCAAGTTTAGCTTCTTCCGCCCCAACTGTTCCCCTCCCAACCTGAGTACCTAAACCCAACTGGCCCCGGTACCGTGAGTGAACAGTAGAAGTGACGGCCCTGTTCACGTATGCATCTCCTCTGCTTTCACTGGCGTGACTCTCCTGGCTCAGCAATCTCCCAACTCCTCTCTTCCTGGCCAATGGAGGCAGTCTCTCAAGCCGTGGATAGGGGGGTCCAGACCTCGTCTGTCGGCGGGCGACGTCGGGTTCCGCGAACTCACTCAGCGCCGCAAGCAGGTTCCGACTCTCTTCAGTAGGCACAGCACTCGAGTCACATCTGTGAGGGATCTGGAGCTCATTCACCGGCGCCCGGCTGTGGCACCTCGCAGGCCTCCGGCTTAGACCTGCCACGCGGGGCTTCTCAACACGCAGGGAGCACGTCTACTCCTCTCTGCTGCTTGGCGCCAAAACCTATCAGGCTTGGCGTGCTGGCCTCTTGTACCTTGGAACTCCTTCCTGGAAGTCACCTGACTGGGTCCAGCGTCTAAATCTGCTCCCCCTTCAACTTCTCTTGTACATCTCGGTTCCGCATGACTGTGCCTGACCAGCAGATGGCAATCTCTCTCTATCTTTGAAGCACCCTGTAAGAATCCTCTTAGAGGCGCTTTTGTCTCCATTACATTTCTCCCTCCTTTTTGTTCGCCAGTCCTCGGGTGAGTGGATTTCTTGCGGAATGGATGCCTCTTTCCAGGCAGTGCAAGTTCAGACAGGAGTTGGGCACACTCCTTTGTTTTCTGCTGGATCTGAGACCAGATGAACTCTTCTTGAGCATACCGGTTAGGAGGAATTCCGGCATTAGCCCGCTCAGTTCTACGGGGCTCTTCCTGCGGAGGTGACTCCGGGATATCCGATGAATCAACCAATGGGGATTGCAAGTCACTTCTCGATTCATTCTGGGTCCCACTCGGGGTTGACATTGACGGTTCTGACGGGCCCAATTGCATTGTGGCCCATCCTTCTTCATCCCCCAAGGTTCCTGTATGTGGCACCTCAGTCAATTCGTTTGAAGGCCCAACTTCGTTACAGGCCTCTGCTTCAGAGGAGCAAGGTCGCAGCATATTGCGGTGCAACACCCTAGGTGCCGCGGCGTCATCTCCTTCGGGCTTGACCTCGTAGACTGGGTTGTCGGGGTGAATCTTCTTCACCACCCGATATGGTATCGCCTCCCAAAGATGGTTCAGTTTGCTCCCAAATCATTTGGCCCTTACCAGCACACGGTCTCCTGGCTGGAGTGATCCACCTGAGGTCGGAGGCCGATCTACATGCTCTACTTCCTGAAACTTCTGAGCAACCAATCTTCTCACCGTATGAAGCCGGCGCTTGTGCTCTCGAATCCAGGTACTCGGGCTACTGCCCGGGCTGGAGTCTTCTAAGTCTAGCTCTAGTTCAGTAATTTTTCGCCCACTCCTTCCAAACAGCAACATGTAAGGGGTGTAGCCAGTAGTCGCATGAACTCGATTATTATACACCCACACCAGCTCGGACACAAATTCGGGCCACTTCATCTTTTTGTCCGCTTCCAGTGTTCGCAACATTTGCAACAGGGTTCAGTTGAAACGCTCGCATGCGCCATTCCCTTGAGGGTGGTAAGGCGTTGTTCGGGATCGGTTGATCCCATAGATACGGTATAGTTCACCCATCACTCGTCCTTGGAAGCAGGCCCCTTGGTCAGAATGTATTCGCTTCGGGCACCCATAAATCCGGATGAAATCCTGGCAGACGGCCTTAGCTGCGGCTTCTGCTGTCTGGTCTTTGGTGGGCGTCACTACTGCGAACTTGGTGAAGTGATCAGTCATTACCAAACAGTGTCCGTAACCATTGTATGAAGTTCCAATCATCAGATAGTCAATCAACAGGACTTCCAAGGGTGCAGAAGTTCGGATGGTATGAATGGGAGCTCTTTGTTCCGGGGGCTTGTTCAACTCACACTGGCGACATGTTCGGCAGACCCCTTCAACTTCTTGCCGCAGTTGAGGCCAATACACCAGCCGTTGCAACCACCGAAAGGTCTTCTCCACACCGAAGTGAGCACCTCTTCTATGAGCCTCCTGGGCTAGCTGTGTTACCAGCGCCTCTGGAACTACTATCTGCCAAGTAACATCAAACTCTCGAGGTAGCTGGATTCTTCAGCATAGCAAGCCATCCTTCAGGAAGAGCCTCTCCCACTGGCCTAGCATTTGTAGGGTAGTTGGAAGAGAAGTGGCCCTGGCTTCCTGGTCGGGTCTTTGATCAAGGGCGACCCATTCTCTCAGCTTTGCCAGCTCTGGGTCGGATTGTTGCAGATGTATCCACTCGTCCCTTGAGCGGCCCCGAATTTGAGTGGGCTTCGGCTCCTCTCTGGTCTCTTGGGCGTCGACCACAGCAGCGGCGAACTGGCTGAAATCCAGAATCTCATCGCTTTCAAGCTCCTCATCTCTATCCCTCTTCGACCCCGTCTGAGTGACCCGGGACAGGGCATCTGCATGAGTGTTCAGGGCCTTGGACCGATAGGCGATCTTATACTGGTATTTGGACATCCTTGCGACTCACCACTGCTCTAACGTGCCCAGCTTGGCGTTCTCCAAGTGGACCAAAGGGTTGTTATCTGTCCGCACTTGCACTTCTGACCCCAACAAGTACTCAGCAAATTTCTCAGTCATGGCCCACACCAGTGCCAGTAGCTACAGTTTGAATGAACTGTAGTCGTCCGGATTCTTCTCCGTATCGCGGAGCAACCTGCTGGCATATGCAATCACCCGCTCTTTTCCTCCTTGCACTTGAGCCAGCACTGCTCCCAGTCCATGCAAGCTTCCATCAGTGTACAACACGAAAGGCTGCGAAAAGTCAGCGTAGGTCAGAATTGGGGCATCCGTTAGCGCCATTTTCAATGCTCGGAATGCCTCTTCTTGTCGTGGGCCCCACTGAATGGGCTGCCGCTTGGCTCCCCCAGCTGTTCCTCTCAGCAATTCATTGAGCGGGATCGCAATCTTAGCGAAGTCTTTAATGAATCTGCGGTAGTATCCAGCGAGCCCCAGGAATGCCCTCAGTTCTCTTAGATTGGCGGGTGTGGGCCATTTCTGCAGGGCAGCTACTTTCTCCGCAGTGGGGTGCACTCCCTCACTGGACACAATGTGCCCCAGATATTCAATTTCCCACTTGAAGAGACGACACTTACGAGGCTTAATTTTCAGGCCGTGCCTCCGAAGCCGATCGAACACTTGTTCCAGTCGGCGGAGATGATCTTCAAACGTAGCGGAATAGATAATGATATCATCCAGATATACAGTATTAAAGTGGCTTCAAAGTTGAGGTCCCCCAAGCATCTCTCCATCAGACTTTGGAAGGTTCCCGGTGCATTTGTTAGCCCAAACGGCATCCGATTGAACTCAAACAGGCCCATAGGGAGAACAAAAGCTGTCTTCGGACGATCCCTCTCAGCTACTGGGACCTGCCAATAGCCACTGGCCAGGTCGAGGGAAGAGAAGAACTTCGCGTTTCCTAGCGCAGATAGAGACTCTTCAATTCGGGGGAGTGGATAGGAGTCCCGTACTGTACAGGCATTCAGCTTCCGATAGTCTACATAAAATCTCAGGGTACCATCCTTCTTCCGGACCAGCATGAAAGGGGCCGCCCAAGGACTCTGACTTTCGCAGATCACACCGTTCCGCGACATGTGGGCCAACAGCTCTTTCACCTCCTGGTACATTTGAGGCGGGATCTGCCGATATCTCTCTCGAATGGGAGCAGTATTTCCGGTGGGGATTTCGTGCTGAATGTCCCGAGAGCACCTGAAATCGTCTTCATGTTGTACAAACACTCCCTAATATCGCTGTAGAAGTTGTTCGATCTGTCTTACTTGTCCAGCAGAAAACTCAGTAAGATTAGCCTCCATTTTCTCCAAGAGAGCCATGGACCCTGGAGGTGTCCCTCAACAGCCAAGAGAATGTAAAAGAACCGTTGGCTGGGCGCCACGCCCAGCCAACGGTTCTCTTACATTCTCTTGGCTGTTGAGGGACACCTCCAGGGTCCATGGCTCTCCTTCCACAGGTGCCAGCCCTATAGCGTCAGCTCTGGTAAGAGCCTCTGGCATTATACAAACTCGCGCCACCTCTTGTTGGGGCAACAACTGTAAACTCGTGCCACTTAGATTGATGCAACGCATGGGCACTCGACCCTGCCGCACGGTGGCCAGGGTCCGAGCAACCATGAGTACAGAGGGCGCTTCCTCTCCCTCCATTGGTTCAATTTGAATGTCCACGCCCTCTAAGGACACATGTGCCAGCACCGGTAGAGTGAGTACAGTCTGTCCCACTGGCAGTGTCATTGTGGCTTCGGGTGGTATCGATACCTTACCAAGGTACTGAGAGGCAGCGGGCAATTTTTGAATTTGACTGACCCGCACGAGATGCTGGAATACTCTCGTTAGCTGGGTCACGAGTGGCATCGGTCCAGTTGTTTTTGTTACAGCCCTCAGCCAGAAACTGTCCGACCTCCTTAAGTACATTCCTGCCCAGGGTTACAATGGGCCCATCGCCTCCGGGCCCTGTGGTCAGTACTATCCCTTTCCGACCGAGGTCCTTTCCACATGCCCGGACAGACATCCATACTACTCCTGCTACCGGGATAGGTAGTTGATTAGCAGCCACCAGCTTGACAGTGCATTCCCGCCAGGAACGAGCAACTTCTGGAATGTGGCTTTGGAATATGCCTCAGGCATAGTGGTCATCTGAGACCCAGTGTCCATTAGGCAGCGGATCCGCTGCCCATTAAATTCAGCCCAGATAATGGGCCTCTCGGAGACAATGTCTTCAGAGCTCCCTCTTCCACCCTCTGAAGCTCGAGACCCCACGATATGCTCCACAACCGTGGGGCATCTTAGTTTAACGGCAGTCCCCACCTCCTCTTTTCTCGGTTTGGACAGTCCCTGGAGATATGCCCCCTACCACCGCAGGTCCAACACTCTGGTCCTCGTTCTACCGATAGGTCAGGTACATGACGTGTTGGGGCCTGGTAAGAACGTCTTTCTCGCTCTGGTCTTCACCCACGTGAGGCAGTAGGATCCATCGGCAAGGAGGCTGCAGGGGCCTTTCTAATAGTGTTCAGCTCACCCTGAATATCTCGAATTTCCTGACGTATCTACCGTACCCAATCAGGCTCTTTACTGGTGAATCCAGGGGTAATTGCCTCATGAGTTCTAACTGTGGCTTTGAGAACAGGAACTTCTTTCTCCAGGACTCTAGCTTCAGCCCCTACCTCCAGGAAGCCCAGATCAGGACTCAAACGCAGCCGCTCCTTCAAGATCTGCCTCAGGGAGGGGTCTTTCAAGCCAGCAATCAGTTGGTCACGAAACATTTCATCCAATGGTCCCAGTCCTCGGTTCCCATCTCGAGCCTTCTTAGTGATATGGGCCATCACTTCCTGTAATGCATTAATATACTGATTTATGGTCTCATTTTCCCCTTGGACCCGCTGAAACAACCGTAGGCGCAAGTGTCCCAGATCTGTGGTGTCACCGTGCATTTCCTCTAGGATTTTTATCACTTTGTCCACGGTGTCACGGTCCCCAGGTGGGCGGTACATCACAGTTTGCCGGACCTCTCCATCAAGGGTTAGGAGGGCCAGTTCCGCCTGGCTGGGGGATCGAGGGGATACATACGTAGCATACTTCAGTCTTTCTACCCAGTCCCACAGTGACATGTCATCCCCCGTGAACTTGGGAAGATGATTGAGCGTAGCCCCCAGGGGTATATGGTCCCGGCCAGACCCAGCCCCAAACTGATCTGCCATCTCTGCGTCTGAATGTTGCATCCTGCCGACTACGCCAAATGTAATGCAGGTGCCGGAATGCAACGCACAGAGACACAAGGCAAGGACAGTCGGAGATGATTATAAACAGTTTATGTATATATATAACAGGTATTCTGAACAAGGGGATAACAACAAGGGTATTGAATGGTAATTTGAAATATTAGCAAAATACGAAGTCTCTCAAAGTAATGCGGTGCACCCAGTCAGGGGAGTCACCACATCAGTTCTTTATCTCTGTATATGGCCCTAGCGGGGGTCACTAGTTATTCTCGCTAGGCCGCAAGTCTTTTCCGGACAAAATCAATTAAAGCAAGTTTAGCTTCTTCCGCCCCAACTGTTCCCCTCCCAACCTGAGTACCTATACCCAACTAGCCCCAGTACCGTGAGTGAACAGTAGAAGTGACGGCCCTGTTCACGTATGCAGCTCCTCTGCTTTCACTGGCGTGACTTTTCTGGCTCAGCAATCTTCCAACTCCTCTCTTCCTGGCCGTTGGAGGCAGTCTCTCAAGCCGTGGATAGGGGGGTCCAGACCTCGTCTGTCGGTGGGCGACGTCGGGTTCCGCGAACTCACTCAGCGCCGCAAGCAGGTTCCGAATTTCTTCAGTAGGCACAGCACTCGAGTCACATCTGTGAGGGATCCAGAGCTCATTCACCGGCGCCCGGCTGTGGCACCTCGCAGGCCTCCTGCTTAGACCTGCCACACGGGGATTCTCAACATACAGGGAGCACGTCTGCTTCTCTCTGCTGTTTGGCGCCAAAAAACCCTCAGGCTTGGCGCGCTGGCCTCTTGTACCTTGGAACTCCTTCCTGGAAGTCACCTGACTGGGTCCAGGGTCTAAATCTGCTCCCCCTTCAACTTCTCTTGTACATCTCGGTTCTGCATGACTGTGCCTGACCAGCAGATGGCAATCTCTCTCTATCTTTGAAGCACCCTGTAAGAATCCTCTTAGAGGCCCTTTTGTCTCCATTACATTTACAGAGCCAATGAACATGCAGTGATTGCCTGCCACTCACTGTAATGCCGCAGCCATGTTGGTTGTGGCATTACAGTGATTGGCTGGCCGCACAGCGTCATCAGGTCTATATCAGACCTGGCGCCGCCATGCTCGTCACAGTCACTCCGGAATCAGACAGTGTTGGGAGAGGTGCTGCTGAGCTAGTGAGAGATTTGCTTGGTTGTAGTTAGTGTAGGTGTACCATGCTGTATTAGAGACACATATCCATCTGAGGACTAATCCATCTGCAGAGATATCAGGCAGACAGTGTACATAGGCAGGCAGGTTATATAGCAGACTGCAGTGCACATAGAACAAGAGGCTCCATTCCAGTTATAAAAAAAGGAGAAAAAACAACAAGTATATTGGCATACAAAAGTTTATTATAAATTTATGTTAAAAAATCCATACATAGATGGTAAAACAGTAAGATGCAGACAAACAGATCCAAAAAATAATAATCCAGATAATCAAAAAGAAATGAAAAATAAAAGGAAAAAGATGGGACAGGGTAAGAAAGAATGTAACACTTAGTGTATGGGGATCAGGTATACCGTGGTCCAGTACAGTAAATCCATTGCCATAGTGCATATCATGTACATGGTACAGGTAACTCACCCCAAAGTAACACACGTAGCTGAGGGACAAATAAGGGCCGGTGTCTGTCAGGGAGGGAAGCCTCGACGCGCATTTCGCGGGTGCTTTTTCGAGGCGCCTCTCGAAAAAGCACCCTCGAAACGCGGGTCGAGGCTGCCCTCCCTGACAGACACCGGCCCTTATTTGTCCCTCAGCTACGTGTGTTACTTTGGGGTGAGTTACCAGTACCATGTACATGATATGCACTATGGCAATGGATTTACTGTACTGGACCACGGTATACCTGATCCCCATACTCTAAGTGTTACATTCTTTCTTACCCTGTCCCATCTTTTTCCTTTTATTTTTCATTTCTTTTTGATTATCTGGATTATTATATTTTGGATCTGTTTGTCTGCATCTTACTGTTTTACCATCTACGTATGGATTTTTTAACATAAATTTATAATAAACTTTTGTATGCCAATATACTTGTTGTTTTTTCTCCTTTTTTTGTATCTTGTTCAAGTTGGCTACACAATATGGGGTGTGAGTGGTTACTTATCCACACCACCCTATTTTGAATCTCAATATGTGGGCTACTGTGTTTCTCATTCCATTCCAGTTATGTCTGCTGCCGCTGTTAGACATTTCTAGACATAGGCCCAGGTCTCAGGGGCAAGGAATAATTTTTTGGGGGATCTTAATCCTGATTATTTGCTTAAAAAGCAATCCAGAGAACACAGTTTTGCTGCGCCATTTGCTTGTTGGCACTGCAGAATACAGCCAGGTCCTTTCTATATTACAGCGCTAAAATCCAGCTATTTAAAACTGTGGTTTGTCCGTCACACAGATCACATATAATTGCGCTGAAAATATTGCCATTTCTGGCCTCCATTGACATTTTTTTTCAGTGTGTCAATGAAGCTATTGACATCAGTTTGCTGATAAAAATAGTTACCTACAGGCCAGCTATTTAAAACTGTCATTTGTCCATCACACGGATCACATATAAGTTCGCTCCAAATTCAGCCATTTGTAGTGAAGATATTGTCCTCCATTAAAAATGGGCAAGGCACGTGGCAAGGGACGGGGAACTGGACGTGATGGTGATGATGATGCATGCAGAGGCCGAGGCCGTGGGCCAGCTGAAATTGTGCCACAACAAACACCCACATCTTCTCGCTTGATCTTCCTATCCCAATTAATAAGGGGACCGCAGAACAGCACTATTGAACACAGAGCAGTGTGAAAAGGTTATTGGTTGGATAGCAGATAATGCTTCCAGGCACTTAGCCACCACCACCTCCACCCTGTCTTCCACACGGTCAAGTCTCAGTAGCCGCGAGTCTGGACCGCATATTCCTCACCCTGAACCTCCTTCTCCCATCATGTCGAGTGCCCAGAGACAACTGATCCCACACTTGGACTCTCCGAAGAGCTGTTCACTTTTCCATTTATAGATTCGGACCCCTCGTCCGGTTCACATGAAACGGGGCAAGAGGAGATCGCATATAGCAATGCCCAAATATTTGAGCAGCCACGGTCACACGAAGGCGACGGTGGGAAAGTGTCACAAGAGGTGGACGATGATGAGACACAATTGCAAGAAAGTCAGGAGGAGGACCAGGGTGCGTAAGTGGAAGACGAGGTGGTGGATGATATAGTAACTGACTCAACCTGGCAGGAGGACATGCAAAGCAAGGACAGCAGCACACAAGGGGAGGGAGGCAGAGCGCCCCAACAGGCAGGAAGAAGCAGTGTGGTGGCCGCAGACCAAAGGCAGGCAACCGTACCCCGTAACACCAACACGAAGGAAATTGCCAGTACAAATGTTAGATCTTCCCGAGTCTGGTTGTTTTTTAAAGACTCTGCCGAATACCCCAAAAAGGCCTCTGCCAGGCGAGCATCAACAGGGGTGGCAAAACTTCCTGCCTGACCACCACCAGGTGGGCCGAACCCCAGGGTCCAGGAACAGTGTCTGCGGGTGGCAACACTGCTTCTTCCACTGTTGTGCATGCAAGCCAATCCCCTGTCCATGGTGCATGCGAAGATGCCTCCTGCCCTGCACCTGTTGTTGCACACTCTCAAGTAGCAGCATCAGAAAGCACGTCTACGTCCTTGTCCCAGCGCAGCATTCAGTTGTCCATACCCCAGTCCTTGGAACGCAAGTGCAAATACGCAGCCAACGCCCCACAGGCCACACTACTAAATTCTCACATTTCGCGACTGCTTGCGCTCGAAATGTTGCCTTTTAGGCTCGTGGAGACGGAAGCATTCTGCAACCTGATGGCGTCAGCCGCCCCTCGGTACTCGGTCCCCAGCCGCCACTATTTCTCCCGGTGTGCCGTCCCCGCATTACACAAGCACGTGTCCAAAAACATTAGCCGTGCCCTCAACAACGCAGTTACCGGGAAAGTCCACCTAACCACGGACACGTGGACAAGTGCTTGTGGGCAGGGACAGTACATCTCACTGATGGCATACTGGGTTAACATAGTGGAAGCCGGGACCCAGTTGGAACTTGGAACGGAACACGTCCTCCCGACGCCAAGGATTGCGGGCCCTAGGTCAATCAGGGTTGCCCCCACAGTCTACAGCTCCTGCACCTCATCCTCCTCAGCCTCCTCCCCCTCTTCATCCTCCATCTCTGAAATGACCACATCAGTCACAAGCTGGAAGCACTGCAGCTAATATGCTTAGGTGACAAACTGCCAAATGCTGAAGAGTTGTGGACAGCTCTGAAAGAGCAGGCAGATCTGTGGCTCACACCGCTGAACCTACAGCCAGGTATGGTCGTGTGTGACAATGACCGGAGTGGCGGTTCTGAGGCAAGGTGAGTTCACACACGTAACCTGCCTGGCCCATGTGCTTAACCTTGTGGTTCAGTGGTTTCTCAAATCCTACCTGGAGCTGCCACATCTGCTTGTTAAAGTACGCCGCCTGTGTGCCCATTTTAGAAAGTCACCTACAGCTTCCGCCGCCATTGCCGTGTTTCAGCAGCGTTTGCAGCTTCCGGCTCACAGACTGGTGTGTGAAGTCCCCATGTGTTGGAACTCTAGACTGCAGATGTTGGGAAGGATTTGTGAGCAGAAGAGGGCAGTTGTTGAGTACCAGCATCAACAAGGCCGTCAGTATTCAGTTCAGACTCCACACATAAGACCTCAGGAGTGGACATAGATGTCAGACATATGTACCATCCTCCAAAACTTTGAGGACTCCACCAAGATGGTGAGCGGCGATGACGCCATAATTAGCGTCACCATCCCACTTCTCTGTCTTCTGAAACACTCTCAGCTCACAATCAAAAAGGATGCATTGCAGGCGGAACACAATGAGATGGAGCAAGGAGCCATACAGGGTGATTACACACAGCCCAGCCTCATCTCATCCCAATGTGGATTGGGTGACAATGAGGAAGAGGAGGAGGAGGAGGAAGAACAGGAGCTAGTTTCATGAGCTATAGACGGTACTACCTGTACAACTGTCATACCGTCTGTTCAGCGTGGATGGCCTGAGGACAGAGAGGAGGAGGAGGAGGAGAGCATGGTCAGTCATCCTCTTGGTGAGGACACGGATGTCTTTCCTGTTAGCAGTCTGGCATGGATGGCTGAGTTTATGTTACGCTGCCTTTCCCATGACCCTCGTGTTCTCAAAATTTTGGGTGACAGTCATTACTTGTTGGTGACACTTCTAGACCCACTCTACAAGGAGAACTTTATATCTCTTATTCCTGAGGCGGACAGGTCTACAAAAATGGGGCAATACCAGAAGGCCCTTGTTGCGAAACTATTAAAAAAATTCCCATCTGAAAACGCTGGCAGCAGAGGTCACAGTTCGTTGGACAACCAAGGACTACAGGCGAGAGAGGCACAACTCCAATCCAGCAGAGGCAGGGGAACACTGTTAAAGTTCTGGGAGAATTTTCTCAGCTCCTCCCATCGCACAGGCCCTGAGGCGCGGGGTAGTCTCACAATGAGTGCAAAGTTTGGGAAGATGCTGAGGGAGTACCTTGCTGATTGTATCAATGTCCTCCGTGATTCCTCTGTGCCTTATAATTATTGGGTATCCAAGCTGGATACATGGAATGAACTGGCTCTCTACGCCTTGGAAGTCCTGGCCTGCCCTGCCGCTAGCGTTTTATCAGAGCGGGTTTTTCGTGCCGCAGGTGAAATTATAACTGATAAGCGCATCCGCCTGTCAACTGAAAATGCTGACAGGCTGACTCTTATAAAAATGAACAAGGGCTGAATTGGGCCAGACTTCTCAACACTACCGAATGATAGCAGCGTAACATAAACTCAAATCCAGTTTCTTTTTTTGGGAGGTGTATTCCCATGCACCTTTTCACACCCACAAATGGGTATACGCTTCCTGATTTTGGCTATTTGCTCTTGTCCTCCTCCTTCTCCTCATCCTCATCCTCCACCACCATATCACCAGGTTGACTGTGGTCCGTGATGCAGCACCCACATAATTTTTTTAAAGGGTGTTTATGATGCCCATAAAAAAAAATTTTATACAGTATGTTGATGTCCTCTGACCTCCACGTCTCTTCCAAGGGGCATTGGAGTGCCTCCAAATTTTTGGTAACCCTTGCATTCACTGCATAGGCAAACACAATGGGAAACCCACTTCCTAATAATGGGAACATTGTTTTCAGGAGGCCCTCCTCTAAGTCTCTTCAAAGGGGTATTGGGGTGCGTCCAAATTTTCAAAGGGTTATTGTGGTGTGGCCAAATTTTGGGCAGCCCCGCCACTCACTGCATATGCAATAACAGTATAGGAGACCCACTCTTTAGTACTGGAAGCAAAAAAGCATAGCCGACTGATGGCTCTCTAAGAATAGTGAGGGCCAACTGCTGGCCCTTTAACAATAGTAAAGGCCGCCTGGAGGCCCTATAAAAATAGGCTTTGTGACTTTCAGAGTCCCTCCTTCAGAAATGAAGCAGGATGTGTCTGATGATGTGTCACACATCACATGGCCAAATCAGGCTGTAAAATGTTAAAATTACATTTCCCAGTGAATGCATTTGTCACGGTTGAAAGCAATGTAAAAGTGCAAAAAAGCACCAAAAACGCTACGTGTGAACATAACCCAAGGTGTGGAGGAGTATTTTTGTTTTTGGTTATTTATTTTGCCTTATATACAAGTCATTACCCTGGAAAGGATGCTCCTTAACACATTTCCCAGGAAAATCCATTTTGGTTTTGTTTTAGTATGTTTTACTGAGAGTCTGTAAAAGTGGCGTAATACCTCTGACAACATTGTTGACAGCAGTGACCTGGGAGTCAGAAATGCTTCCAGGGGTCTTCCCCATGCTGTTCCCATGCCATTTGAGCACTGTTACTATCGATTTGGGCAATTTTTTGGCCCTCTGCAGACCGCCGGGGGGACCCACCTGAAAAATGCTCGCATTTCCCATAGACTTACATTGGGCTCGTTTCTCTGGTCGAGCACCCGAGTATTCCAATGTGCTTTACCCGAACAAAGAGCATTTTAGTGCTCGCTCATCACTACTTCCTAAGCATTTAAAAAGGTACTTTAGTCTGTTTCAGTAGGCTCCACAATCATGGGGAAGATTGCTGACTTGACAGATGTCCAGAAGGCAGTTATTGACACACAGCACAAGGTCCCAGAGTTCAAATTTTCATTTGGAGTCTGGAGGAAGAGTGGAGAGGCACACAATCCAAGCTGCTTGAGGTCTAGTGTGAAGTTTCCACAATCAGTGATGGTTTGGGGAGCCATGTCATCTGCTGGTGTAGGTCCAGTGTGTTTTATCAAGACCAAAGTTAGCGCAGCCGTCTACCAGGAAATTTTAGAGCACTTCATGCTTCCCTCTGACAACAAGCTTTTTGGAGATGGAAATTTCATTCTCCAGCAGGACTTAGCACCTGTCCACTCTGCCAAAAGTACCAATACCAGGTTTAAAAACAACAGTATCACTGTGCTTGATTGGCCAGCAAACTCGCCTGACCTTAACCTCTATGGGGTATTGTCTAGACGAAGATAAGAGACACCAGACCCAACAATGCAGACGAGCTGAAGGCTGCTATCAAAGCAACCTGGGCTTCCATAACACCTCAGCAGTGCCACAGGCTGATCGCCTCCATGCCACGCCGCATTGATGCAGTAATTGATGCCAAAGGAGCACCGACCAAGTATTGAGTGCATTTACTGAACATACATTTCAGTAGGCCAACATTTCGGATTTTAAAAACATTTCTCAAGCTGGTGTTATAAAGTATTCTAATTTACTGAGATAATGACTTTTTAATGATATTCTAATTTAGTGAGATGTACCTGTATATAAAAAAGAACGATGAAAATAGAAATAATAAAAAAAAGTCACTTGTCTGTACGAAACACTGTTATTAGTCCCGCCCTTGTCTAAAATAAAGAACAAGGAATGAAAAAAAGCATTCGATATATAAAAATAATTGTTTCGGAAAGGGGTACAACATTTGAAATTTACTTTTGTGGTCATTACATTTTTTTTAAAGAAATGTGAAAAACAGACACGAATTTCCTTTATCTCAATAATATTGGCAAAAATATATATATGTGGCACCCCAGGGGTCTGGTTACCACAGTAATAGAGATATTATGTCTGAGAGCAAGTGGGGGGTTTCTCTGGTCAGGAGCCCTAAGCATGCAACACGGCCCACCCAGACCTGGGAGGGGAGGAATCTGCCCTTATAAACCGGGTCTGGGGCGGGATTAGTGAGTGAAGTCCCAGACATAGACGCAGTCAGGTCTGAAGGACAGCAGACAGAGGGAAAGCAAGAACTAGGAGCTCTGTAGGAGCAGGAGCGAGTGCCAGAGGCTGGAAGCTAGAAAGTTCGCCTTGGCTGAAGACACTAAACCCGGACACGGAGTCCGAGGCTGTGGGGACATCCAGGTCCAGCAGCAGAATCCAACCGGCAGGGGATTCCATGTCCTCTGGCCTTAGAAACCCGAAGGCACGGTCACAAGCAAGGGACCAGCACCGCCATCGTGAAGCGGAGGCTAACGGAAGGCCCCAAGTCACCGGCCATACGGGTGAGCACCACACGGTATACTCAGGGACGTGGGCTACTTCTACCCGCATAGAGCAAGGTAGCCAGGAAAGAGTGCAGATAGTCGGGGAGGCCTACAACTCCAGGGGAAATCCTGCTTGCTCACAGACTGACCAGGCCCCTACTGCTAACCAGTACTCCCGGGAGGGTCTGCTTTATACCATCAGTAAAGACCCTGAACTGCACCACACGTCTCTGTGTTTCATCGCCGCACCAGCACCATTACTACTGGGACGCAAACACCATCACTCTCATCATCCACACTAGCTGCCCTGAGGCAATACTTCTCCCGTGGGGAGTTATCCCATACTCAGCTGCGCAAACAACATCAGCCTCAGCGGTCGGCAGCGCAGCGGCGGTCCCCACTGACCGCAATCCACGGGTGGCGTAGTCGGACATTGTTATTACTTAAGACTGCCACTGGTTTGACCGCCCTGGGCACGGACCGGGTCACCGCCACGGAGGACTACAACCCCCAGCGATCCGGCTCCGGGTATCCCCCTGCACAGTACAGGCCCAGGGGGCGCGTCATATACAGTATATAAAAAGCATAAAAAGTATACCACACATATCACGAAAAATAAAGATGCAAAAAGTGTTTGAATGTCGAACGAGAATAAAATCTACAACTATTAAAATCACAAGTACTGTAAGGGTGTGGACTGTATTATGTGGACTGAAGACAACAATCGCGTAATTTAAATAATGTCATGCGTTTTATATATAGATATAGTGTCGTGTGAAATGTGAACTATGTACTGTGGTTTTATTGTATGTTTTAACTAGACTGTAATATGGAATAGTATGAGTACTGTTAATATACTGTAATTATGTAACTTGCGGTATAGGACATAAGGACAATAGGCATAGTATGTACTGATATAGGATAAGATATAGGTAATGTTTGAGGCTAGACCACAGTAGAAGTGGAAGAGTGAGGTTAGAAAAGGATCTCAATTCTTGGTGGTTGTCAGATAGGGAAGTACAGTGACAAGGTCAAGTTCAGGTGCAGTGGGCTGCTAGGGACAGCATGTACCAGTCGATAAAGGCAGAGGGAAGCCATACTGATATCCCTTGCGGACATTCTGGCATTGTCAGGTGCCCAAAGCTCAGTGTGGGGGGCTGATGGGCGCATTGTTTTCTCTGGCACACAGAGGAAGATGGACGCAGAACCGTGTGAAGAGCAGGTGGCTGATCCTGGGTGCACTGCGGAACTGGACAGGAACACCCTGGGGCTGACGGAGTCAGTAGGCTTATTGATAGTCCAGGAGTAATGAATGGACGTGCTAAGGAAGTAAGGAATACGAAGTGTTGTTCCCTATCCCACATGTTACAATCTGATGAACTTGAACTGACCAGTAAATGTTTGCTTGTTGCAATAAACTTGGTGTTCCCTGAATTGTGTGCAGCGGCTCCTGAAGATGGACGCCTGGAGACAGCGAAAGACTGCGACCTACAAGTGAGTGTGATGCACCCCACACCTGACAGTACACTGGGACACTGTTTTCCTGTAAAGTGCCAGAGTGAAAGCGGACAGCAGCTCGGTCATGACTACTACTCTCTGCCACTTTACAGTGCCAAAAAAAGTACCTGGAGGAAAATGGTCCGGCCTTTAACCGCTTCCCGACTGCCTGCTGTAGATAAATGTTGGCGCTTGCTGGGCTCTGTGCAGCTCCGACGTTTGTCTATGGCTGGTAGACTCGCAGTGCTCAGGACCCCCAGGGGATAATAATGATAATGTGATCTGAACACATCAGAGGGAATCCGAGAGTTGTCATGGCAGGCGGAGGTCACATGATGACCTCCAGGTCTTGCAGCTATGGTGGCCTGTTAGGCTCATCCAGAAGCTGAGTCTAACAGGCGATGTGACAGTGTAAAACTTTCAAGTTTTGTGCAATGCAATACATGTCTATTGCAATGCATGAGACTAGTGATCAGAAAAATAAAAATTGATGTCCCATACAGGTAAAAAAAGTGAAAAAATATTTTAAAACTATTAAAAAAATCACAAAAGAAAAAAAAATGAAACCAATAAATCCGTATATTTATATAAAAACAAAAATAGTACACATATTTGGTATCTCCGAGTCTGTAAAAACCTGTTCTATAAAACTGTCAAACTGGATAACCCCTTCTGTGCACACCGTAAAAAAATTAATAAAAAACGGAGCAAAAAACTATGCTTTTTCATTATACCGCCGAACAAAAAGTGGAATAAAACGAGATAAAAATGTCAAATGGAAATAAAAATGGTACTGATGAAAGCATCATCTTGTCCTGCAAAAAAACAAGCCGCCATACAGCTCCATCGGCAGAAAAATAAAAAAGTTATAGCTCTCAGAATAAAACTATGCAATAATAATTATTTTTTCTATAAAATAGTTTTTATTGTGTAAAAGCGGCAAAACATATAAAATAAATGTGGTATCACTGTAATCGTACTGACCAGAAGAATAATACCATCTTATCAATTTTGCCACATGTGGAACAACATAAAAATAAAAAATCCTGAATTACTGGTTTTTGTTCATTCTGCCTCCCAAAAATCGGAATAGATCAAAAGCGATAAAAATGTCATGTGACCTAAAATGGTACCAATAATAACATCAACTCGTCCCGCAATAAACAAGCCATCACATGATTCTGTCAGCAGAGATAGGGAAAAATTATAGCTGTCTAAATACGGCGATGTAAAAACTTGTTTTTGTAAAAAAAAAGCGTCTTTTAGTGTGTGACAGCAGCCAAACAAAAAAAAAACGATATAAATCTGGTATCACTGTAATCGCACCAACCCAAAAAATAAAGTAATCTAATCACTTATACCATACGAGGAACGGTGTAATAAAGAAATAAAAACAATTCTTCACCTGCTGTTGATTTGTTCATTCTGCCTCCCAAAGATCGCAGTATGGCTCGACTCACATTTATCCTGCGCTTTGCGATGAGCACTAACACCAGGGTTTCCGTGTAAATCTCTGAAATACGTGATTCAGACGGAACCCCTGGCAGCAGATTCCCTATAATGAGGCAGATGGAGGCACTGTGGACGTCGTTTGGCCTGTGATCCGGTGGTGTCCGTCTTTTTAGGCATGCATAAAAGTGCAATCCGCAATAGTTTTGTGCACTTCTGAAAAGAAAGACAACTCTGAACAGAGGCCAGACAGAGTGCAGAGTAACTCTGCTGCCTCATTATAATGAATGGATCCCTTGGAATTTTCATCTGAATGACGTCACTTGGAAATTTAGATGGAAACGCCAGTGTAAGTGCTCAGCGTACAGCAACGGATAAATGTGATCCAAAATGTTATGTAAAATGTTCCTAACAAAAGCTCAACTCAGTCCACAAAAAAGTCCCCACTCAGGTCCGTCACCTGTTAACGGAAATATAGGGGACATACTGGAAAAACACTATGGCTCTTCACCCCCCAAAAGAAAGTCAACGAATTCTGATCTCCCAAATTCAAATGCCCCCCTCCCTTCTGAGCCCCACAGTGTGCCTTGTTACAGTCATTGGTGTGATATACGAGGGGGGGGTATGTGTCACTCAGGTTGCTAGCCTGTGTGAACTGAAACCTGCAAAATTTCTGCCAGCATGTTATATGCTGGGGGTTAACTCACTAAAGGGTGTGGTTTTTTTTTGTGAATGGCAAAGAGGGTGGGAAGCCATTCATACTACCTCCCCTCGGGGTGTGGCTGGTCAAGGTTTAAATGCTCAGTCACTATTTTTTTTTCTGGTGTTGTGTTTGGAGAGGCAAGGTCTCCAGACTGGAAAAGCCACAGCTCAGGAAGGAGCTGAAGGCTGAGACTACAATCTGTGTGGGCGAACCCCACACTCCTAAGGACTGTGCTATTATTTTTTCTTTTGTTTTGTTATTTTGCCAGTAAGGCCATGTTTATTTAGCAGGAGCTGCAGGGCTTTATGCCATACAATAAAGTCTGCAGAGAAAACCTGGTTCCTGAGTCTACTTCCGAAAGCGGCCAAGTGAGTCGTCTTACCACAGCCTAAACCACATTTAGCTTCCACGTTTGGCATTTCTGTAGCGATGACAGCCCACCTAATTTACGGGTGCATGTCTCCAGAAGCATAAGCTGGGCATAATATACTGGTCACTACAACGTACTGGTCACTACAACAGCAGTATGCAATTTTCCCTCAGCAACATCCACTACTGCTTGTTTCTGGAAAACACCCATGGAGTCAAAATCGTCACTACACCTGTAGATAAGTTTCCAAAGAGGTATAATTTCCAAAATGTGGTCACTTGAGGGGGATTCTGCTCTTCGAACACTTAAGGGCTCTGTATATGGAGACCGCAAACTATTCAACAATAATTTGTTCTCCCAAGAGTCAAATAGCTTTGCTTCCCTCCCAAGCCTCGCCATGTTTCTAAGCAGAACTGTACAGCCACATATGGGGCATAGCCACATTCAGCAGAAATTGTATGACACATTTTGGCATCATTTTTACCCAAGGCCCAGTGTGAAAATGTAAAATCTGGGTCTAAAACAATTTTTTTGTGGTAAAAATGTAATTATTTTTTCTTCACCGCCCAATGGTATAAAATTCTGTGAGTCACATGTGTGGTGTCAATATCACTGCACCCGTAGATGACTTCATTAATAGAGATGAGCGTTGTTCTACTCGAACTGTTCGCCAATCTCAAATTCGAGCTGTTTTGGGCGGTGTTCGAGCCGGTCGGCGAACACGAACAATTTGAGAAAAATTCGGCTGTTCGAGGTTATGTTCGATAACTGTTCGTGCACCAAAATCATAACTGGATTTTTTCTCAGTAATGATGAAAATTAATGTTAATACGCAGTTTGAGTGTACAGCGGGGCGGGGGGAGGGGCAGGGGATGGATCTCTGCAGGAACAATGAAGATCTCCATTTTTTTTTCTCTTTCCCGCATTTGCAGTGGGGAGGTGCAATCTGTCAGCCTATCAGCAGCGCACACACGGAGCGAAGTGCTTTTTTTCACACAAGCAAGGGCATGTGTGATTGGCAGTGTATGTCACATGTCCTTGCCCTATAAGACCAAGCCATTTTCCCCGTCGCCACCATTTTCTCACTGCTGCAGCTGCGTGTTAGACGGCACCGCTGTTGCTGTGTGCGCTATACCTTGTTAATTCCCTAGCTTGGGAGTAGGGAATAGTTGTGATTGCAGTCCTTTTAAGGACTAGGTTACAGCATTTCCTACGACTTTTATCAAGCAGGTCTGTGCTCTTAAATAGATAGATTGTGGGAGTAAAGACTAATTGTAATTGGAGTCCTTTTCAGGACTAGGTTACATCAGTTCCTATCAGTTTTTGCCAGGCAGGTCTGTGCCAGTGCTGTGCAAGTTTTTTTCACAGCATTAGCTGAATCTAGCAAAGCTAATCCTTTTTGGCCTATTGCAGAGTGTGTTAGTCAGTGGAGTAGCCTATCTGTGTTGCAAGATATACCACCTGTGTATAGAATACCAATTTTTTTACTGCACCTAGTGAAGTAAAATCTTTTGGGCATAGCATCATTCTATTAGTCCATCTATACTGACCTCCATCAGGTTGCAAATTAAAAATAATTTTTTTCTGCATCTAGCTCTGAAAAAATATTTGGGCTTCTAGCAGTGTGTGGGACTTGGTCTATTAGTCCATCTATACTGACCTCCATCAGGTTGCAAATTAAAAATAATTTTTTTCTTCATTTATCTCTGAAAAAATATTTGGGCTTCTAGCAGCGTGTGGGACTTGTTCTATTAGTCCATCTATACTGACCTCCATCAGGTTGCAAATTAAAAATAATTTTTTTCTGCATCTAGCTCTGAAAAAATATTTGGGCTTCTAGCAGTGTGTGGGACTTGGTCTATTAGTCCATCTATACTGACCTCCATCAGGTTGCAAATTAAAAATAATTTTTTTCTGCATCTAGCTCTGAAAAAATATTTGGGCTTCTAGCAGTGTGTGGGACTTGGTCTATTAGTCCATCTATACTGACCTCCATCAGGTTGCAAATTGAATAAAAAAATTTTCTGCATCTAGCTCTGAAAAAATATTTGGGCTTCTAGCGGTGTCTGGGACTTGGTCCATTAGTCCATCTATACTGACCTCCATCAGGTTGCAAATTAAAAATAATTTTTTTCTGCATCTAGCTCTGAAAAAATATTTGGGCTTCTAGCAGTGTGTGGGACTTGGTCTATTAGTCCATCTATACTGACCTCCATCAGGTTGCAAATTAAAAATAATTTTTTTCTTCATTTAGCTCTGAAAAAATATTTGGGCTTCTAGCAGTGTGTGGGACTTGTTCTATTAGTCCTTCTATACTGACCTCCAGCAGGTTGCAAATTGAATATAATTTTTTTCTGCATCTAGCTCTGAAAAAATATTTGGGCTTCTAGCGGTGTGTGGGACTTGGTCTATTAGTCCATCTATACTGACCTCCATCAGGTTGCAAATTAAAAATAATTTTTTTCTGCATCTAGCTCTGAAAAAATATTTGGGCTTCTAGCAGTGTGTGGGACTTGGTCTATTAGTCCATCTATACTGACCTCCATCAGGTTGCAAATTGAATAAAAAAATTTTCTGCATCTAGCTCTGAAAAAATATTTGGGCTTCTAGCGGTGTGTGGAACTTGGTCTATTAGTCCATCTATACTGACCTCCATCAGGTTGCAAATTAAAAATAATTTTTTTCTGCATCTAACCCAGCCAATAGTTTTGGCCTAATACCACAGTTTGGCCACTCAGCTCTGCTCGGTTACCATCCATTGTTTTTTTGTGAAAACAACTCCAGAGTTGTGAATTAGTTAACCACCAAAATGAGTGGAAAAAGGCCTGCTGCTGGTGGAAAGGGGAATAGGCGTGTTGGGAAGGGGAAAAAAGGTTGTGTCCGTGGGGTAGGTGCAGAAGAAAGACCATCTTCCAGCCAAACTAAAATGTCTACTTCTTTTAGCGGACAATGTGATAAGATCCCTTTCTTACGGCCACGCCAATCGCTACAAATTCCAGATGAGGCACAAAAACAGCAGGTGCTTCAACGGATATCAAGTGCTCCTTTAAGTGGGCTCTCCTCCACATCAACTTCAACATCACAAATACTCCAGTCCTCAAAGGTGTCACCCAAATCGCACTTGCTTCCTCACAGCTCCCAAATCTCCAGCTGCCCGTCTGAGTATGAGGTAGAACAGATGGTTGAGTCTGCAGAGCTGTTTACTCATACTATAGCCTGGGAATCAGAGGTCGACTCCAGCGCTTCTGTGAATCCAGACGAGGAAATGATCTGCACTGATGCCCAGAATCTTTATGAGTCGGATCCAGGACCAGACGCAGAAGGTTCTGACCATAATGTAGACCCTCATTCCCAAACTGTAACTCCTGTTGGTGGAGACAATGAGGAAGACGATGATAAGACTCAAATACCTGATTGGAGCGACAACTTTAGTTTTTTGTCAGGGCAGGAACAGGTTGGCTCTGAGGACGACGGGTGTGATAACGCACAGGGTGATGATGATGAGGTCGGAGATCCCACTTACTGTCAACCCACAGTCAGCCAAGAGATGAGGTCAGCAGAGGAGGTGGAGGAAGATGCTAGTGACGACGAGGTCAGGTTGCGCCTTCCTGGACAGAGACGTAGTACTGGAAGCACGTCAACAACTGCATCCTCAAACACAACTCTGCCTCTCACCACAAGTCGTGGTGGCTCTTCAGGTCGCATGGGTGCTAAGCCTTGCATAGCCTGGGCATTTTTTCAGATCGATAAAGATGACCCAACTCGTGTTATCTGTAACATTTGTCAGCAAAAGCTAAGTAGAGGCCAAAAAATACATAGTTTGAGTACTTCATGCATGAACCGGCACATGGACATGAAGCATAAGTTGCAGTGGGAAGCTCAGTGTGCTACAATGCGGCCTAGCCGGCCGGGCCAACCACCGTCTGCCATATCTTGTGCATCCGCGGCCTCTTCATCCTCTGTGACTGGGGGGACAGCAGTCACACCTGTTTTGGGGCGCAGACCTGCCACCTCTTTACCCGCAACAGCCAGCGTGATTGGCAGGTCATCATTTTCTTTGGAGGTGGTAACACCAGCTGGTCTTGAGCGCTGTCCGACATCGATAGCACCACCTTTGGATCAAGGCAACCTAACATGTCCGCCTGCATCTTCCTCACAGACCGGCAGTTTGCCGGGGACACCCTTATCAACCCCGTCTAAGCACAATAGCCAGCCCTCGGTCCCTCAGATGTGGACAAGTAAAAGACCATTTCCTCCTAGCCATGAGAAAGCTAAGAGGTTGAATTTCACCATCTGCAAGCTCTTGGCTACAGAAATGCTGCCTTTCCGCCTGGTGGACACAGAGGATTTTCGAGACCTTATGTCCGTCGCAGTGCCCCAGTACCAGATGCCCAGTCGGCACTACTTCTCAAAGAAAGGTGTGCCTGCGCTCCACCAGCATGTCGCACACAACATCACCGCTTCTTTGAGAAACTCTGTGTGTGACAGGGTGCATTTCACCACAGACACTTGGACGAGTAGGCATGGACAGGGGCGTTACATGTCGCTGACTGGGCACTGGGTAACTATGGTGACAGCAGGACAAAGAGCTGCTGTCCAAGTCTTGCCGTCCCCACGAGTTGTGCGTCAATCCTCTTTATGTCAAAGTTCCTCCACTGCTTCTGCCTCCTCAACCTCCTCTTGGTCTTCCACCTGCACCCAAAGCCTGTCTGGTCATGCCACAAGCTTTCTAACTGCGCAGAAGGGATCCTGCACACCTCCTTACTATGCTGGCAGTAGGGCTCAACGTCATCAGGCGGTTTTACATTGAAATGTCTGGGAAATGTGAGTCACACAGCTGAGGAGTTGTGGTCAGCTCTGGAGAACCAATTTCATGAATGGTTGTCTCCACTGGACCTGAAACCAGGGAAGGCCGTGTGCGACAATGCTGCAAACCTGGGTGCGGCCCTTCGCCGGGGCAATGTCACACACGTGCCTTGTATGGCTCACGTGTTGAACCTGGTTGTCCAGCAATTTTTAGCCCACTATCCCAGACTAGATGGCCTTCTGCAGAGGGCACGGTCGCTGTGTGCTCACTTCCGCCGTTCGCATCCCGCAGCTCAGCGACTTACATCTCTACAGAAGTCGTTGGGCCTGCCACTTCACCGGCTAAAATGCGATGTGCCTACCCGGTGGAATTCAACTCTGCACATGTTGCAGCGACTGTGGCAGCACCGACAAGCCCTGGTGCAATACGTTCTGACGTATAGCCTGGGCCAACGAGATTCAGAGGTGGGGCAAATCACGCTGGAGGAGTGGTCTCAGATCAGGGACCTATGCACCCTTCTGCACAGTTTTGAAATGGCGACGAAGATGTTTAGTGCTGACGATGCCATTATCAGCATGACTATTCCGGTGATTTACATGCTGGAGCAAATGTTAAACAGAATTCGGAGTCAGGTGGTGGCACAAGAGGAGGTGGAGGAAGTAGAGGAGGAGGAGTTGTATGCGGAAGGGCTAACATCTGCAAGGTCCAGACGGTCGGCAGCACCAAGGCGGCAGGCATGTGAGGGTGGGGGAGATGATTTTACCAGGGCGCATGGTAGCAGCCAAACTAGTGAGGAAGGTGCAGGAGCCCAGGAAGAAGTGGAGGACGAACTGATGGAAGACTCATCAGATGAGGGAGACCTTGATCACATTTCTGTTGTGCGAGGTTGGGGGGAGAGGACAGAGGAAGGAAGCATGATTGTTACCTCGCCACCAACACAACAGGGACTTGGTGCTCCTGGATGCGCAACACACATGAGTGCCTTCTTGCTGCACTACCTGCAACATGACCCTCGAATTGTGAGAATTAGAAATAATCCTGACTACTGGGTTGCCACACTGTTAGATCCCCGGTACAAAAGTAAATTTGCAGAAATTATTCCTGCCATAGAAAGGGATGCACGCATGCAGGAGTATCAGCAGAGACTGTTGCAGAATCTTACATGTGCTTTTCCACAAAATACCAGTGGTGCACGTAGTGAATCTCACAGTTCCAACTTGCCAACCGTGGGACCGTCAAGTGTTCAGCACTCAAACCGTAACAGAACCACAGTATCTGCTAGTAACATCAATTTTGCGGAATCATTTCACCACTTTTTTAGCCCATCCTTTGCAAGGCCACAGGAGACAAGAAGTCTGACACATAGTCAACGCCTAGAGACGATGGTACAGGAGTATCTCCAAGTAAACATTGAAGCCACGACTGTGTCACTGGACCCTTGCTCTTTTTGGGCTTCCAATCTGGATAAATGGCCGGAGCTAGCCACTTACGCCTTGGAGATCTTGTCATGCCCCGCAGCCAGCGTTCTGTCTGAACGTGTGTTCAGCGCTGCTGGTGGTGTGCTGACAGATAAGCGCATGCGGCTCTCCACTGATAATGTAGACAGACTCACGTTCATAAAGATGAACAAATCATGGATCCGAAACGACTTTTCTACCCCTGTGTCATCCTGGGGAGAGTAAAAGCTTGATGATTGGTTAAAATCACCCTACCAACCGTTTTAAGCTTTCAAATTACTAATCATGTTTATCTGTATCTTGACTGGAAAATAATTTGGGCTTTGTAGCAGTGTGCAGCACTGATCCTATTAGGCCATCTATAATAAGCTTCACCAGATTTAAAATTAAAAATAATTTTTAGCTGCATCTAGCCCGGAAAATAATTTTGGGGCTCCGAGATGCGCAAGACACATAAGTGCCTTCTTGCTGCACTACCTGCAGCATGACCCTCATATTGTCAGAATTCGAAGTAATCATGACTACTGGGTTGCCACACTCTTAGATCCCCCAAACTTTTCGATCAACCTTTTCATTTTAATAAAGACCAAAAAAATGGTCATTTTTGAAATTATAAGCATTAGCAGGTTGTTAGAAACTGAAATCAAACAGTTTTCAACTCAAAACTTTATTCTAGGTGGTTACATTTTCACATAGGACCCCTTGTTCGAAAGGAGCTTCTGAACTCTCTCGTCCATTGAATTTGTCAGGTTTTGGATGGTTTCTGCTTCAATTGTTTTGCATGAGGACAGAATACCCTCCCAGAGCTGTTGCTTAGATGTGAACTGCCTCCCGCCATCATAGACACTCCTTTTGATGATGCTCCAGAGGTTCTGAATGGGGTAGAGGTCAGGGGAGCATGAGGGTCACACCATAAGTTTGTCCCCTTTTATGCCCATATCAGCCAGAGATGCAGATGTTTTATGTGCAGCATGAGATGGTGCATTATCATGCAGAAAAATGATCTTGCTGTGAAATACACGGTTCTTCTTCTTGAACCATGGCAGGAAGTGCTGTTTGAGAAAATCCACATACATTATGGAGTTCATCTTTAGCGCCTTCAGGGATCCTAAAGGGGCCGACAATCTCTCTCCCCATGATTCCAGCCCAAAACATTACTCCACCTCCTCCTTGTTGGCGCTGTAGCCGTGTTTGCGTGGGGTGTCCATCAACCAGCCATCCTCCACTCCATTCATCTGGACCATCGAGCGCTGCACGGCACTCATCCGTGAACAAAACAGTTTTGAAATCAGTCTTCATGTAATGTTTGGCCCACTGGAGCCGTTTCTGCTTGTGTGAAGTGGATAGAGGAGGTCGACAGGATGGCGTATGCACAGCTGCAAACCTCTGAAGGACCCTGCATCTTGTTGTTCGGGGGACGTTGGAGGCACAAGCAGCTTCAAAAACTTGTCTGCTGCTATGACAAGGCTTTTTTGCCGCTGCTCTTTCAACCTGACGTAATTGCCTGTAGGAAAGAGTCCTCAATTTGCCCTTATCAGCACGCACACGTGTGTACTGTGAATCAGCTACATACTTCTTGATTGCCAAGACACTTCATCCTGATCATCGCACAATGTTGATTGTAGTCATGCCTTGACCTAAACACTCCACAATTTGTTGCTTCTCAGCAGCCGACACATCCTTTTTCTTTCCCATTTTGGCAGAAAATGTAGGCTGCTTAATAATGTGAGAGAGCCTTCTTAAGTAGTCTTGCCTTTCATTGGACACACCTGCCAAACTAATTAGCACAGGTGTCTGCAATTGCTTACAGTGATATAAAGAGCCCTGACACACATCACCATCAATGAGTTTAACTGACAAACAAACAAATTCTTCCCTTATCACTCCTAAACACTTTTTGCATAATAATTTGGAACGCGGTGTACATGTGCTTTTCCACAAAACACCAGTGGTTCACGTAGTGAATCTTACAGTTCTAACTTGCCAACCGTGGTCTGTATGGAATTGTTCAATAAAGGGCCCAAAATTAAGATAACATAGATGGGAGAGGTCTCTATGAATAGGAATTCCTAAGTATTTGATACCCTGTGAGGGCCAGGCAAAGGGAAAGTTGGACTGGATGGAATCCTATATGGATTTAGGGAGGGAGACATCGAGGGCCTCAGACTTCGCTGCATTGATTTTAAAATTTTACCATGTAACAAAGTGATCTATTTCAGCCATAACAGCAGGGATGGATATATGTGATTGAGTGATATATACTAGGACATCATCAGCAAATAGAGAGCACTTGTACTCGGTGCCTCCCACCTCAATCCACCTAATATTGGGGTTATGGCGAATTGATGAGAGCAGGTGCTCCGTCACTAGGATGTATAAGAGAGGGGACAGAGGACATCCCTGCCTTGTCCCATTGGTGATTGTGAAAGGTGATGAAAATGTTCTGACGCACCCCCTGGGCCTTGGGACACCCGGAGCCGGACCCTTTTTGGTGGATGCTGGTGGTTGTAGTCTTCGTGGCGGCGATCCGGTTCCATGGCTCAGGGCGGTCAAACCAGTGGCGGAACTATTTATGTGGTTTTGATGTTTAAATGTCCGACTACGCCACCCGTGGATTGCGGTCAGAGTGAACCGCCGCTACAGGGCAGACCGCTAAGGCTGGTGTTGTGGGTGCAGCAGAGCGTAGCATAACTCCCCACGGGAGGAGTATAGCCTCAGGGCAGTGTATGCGGAGGATGGGGGTGATGGTGCAGGGCAGCAGTAGTAACGACACGGAGTCAGTGATGCAGTTCAGGGCCTTTACTCACAGTTCTTATTATCCAGACCACGTCTGCAGGTAACGGCTGCCCATGTCGTACTGTGCTCACCAGGTGAGGGGCTCAGACAACTCCCAGATAACTTTGGAGCGCTTCACAGGACCCCCTTTGTGTGTCCTTTGTCTGGCCTTTCTTACCAACACTTCTGTCCGGCTGCCTCGGGCCTCCTCTTGGTAAACTTGGCGCCAGTTTCCCTGACCCTATGTGGTGCCTTCCTAGCGGGTGGAGCAAGGGGCTGCGCCACATAAAATGTCAGAGCCGCCGGTTTCTAGCTGAGGGTCGTTTCCTGCCTCCACTAGTTCGGGGACCGGTCTCCCCCTTTGGCCTGACCCCTCCACGCAGGTGGATTCGGGCGTGCGGTGGCGACTCGCCCGTCCGCACCCCTGGGATCCCTTCATTACTCGTTCCTGGAGCCTTCTCCGCTCCTCTTCCTTCCTTCTCCCTCTTGCAGGCCTGGGCCTCTGTTACTAGGCCCGCCTCCGGAGCAGAGCTCATGCAGAGCCCCTGCTCCCTGCCACTTCTGCTCAGACTTCTCTGCACTGAACTAAGATGGTGCCCACCTTTTATACTCCCTTCTCAATGCACCCAGGAACTGCTTCCTCCCTGCTCCTGCACTGCAGGGTTCCCCTTCCTCAGTGTTCCCTCCCCCCACTCCAGCCAGGGACAGGGACTGTCGTGCCCATCTCAGGGGCATATTGGTCACCCTGCCCCACGGCAATGTGGTGTAATGCATGCAGGTGTCGGGTCCTGATCCACACTCCATCCTTATCTGAGAGTGAGATATCACACCTCTGGGTGAGGTGCAATACGTCTGTAGCAACCGAGCCCTCGGTGCTACAGTTCCATTTATCTTCAGCCTAGGTGACGTATTGTGATACAGGGCCGTGATTTTGGCTATAAAAGGGTCCCCTAGACCCCTACCCCAAGCTTTTTAAGAGAATCATATATGGCGTGCCAGGAGACTCTATGGAATGCTTTCTCAGCATCCAACGAGAGTATCTACTTACAAATTTTTAACTGCATCTAGCCCAGGAAATACTTTGTGCCTAGTAGCAGTGTCTGCTAGTCAGCGGATTATCCCGGCTGTTAAGCAAGCTACACCACCTGTAGTTTGGACACTTAATTTTTTCAAAGGAAATGCTTCGGGACCACGGGATACTCAGTGAAGAGCATCAGGAGGCACCCCAAGGCATAGGGGCTGGGACTGGCACTAGGATGCCTTGCGGTGGACAGCCGAGCTCGATCCTTATAAAAGCTTTTTAACTGCAGCAGCTTTAGTGGACGCTACTGGAGCTGGAATTACGCGGCTGCTGGCATGAGACTTGCCCTCCAATAGATCCTTGTAAATGGATTTAAAGTGTATTCATTCAAATTAGAGGGACAATTTAAATTAAAAAGCTTAGAGCTGCCTCCACCACAGGGGGGCTCTCTCGACCCACCAGCGGACAGGCACCAGTATTGGGAGAGGGGGGCTGGCCGTCAGGGTTCACCGCGGCTCTGGCACAAACCCGGCGACACGGAGGTGGCACGGGCAGGAGCGGACTGGCCGTCTCGGCTTCTCACTTTTTGGATTTTAGAAGGGCATGACATGCCTATATCTGTGTCTCCCCCTCCTTTTACTCCTCCACCTCTTTTCTTTTCGCATGACTATATGTACTTGTCACTTTTCCATGTGTTAGTTGTGTCTTCTGAGCAGTTTGTCAGCTTTTGGACACCTTTGAAGGTGTTTTCTATGTGTTTCTATGTGTTTTTGTTTGCCTGCCATTGGTTTTAACGGTGTTCGAAGGTGTTCGACGAACAGTTCGGCGAACACACGGGTGTTCGACGAACCGAACCGAACTCGAACACTACGGGGGTGGCTCAACACTATTCATTAAGTGTAGTTTGTAAAATGGGGTGAATTTCTGCTGTTTTGGGACCTCAGGGGCTCTGCCAATGTGACATGGCACCCGCAAACCATAACAGCAAAATCTGCACTGTAATATGGCGCTCCTTCCCTTCTGAGCTTTGCACTGTGTTTCAAAAGTATTTTTACGCCACTTATGGGATAATAATAATAATAATTTTTATTTCTCTAGCGCCAACATATTCCGCAGCACTTTACATTTTAGAGGGGACTTGTACAGACAATAAAAGACATTACATAATAACAATCACATAAATCAACAGATACCAGGAGGAGAGCGGGCCCTGCTCACAAACTTACAAGCTACGAGGAATTGGGGAGACACGAAAGGTGGATGGTAACAATTGCTTGTATTGTACAGTCAACCATTAGTGTAATAAAAAGGGTAATCACTTAATGCTAAATGAACCAGTCACACAATTCAGTATTTGAACAAGTACAGACACCGTAGTCTACTAAGTTATGGGGTGTGTGAACAGAAGATACGAGGGACCTGATTTGGAAGGAAGTTTTGTATAATGGGGGGGGGGGGGGATAGTTATATAGGTGAAGTGAGGCGATGGGCCTGTCTAAAGAAATGCGTTTTTAGGGCACGCTTAAAACTGTGGGTATTGGGGATTAATCGAAGAGTCCTGGGTAGTGCATTCCAAAGAATTGGTGCAGGGATATCGTTGTACTCAGGAGAAATTGTGTAACAAATTGTACTGTTAGTTTTGTACTATCAGCCTTTTGAAAATTACAAACTTGGAGTCAAAGCAACATTTTAGTGGAAAAAATAGTAATATTTCATTTACTCAGCCCAATGTTATACAAGTTTGTGAATCGCTTGAGGGTTAAAAATACTCACTACTCCCCTACATTAATTTCTTGAGAGGTGTAGTTTACAAAATGGGGTCACTTGTGGAGGTTTCTTCTATTTTGGCATGTCAGGGGCTCTTCAAATGTGACATGGTGTCCGTAACCTATTCCAGACAAAATAGTGCTCCTTCCCTTCCGAGCTCTGCCGAGCACCCAAGCAGTAGTATTCCACCACACATGGGGCATCGGCATACTCAGGAGAAATTGAACAACAAATTTTGGCTTCTATTTTCTAATGTTACCCTTGTGTAAATAAAAAAATTGGGGCTGAAACATTTTTGTGGGAAAAATTTGATTTTTTATTTTCACGGCTCAACACTAGAAAATTTTGTGAAGCCTCTGAGGGTTCCAGATGCTCACCACACACCTAGATAAGTTCTTTGAGGGGTATTGTTTGCAAAATGGGGTCACTTATGGTGGTTTCCACTCTTTAGGCACCTCAGGGGCTCTCCAAATGTGAAATGGTGTCCGCTATCGATTCCAGCCAATTATGCATTCCAAAAGTCAAAAGGTACTCCTTCCGTTCTGAGCCCTGCCAGGCGCCCAACCAGTAGTTTTCCACCACATATGGGGTATGGGCGTACTCAGGAGAAATTGCACAACAAATTTTATGGTGCATTTCTCTTGTTACACTTATGAAAATGAAAAATTTGGGGCTGAAATAATATTTTTATGGGAAAAATGTTTTTTGTTTTTTTTTCATGGCTCAGCATTATAAAATTCTGTGAAGCCCCTGAGGGTTCAATGTGCTCACCACACATCTAGATAAATTCCTTGAGGGGTGTAGTTTCCAAAATAGGGTCGCTTGTTGGGGATTTCCACTGTTTAGGCACCTCAGGGGCTCTCCAAATGCAACATGGTGTCCGCTATTGATTCTAGCCAATTTCTCATTCCAAAGCTCAAACGGTGCTCCTTCCTTTCTGAGCCCTGCCATGTGCCCAGGCTATAGTTTTCCACCACATATGGGGTATCGCTGTACTAGAGAAATCGCACAACATATTTTATGGTGTATTTTCTCCTGTTACCCTTGTAAAAATGAAAAATTTGGGTCTAAAATAACATTTTTGTGGGAAAAGTTAAAACTTTCATTTTTTCCTTCCACATTCCATTAATTTCTGTGAAACACCTGAAGAGTTAATGAACTTCTTGAATGTGGTTTTGAGCACCTTGAGGGGTTCAGTTTTTAGAATGGTGTCATTTTTGGGTATTTTCTATCATATAGGCCCCTCAAAGTCACTTCAAATGTGATGTGGTCCCTAAGAAAAATGGTTTTGTAAATTTTGTTGGAAAAAATGAAAAATAGCTGATCAACTTTTAACCCTTCTAACTTCCTAAGAAAAAAAAAAATTGCTTCAAAAATTGTGCTGATGTAAAGTAGACATGTGGGCAATGTTATTTATTAATTATTTTGTGTGACATAACTCTGGTCTAAGGGCATAAAAATTAAAAGTTTGAAAATTGCGAAATTTTCACCAAATTTCTGATATTTTTGGAAATAAACGCAATTTTACCACTATAATGAAGTACAATATGTCACAAAAGAACAGTCTCAGAATCAGTGGGATCCAGAGTTATTACCTTATAAAATAACACTGATCAGAATTCAAAAAATTGGCCTGATCACAAAGTCGAAAACAGTCTCTGGTGCAAAAGGGTTAATATGGTGAAGCATTACACAGTTCCCTCTCAGAAGGCCTCCTGCGGAGTGAGAGACTCATTTTACCACTCTTTACTTGGCTAATATATGGGGGACCTCTTTTAAATCTCTATAGCGGTATTTGACCATTGGTTTTCTAAACTGGACAAACCTTATAGGAAAGATCACATGGAAACTTAATCTGTTACAAAAAGACACAGACTGAAGAAAACTGACCACAATTAGCTCAATCTGGTTGAGAAGTCATCATTCTTACCACCAGGTTGACATTATACTTGAATTTAGTGCAAAAAACTGCTTACCTTCCCAATAAACTTGCAATTCCCAATCCAGCACTGTCATGGACCTCCACATAGTCATACGTGCATCCTCTTTCTGATTCTAAGCTGAAGTTGTGGAATTGAATTTGAATGATTAGTCCATCAGGGACAGAGATGAGCCATCGACACACTGTTTTCCCAGGATAGAGATCCGGATGATTGGGTGAGAAGAGAGATCCCTGCAGACTATTTAGGGAGCCTCCACAATCTAGAACCATAAACACAATATCATTCCATGATCATATTTTGCCATTGACATTACCTATGTTCATTAACATGTAATGTGTTCTAGATGGGGTTGGGAATTTGTAATACATTCCATTAGGCACAATATATTCAGATGCACCTGCACAACTGAGTATTACAACCTATTATTTCCAACAAGCAGCTTTCCATGAAATATCATCCAGTCATAGTAATGCTAGGGCTTCATGGTCATTTTTGGTTGTTCAGTAGTGTCAATAGAACTACATTAATACTGTAACAAGTCACAGTTACCTATCCCAATGTTTTGCCTAAAAGTCCAATGGCAAGTCCAATTGACAATGGCAAGAACCAGAATTCCAGCCACTTCTAAATTCTTGCCATTGTCAAGTGGACTTGCCATTGGCCTTTTTGTGTGCATGTTCAGGATTTGATTGCAGAAATTTCTGCAGTGTTTCTGCGTCTCTTGGCAGGAAAAACGCTGCAGAAAAAAATATGCGTTTTGCCGCTTTTTTATGCATTTTTAATGTGTTTTTTATGCGTTTTTGTACACCAATGAATGCTTTTTGGAGCTAAATAAAGATATTTGAAAAAAGAAACGTGTGACATTGCTTTAACCCTTGGATTACCGTCAGACCTGGGGTGAGTATATTGGTTAATTTAAATGATTAAAGAATGTGTCTGTTGTATTTCAAATAAAGTGTTTTACTCTGTGTGAGTGTTTATTTAACTATTTACTTTACTTTAATTAGGTTTAGTAATGAAAGAGTCTGATTGATACCTTGTCATCACTAAACAAAAGGGCTAGATGTCAGCTACACCCAATCTCATTAGCATTCCCATTCATGTAATTTCTGGGGCAGGTGAGAGCTGCTATTTTTAGCCTAGGAAGGTGCCATTAGGCAAACATGTTCCCTGGCTATTAATAACAGCTCATCAGCCACCAGAAGCGCTTTAGACTCAGCGTATTTTAGCTGCATCCAAACCGCTGTGTTCTAATGCCGCACTTTTGTTGTCATACATGCGGATCCACCGCATATAATGACACTTCAATTGGCGTCTCCACTGCAGAAATTGACAAGCTGCGGGTGAGTTTGGGTACGTGCCCACGATCAGGAGCCACTGCAGGTATGAAACTGAGTGTTTATGCAGCATCAAACCCACAGCGTCCAGATTTTACAGCATAGTGGATGGTATTTCTAGAAATCCAATGTCCACTATGCGTGCATCTGAGGCTGCGGATCATAAGCGGACACTGACATGCAGCGCGTCTTTCAGGGCCGCAGCATGTGAATTTCTCTTGCAGAGTCGCTAGTCTCCGCAACAGAAATTTGACCACTAGAATGTATTGAATGCAGTAAATCCGAATTGTTCAGTGAACACATGTGGATTTACCTGCGTTCAATAGAACACAGTATTTTGGACGCAGCGAAAATATGCTGCGTCCAAAGTGCTGCTACGTCCGGATCGTGGGCACATTGCCTAAAATTTAAAAAATGACGTGGGCTCCCCCGTCATTTTCAGAACTACAGAGGGAATGCCGACCCTTGGAAGTTGATATTAGTAGCCGGGAAAGGGGCCATGAGCCGAAAATGTTCCCTGGCTATTAATAACAGCCCACAGCTGTTTGCTTAACCTTCACTGGCTAGATTGCAGGGGGACCCCCGAAAAAAATTGACGTAGGGTCCCCCTATAAAATCTAACCAGCAAAGGCTAATCAGACAGCAGCGGGCTGATATTAATAGCCAAGGAAGGGATCATGAATCCTGGCCCCCTCCGCAGCTAATAATATCAGCTCTCAGCAGTCCCAGAAATGGTGCATCCATAAGATGCACCAAATCTGGCGCTTAGCCTCGTTCTTCCCACTGCCATGTAGCGGTGGCGAGTGGGGTAGTAAGGTTGGGGTTCATGTCAGCCTTGTATTGGCGGCTGACATGAAGCCCAGGTTAGTAATGGAGCAGTGTCTATAAGATGCCCCCATTACTGACCCTGTAGTAAAGTTTTCGACGGTGTTTCAATAAAGACACGGCCAGAATAAAGCATTTTATTGAAATAAAATTACACATGGTTTTAATAATATATTTATTATTCGCCTAATCCCCGAATCCTTCGTCTTCTGTAAAAAAACAAAAGCAAAAAACAACCATATCCCTCACCGATCCGCCGTCATGATGTAATCCGAGTGTTCCACGGTGATCCGGGTCACTTCTACAGCAGCCACATCAATCCTTAATGTGACTTCTGTAGAAGACAACACTGTACACTCCTGTCAGCGTACATCGCTGCTTCTGGGGCTGAGTTCACCTGAGTTCATCAGCTGACGATCAGCTGATCAGCCCTAGTGACCTCATTTACTGCATCAGTGCTGCATGGGAACATTCCTACACAGCACCGGTGCCGTGAGGTCCCGGAGCTCTCAGCTGATCTCCAGCTGATGAACTCCGGTGAACTCAGTCCCGGCAGCAGCGATCTACACTGCCGGGAGCGAGTGCGCTCCCGTCAGTATGCTGCTGGGTGATCCGGTCGCCGGGGGACAACAGGAGGATGGTGGACAAGTGAGAAAGGTGTTTGTTATTTTAATATTGATTTTTACTTTTTTTTTTTTTTACACAAAGTGCACAGACGCAGGCTGAAGAGACTACTTCTCCACTCGGCGGCGCCACTCTCGCTGTTATCAGCAGGAGTGGCGGTCAGATGATGGGAGAAGTAGTCTTCTTCCCCGGCCGGGATACCATTCTTTGTGTGTTTTGCGCTGCAGAAACGCTACAAATAATGGACATGCTGCGGATTTAAACACAATGACAATCCTGAGCGGAAAATTCCTCATCATATGCACAGCACATCAGGATTGTCATTACATTAGCTGGCAAACAGATTGCCTAGCGTTTTTGGTGCATTTCCATGTGGAAAAAACACCGCAAAGATGCATCAAAAACGCACAGTGTGCACATAGCTTAGGCTAAACACTGGGATAGGTAACTGTGACTTATAAGCAAAAAAGTTGCTATGGAACATTCCACTAAAAATTATAGCAATTTAAATAGGAAATCAGGTCTAAATAGACCATGACTTCAAAAAAGGTCCTACAGACAACTTAAAGACCTTTGGTATGACACCAAGAGTTTTTTCGTTACTGAAAATTGTTGAACCATTCAAAGCCAAAGTTTATCAGAACAATACTCTCTGAGCCAGTCGTGTAACTTAAAACTTGTGGGAACCAATGTAAAATGTCCAAATGCATATTCTTCAAAAATCCAGTTTCCAGGATCATAAGATAAAATCCAACATTTTATTGAAGAGAAATATTAAAAAGTCACAGCTACAACACCAAGATTTCTTGTGCCTCCGGATAATGGAGTGGGTGAGCTGACTCTCCTCCTAGTTTTATTCCAATATTTTTCAAAAAGGTGCACGCCGTTCATGAATTTTGAAAAAAGGTAAAAATGTTTTTTGTCTTTGACCTGTTTTACAACTTTTTAGGTCAAAAAGTCACGTTTCGCAAAATGGTGTAAAATTTGTGACAAAATACCTGGCATACATAAATTTACTTCAGGGGAAGTACATTTGCAACAAAGTTAGTGGATTCTTAAAAAAATGCATTTCCTGAATCAGCTGAAAACATCTGGAAACACGAAACCCTGCCCACAATGGGCGCAAATGAAAAGAATAAGGCGCAAGTGAAAAACAGGCATAAAACACCAAAAACTCGGAAAAAAAGGGCACAAATGCAATAATGAATCGAGTCCTAAGTATTGCTCGTTCTTACCATTACATTACAGATGTATAGCTTTGATATTATTTACTCTGCTCCCCATGGACATACCCCAGCGCCTCTCACTGCAGTTCTGCTCATCTTTCTGGTCAGCACAATCTAAAACGCCGTCGCACAGGGAAGGAAGCAGAAGGCAGCGTCTTCCATCACACAAGAATTCATCCCAGGAACAGCTCTCTGCACAGAGAGAAGATCAATGAAGATGACAACCAGGAACTCTTCACGTATTCCGCAGACATACCTACCCTGAGTGACGTCAACCATTCGATAGGTTGCGAGGAAGCCGGTACCTCCGGTGCGATCATCAGACACAAACTGAACATGTAACCAGTTGGAGGTGGAAATGAAAGTGGTGGGAGCCACGGATCCACAGAATCTGCAATATTAGGAGGAGTCATCCCAGGTAACATCTGTATACACCTGTTATTATCTCTCGATATCACAGTGATAATTGTACCTGCGTGATATATTTTGGTCTCTAAGCTCCAACCAATCAAAGACACAAAATCCATAACGTCCCACATCTAAGAACGTGACCTTCAGCTGGACCAGACGCCCGTCACCTGCTTCCAGCATCCAAGAGCAGTGACAGTTTGGGGGGTAGTGAAAAGGGTAATTTGGAGAATGCAGTGATCCTTCAGACTCCCTCAAAAATCCACCACATGCTAAGGACGGATAGAAGAGAAACATATTAAAAAGCACTAATGGAAAAAGAAACAGCTATTAGTACTGGAACCGGATTTGGGCGGCACTGCAAAACACAGGCGCTACCTATTCCTGTCCATCACAGATCACTTTTAGGGCTCGTTCACACTGCCGTATATTCTCTAGTGCGAGATAATCAGGCTGGTTATGCTAATAACGTTTGGCTCAAACTCTGTCAGAGTTTGATCTGAGTGTCATCTTACTATGATCCGATTCTCCCATGTTGGAATCACAGCACAGGTGCGGAGAAGATGGAGAACTTAATTTCTCCATCTTCTCCATTGTCTCTGTCCGCGGATGTTGGACGGCACTCGGGTGACACCCGAGTGCAGAACGATGTTTCACTCACACCCATAGACTTGTATGGGTGCACGTGATCCAATCATCGGAAGCATGCTGCGATTGTTTTCTCATGCTGAATTGGCATGAGAAAAAATCGCAGATCTGCACTGCCCCATAGTATAACATTGGTCCGAGTGCATAAAACATTGGATAGCACTCAGCCATGTTATACATCAATATGAGTGAGCCCTTAAAGGGGTTTTCCCACAACGAAAGTTGATTTTAATTAATAGATCTTGGAATAATAATAACTTCCACAATTGGATGTGTTTAAATAAAATGTTCCCGTGCTGAGATAATCTTATAAATGTGCTCCTGCTGTGTACTGTGTAATGGCTGTGTCTGACCGTACAGGGACATGGTCTGATCATACCACATCTCCTGGACAGGGGAGGAAGGATAAGAGTATACAGACATTAGAGCACGGGATCACAGCTGATTCTTTCTGTGAGGTAAAACATTTCCCTGCCTGTTTTTAAACAATGTTTTACTTCAAAGAAAGAGTCAGATGCGATCTGCATACTGTAATGTCTGTATACTCTACTGCAACATCCCCTGCCCAGGAGCTGTGGTATGATCAGACCATGTTCCTGCACGGTCAGACACAGCCATTACACAGTACACAGCAGGGGCACATTTATAAGATTATCTCAACACAGGAACATTTTATTTAAAGACATTCAATTGTGGAAGATATTATTATTTCAAGATCTATTGATTAAAATCAACTTTTGTTTGTCAGAAAACCCCTTTAAGCCAAGATTTTTTCAGCCTGTGCCACATACTGACTCACTGAAATGCAGTCATTGCTCCTTCATTATAAAGAGATTCCTCAGCAAATTCGGATTTATACATTTCTATGTACCAGGTGCTGCAAAAGAATATAATAAACACCGCAACTGCTGCAGACCTTTTAGAAAGGAAGATGTTGTTTTTAGCATTGGATTAATGATTATTGGACAGAAACACCACATTAGGCCTCATTCTGATGCAGGGGTGTACATAGAAATCATAGGGCCCCACAGCAGAAGTTCTAATTTTTCTCCCCCTCCCCCCAAAAAAAAGCTTCATATTTGGCGGGGTCACAGAAGAGCATATCCCACAACTTTGCAGGCCTTACAAAGTAATTTTCCTCCATTTGAAGCCCCTAAGTTGCCCTCTTATTGCCTGCATAAACTATGATGCCAACAATAGTGTCCCCCCAAACACAGTATGATACTCCCACAGTTAATTCTTCCACATTTCCCTCCACACACACGGTATAATGACCATCTTCCACAACACTCCCTCCACCGGCAAAGTATGGTGACCCCAACACAGTTTGAAGCCTCAATTGTGATTACCACACAGCCCTCCAGAAAGTATAATGGCCCCCACATCCCTCCACTCAGTATGATGGCCCCGACACAACCCTCCAAACAGTATAATGGCCCCACATAGCCCTGCAAACAGTATAATGGAGTCCCCACATACACTTGCAAACACTATAATGGCCCCCACAGAGTCCTGCAAACAGTAAAATCACTACACATAGTCTTGCATATAGAATAATAGTCCACATAGCCCGCCATATAGTATAATGGCCCCCACATAGTCCACCATATAGTACAATAGCCTCACATAGTCCTCAATACAGAATAATGGTCCACATAGCCCTCCATATAGTATAATGGTCCCCACATAGTCCTCCATACAGTATAATGGCCCCACATAGTCCTCCATACAGTATAATGGGCCCCACATAGTCCTCCATACAGTATAATGGGCCCCACATAGTTCTACATACAGTATAATGGCCCCATATAGTCCTCCATGCAGTATAAAGGCCCCACATAGTCTTCCATACAGTATAATCGGCCCCACATAGTCCTCCATACAGTATAATGGCCCACATAATTCTCCATACAATAGTCCTTCATACAGTATAATGGGCCCACATAGTCCTTCATACAGTATAATGGGCCCCACATAGTCCTTCATACAGTATAATGGGCCCCACGTAGTGCTCCATACAGTATAATGGGCCCATATAATTCTTCATACAGTATAATGGCCCCAAATAGTCCTCCATACAGTATAATGGGCCCCACATAGTCCTCCGTACAGAATAATGACCCCACATAGTCCTCCATATAGTATAATGGGCCCACATAGTCCTCCATACAGAATAATGTCCCCACATAGTCCTCCATACAGTATAATGGGCCCACATCATTCTCGATACAGTATAATGGGCCCACATAGTCCTCAATATTGTATAATGGGCCCCACATAGTCCTCCGTACAGTATAATGGCCCTACATAGTCCTCCATACAGAATAATGGCCCCACATAGTCCTCCATACAGTATAATGGGCCCACATAGTCCTCCGTACAGTATAATGGCCTCACATAGTCCTCCATACAGTATAATGGGCCCCATATAATCCTCCATACAGAATATTGGCCCCACATTGTCCTCCGTATAATATAATGGGTCCACATAGTCCTCCATACAGTCTCCATACAGTATAATGGGCCATGGACCCCACATAGTCCTCCATATAGTGTTATGTGCGATACATAGTCCTCCATATAGTGTTATGGGCTGTACATAGTCCCCCATATAGTGTTATGGGCTGTACATAGTCCTCCATATAGTGTTATGGGCTGTACATAGTCCCCCATATAGTGTTATGGGCTGTACATAGTGCTCCATATAGTGTACTGCCGCCAGTGGGGGTACACCACTGTTCAGACATCAGTAATTTTTCATGTACACAAGTAAAAACTGTCCAAGGGTCACCAGTGTTTTGGATCCGAGTTTTATCAGTGTTTGGTCAGTGTGTCAGGCATTACAGTGTTAATCACGGACAGCACACTGACTGCACACTGATGCCATCCGTAATAAACTTGTACAATAGACTTGTATTGATATTTTTCATCCATAACTCCAATAAAAAACTGACTCGAGTTATCTAACTATCATATCAGAGAAATCAGCTTCTTTTTCCTCCTGAACTAATCATTCACTTTAAATTCAGAGGTAAAATCTGTAAAATCTGTCTCCAGTGAATAAAGATTTTCATATTACTAAGATTGGAGATGACAGCTGGTGCTCATAAAGTTCTATGGAAAAATAAATCTTATCAATACCATCTGCCATTTCCTAGGTCAGTAATGTAACAATTTGTCTTCACTGAATACAGATTTTACCCGGGAATTGAGAATTTTGAGAATGAAAGATCCGTCCAGGAGGAGAAAGAAGCAGATTTCTCTGATAAGATAAATGACAAAGTTACTTATTTTCATGAGTAATATTGATTTATGAGGCAAAAATTAAAACAATGTCTACTCCTACAGGCAACATTCCCACGATCAGTATTCGGTGAGTTTTTGATGCTGCAGCATTTCTGCACTATAAGGTGAATTACGTTACTTGTGGGGGTTTTTTCATTGTGTTTTTGAGTGCTGATCTCCCGATGGTAGCCGTATGGAGGTCAGCGGCGCCGCCCGTCGGGGTACTTCTGCTACGAGCAGCCGGGAGATGACCGGCTAGTGACGGTCATCTCCCGGCTGCATTGCCGCTGACGTCCGTGCCGCAGATGAGCCGCTAACGGCCGCCATCTTGTTCTGAAATCCCACGTCACTGATTGGCCACGGCCGGACCAATCAGCGACGCGGGATTTCCGGGACAGAAGGACAGACAGACGGGATAAGCCGATTATATAGTAGATTTTTGTCTCTGTAATGAAACAGTGTTTTAGAGTCAATCATATCTGGCTGAGATCATAAAGCCGGTGCCCCATTGATTGGGCAGCATGCATCAGCTGTCAGGTTCACGTTAAGACAAATGTACACATCATTGTCTTTTCTTATATGCAAACAAGAGAGCGATTTTCATCATGTGCTGAATCCAATTTTCATCTGGTTCTGAAAGAGTTGGTGCAAATTGATCTACACGACCTGGTCCATCAGGCAGGACAGGAATCTGCTGAAAAAAGCCAACATGGCAGATATATTCTGAGAAGTTTTTTTTTCCTGCAGAGAAACGAATGTTCTTCCAACCAATGTAGGACAGTTTTTCGGCCCATATCTGTCTTTTGTATCTGGGAGTTGGGAGAGATGGAAGTCAGCCGACAGCTGTCTGGTGTTAATGAGCACCTCCAGTAGGGGGCCTGCACAGCAGCAACGATCAGCCTGCACAGCAGCAACGATCAGCCTGCACAGCAGCAACGATCGGCCTGCACAGCAACAAAGATCGGCCTGCACAGCAGCAACGATCGGCCTGCACAGCAGCAACGATCGGCCTGCACAGCAGCAACGATCGGCCTGCACAGCAACAAAGATCGGCCTGCACAGCAACAAAGATCGGCCTGCACAGCAGCAGAGATCGGCCTGCACAGCAGCAGAAATAGGCCTGCACAGCAGCAGAAATAGGCCTGCACAGCAGCAGAGATAGGCCTGCACAGCAGCAGAAATAGGCCTGCACAGCAGCAGAGATAGGCCTGCACAGCAGATCGGCCTGCACAGCAGCAAAGATAGGCCTGCACAGCAAGCAGAGATAGGCCTGCACAGCAAGCAGAGATAGACCTGCACAGCAAGCAGAGATAGGCCTGCACAGCAAGCAGAGATCGGCCTGCACAGCAGCAGAGATAGGCCTGCACAGCAAGCAGAGATCGGCCTGCACAGCAGCAGAGATAGGCCTGCACAGCAAGCAGAGATCGGCCTGCACAGCAGCAGAGATAGGCCTGCACAGCAGCAGAGATAGGCCTGCACAGCAGCAGAGATAGGCCTGCACAGCAGCAGAGATTGGCCTGCACAGCAGGAGAGATAGGCCTGCACAGCAGGAGAGATTGGCCTGCACAGCAGCAGAGATAGGCCTGTGCGACACCCCAGGGGTCTGGTTGCCGCAGTAATAGAGATATTATGTCTGAGAGCAAGTGGGAGGTTTCTCTGGTCAGGATCCCTAAGCATGCAACACGGTCCGCCCAGACCTGGGAGGGGAGGAATCTGCCCTTTTAAACTGGGTCTGGGGCGGGATTAGAGCAGTCAGAGCCTGGAGAGGGAAAGCAAGAACAGGAGCTCTGGAGGAGCAGTAGCAGAAGTCCAGGGGCTGGAGCTGAGCAGAGTTCGCCCTGGACGAAGATACTAAAGCCGGACACAGGAGTCCGAGGCTGTGGGGACTGATATACACCCAGCAGCAGAAACCAGCCGGCAGGGGATTCCAGGTCCTCTGGCCATAGAAGCCCGGAGGCTCAGTCACAGAGAAGGGACCAGCGCCGCCATCCAGGAGCGGAGGCTAACAGAAGGCCCCAAGTCACCAGCCATACGGGTGAGCACCACACGGTATACTCAGGGACGTGGGCTACTTGTAACCGCTGACAGCAAGGTAGCCAGGAAGAGTGCAGATAAACGGGGAGGCCTACAACTCCACCTGGCCAGGGGAACTCCAGCTTGCTCGCAGACTGACCAGGCCCCTTATACTAGCCAGTACTCCCGGGAGGGTCTGCCTTGTACCATCAGTAAAGACCCTGAACTGCACCACACGTCTCTGTGATTCCTTGTCGCACCAGCACCATCAGCACTGGGACCCTCACACCATCACTCCCATCATCTCTCACATTAGCTGCCCTGAGGCAATACTTCTCCCGTGGGGAGTCATCCCATACTCAGCTGCGCAAACAACATCAGCCTCAGCGGTCTGCAGCGCAGCGGCGGTCCCCACTGACCGCAATCCACGGGTGGCGTAGTCGGACAATTATAACACCAATAGACTGCCACTGGTTTGACCACCCTGGGCACGGACCGGGTCACCGCCACGGAGAACTACAACCCCCAGCGATCCGGTTCCGGGTATTCCCCCTGCACAGCAGCAGCAGCACAGGCCCAGGGGGCGCGTCAACTGCACAGCAGCAGAGATAGGCCTGCATAGCAGCAGAGATAGGCCTGCACAGCAGCAGAGATAGGCCTGCACAGCAGCAGAGATCGGCCCGCCATCTGGGTGGTGGACGGAGTCACTGAGCATTTGCGACCACTGGCTACATTAGGTGGGCATTCCTACAGGAAATCAAATGACCATCAGGAGCCGCCATAACTGCTATGTAACAGCAATATCTAGACACAGTGGAAAAAAATTATAATTTCAGCTGAAATGTTATGATTTTTGTGGTCTAACAGAAAATGATAACATATAGAAATCTAAGAACACTTTTTAAAGTGTGAAGCAATGAAATACTGAAAGATTAGAGGAAAGTTCAAATGACAAAGCCTGAGCCGAACCTGGAGGAGCCTCTGTAGAGTCAGTGATCACACTGGTTTCCGGGGCAGGAGCTGCACTCTGATTGGACAATAAAAGAACTGCTTTCACGTCATCCACGTTATATCCTGCGTTCAAGACAAAGGAATAGATGCATTATACAAAACATACAGAGGGGGAGAGGTAACACTACTGGAAAAGGGAATTACATTGTACCAATTGGGTTGACCCTTTCATTTCCCAAAAACCTTAAAAAATGAGAGGTGGAATCTGAATACTTTTTTACTAGCTCTTTTTCTTAAACACCACCCACATTGTATAGACAAACAGTCAAGAGGCAATTACAACCCTGGGCAAAATTAGGTTCCAGCCGTGTGTCACTTACTGGGCTGCTTGTTGCAGTTTTCTATCAGTTCTCTGTATGCTGAGCTCTGTATAAGCCCACCCATACCACTGAATGGTATCATTCTGTGAACAATGTGCATAGGCAGAAAGCTGCCAATCAGTGGTGGAGGTGGGGTTATGCAAAACTCATGAATATGACTGCAGGTAGTGATAATCTCCTGCTGATAAAAGCATGATTTTAACAAACCTAAAGCAAGCAGCCCAGTAAGTGACACATCACTGGAATCAGGGCCTCTACATTATACTGTTCTCAGATTAGGTAGCAAAACCTGATAATTGATTTCCTGTAATTAAGGCTGCTAAATTTGTCAAAATAAGACTTTTTTTATGCCTCCTTGGTAGTTCAGAGCCAATTGAATTGTCTCTGCAGACGTATCGTTAATGATATAATTAGCCAGAGAATATAAAAGCGCTTCACAGCAAGCAATTATAAAGAACGATATGCACATTGTTAAAAATAATGACAGCTGAGCGGAGCTCTGTTCCCGCACACCATTATTTGGCCTGGGAAGATGATATTCCCATCTGGGTTTGCAGATTGTTTACTAACAATAATGATTTGGTTTCAAAACCCGAAACAAGATTTGCTGTTCTTTTCTGAGCCACTAGACAAATGTTCAGGGATTAGTGGATGTCATGCAGTTAATAGAGTAAGCTCTGAGAACGGGTGTTTGTAAAGGGCACAGACCGGGCACATAGCGGCACAAGGTGTGCGGATAGGAGTGTCCCTCACAGCGTATGTGACATGGGACAAAAACTCCCCCGTTCTTAATTAACTTGTTGCATGCCATTGTTAAAAGGTTATTAGATAAATGTCCACTAAAGGCTCATGGGTGAAGTATTCTCTGCACGTATCCATCGTGTGATGATGACCCATATACCTGCACATCACAGGCTTATCTCCTCCGGGCGCACAGGAGCCGTCATATTGGACTCCCGCAGCTGCTCCCATACACATGAAATTGTTGGGTTCAGATGACTTTTGTATCAACTGCTATTTTTTCTGGATTAGGCTTTGTTCACACTAGCCTGTTAGCGTCTACCTTGTCCACTTGTTTTAGAATCTCCAAAAGACTGTAATTTATTAATAAAGAGGACGTTAAAGGGGTATTCCAATCTCAATAATGATTTCCCAATGAGTTCCTTATTTCGAGTTGGACATTTGCAGATACCTTCAGATGTTTCAGGGTTCTTTGTATAATTTCCTGGTTCCTTATTGTTTATCTTGGATTTCCATCAGAAAAAGCCACTGCTGTGATCCTGAAATGGTCGCCATACTTGTGCCGTGGCATCTGAGGCCACCTAGGCATCGCCATGGCTTATGCGCAGTAGCATGTGAGCCGCCTTATTATGCTGTACTCTGCAGACAGAGCAGAGCTTTGGGGGCAATGGGGCTATGTCTGACCAGCAAACATATCACTTGCATGCCTCAATTAAGTGGGATGTAGACCCTTTTGACTTGGGCAGTCTACACCCCAGACAACCTAAGGACCCCATCCCGCACTTAACCCACAGCTAGATCCAAACTTCCTGCAGTATTTCTACCTGCTGTGTAACAACTTTGCAGCTTTTTTCCAGAGTCACTGTAGATACTGGAGTGTATGTATCCTACCTCTTCTACACTTCCAGTTCTCTGCCCATAAGAATAGTGAGGTTTCCCCACCCTCCTCGGTCAGAAGCCCTCCTGATGCTACATACATTGAATAGCTGCAAGTGGAGAATCCAAGAACATGCAGAAATACATAAATGCAGAAAAACTGGAAGCGCCCATTAGTTCCTTATACGAAAGATGAGAAACAAAATAACTCACGGTTCATCAGAATCCCCATTGTCAGGCTGAAAATCACCATAAAGACCAGAATAATGGCGGTAATAATCAATATGGGGATGCGATTTGTCCGAAGTCTTCTGCTCTGTAGAGAAACTGAAGAAAGAAATATTATTATCAATTTACTACAGAGGTGGGTTCTTGCACTCAGCTTAATTCTTGCTCAGAAAATAACGCAATATATCTTTAGTAATTTAATAGACTTTATGCTGCTCTGGAGTCAGAATAATTATCTTTGAAATACTAAGACATTTTTAGCAAAGAGCTGGAAAAGTTATTTAAAAACCATAAATATCATACTCAGAAATATCCTAATTTGAGAGGGAACTTGGCAGCAATATTCACTATTCCTGCAGAGCCAGAGCAGGTAAAATATAGCAATATAGCCTTCCACATGGGTCAGACCGTTCATATTAAAGGTTTAGCCAGGACTATATTTTTTACTCTGGGCCTAAAGCCTAACAGTCAGGTAATTGATAACTACCTGCTTGTTCAACCCGACTGCTGACTCCTGCCGGCGACTCAGCTGTTCAATATCAACAGAGCAGCTCTTCCTCTTTCCATGCAACTCTGTGGACAGGGCTTGACTGCTGACATCATCCTGATTGACTGCTGATTCCCTGCTGCCTAACTGCGGGGAGCCAGCAGTTAATATAAAGTCGGCAATCACGCCCCATCAACAGAGCAGAGTGGAAGAGAAGCTGCTGCTCTGTCGACATGACGTCAGTAGAAGCCGCTGAATTACCAGCAGGAGCGGTCTGTGACATTGGTGCCAGGCACAACAGGCTAGTAGGTACCAACTACCTGACTTAATTTTTAGGCCCATAGTAAAAAAAAATAGTCCCGGATAAACCATTTAAGTCCTCAAGAAAGAAAGCGTTTTTCTTCAGAACTGCACTTTTTCTAATAGATGAGGGTGCTGCAGTAGGAATGCTCTTTTTTAACATATGCAGCATTTGCCAACTTGACAGCCATTAGTAGCATGGCGCAACACAGTGATCTATATTGTTTACACATATTTCACTTAAAAGGCAATCTGTCACTTGATGCATGCTGCCCAAACACGAGCAGCATGCGTCTGAGCCTGGCCGCATGTTTACAGCCAGATATATTATTTTCAACCATCGAGTTGGCAGCAGCTGCATCTGTATCTCAGTTTTCTCTTATAAGACATTTAAAGGGAACCTGTCAGACCAAAACATAAGCACTAAGCAGTGCTAAGGGTTCGGTTGCTACAGGGGTATTGCACCTCAACCAGAGGTGTGATATTCCACTCCCAGGTAAGGATGGAGTGTGGACCAGGGCTCAGTTAGCGGCACACATACATACACACACTCATTTCCGGGGGACAGCTCGACGGTGCTCCCATTTATATATATGCAGGCACAACTGACTATGTCCCTGACTGGAGTGGGGAGGGGGGAGAGAACCCAGTGATGTAGGAGCAGGAGGGGACGGTTTCTGGAGCATAGGAAGGAGCTCATTGGTTGCAGGTCACCTGAGCTCAGACACAGTAAAGTAGATAAAAGGTGGGGGCCATCTTAGGAGGGAGTTCGTTCAGTCAGTCAGAGCAGAAGGAGAGAGAGAGCTGACAGGGAGCTGCAGCTCAGCCTGAGCTCAGCTCCACGAGGCAGGCCTAGGGTGAAGGCCGGAGCCAGAAGGGAGAAGAGGAGAAGGAGAAGGAAGGAAGAAAGGTGGAGAGAAAGAGGAGTAGAAAGGCTCCAGAAACAAGGCAGAAGGGACCCTAAGAACCCACGAGATATCGGGTGAAGGGTCAGGCAGAATAAGGGTACCGGATTCCCAAGTTGGTGGAGGAAAATTATCCCTCAGCCAAAGACCGGAGGTCGTGATCATCTATTGGTGCGACCCCCTGCTACACCCACTAGGAAGGCACCACATAGGGTCAGGGAAACCGGCGACAGGTTTCACCAAGAGAAGGCCCGAGGCAGCCGGATAGAAGTGTGGTCACTGGTGGGGCACGAGAGGCCAGAGAAAGGATAAAAGGGGGTCCTGTGCCATATTCCTGAATTGCCTGGGGGTTGACCGAGCTCCTCACCTGGTGGACGCAGCACAGCTCGGGCAGTCATTGCCGGCAGAAGTGACTCGGATAACAACTGTGAGTAAAAGACCCTGGACTGCATCACTGACTCTGTGTGATTTATGCTGCGTCTGCACTATCACCCCCAGCATCCTATTACACTGCCCTGAGGCTATACTCTTCCCGTGGGGAGTTGTCCTATCCCTCTGCTGCACACCAACACCAGCCTCAGCGGTCTGCCTTGCAGCGGCGGTCATCCCTGACCGCAATCCACGGGTGGCATAGTCGGACATTCAAAAACCCTATAAATAGACTGCCACAGCATTTGGTCTACTACCCCCAACATTGCACTGAAGCTCGGTTCCGGGTGCCCCACGGCCCAGGGGGCGAGTCAAATCAGAGCCTGGTTGTATGATTGCAGCCAGGTATGTTTGATCGATCCAGCTGGGGACCATAGACAGAGATGAGCTACTCCAGCATGGCCCCCGGCCGGCTCCTTCCTGCTCCGATCCAGGGGATTGACAGGTCTCTTACACGTGTGTACATAAGGAGAGACCTGTCAATCAACTAGAGCAGGTCTGGCAATCATGCTGCCAGGCTCTGATTCATGCTGTCAGTGGTTTGGGCAACATGAATTGACTGATAAGTTTTCTGTAGTCCTACAATCACATTATTTCTCACAACGCACAGTAAGTTACAGTACTGGCAATATTAAACTATATGTGCCATGTGGTTAGCTTACATTCGGCCATGTATTGCCAAAGCGTAGAAAGCATTCTGCCCATGGTTTGGGCAGCATGAATTGCAGGCTGCAATAGTATCCTCTGAAATGCTCCGGCGTTTCAGAGAAAATGTACTTTGAATAGCCGGGACCATAGCCAGAGGATACTAGTCCAGCACCGCCCCTGACCAACTCTTCCCAGGGCTTCTAGAAGTGATTGATAGGTCTCTCCCTATTTACACGTGAGGGAGACACCTGTATATCACCTGCAGTGGGTCTGGGAAGGGCTGGCCGGACTCTTCTCTGGCTCCAGCCAGAGCTTCAAAGTACATTTCCTTTAAAACCCGGAGAGTTCCAGAAAATACTATTCCTGCCACCAGGATTTCTCTCATCACCAGGAACTACAGTCGCCTAATCCACTTGCATTTCAGTACAGAGCTGGTGGATGGGCCAGTGCTATATAAAAAAAGAAAGGAGCTGCTCCTTCATTTTCAGGATGTTCAGGGTCTCAGGGATCACAGACCCGCTAATCATAACTTTTTAAAATGGGAATATCAATTCATAATTTTTTGAGTATTTTTTTCAGATTCTCCTTCCCTTAACTATTGCCAAGTTACCCAATTAGTTTATTTCTAATAAAATAAAAATGTGCTTTTCAGATTCTTCTGGTAATTTACACTAAAGTTTTTTTTTAATTTTCTTAGTGAGTATAAAATAATCAGAACAAAATTTACCTTTGAGATTTTTTTTCTTACCGGTGCTGACCTGGCAGGAATGGTGGACAAAATCTCTTTCTGAAGAGGATCCTGTAGACAACAGCTCTGACACAGGGTCAAACACAAGGTTGCAGTACTTCGCCTGTCGCAGATAGAAAAACTCATGAGTGAGAGATTGAAAAGATGATATTGAGGGGCAAAGTGGAACATTTACCCTGTACTTTGTGAGAAGATTAGGAGTGCTATAGATATTACTCTAGATCTTTGGGGGGGATTACCTGCCTAATAACCATCTCCTTATTGGTGCTATAATATCAAATTGTCATTATAATGGCTTCTTCACATCAGAGAGGATACAGAATATGTGGCTGTATGTAAGACTCTTACAAAAGGAGATATTACTCTTTTCTTCATTTATAAAATAGATCCAATGTCTGACTGTACAGTTCTTGAGGATATGGAATTTCTACTTGTATCCACCTACATTTTGCTAAGTAACATAAGATGGTTGAAAAGATAAACTGCAAGTTCTTCACGTTTGTCCAGGAACGTGAAGCATTGCACACACAATGATTCTTAATATGATCACTCTGTGTGCACAGAATATCATGGTTGTTGGCAGCACATCTGTTTACACAGGACAGTGTGCTGCCGATAATAATGAATTAAATGCCGGCAAGAGCAATCCAATAATTCAACCAAAGAGTGTTTTGGTGATTGCCAGAATTTTTACACAAGCCAATAATTGGCCAACAAGCATTCAGATGATTCCTGATTGTTGGCTCATCTAATTGGTTCTTTAGCTAATGGAATATTGGACCTACCTTGCTTCCTTGCAGTTTCCCATTGAACATAACCTTCCTTTCCCATGTGTATGAGGGTATCTACCTTTTTTCTCAATGAACATTATACATACAGAACATATCTGTCCAGTGTTGAGGGCAAAAAGTAGATTTTAGTGATGGTCCAAAACACTACGAGTGCCTGTAGTTGTGCTTAGAGTAGTGTCCACGCATTTTACTGTTCTCACAGCTCCAAAAATCTAATTTCGGTTCTGTTTCCTATTTTCTAACTTTCATTAAGCTCTGTGATTTATTGCTTGGTTTTATCAGCTTTGGGCCAAGAATGTTTTCATTACATGAATGCCTTTGATGAAATAAAAAAATCCAGATTTCATGTACAGTACAAGAAGAAGAATGTTTTGACAGATACAACTTCTGTTCTAACTATTATGCTATTTCCAGTCTGCAGCCTGTCGGAGATCGGTGCCACACAGGGGGCGGCACAATGTAATGATTCCAAGACCCTTTAAGTTTTCGGTCGATGGGATTTCTTTTTTATCACCTTCAGCTGAGGGTTTTCTTATCCCATTTTGGGGCAGCTGCAATGTTTTTATAGCTTCTCACTGCATTACTTTGCGGTGCTGCAACAGTCAAAAAAAATAATTTTTGGCGTTTCTAGTTTTTTACTCATTACATCATCTACTGGTCAGGTTAATTAATTTTATATTTTGATTAATATTTTTATTTTATTTCCTTATTTATAATGAGGAACAGGGGGTATATTTGAATTTTTATTTATCAGATTTTTAAAAACTTTTTTTTTCATTTTTTACTATATTTTGTAGACTTCTCAGGGGACGTGAACCTGCCATTGTATGATTGCTCTTACCATACACAGCAATACCACAGCATCTATAATATAAGGCGGGATGGTTGTCTCTGTCTGAAGCCTCGATAGACTGCGCATGTGTAACGCACAGTCTGGCTCCAGACAGAAGCAGGCATCCAGCCGTTACAGGTAAGAGGAGTATATGGTGCCGGAGATCGCAGTATGCGTAGACACTGAACACATACCGCGATCTCTGGCGCCATACTTACATACTTACCTGACCGGGAGGAGCGTTGCCGCGGCGCCTCTCTTCGCTGGAGACCAGGGGCGGAGTGAAGGCGTCTGACCGGCGCGTGCACATTGCGCTATCCGGCGCCATTTTACTGAAGACACATTTACAGTGTGTCTTCAGCAAAATGGTGCCGGACAGCGCGGTGCTCCGGCGCCGCACTCCTCCCCCGGCCTCCGGCAGAACAGGACGCTGCAGCGCTGGAGTACAGAGAAGAAAGGTGAGTATAACTGTTTATTGTTTTTGTATGTGTGTACAGTGTGAAAGGGATGAGGGGGCCACACAACAGGATTGTGGGGTGAGGGGACCATGCATATATCAGGATTGGGGGGTGAGGGGTACCACACATACCAGGATTGGGGGTGAGGAGTACCACGCATACCAGGATTGGGGGGTGAGGGGTACCACACATACCAGGATTGGGGGTGAGGGGTACCACACATACAGTTATATGAAAAAGTTTGGGCACCCCTATTAATCTTAAGCTTAATGTTTTATAAAAATTGGTGTTTTTGCAACAGCTATTTCAGTTTGATATATGTAATAACTGTTGGACACAGTAATGTTTCTGCCTTGAATTGAGGTTTATTGTACTAACAGAAAATGTGCAATCTGCATTCAAACAAAATTTGACTGGTGCATAAGTATGGGCACCCTTATCATTTTCTTGTTTTAAATACTCCTACCTACTTTTTACTGACTTACTAAAGCACTTTTTTTGGTTTTGTAACCTCATTGAGCTTTGAACTTCATAGCCAGGTGTATGCAATCATGAGAAAAGCTACTTAAAGTGGCCACTTGCAAGTTGTTCTCCTGTTTGAATCTCCTCTGAAGAGTGGCATCATGGGCTCCTCAAAACAACTGTCAAATGATCTGAAAACAAAGATTATTCAACATAGTTGTTCAGGGGAAGGATACAAAAAGCTGTCTCAGAGATTTAACCTGTCAGTTTCCACTGTGAGGAACATAGTAAGGAAATGGAAGAACACAGGGACAGTTCTTGTTAAGGCCAGAAGTGGCAGGCCAAGAAAAACATCAGAAAGGCAGAGAAGAAGAATGGTGAGATCAGTCAAGGACAATCCTCAGACCACCTCCAGAGAGCTGCAGCATCAACTTGCTGCAGATGGTGTCACTGTGCATCGGTCAACTATACAACGCACTTTGCACAATGAGAAGCTGTATGGGAGAGTGATGTGAAAGAAGCCGTTTCTGCAAGCAAGCCACAAACAGAGTCGGCTGAGGTATGCAAAAGCACATTTGGAGAAGCCAATTTCTTTTTGGAAGAAGGTCCTGTGGACTGATGAAACCAAGATTGAGTTGTTTGGTCATACAAAGAGGCGTTATGCATGGCGGCAAAAAAACACAGCATTCCAAGAAAAACACTTGCTACCCACAGTAAAATTTGGTGGAGGTTCCATCATGCTTTGGGGTTGTGTGGCCAATGCCGGCACCGAGAATCTTGTTAAAGTTGAGGGACGCATGGATTCCACTCAGTATCAGCAGATTCTTGACAATAACGTTCAAGAATCAGTGACAAAGTTGAAGTTACGCAGGGGATGGATCTTTCAGCAAGACAATGATCCAAAACACCGCTCCAAATCTACTCAGGCATTCATGCAGAGGAACAATTACAATGTTCTGGAATGGCCATCCCAGTCCCCAGACCTACCTGAATATCATTGAACATCTGTGGGATCATTTGAAGAGGGCTGTCCATGCTCGGCGACCATCAAACTTAACTGAACTGGAATTGTTTTGTAAAGATGAATGGTCAAAAATACCTTCATCCAGGATCCAGGAAATCATTAAAAGCTACAGGAAGTGACTAGAGGCTGTTATTTTTGCAAAAGGAGGATCTACTAAATATTAATGTCACTTTTCTGGTGAGGTGCCCATACTTATGCACCTGTCAAATTTTGTTTGAATGCAGATTGCACATTTTCTGTTAGTACAATAAACCTCAATTCAAGGCAGAAACATTACTGTGTCCAACAGTTATTACATATATCAAACTGAAATAGCTGTTGCAAAAACACCAATTTTTATAAAACATTAAGCTTAAGATTAATAGGGGTGCCCAAACTTTTTCATATAACTGTACCAGGATTGGGGGTGAGGGGTACCACGCATACCAGGATTGGGGGGTGAGGGGTACCATGCATACCGGGATTGGGGGGTGAGGGGTACCACGCATACCGGGATTGGGCGGTGAGGGGTGCCACACATACCAGGATAGGGGGGTGAGGGGTGCCACACATACCAGGATTGGGGGGGTGAGGGGTACCACGCATGCCAGGATTGGGGGGTGAGGGGTGCCACGCATACCAGGATTGGGGGGTGAGGGGTGCCACGCATACCAGGATTGGGGGGTGAGGGGTGCCACGCATACCAGGATTGGGGGGTGAGGGGTAACACGCATACCAGGATTGGGGGGTGAGGGGTATCACACATACCAGGATTGGGGGTGAGGGGTACCACGCATACCAGGATTGGGCGGTGAGGGGTGCCACACATACCAGGATTGGGGGGTGAGGGGTGCCATGCATACCAGGATTGGGGGGTGAGGGGCGCCACGCATACCAGGATTGGGGGGTGAGGGGTAACACGCATACCAGGATTGGGGGGTGAGGGGACCATGCATACCAGGATTGAGGGTGAGGGGTGCCACGCATACCAGGTTTGGGGATGAGGGGTGCCACGCATACCGGGATTGGGGATGAGGGGTGCCACGCATACCGGGATTGGGGATGAGGGGTGCCACACATACAAGGATTGGGGATGAGGGGTGCCACACATGCCGGGATTGGGGATGAGGGGTGCCACGCATGTCGGGATTGGGGATGAGGGGTGCCACGCATGCCGGGATTGGGGATGAGGGGTGCCACGCATGCCGGGATTAGGGATGAGGGGTGCCACGCATGCCGGGATTGGGGATGAGGGGTGCCATGCATACCGGGATTGGGGATGAGGGATGGAGTGCCATGCATACCGGGATGAGGGATGGGGTACCATGCATACCAGGATGAGGGATACCATACACACCAGGATAGTGATGAAGAGTGCCATACATACCAGGATAGGGATGAGGGGTGCCACGCATACCGGGATGAGGGGTGCCCAGCATAACGGGATTGGGGGTGAGGGGTGCCACGCATACCAGGATTGGGGGTGAGGGGTGCCACGCATACTGAGATTGGGGGTGAGGGGTGCCACGTTTACCAGGATTGGGGGTGAGGAGTGCCACGCATACCGGGATTGGGGGTGAGGGGTGCCACGCATACCGGGATTGGGGATGAGGGGTGCCAGGCATACCGGGATTGGGGATGAGGGGTGCCATGCATACCAGGATGAGGGATACCATACACACCAGGATAGGGATGAGGGATGGGGTACCATGCATACCAGGATGAGGGATACCATACACACCAGGATAAGGATGAGGGGTGCCACGCATACCGGGATTGGGGGTGAGGGGAGCCACACATACCGGGATTGGGGGTGAGGGGTGCCACGCATACCGGGATGAGTGGTGCCACGCATACCGGGATTGGGGGTGAGGGGTGCCACGCATACCAGGATTGGGAGTGAGGGATACGTTCCATGCATACCAGGATGAGGGATACCATACACACCAGGATAGGGATGAAGGGTGCCACGCATACCAGGATTGGGGGTGAGGGGTGCCACGCCTACCAGGATTGGGGGTGAGGGGTGCCACGCATACCACGATTGGGGGTGAGGGGTGCCACGCATACCAGGATTGGGGGTGAGGGGTGCCACGCATACCAGGATTGGGGGTGAGGGGTACCACGCATACCAGGATTGGATGGTGGGGACAGGATGGGGGCAGCACAAATACAAGGAGGGGGGCAGCACATACCAGCATGGGAGACCATATACCAATAAAAATGCTTGCCACCTGGGCGTAGAACGGGTTCAATAGCTAGTTGCTGTATATAGGAAAAATCACAGTCTCCTGTGAGTGACAGCAATTGCTGCATTGCCAACCCATTAGTGCACAGGGAGAGATCGTGTCACGAGGGGTCAATGGGATGTTAAAATGGAGCACCCTCCAGGACATGCACTGTAAATGCTGCTGTCAGAGATTAACAAGGGCATTTAAAAGGCTAACAGACCCAGTGGCCAGGGTGAAAACTGCAAGATTGTAAATTTTGCTTATATATATATATATATATATATATATATATATGTATATATATATGTATATATACAGTGCATTGTGAAAGTATTTGGCCCCCTTGAACTTTTCTACCTTTTGCCACATTTCTGGCTTCAAACATAAGGATATAAAATTCTAATTTTTTGGGGAAGAATCAACAACAAGTGGGACACAATCGTGAAGTGGAACGAAATTTATTGGATATTTTAAACTTTTTCTAACAAATTAAAAACTGAAAAGTGGGGCGTGCAATATTATTCGGCCCCTTTACTTTCAGTGCAGCAAACTCACTCCAGAAGTTCAGTGAGGATCTCTGAATGATCCAATGTTGTCCTAAATGACTGGTAATGATAAATATAATCCACCTGTGTGTAATCAAGTCTCCGTATAAATGCACCTGCTCTGTGATAGTCTCAGGGTTCTGTTTCAAGTGCAGAGAGCATCATGAAGACCAAGGAACACACCAGGGAGGTCCCAGATACTGTTGTGGCGAAGTTTAAAGCCGGATTTGGATACAAAATGTAAAGTTTTAAACATCTCAAGGAGCACTGTGCAAGCGATAATATTGAAATGGAAGGAGTATCAGACCACTGCAAATCTACCAAGACCCGGCCGTCCCTCTAAACTTTCATCTTGAACAAGGAGAAGACTGATCAGAGATGCAGCCAAAAGGCCCAAGATCATTCTGGATGAACTGCAGAGATCTACAGCTGAGGTGGGAGAGTCTGTCCATAGGACAACAATAAGTCGTACACTGCACAAATCTGGCCTTTATGGAAAAGTGGCAAGAAGAAAGCCATTTCTCAAAGATATCCATAAAAAGTCTCGTTTGAAGTTTGCCACAAGCCACCTGGGAGACACACCAAACATGTGGAATAAGGTGCTCTGGTCAGATGAAACCAAAATCGAACTTTTTGGCCACAATGCAAAACGATATGTTTGGCATAAAAGTAACACAGCTCATCACCCTCAAAACACCATCCCCACTGTCAAACATGGTGGTGGCAGCATCATGATTTGGGCCTGGTTTTCTTCAGCAGGGACAGGGAAGATGGTTAAAATTGATGGGAAGATGGACGGAGCCAAATACAGTACCATTCTGGAAGAAAACCTGTTGGAGTCTGCAAAAGACCTGTGACTGGGACGGAGATTTATCTTCCAACAAGACAATGATCCCAAACATAAAGCAAAATCTACAATGAAATGGTTCAAAAATAAACGTATCCAGGTGTTAGAATGGCCAAGTCAAAGTCCAGACCTGAATCCAATCGAGAATCTGTGGAAAGAGCTGAAAACTGCTGTTCACAAACGCCCTTCATCCAACCTCAATGAGCTTGAGCTGTTTTGCAAGGAAGAATGGGCAAGAATTTCAGCCTCTCGATGTGCAAAACTGATAGAGAGACATACCCCAAGCGACTTGCAGCTGTAATCGCAGCAAGAGGTGGCGCTACAAAGTATTAACTCAAGGGGGCCGAATCATATTGCACGCCCCCCATTTCATTTTTTATTTTTTTTAAAAAGTTTAAAATATCCAATAAATTTGGTTCCACTTCACGATTGTGTCCCACTTGTTGTTGATTCTTCCCAAAAAAATTTGAATTTTATAATGTTTGAAGCCAGAAATGTGGCAAAAAGTAGAAAAGTTCAAGGGGGCCAAATACTTTCACAATGCACTGTATATAGTGATATGAAAAAAAAATTGCACATTTTTTTTAAATTAAGGAATAGGTCATTTTCTGATGATAGCTTCCCTTTAAGCAGCCAGACCATTTTGATCAGCTGATAACTGAAGGTAAGGACTAACTTTAATGACATGTAGTAAACATTGAGAAGGCGCAGTGACTCAGGGTTTCTCTATCTTTTAAAGGTAAGTAACCAATAGAGCAGGAGTGCACAACATTTTTTAGTACAGGGGTCACATTGCCCTACTGAACTAATCCCAAGGGCTGCAATTTTTTTTAAAGGGGTAATTACATGAATAAGTCACCAGAAACATATTTGATAAGGATTTGGAGAGTTTCTTTTCAGTTTCTGCTCCAAAAAAATCAGCGTGAACACACGATAACTTAAACTACGTTTTTTGGAGCAGAAATTTGTCAAATCTTCCTCATAATCTCAAATCTCTAAGTTTTGTCACTTTTTATACAGTTATATGAAAAAGTTTGGGCACCCCTATTAATCTTAAGCTTAATGTTTTATAAAAATTGGTGTTTTTGCAACAGCTATTTCAGTTTGATATATGTAATAACTGTTGGACACAGTAATGTTTCTGCCTTGAATTGAGGTTTATTGTACTAACAGAAAATGTGCAATATATAAAACATTAACCTTAAGATTAATAGGGGTGCCCAAACTTTTTCATATAACTGTATTTTAACATAGCCATAAAACATATTATGAATTGCTACATGTGTACAAGATCACTGTCAGCAGAAGAGTGTAGCTCCAGAAACAGCAGGTGAATGCAGCGCCAGAAACACCGTCAATACATGAATGCAGCACTAGAACCACCCTCAGTACATGAATGCAGAACCAGGAAAGGAACACCAAAAATACATGAACACAGTACCAGAACCACTGCTAGTACATGAATGCAATGTCAGAAATACCTTCAGTATATGAATGCAGTGCCAGAAACACTTTCAGTATATTAATGCAGCACCAGAAACACCATCAGTACATGCATACAGCACCAAGCTTAGTACAGCGATCAGTTGTAATGTCAGGTCAGCCCCTTATACATTTGTACTGCATTAACCTACAATTCCCAGTATTTCCTTAACAATGGTAAGGAGATGCTGGGAGTTGTTGTTGCCAGCCATCTTCAGACTGAGGACCATACAGGGACCAAAGATCCCCCTCACACTGCCCTTCTCTATAATACCCCCCTCACTGCCCTTCTCCAAAATACCCCCCACACTGCCCTTCTCCAAAATATCCCCCCATATTGCCTTTCTCCAAAATATCCCTCCTCACTGCCCCTCTGTATAATATCCCCCGCACAGCCCCTCTCCATAATGTCCCCCCTACATACTGCCCCTTTCCATGTCTCCCCCAAACTGCCCCTATCAAAGTCTTCCCCTCCTCCTGGCTATACTATGCTCCTTTTCACAACCCCCCCTAATTGCCCCATAATTTATCAAATTGCTCCATAATATCCCAAATTGCCACATTATGTGCCCTCATAGTAACAACCCTCCCCTCCATCGGCTCCCTCATCTAAAATAACTTGACATTTAATCTTCAGCTCTTCCGTGGAGTGTGGCACCCCAGGGGGTCTGGTTGCCACAGTGGTAGAAATACCATGTCTGAGAGCGAGCATGGATTTTCCTGATCAGGAGCACTGTTGCATGCAACGCCTCCTGCCCCAGTTCAGGGAGGGGAGGAACCTGCCCTTAATAAACTGGATCTGGGGCGGGGTTAGGAGAGTCGAGTCGAGTCAAGTCTAGTCAGAGCAAGGAGCTCTGGAGTCAACACAGGAGCAGAGAGCCAGGGATTGGAGCTGATAGAGCTCATCCTGGCAGAAGACGCAGAGAACCGGACACCGGAGTCCGAGGCTGTGAGGATATCCACATCCAGCAGCAGAAACCACCTGGCAGGGGATTTCAGGTCCTCTGGCCATAGAAAGCCCGGAGGCTCAGTCACACGCAAGGGACCGGCACTGCCATCGAGGAGCGGAAGGTACCAAAGGCCCCAAGTCACCAGCCATACGGGTGAGCACCACACGGTACACTCAGGGACGTGGGCTACTACACGACTACAGCAAGGTAGCCAGGAAGAGTGCAGTCAGATGGGAAGGCCTACACCTCCACCTGGCCAGGGGGACTCTTGTTCGCTCACAGACTGACCAGGCCTCTAATGCTAGCCAGTACTCCCGGCAGGGCCTTCTTCATTACCAACAGAAAAGACCATGAACTGCACTCCATGGACTCTGAGTCATTTCTGCTGCGCCCATGCACCACAACCCTCACCATCTACACACGCTGCCCTGAGGCTATACTCCTCCCGTGGGGAGTTATACTACCCTCTGCTGCGCACCCAACATCAGCCTCAGCGGTCTGCTCTGCAGTGGCGGTTCTCAGTGACCGCAATCCACGGGTGGCATAGTCGGACATTTAAACATTAAAAACCAAATAAACAGATCTGCCACTGGTTTGACCACCCTGAGCCACGGGACCGGGTCGCCGCCATGGAGACTACAAACCCCCAGCATTACACAGAGACCCGGCTCCGGGTATTCCCCCACACACGGACAAGGGGGCGCGTCAACTTTGGCGTAGTCGGCAGGATTTCGTGCCGCAACCACCGGGTACTGTGTGCCTGAAGAAAGACTGTGATACTTACCGTGGTGAAGTTTCCCGCCATCCGCAGCCGTTTTCCCGCCATCTGCAGCCATTTTCCCGCCATTGGGTGCCATTTTTGGGATGCCGCGCGGGAAGAAGAGGGGCGTGGACGGCAAAAGCGCGCGAGAGCTGAAGCCCCGCCTTACGTACTGACACTGCACAAGGTCCTGGAAGGAGCCCAGCGGACGCCGACGTCACCAGCGCGCGACGCAAGGTCCTCGACCCCGACGATCGCCTGCGGAGCCGCGGCCTACGGAGAAGAAGCAACGGAAGGTAGGCCACGGTTAACTAGGGGGGGTGGAAGACACCAGGAATGGAGGGAGCTCCCACCGCCAGCGTGGCTGCTGCCGCAGTGATGCCGTTCACGATGCCGTATATCCCCGGAGCGGCATGATTACCCCAGTACTCAGGGGAGTCGCATACCCTGAGCGACTTTAAAGAAAGACTGAATAGCCTATTCAAAGTATACCCCCTGTCCGAGGAACAAAAAGTGAGCATCCTGATAGGCCAGTTAATCGGAGCAGCCCAAAGAGAAGTGAAGTCCTGGTCAGCCAGGGAAAAGGGGACTGTAAAGGAAATACTGGCCCGTCTAAAGGACACTTTTGATACCCGCACCTCAGCAGAGATCAAGCTAAAATTTTATGGGTGCAAACAGCGGGCACAAGACGGTATACGGGACTATGCTTTGAATTTGCAGGAGGCCCTGAGAGCCATTAAGCAGGCAGACCCTGACAGCATGCGGAATGAGGATAAGCTGTTGACTGAACAGTTCATTGAGGGTCTACAGTCCAGCGCCCACCGAACCCAGTTGCGTGTAATGGCCTTGCAGAACCCTGATTTGGACTTTGCGCAGTTTAAAGACAGAGCCATCCGGGTGCTCCGAGAACCGGCACCAGGTGGCGCTGTTACCCACAGGCGCCCTGCTATCACCTATCACCAGGAGGCGGCGCCCTTGTCTGCAGAGCCTGTGGGAGCTGATGCACAGGCTTTGGACAAAGCCCCGGCTGCAGACTTGCACCATCAGGTCCAAGAGCTGACCAAAAGCGTTGCTGCGCTAACCAGAACTGTGCAGTCTTTACAGGTGTCCCCTCCAGGAAAGATCCAGCTGGCTTCCAGTCCGGAGGACGTCCCTTGGCGCCGACAGAGGAGGATCCCATCGTCCAGAGGATGGCCCAGCGACTGTTACGACCAGGACGGACAACCCATCTGCCGCCGCTGCAACCAACCAGGACATATGGCAAGGTACTGTCATTTAAACGGGCCCAACCTGGGGCAGAGGGCCGACCCCCAGGCATAAGACCATCAGGCCCATCGAGCCGTACGTAGGGGGACGACTGGTCTTGCCTGTGGTGCTGGATGGCATTCCTATGAGTGCACTACTGGACACCGGGTCACAGGTAACCACCATCCCCTATGTGCTTTTTAAGCGGTACTGGAATGACTCAGATATTACCCGCTACCCAGATAACGATTTGAGCATCATCGCCAGCAATGGTCAGCCCGTGCCGCAGGTGGGATTCAAGGAGGTGACCATAAAAATTGGTAAAGTTGAACTGCCAGAGCAAGGACTGATTATTGTGGACATTGCTATTGTGGACATTTCTGCTGCGCCCATGCACCACAACCCTCACCATCTACACAAGCTGCCCTGAGGCTATACTCCTCCCGTGGGGAGTTATACTACCCTCTGCTGCGCACCCAACATCAGCCTCAGCGGTCTGCTCCACAGCGGCGGTTCTCAGTGACCGCAATCCACGGGTGGCGTAGTCGGACATTTAAACATTAAAAACCAAATAAACAGATCTGCCACTGGTTTGACCACCCTGAGCCACGGGACCGGGTCGCGGCCACGGAGACTACAAACCCCCAGCATTACACAGAGACCCGGCTCCGGGTATTCCCCCACACACGGCGCGTCACTTACCAGTGCCCGATGTCTCTTCTGCCTGTGCGGCCCCATCGTTGGCAGCAGTATGATGATGTCAGCACTGTGATGACCTCATCATGCTGCTGCACATGAGGGCCGGGGCTGACAGGCGCTCCTCTGCCCCTGTTCTGGCAACACAGTGTTCAAACGTATTCGCGTCTGAAAGATGTGAATACATTTGAATATGGGAAGAAGGAGTCTACACATTCTGGACAGTGCCTTTGGCGGGCCGAATGTTGTACAGATCTGTCCTAGAGTAAAGAAGTACCAAATATCCCAGTGGAGCCTCTGTCACATATTCTATCAGATTTGCAGCATGCAGTACTACTCTTCTTGTCAAAATGATAGTAACAGCAGAACTTTGACAGAGCACATACGTCAATGAGGGCCATCTTTAAACATACCCTCCCTTTCCTACAGTATACATACAGACTCTAGACTAGTTTCTATTTTACCTCCTCTCCTGATTGCCAGTATAGAAGGAGGATCATGATCCTAATGGTCAGTGGCAGGACACTACAGCAGAGGCAGCGCCAGGACAGACATACTGTAGCTTGGAAGGTTTTAAGGAGAGCTGTCTTCTCGAGCTAACACCTGAGTGCCCTAGTAACAAGCAACCATAGATGTACATAGAAATCATAGACACCCATAGCAAAAGTCTAAATTTGGGGGCTCTCGCCTCCCCCTCCAATTTTTTTTCAGCTGAGTATGCGGAGTCACAGCACATAAGCGCAGTCACATATATCATTGCATATCTTCCAACTTTTTAAGAAAGTTACAGGGACATGTATTGCGGCACGATAACAGAAATAGTGCACCTACTGAAGTTCCCATCTACTATGATACCCCTTTCATGCCCCCTCCCACACACAGTAAGATACAGACACAGTGAAATCCCCCACACAATTTGGTCCCACAGTACCGCCCACATGCACGGTATAATATCCACACAGTGCCCCCAACACTGTGTGATGCCCCCATAGTATGATTCCTTTACAGTGCCCCAACACAGTATGATGTCCCCACAGAGTCCCAAAACAGCAAGATGGCCTCACAGAACCGTAGTATGCACCCTCAGTGCCAGAAACACAGTATGAAGTCCCCCATTGACTCTCACACAGAATGATGCCCCCCAGTGACCCCCTCACTATATGATACCCCGCACACTATATAATACCCCACAGTTGCCAAACACATTATGAAGCCCCACAGTGCCCCCAATGCTCAGTACTGACTGACAAAGTGATGTCAATGTGCCGACGGCACTGAGACTGAGACACAGACTGAATAGTGAATCAGAGCTGACAGCTCTCAGTTCTCCCAGAATATTCAACCACATCTGCATACTGAGAGTAAAGATACTGTTGAACTTGAGACACCAGCATAGGAACGTGCTGTTCTGGGCCTTCCAATGCACGACAGTGCACACCTCATCGTGGCTGCATGTTAGAGGTGCAATGAAAATGCTTGCTGCATACTCAACCATTCTCTTTACTGAGAACCATTCCCCTGAGGTTATGCATGTCCTCCCTCGGGGATACATAGCACAGGTTGAGAACCAGTACACTAGCCAGGGTTATAGGATTGTGGACCACATTACAGTTTTCTTTTTTTTGCATTTAACCTTTCTTTATTGTACAGCGGGTACAGAAAGTATTCAGACCCCTTTACATTTTTCACTCTGTTTCATTGCAGCCATTTGGTAAATTCTAAAAAGTTCATTTTTTTCTCATTAAAGTACACTCTGCACCCCATCTTGACTGAAAAAAAAACAGAAATGTAGAAATTTTTGCAAATTTATTAAAAATGAAAAACTGAAATATCACATGGTCATAAGTATTCAGATCCTTTTCTCAGTATTGAGTAGAAGCACCCTTTTGAGCTAGTACAGCCATGAGTCTTCTTGGGAATGATGCAACAAGTTTTTCACACCTGGATTTGGGGATCCTCTGCCATTCTTCCTTGCAGATCCTCGCCAGTTCCGTCAGGTTGGATGGTGAACGTTGGTGGACAGCCATTTTCAGGTCCCTCCAGAGATGCTCAATTGGGTTTAGGTCAGGGCTCTGGCTGGGCCAGTCAAGAATGGTCACAGAGTTGTTCTGCAGCCATTCCTTTGTTATTTTAGCTGTGTGCTTAGGGTCATTTTCTTGTTGGAAGGTGAACCTTTGGCCAAGTCTGAGGTCCAGAGCACTCTGGAAGAGGTTTTCATCCAGGATATCTCTGTACTTGGCCGCATTCATGTTTCCTTCAATTGAAACCAGTCGTCCTGTCCCTGCAGCTGAAAAACACACCCATAGTATGATGCTGCCACCACCATGTTTCATTGTTGGGATTGTATTGGGCAGGTGATGAGCAGTGCCTGTTTTTCTCCACTCATACAGCTTAGAATTCTCACCAAAAAGTTCTATCTTCGTCTCATCAGACCAGAGAATCTTATTTCTCATAGCCTTCATGTGTTTTTTAGCAAACTCTATGCGGGCTTTCATATGTCTAGCACTGAGGAGAGGCTTCCGTCGGGCCACTCTGCCATAAAGGCCCGACTGGTGGAGGGCTGCAGTGATAGTTCGCTTTGTGGAACTTTCTCCCATCTCCCTACTGCACCTCTGGAGCTCAGCCACAGTGATCTTGGGGTTCTTCTTTACCTCTCTCACCAAGGCTCTTCTCCCACAATTGCTCAGTTTGGCTGGACGGTCAGATCTAGGAAGACTTCTGGTGGTCCCAAACTTCTTCCATTTAAGGATTATGGAGGCCACTGTGCTCTTAGGAATCTTGAGTAATGCAGAAATTCTTTTGTAACCTTGGCCAGATCTGTGCCTTGCCATGATTCTGTCTCTGAGCTCCTTTGGCAGTTCCTTTGAGCCCATGATTCTCATTTGGTCTGACATGCACTGTGAGCTGTGAGGTCTTATATAGACAGGTGTGTGCCTTTCCAAATCAAGTCCTATCAGTTTAGTTAAACACAGCTGGACTCCAATGAAGGAGTAGAACCATCTCAAGGAGGATCACAAGGAAATGGACAGCATGTGACTTAACATATGAGTGTCTGAGCAAAGGGTCTACATACTTATGACCATGTGATATTTCAGTTTCTATTTTTAATAAATTTGCAAAAATGTCAACATTTCTGTTTTTTTTTAGATCAAGATGAGATGCAGAGTGTACTTTAATGAGAAAAACAATGAACTTTTTAGAATTTACCCAATGGCTGCAATGGGAACTGTTAGAGCCGTTGCTGGTATACTGGGACTTACAGACACTAAGAAGAGCTATGCAGCTGCTGTTAAACAGGGACTTACAGACATTAATCTTTTTTCCCCTGAGCTGCAGTGGACTACAATTCCCAGGGACCCTTGTTTCAGTCAGATGACACAGCCTGGAATGATAGAAGGAGAGAGAGTGGATTGGATGAGGAGGGACTTGGGGGAGGGAGCTGGGCAGAAAATGAAAGTAAAAGTTCAGAGGGAAAGGAGCGTGGCAGCCTGCTGTAAAAGACGGAGCGCTGTGGATTTGTATTCCTCTACGCTACAGAGTGTTGCCCTCCCCTCTGAGATACCCGCGCTGCTGGAGAGAGCGCGGCCTTGTCACCCTGTGAAGCAAGTGACATCAAGGACTCGGAGAGTTCTGCCGGCACTCCCTCTGTATAAAGGACTGAATCCTGCCGCTCCCAGCTGGTGTCCAGGGAACCATATGACCATTTGAGACGCACTGTGAGTTCCCTTCTGAGACTTGTGGTTCTACCAGCGATATTTACAGTGAGTACACTACAACCCAGACTATTGACATTAATATTCATCTAAGTGCACCAACGGTTCTAATTTGCGCGCCAACATCCGCGGCAACTGGGCCCCAACGTTTGGACTGAGATAAAGCAAAAAAAAAGGGAAACCTGCTATGTAATATTTGCAGGGTCGGGGTAGAATTAGATTGTGATGTGTATATAACTTTTACAGAGCACCGTTACTTGTATTGTATGTTATTCCTTTAAATCCACCTAATTTCTGCTGCATAGCAATAAACCTGTTAAACAGTTTTACTCCTGTTCCGGGTGAGTGTGTTCTGAGCTGTGGCAGGGGCTTCCCGAATCAGTCCCTGGCAGAAGATAACAGTCCTTCTTCAGTCCCAGAGAGCGCTCCAATCAAGATTCGGGTGGAGGCACTGCGCCCTAGAGAGGTGAGACCCCCCCATAACACCCAGCGTACCGTGGTAGCCCTAAAGGGGTGTTACAGTGGAGGCACTGCTGAGATCCAGAACTAACACAGGAGTATTTACTATGGGGACTTTAACAGAACAAGAAGTGTATTTGTGGTGTGAAGAGATGGATGTTACAACCAAACAAAGCTTTGCAGTGAGTGGTGAGCTCTGTGATGCGTCTGATGAAGAGATACTGAAAATAGTTAACCGACTCACTGAACTTGCCCACCCTAAAGTGGTCGACCACAGGAAGGAAATGGGGGACAGTTACCCACAGCCCTGATCTCAACCGGGCAGGTCTTGAGGAAAGAATACTTCCCATCCATGGTAGCCGTGTCCCCAGAGTATGGTCGACAATGGAAGATCACTTGGCCTACTGAGTCCGAATTTGAGACCCGGCAACAGGAATCAACCACTCAGCCTAGAAAGACTAGTATATGTCCGCCCTCTACTCCACTTAGAGTCAATCCTGAAGAGACAGCGGCCCCTGCTGATGTGCTTATGACAGCTATGGAAAAATTAGTCAGTCAGTTTGCAAAGATGCAGCCAGAAGGGAACTACCGTCGTTTAAGAACTTTCTCGGGTGCCCTCCCCACCCCTGCTGGAGAAGAAGGATATGATACTTGGAGGGATGTCACTTTACAGTGCTTAGAAGAGTGGCAGTGCACTGATGCCATAAAGAAGCAGAGAGTAGTAGAAAGTTTGAAGGGTACTGCTATGGAAGTGGTGCAGGCTGCTTGGCGGAGCAAGCCACTAGCAACTTATCAAGATTATATGAGTGCTTTAGAAGATGCTTTTGGATCCCCTGAAGATGCTACTGATCTACTCTATAAACTCCGTACCACCTACCAACAACCAGATGAGAAGATGTCCGACTATCTATCCCGACTAGATAAGCTGGTTCATAGAATAGTATCTAAAGGTGGAGTCAGCCCTAAAGAAGTTGATCAGTGTCGTCTGGAACAAGTACTCAGAGGAGCTCTCACTCATGATCCAATTGCCCAGCGGATGAGGTCTTGTGATAGGGAGAAGATTCCTGGTTCTTTTCATGAGTTGCTTAAGGAAGTTCGCAAGGAGGAGGTTATTTTGGCCGCAAGAGAGAAGACATCCCCTCGGGTGACTACTGTTGCCCTGAAGCCAGCAGCCGACTGCCGAGAGACAGAACTGTTGAAAGTCATCGAGAAACAGGGGGAGCAGATTACACAATTGTTAAGTGCCCAGGCCAAGACAATACAGCGGCTACAAAGTGCTGCAGAGGTAGCTGAGAAGCAAACCCTGGCTTCAGGAAGAGAGAATGATGACCTCTGTAGAGTGGAGAGTAGGAAACCAGAAGGGTGCTTTGTCTGTGGGAGTCCAGGCTATATAGCTCGTCAGTGTCTGAAGAGGTGGAGCTCAAAGAACTCTTCACATCTTCCCCATCACCCTCAGAGGCAGTCGGGAAACGGGAAAGGGGGCCAGTAGAACCCCATACTGAGCCCCCATCAGCAACTAAGACCTACTCTACCTCCCCATCCAATAGTGCCTCATCGAAAACCTGCCTGAAGGGTTAGTGGGACCAGCCCCACATGTCCCCGCATATATCAATGGTCAACCTTGTTCAGTATTGCTGGATAGCGGATCTCAAGTGTCCATCATCTTCGAAGGATGGTATAAGAGATATTTATCCAATGTGACTCTGGAACCGTTGTCTGGACTCGTGGTGTGGGGACTGAGTGAGCACAGCTACCCCTACCGAGGATACGTGTCCGTGACACTACGATTCCCAAAGACTGTTGTTGGAGTGGATAAAGAGATACCCATCATAGTGCTAATCTGCCCGGAGGCAGAGGCAGATGAGAGACCAACACCTGTCATAGTGGGAACAAATGCCAGCATCTTCCGTACGTTAGCTCAGTGGTGTCGTGAAGTTGGGGGAGAAAATTACTCGCAGACCCTATTCATCCACCCAGTCTGTCTGGAAGCCTATGTGAGGACGGAGGAGGAGAAGAGGGAACTGCAGCCTGAAAGCTTTGACCCTTGTTTTGAAGGAAGTGAGCTGAAAGGAGAAGAGAGGGGGTTGGTCATTGATGGCATGATGATGCGGGGGGCAGCTTTCTCTTTAGGCGAATGGGACATGGGCTCGCCCAAGGAGTAGAGCATCGCATTCGGTTGAAGGATCAAACGCCTTTCCGAGAGAGATCCCGAAGATTGGCCCCTGCGGATATTGAAGATGTCAGGCACCATCTACGCAGTATGTTAGACACAGGAGTCATCATAGAGTCTAGTAGCCCCTATGCTTCCCCCATCGTGATAGCTCGGAAAAAAAATGGAGCTATTCGGATATGTGTGGATTATCGTACCTTGAACAAACGTACGGTTCCTGACCAGTACACTGTGCCCCAAATAGATGAAGCTTTGGATTGCCTGCAAGGGAGCCAATGGTTTTCTGTGTTAGATCTCCGGAGTGGCTACTATCAGATACCCATGTCAAAAGAAGATCAGGAGAAGACCGCTTTTATCTGCCCCATTGGGTTCTTCGAGTTTCAGAGACTGCCTCAAGGATTGACAGGTGCTCCGGCCACTTTTCAGAGATGTATGGACAAAGTAGTGGGGGACATGCACTTACGTGAGGTCCTGATTTATCTAGATGATCTTATTGTTTTTGGGAAGACTCTGAAAGAACACAACCAGCGGTTGTTCAAGGTGCTGGATCGGTTGAAGGAGGCTGGGTTGAAGTTGTCCCTTGACAAGTGCCGAATTTGCTAGACGACCGTGAAATATGTGGGGCACATAGTCAGCAGAGAAGGAATTTCCACCGACCCCGCCAAAGTGGAGGCTGTTGTAAACTGGCCTAAGCCCACCAAACTGAGGGAGCTTAGGTCCTTTTTAGGATTTTGTGGATATTACCGAAGATTTGTACCCCAGTACTCTCGGATTGCGAAGCCATTAACTGCCCTTACCCAGGGGTATCCCCATTCCGGGAGGACAGCCCACTCCTCAAGGTCAGGAAAGAGGGTCTACTTCCGAGTTAATGAACTTTTTGGGAAAAGATGGACACCTGTATGCGATGAGGCATTCGAGAAACTGAAGTCATGTTTGACCCAAACTCCAGTGTTGGCCTATGCAGACCCCAGTAAACCATATGTGTTACATGTAGATGCTTCTCTCGATGGACTACGAGGGATTCTCTACCAGGACCATGATGGCTGTCTGCGTCCCGTTTACTACATTAGTCAAGGATTGACTCCCAGTGAACGCAACTACGCAGCTCACAAACTGGAGTTTCTGGCTCTGGAATGGGCTGTAGTGGACACGCTGCATGACTACCTCTATGGGGTACACTTCGTGGTTCATACCGACAACAATCCATTAACCTACGTGAGAACCACAGCAAAACTGGATGCCACGGGGTACCGGTGGCTTGCCACACTCTCTTTGTACAATTTCAGCTTAAAATATCGACCAGGGATCAGTAACATTGATGCAGACACACTCTCTCGCCTCCTTAGGGAACCCTTAAATGAGGAAGAAGAAGGAGGATGGATAGAGGTCCCTGCCCCTGAGGCGAAGACTCTGTGCCATAGACATCAAACTAATGCCCTCCCTATGCAGTGCTGTGCTAAATTCTTAGGAGTATCCAATGAAGCGCTCCCGTTGTTGTACTGCCGAGTGACAAATGTGAATTCAGACTCTCTCCCTCAACTGACTCTTAATCAAGTCAGAAAGGCGCAGCAGGAGGATCGATCAGTGGGGGTAGTCCAATGGTGGGTTAAGAGGGGCTGGAGGCCTGAAAAGAGTGCATTAAGAACAGAGGAGTCTGTCCTGCTGACTCGGCATCTAGAGTCTCTAGTAGTAAGAAATGGACTACTATACCGGGAGGCAAAGTGCCAGAAGGGAGGAGTCCGCAGTCAGCTGGTGTTACCCACCCGATTTCGGAGCATGGTCATGAAGTCCCTGCATGATGACCATGGACATCTTGGCATCGAAAAGACCAAGAGTCTTGTGGCCGACCGATTTTACTGGCCTCGCATGGAAGCGGATATTGAAGAATACTGCAAATCATGCTCTCGGTGTGTGTTGAGAAAAACCTTGCCTTTGAGAACAGCCCCCCTTGTGAACATTACCAGTGATGGCCCACTTGAGCTAGTGTGCATTGATTTCCTCTCCATCGAGCCTGATGAAAGCAATGTCAGTAATGTGTTAGTGGTCACTGGCCATTTCACCCTATATGCCCAAGCCTACCCCACTAAAGATCAAAGGGCAATTACTGTGGCAAAAACACTATGGGAGAAGTTCTTCGTACATTACGGGCTGCCTGCCTGCATCCATACCGATCAAGGAAGAGATTTCGAAAGTAGACTAATCAAGGAGCTATGCGCTCTATGTGGGATCAAGAAATCCAGAACCACACCATGTCACCCCCAAGGGGACCCTCAACCTGAGAAATTCAATCATACCCTTCTGAACATGTTAGGCACGTTGGATCCCAGGAAGAAGGGACACTGGAGCAGGCATGTGAGCCAGTTGGTTCATGCCTACAATTGCACCACAAATGAGTCAACTGGATACTTTCCTTATTTCCTCATGTTTGGCAGAAAAGCCCGGCTACCAGTGGATATTAGTTTTGGGACATCCATTGACCGTTCTAATGGGAAGACCTACTTAAAATATGTGTCCCAGCTAAAAGAAGATTTGACAAAAGCTTACAGATTGGCAGAGCAGGCCTCTGGTCGGTCAGGGAAGCGCAATAAGACTCGCTACGACTGTAGAGTTCGAGAACAAGTTTTACTGCCAAGAGATAGAGTCCTTATTCAACTTCTGGGCCTTCCTGGGAAGCACAAGCTTGCTGATCGGTGGTGTCCTGACCCTTATGGGGTGATGGAGAAGCTGCCCGGTGTCCCGGCCTACAGAGTGAAGCCCGAGAAAAGGGGCGGAGCTGTCAAAACCTATCATCGACACCATCTGTTGACTGTGGGAAAAAACATCCCTTTACCCCCATTGCCAGCTCAAGGAGGTCATACAACCCTTCCGTGCAATAGGAGAAGTCGTAGGTGTCAAAAACCACCCCAGCCTGGGGTTGCCTCGGGAGGAAGTGACAGCGAGTCTGGGGATGAATGGGGACCCGACGGTCAATGGAGCTACAGGTGGACCGAGGACCCAGGCCCCATGGGCACGGACCCTGTAAACCAGACTCCTGAAGTGGAAACAAAGAAAAAGGACATTTGTCAGGAGGCGAGTGAACTCTGCCCACAATTGGGGGAAAGTTCAGAAGAGGGACATTTATTGTTCTTGAGAGACAAGAGTCTGGGGCTGAGGAGGGGGCCCCCTCAGTACACACTCGTCCCAAACGGGACAATAGGCCGCCCATGATGTTGACCTCTGATAGAATGGGACATACCACTGAGGTCCCCAGGCTGATACACCCTAATTCAAATTCTGTTTGGCCTTATTTCTCTGTATCTCCCATGTGTCCAGGAGGTGGTTTGTGTGCATGTAAATTTGGTGTTAGTCAGGATGCCTTAACCCCCATTCATGTTTCAGGTGGTGAGTCCTCATGTCGCGATGGGACACTTTCAATGGCTCACCAGGGGGAGAATGTAACACCTGCACTGGGAACTGTTAGAGCCGTTGCTGGTATACTGGGACTTACAGACACTAAGAAGAGCTATGCAGCTGCTGTTAAACAGGGACCTACAGACATTAATCGTTTTTCCCCTGAGCTGCAGTGGACTACAATTCCCAGGGACCCTTGTTTCAGTCAGATGACACAGCCTGGAAGGATAGAAGGAGAGAGAGTGGATTGGATGAGGAGGGACTTGCGGGAGGGAGCTGGGCAGAAAGTGAAAGTAAAAGTTCAGAGGGAAAGTAGCGTGGCAGCTTGCTGTGAGGGACGGAGCGGTGTGGATCTGCATTCCTCTATGCTGCCGAGTGTGGCGGCTCCCTCTGAGATACCCGCGCTGCTGGAGAAAGCGTGGCCTTGTCACCCTGTGAAGCAAGTGACATCAAGGACTCGGAGAGTTCTGCTGGCACTCCCACCATATAAAGGCCTGAATCCTGCCGCCCCCAGCTGGTGTCCAGGGAACCATACGACCGTTTGAGACGCACCGTGAGTGCCCTTCTGAGACTTGTGGTTCTACCAGCGATATTTACAGTGAGTACACTACAACCCAGACTATTGACATTAATATTCATCTAAGTGCACCAACGGTTCTAATTTGCGCGCCAACATCCGCGGCAACTGGGCCCCAACGTTTGGACTGAGTTAAAGCGAAAAAAGGGAAACCTGCTACGTAATATTTGCAGGGTCGGGGTAAAATTAGATTGTGATGTGTATATGACTTTTACAGAGCACCGTTACTTGTATTGAATGTTATTCCTTTAAATCCACCTCATTTCTGCTGCATAGCAATAAACCTGTTAAACAGTTTTACTCCAGTTCCGGGTGAGTGTGTACTGAGCTGTGGCAGGGGCTTCCCGAATCAGTCCCTGGCAGAAGATAACAGTCCTTCTGCAGTCCCAGAGAGAGCTCCAATCAAGATTCGGGTGGAGGCACTGCGCCCTAGAGAGGTGAGACCCCCCATAACACCCAGCGTACCATGGTAGCCCTAAAGGGGTGTTACATACATATGATGTATTATTACAACTGAAGAATAAAAATTATTGTGTAAATATAAGCAAATAATTCTTCATATCAGGCAGATTAGGATGCGGTAACAATCCACATAGATTCTAAAAATGTACACTAAAATGTCGGCTATTTGTAGAGTCCCTAAACAATGGGGCCCCTATGTATTTGATGTGTCTGTATTTGTAACTGTTATGATGAACCTTGGTATCTTCTTACCTCCTCATCAGATATCCCGTAGATAGAGATGCAGCTGCTTTCACTCATTGCTTGCTCCTGTTGTATAAGTTCTGCATCTCCAGATCCTCCTGGTTCTGGGTTTGAAGGATGTAAAGTTACCCAGCTCTGGATGTGTCTTGTTATAGTCATGAATGAATTCAAATGATTCTGTTAAGACAAGTAGATTTCATCTATTCAGAGTGGATTTCATTGGTTGTGTTCACTTCTATCCACACGGCTAAAGTGGGTATCTTATCTCGTGGAATTTGGTCTCCTGTATATCTTTCCATACTACACTATTTGTCAGGATTTTATGTAATAATTCTCATGATTGGTTTATTGCAGAAGAGCATTTCTACTTATCCACTGGGATATACAGTATAACACATTGTTTGGTGTCATCACTGATCTCAATGTTCTTGAAAAAGAAAATTAAAGTGGATCTGTCACCAAATTTCATAATGACCACATAATAGTGATATTAAAGTCCAGCTATTGAGTAGGAGAGTTCATAAGTCCCAGTGTACTCTGTCCACCCAGCCTAACTGACAGCTGCAGTTTGTGCTGAGTAGTCTGAGATCTCAGCAGCAGGGAGGAGGGTCTTTGAAGAGCTGTCAATCAGACTAGCTGGGTAGAGAGTAGAGTTTAAAAAAGATAAGTGGTCTGAATTTGGATATACTAGATATTTTTTTCCCAGACATATGTTGGGGTATAGTTGGTGGTCCCCCATGTGCATGAGACTGTCAGCCAATCATTCCAATATCTGTGGCTTTGGTTGATGTTAGTCTATTGTATATGGAAAGTTAAAGAATGTCTCTATCCCTGGAGGACCTGCCCTGACCTGCATTAAACAGACTGCTTTCAGTTGTATAAGATCAATCATCGTCTCCTGATTCTCTCTGTATTGTGAACTTGAGATCAAAAACAAAACTATTACCAGAATATTTTACATGCTTAGCCTGCACTTAGGTTATCCCTTACTGTTATTCCATGAGTGGCAAAACAGGACTAGAAATCCATGTTGACTTTCACAAGGGCAATGATAATATTTCCTTTCATGGAAAATATCAGCATGTATTGAAAATGCATAGTGTAGTCTAGACGTAATATGGATATACAGTAAACAGAGGAGTCTGTAAAGGTTATGAACCACACCAACATAGCAGATACTAGTGATCATTCATTCACAGGCCAATACTTAGTAAATGCTAAAAAGAAACATTCCAGTTATTACATTTAATGTATAAACATCTGATTCTGTAGATACTAGCATAATACAGTAAATAGTACTCACCAGTTTTGGATTCCAAGCAAACTTTGCACGATTTGTGAAATGTCCTAAGCCTTGTGCAGAGTGCCAAAGCAGAGCAGGGGTCTGTTAGAAAATGTGCCAGACAGTCTAATCCGAGTCAGGTGAGTAACCCTCCCTTTACTGCGGAGGAAACTACTTCTAAAGTTTTAATCATGTTTTGTTTTCGAATGTGTATTACCGTGGTGATCTTTGTATTTCTCATATAGCCCTTTGCCATTTTCTACATTATTGTGTGATTACAGGTAACTACATGTTCAGTAAAGTAGTTAGTTGTACAAACATTCATTCAACTTTAAATTGTTCTATGCATTGCTATTTACATACACACACACACATATATTGTAAGGTTGCAGCCAGACAAGTCCTGGATGGAGTGTATTTGTCACAGAGGTACCTAACCTCGGTGATGTGAAACCCAGAGAGCAGGCTCCAGGATTCATACTGCGGAGAGCTTTTTTTAATGGGCCCAGAGTTTCAGTCCGGGTTTTAGGAACGGCCACTAGAGCAGAGTGGGACTGGCCGTTCCCATAACTCCTGTTCCAGGCATTGGAATGACCTATTTACGGGAATCCAGCTGCCTCATTCACTGTTTGGGTATGGAAAGTGTAAAGACCTTACTGCGGTTCAGTCTCAGACAGACAGAAAGCCTGGACTATAGTTTATACAGGTGAGCCCGCATTATTGGACTTTATATTGCTGTTTGGACTATTTTCTGGAGGTTTATGACCTGTAATAAACCTTCCCGTTTGCCATAAAGTCTTTGTGCCTGTGTATACCTGAAGTGCAGCCAGGAAGCAAGTGAATCCCTACAATTGGTGTTCGGAGTGCAGACAGAAATTCTAGAGAAGATAGGTGATTCCTGGGTGGAAACTGTATGTCCTACATGGAGGCAACTGCAGCAGTGCATGCGCGGTCGGACAAAATGAAGAAACTTGTCAAGCAGCTGGTCCAGATCAATATCCAGCAGCAGCAGGAATATTAGCGATGGCAGCAACAGCAGACCCAGCAGGAGACCAACAAATCCCTGATGCTCCAGTTCCAGCAACAGGAGCAACAATTACAGCAGCAGCGGCACAAGCAGCAGATGGAATTCCTGGCAGACGCTGTCTGCAGCTGGGAAACCTCACCTTCCCGAAACCGAAGTCCCAGATGAGGAAGTTGGTAAGAGGGGCATTGCAGAAAATTACTCCAGGTGAGGACGTCAAGGCTTTCCTGACATTGTTCGAGAGGATAGCGGACTGAGAGAAACAGCTTCTGGAGCAGTGGGCGGCGGTGGCTCTTAAAAGCATGAGGTAACTCCAGACGAAATGATGCTGGGTTAATGATGGAGGTTATTTTATAGGGAGCAATAAATCTAGGTCCCAGCTTCCAGGAAGAAACCTTCAACTTGATATTCCTTGTAGATAACCACACAAAATCAGTCACACTTAGGTCCGGACCTGGCAAGAGTTTCCTGTCAGCCATACGTTTGTATCTGTCTCTCATGATTTTCAAATTACTCTGAACCCCCCGCCACACAGAAGAGAGTGATGAAGCAAAACGCTCCTTCTCGGGTACTCCTGAAGCCCCTCCACCACTAAAGGTACCAAACTGTGGATGAAAACCGTATGCACCAAAGAAAGGTGACCTGCCAGTAGACTCTTGGTGATGATTTTTTATAGCAAACTCGGCCAACAGTAAGTAAGATGCCCAATCCTCCTGGTTCTTGGAGACGAAACACCTGAGGTAAGTCTCCAAATTCTGATTTATGCGCTCGGTCTGTCCATTTGACTGAAGATGGAAGGCAAAAGAAAACGACAACTGCACCCCCAGTCAAGTACAGAAAGTTTTCCAGAATTTAGAAACAAACTGGGTCACCCAATCTGACACCACATCAGAAGGAACTCTGTGAAGCTTCACAATCTCATTAATGAATACCCAAGCAAGAGTCTTGGCATTCGGAAGTGCTGGTAATGCGATGAAATGTACCATTTTACTGAACCTATCTACAACCACCAGAACCACAGTCTTGCCTGCAGATACCGGTAGGTCAGTAATAAAATCCATGGACAAGTGTGTCCATGGTCTGCTAGGAATAGGCAGCGGCAGAAGAGAACCAGATGAACGGGCATGCTCTACTTTACAACGTGTGCAAATACTGCAAGCAGACACATGTTCAACCACATCCTGATGCAACCCTGGCCACCAAAAACGACGAGAAAGGAGGTCTGCAGTTACCTTACTACCTGGATGACCAGCAAGCACAGGGTTGTGATGTTCCCCAATTACGGCGCAGATTAGATGGTACAAATAACCTGAGCCTCCAACACCTCCCCCTCCAGGTCTGGGCACAAGACCAAAATGACTACCCCCTTCTGCTAAATAGGGGCAGGGTTCTCATGGTCACTACCACCAGGGAAGCTCCGGGATAAAGTATCAGCCTTAATGTTTTTAACACCTGGACAGAAAGTGACTACAAAATTGAACCTAGTTAAAAAACAGACACCACCTAGCCTGTCTAGGGTTGAGACGTTTAGCAGACTGAAGATATGACAGGTTCTTATGGTCCGTGATAACAATAATAGGCTGGACTGCCCCCTCCAACCAATGTCGCCATTCTTTGAAAGCCAATTTAATTGCCAAAAGCTCCCTATTACCCACGTCATAATTTTTCTCAACCGAGGACAACTTTTTGGAAGAGAAAGCGCATAGACGCCATTTACCAGAGGACGGACTCTGAGACAACACAGTCCCAACCCTCACCTCCGACGCATCAACTTCTACGATGAAAGGTTGAGAAACATCGGGTTGACTGAGTAAAGGTGCTGTGGCAAAACATCTCTTTAAAGAGGAGAAAGCCTGCTGGGCGGCATTCGACCATTTAGAGAAATCTGACCCCTTTCTTGTCATGTCAGTGACAATTAGTGAATAATTTTGGATACATTTCTGGTAAAAATTAGTAAAGCCCAGAAAGCGCTGTAATTCCTTCAGGTTCTCGGGATGGTCCCAATCAAGTACAGCACGGATCTTTTCCGGATCCATCCGAAAACCCGACGATGATAACAGGTACCCCAAAAATTGCACCTCATGGACAGCGAAAACACATTTCTCTAGTTTGGCATATAGTTTGTTATCTCTTAAAATCTGTAGTAACTGTTTAACATGATCCTGATGTGTCTCTAAATCAGCTGAGTAAACCAAAATATCATACACATAGACCACCACAAACCTGCCCACTAAATGGTGGAAAATATCGTTTATGAAATGCTGGAAAACCGCATGTGCATCGGTGAGATCAAAAGGCATATCCGAACTCTCGAAAATGCACCTAGGGGTATTGAAAGCCATTTTCCATTCATCCCCCTCTCTGATTCTGACCAGATTATAGGCTCCCCTTAAATCCAACTTGGAGAACACTTTAGCTCCCACAACCCGGAATCAGAGGAAGAGGATAAGGATCTCGGATGGTAATTTGATTAAATTCCCGGAAATCTAAACAGGGACGGAGACCCCCATCTTTTTTATTAACGAAGAAGAACCCTGCCACCACGGGCGAAGATGAGGGTCTGATATGTCCCTTCTCCTGACTCTCAGCAATGAAATCCTTCATGGCTTGTCTCTTAGGGCCAGAAACATAATACAGTCTGGACTTGGGTAGTTTAGCTCCGAGAATTACGTTAATAGGACAGTCAAATGCACGATGAGGAGGCAAATCCTGACACCCCTTCTCAGAAAATACATCCTCAAAACCAGACAAAAATGCAGGTAAGGTCTCCGTAGAGACCACATAAAGGGAAATGTTTAAGCAGTTTTCATGACAGTAATCGGCCCATTCAACAATTTCCCTGGATTTCCAATCCACTACTGGATTGTGTTTTACCAACCAGGGTAAACCCAGTTCAACTGGAGTGGGAAGGCCCTTCAGGACATAACAAGGAATTACTTCATAATGAAGGGGCCCCACCCTCAGTCTTATATCATGTACAATCTGTGTCAGACATCTCTGTGAAAGTGGCCCTGAGTCTATGACATAAATAGGGATGGGCTTAGTTAACATACAGCAAATAAGCTCATGCGTTCTCACAAACTCAGCATCAACCATGCTGACTCCAGTTCCACTGTCTAAAAACACAGAAATTTTCTCAGTCCTGCTCTCTAGCACTACCTCTGCCGTCAGGACAAACCGAGAACTGCATGTAGAAAACAAACACACCCCATGATTATCCAACCCCACACTACCAAGGGTCAATCGAGTTCCAGATGTTGCTTTTTGCTTAGGAACCGTGGGACAGACCCCAATAAAATGTCCCTTTTTACATCAAAAAAACATACCCCCTTTCTCTTGCAGAATTCAGGGGAAATATGTGACGCAATAGCTCTCCCTAACTGCATGGGTTCCTCCAAATCCATAAGTACAGATTCACCCCCAGACGGCCTCCCCAGCAATGGGGCTCTGCCCCAAAAAGGGTGCTCAGGAGAAGGTGGTCTCACCCTCCTATCCCGAATGCGTCTACCTACATGTATAGTTAATGACATGGCAGCCTCCAAGGACCCAGGGGTTTCGTAAAGTGCCAAGACATCCTTCAACCTTTCTGAAATACCCTGACAAAATTGGCTTCTAAGAGTCGGGTCATTCCTCTTGGTATTGGTTGCCCATCAACGGAATTTGGAACTATAAGTCTCCACTAACCTATCCCCCTGCTGAAGGCGACGCAGCCTGGATTCAGCCAAGGAGATTCGGTCACGATCATCATAGATGAGGGCCAGAGCCCCAAAAAATTCATCAACTGATCGGAAGCAAGCAGAGCCCTGTGGCAAAGAGAAAGCCCAGGATTGAGGATCTCCTTGTAACAGTGAGATCACAATCCCCACTCGCTGCTCCTCATCTCCAGAGGCGTAGGGTTGCAGCTTAAAGTACAATTTACAAGCTCCTTCAAACACAAAAAAACTTGTCTCTACCTCCTGAAAACCTGTCCAGGAAGGCAATTTTGGGCTCAAGCTGGACCGGCCTACCTGCAGAGTCCCCAACTTTAGTAATCTGCGGCCGCTGCAGTTGCTGCTGAACAGCTGATCGAAGGTCAGTTACCTCCAGTGATAAACTCCGAAGCTGCTCTGCCAGCACCGAAACGGGATCCATAACAACACAGAAAAAAAAAACACACAAGGGAAAAAGGGAGTGGAGACCCCTAAACAGCTCAAACGACAAACCCTGACTCCCCTAAGGACACTATATAGGTTCTGCACCTATCGCCGAGGAGGAAATCTAGCCCTAGCTGACCCTAAAGCTAGGCCCTAGGTAGGGAGGGGGAGGGGTGAGCACTAATCAGCCCCACTGCAAACTAAAGTACACATAAGGGAAACAAACAAGGAAATACACTTAGCTTCAAGGTGGCACCAGAGAGAAAACGGCAACAATCCAAAAAGGAACTCCAAGAAAATTCTAGCCGACTACTAGAATTCCAGGCCTGAATAGAATCAGAACATGCTATCACCAGCAACTCTCTGGAGAAACTGAGTGTATTTAAGGATACAGCAAGGGCATGCTAATTAGCAGTAGAAGGTGAGGATCACCGCTGAGTCCTAAAGTTATAATCCCCAAGCAAGTTTTTGACAATAATGTTCATCCAGGCCAAATGCGCTCCCAAGAAGCCAGTGAATATTGTGGGTATATATTCTACAAACGATCTTTATCTCTCAAGTAAATACAACGCGTTTCAACAAGATTATGTCTTCCTCAGGTATATTCTCAGAAATTTTTAAGATACAACTGCTTATTAAAGGAAGCAAAAGCACAGTTTTGTGTGGGGGATGTGTTCCACACAAAGCCGACACACCCATTCCCTTAGACATCAGTAATACTATAAAATCCAATTCATCAATCCACAAAAAGTCTTAAAAGTATAAAATATACTAGTTCATAACGCTTATGTTATGTTAAATACTTTGTTAAAAGTATTCACTGCCTTCTTGGGAGCGCATTTGGCCTGGATAAACATTATTGTCAAAATCTCTTTCCTATGATAACCCGAGCAGGGCTATCGAATAGCCACCAGGTGTATGCAGCAAACCAACTAAAAGGAGAAAATCTCTTTCTTTGTGATCCTTAGGGATCAGTAAGCTGAATTGAAAGACCAAATAAAGGTGAGTGCAAAAGACCATTATAAATATTCATATTACCGCTATTTACTACACTTAGATTGGTGCGCTCTCTGTCTTCCTTTCTCTCTTTTTTGCGGTGATATAATCCCCAAGCAAGGTGAGGATCACCACTGGGTCCTAAAGCGAGAGGGATCATGAAAGGATCAGGAAGATATTTGCAAGGCCAAACACAGCGACCTTCTACAGCCAGACCCCGTATGACTGTCTGTCAAACCTGACACACCCGTGCCAGCCTGGTGGAGAGGTACTTGGTGATTGAGCATTCCCTGGGTAGTCAAGGGGGTCTAAGATCACCTTACTGGGTTTATAAAGGGGAACAAACACCCAAAAGAAGGTGACTCAATCCGCACATGTGGGGAGTCTAAAATCCCGGGAGGCATCTGAGCCGCTGCAGAGGGATCCATCCAACACCGTTGTCTGCTGGAGGTGTCATGCCCTAGGTCATATAGCTGCCTGGTGCCCCATGATCTAAAAGCCCATGGACTACAGCATAGGCCGGCGCTGCTCCTTCTTCGCCTACCCTACCCGCACTGCTGTTCCTCATCCTGGCGAGGGGCACTAGGTTATCAGGTATCTGTAAACAGGGTGAAAATGACTGAACGTATGGACTCTGGGAGTTTAGTGACCCTAGTAAGGGCCACTCTTTCGCATGTGCTTGTCACTGGGAAGGTGGTGGGCGTCAGGTATATACATAGGGATGCCTGTCATGCAAGATGTGGTCCTTTGTTGGGTGAAGAGAGTGGGGCATCAAAATGCACTGCTCGTCTGTCAGAATAATCTACCAGAGGAATCCAAGTCGATGTAATAATGAAATAGACTTTATTTCTACGCGTTTCGTGGTGATCACACCACTTCCTCAGGACAGTCTATACACATACACATACAGGGTCTGTTATTTATAGCGAAAGAATGCACATGGAGACGCCTCCCTTCAAAAAAACGCCGCAACCAGTGGGCGGGGAATCAGACTAAATGCATGTATACACCGTAAAGCACACACAAAACAATCATAAAGCATAATGGAATATATCACTTAAAAACATTACTCATACATTTAAAAATATAAATGCAGAATTTAAAAAAAATATATATATATTAAAAAGGTAATTAAATGAATAAATACATTTTACAAGCTGGAGGAGTGCTTGAACCTATGATGTTGACCCATTTGCTCTTTGTCAGGACACTGCTGCTGCTGCTGTCTTTAACCATTGAGCCATGGATGATTTTGATTTGATCTCTTTATTTGGTGATAGTTTCACAAGAATCTATGAGATAAAAAAAAAATAATAATTGATAAAAGAAGCTCCAAAGCTCTTAGACTAGTTTAAAAGAAGGAATGTTCAATATTAAGAGGAATTGAGGTTACTGTGTGGGATAATGAAAGTGATCCCTATTAACCATGTCTCCCATGAGACCTCCATCCAAGTCCAGACTCTTAACAGGAAAGAGATCTTCTGGATTCATAAGTTGAACACTATAAATCCACATGGACTCAACGAAACAACAGATTTGTTCAATTTATTGAGATATATCTATGGATTCTTCTTTGTTCCTCTGTACAACCCACCTCCTTTTTCTCTGTATTTTGTAATGATGAATGTTACGGACAAACATCCTCTCCTTTTATGAAGGGGTTTCATCCCTTCATTGTGGTTTGTCTTTGCTTCCTTTTTTCTAACCCCCATTTTTTCCATCAGTTTTGACCTACGTGATTTTTATAGGGATCACCTTCGGCATCCCACACAGTAACTGCAATTCCTCTTAATATTGAACATTCCTTCTATTAAACTACCGTAGTCTAAGAGCTTTGAAGCTTCTTTTATTCACTATTATTATTATTATTTATTTATTTATTTTTTATCTCATAGATTCTTGTGAAACTATCACCAAATAAAGAGATCAAATCAAATTCACCCATGGCTCAATGGTTAAAGACAGCAGCAGCAATGTCCTGACAAAGCGCGAGATGGGTCAACATCATAGGTTCAAGAACTCCCCTAGCTTGTAAAATTTATTTATTCTATTAACTACCTTTTTAATATATACATTTTTTAAAAAATTCGACATTTATATTTTTAAATGTATGAGTAATGTTTTTAAGTGATACACCTCATTATGCTTTATGATTGTTTTGTGTGTGCTTTACGGTGTATACGTGCGTTTAGTCTGATTCCCCGCCCACTGGTTGCGGCGTTTTTTTGAAGGGAGGCGTCTCCATGTGCATTCTTTCGCTATAAATAACAGACCCTGTATGTGTATGTGTATAGACTGTCCTGAGGAAGTGGTGTGATCACCACGAAACGCGTAGAAATAAAGTCTATTTCATCATTACATCGACTTGGATTCCTCTGGTAGATTATTCTGACAGGCGAGCAGCGCATTTTGATGCCCCACTCTCTTCACCCAACAAAGGATCATTGCTTCGGGGTTTGCAGCAGCCGCCAATGCTAAGTACAGTGGTTGTGTCTCACACAACCCTAATAGGTGAGTGAATTTGAATTATCTTTCACGAATATTCCTTTTATCTCGGATAAGACCCTATGTGCGCTCTATATTCCTTCTAGTTATGCAAGATGTGGGAAAGACTTAGTGCAACACAAAGGGAAGAGGGAAAGGGAGCCCAGACTCTAGGGAAAGGGGGGAGTGGAGACCTCCTAGGCTGGTCTAGTGTCACCCTGTCTCCCCTGACGACCCTATATTGGTTCTTCACCAATCGCCGCACGCGTGCCTCGCCCTGTCTTTCCCTGGCATATGGCTGAGGCTAGGGAATGGAGGAGATGAGCACTAGACGATCCCCACTGAACACTAAAGACAACAAGGGAGGACAAACAGGGGGAAATTGCTTAGCTTTAGATGACTTCAGACAAATGCACACACGTCATCAAGCTCCAGAAAGGAAGAAGTACTGCTCTTGCTAAAGCCTTCACAAGGAGTAATGAATAATGCCAGCACCTCCCTCTAGAACACAGCAGGTATTTATACACCTAGGCCAGGGTGTTAATTAGTAAGGAATGTAGCTGCTGGGTCCTAGAGACAGCCTCTAAGATGTCTGTAATGCCAAACGTAGAGATCTCCTGCAACCCACTGCAGGGCGACTGTCTGTCACTTCTGGCCCACCTGTATCAGTACTCCCCCTTCCTCTACGAGTGGCCTCTGGACACCCAGGACCAGGCTTCTCAGGATAAGAGGTGTGAAATGAACGAACCAACCTGGGAGCGTTCTCCTCTGATGCTGAAACCCACATCCTCTCCTCTTGACCATAGCCTTTCCAGTGCACCAAGTATTGTAGAGAATGACGTTGGAGACGAGAATCTACAATCCTTGAAATCTTGAACTCCAGGTTACCATCAACCATTACTGGGGGCGGTGTTAGAGGTGAGATCTCAAGAGGTTCAACATACTTCTTGAGTAAGGACCTATGGAACACGTTGTGGACCTTAAGGGCCTGAGGAAGTTCAGGAGAAAACGTTGCTGGATTAATGATGGCGGTTATTTTATAGGGACCAATAAACCTAGGTCCCAGCTTCCAAGAAGGAACTTTCAATCTTATATTCCTGGTAGACAACCACACAAAGTCATTCACATTCAGGTCCGGACCTAGCAAGCGTTTTTTGTCAGCCATACTTTTATACCTGCCTCTCATGATCTTTAAATTACTCAAAACACCCTGCCATACTGAGGAGAGCGACGAAGCAAACTGTTCCTCCTCAGGAACTCCTGAATCTCCTCCCCCACTAAAGGTACCAAACTGTGGGTGATAACCTATGCACCCAAGAACGGTGACCTGCTAGTGGATTCTTGACGATGATTATTAATGGCAAATTCTGCCAGGGGTAAGTAAGATGCCCAATCCTCCTGATTTTCAGAGATGAAACACATGAGGTAGATCTCCAAATTCTGATTGACATGCTCAGTCTGTCCATTTGATTGAGGCTGGAAGGCAGAGGAAAAGGACAGCTGCACTCCCTGTCGAGAACAGAATGCCTTCCAGAACATGGAAACAAACTGGGTCTCCCGATCTGACACCACATCAAAGGGAACCCCGTGAAGCTTCACAATCTCATTTATAAACACCTGAGCAAGTGTCTTGGCATTTGGAAGTGCAGGCAATGCGACAAAGTGAACCATTTTACTGAACCTATCTACTACCACCAAACCACCATTTTGCCTGCAGAAACTGGTAGGTATTATTATTTATTATTATAGCGCCATTCATTCCATGGCGCTTTACATGTGGAAGAGGGGTATACATAGCGAAAGCAATTACAATAATCTTGAACAAAATGTGATGGCGACTGGTACAGGAGGAGCGAGGACCCTGCCTGCGTGGGTTCACAATCTACAAGGTCAGTAATAAAATCCATGGACAAGTGTGTCCATGGCCTACTAGGGATAGGTAGCGGAAGAAAAGTACCAGACAGACGGGTATGCGAAACCTTAGAACGCGTGCAAATACTACAAGCAGCTACGTGTTCAATCACATCCCGATGCAACTACGGCCACCAAAAACGTCAAGAGAGGAGGTCCGCGGTTGTCTTACCACCTGGATGCCCAGCAAGCACAGAGTTATGATGTTCCTTAATTACTTTGCGGCGCAAATCAGATGGTACAAATAACCTTCCTTAGCCTCCTGAGCCTCCAACACCTCACCCTCCAGTTCAGGATACAGTGCCAAAATGATTACCCCTTTCTGTAATATCAGGGCAGGATTCTCATGGTCACCACCATCAGGGAAGCTCCGGGACAAAACATCAGCCTTGACATTTTTGACCCCTGGACTGAAAGTGACAACAAAATTGAACCTATTAAAAAACAGAGACCATTTGGCTTGCCTAGGGTTGAGACGTTTAGCTGACTGGAGATATGACAGGTTCTTATCGTCAGTAATAACAGTAATAGGATGGACAGGGGTCTGCAACCAATGTCGCCAACCAATGTCGCCATTCTTCGAACACCAATTTGATCAACAAAAGTTCCCTATTACCCATGTAATAATTTCTCTTAGCTGAAGACAATTTTTTAGAAAAGAAGGCGCATGGACGCCATTTACCAGGGGACGGACGCATCAACCTCAACAATAAAGGGTTGGGAAACATTGGCTGACTGAGTATAGGTGCAGTGGCAAAATGATTCTTTAAGGAAGAAAAAGCCTGGAGGGAAGCATCCAATCATTTGAAAAAATCAGACCCCTTCTTAGTCATATCAGTAAGGGGTTTCACAATTACAGAGTAATTTTGGATACATTTCCGGTAAAAATTAGTAAAGCCCAGAAAACGTTGTAGAGCCTTCAGGTTCTCGGGACTTCCCCAATCAAGGACTGCATGGATCTTCTCCGGATCCATCTGAAAACCCGAAGATGACAAGTACCCCAAAAACTGCACCTCCTGAACAGCGAAAACACATTTTTCTAGTTTGGCATAAAGTTTGTTATCACTTAAAAATATCTGGAGCACCTGCTTAACATGCCCCCAATGTATCTCAAAATTAGGTAAGTAAACAAAAATATCATCCAGATAGACCACCACAAACCTCCCCACCAAATGATGGAAAATATCATTTATGAAATGCTGGAATACCGCAGATGCGTTGGTCAGACCAAAAGGCATAACCAGACTCTCGAAATGTCCTTCCAGGGTATTGAATGCTATTTTCCATTCGTCCCCTTCTCTGATTCTAACCAGATTGTAGGCTCCCCTTAAATCCAGCTTGGAGAATACCTTAGCTCCTACAACCTGGCTGAACAAATCAGGAATCAGAGGAAGAGGGTATGGATCACGGATGGTTATTTGATTTAATTCCTGGAAATCTAAACAGGGACGTAGACCGCCATCTTTTTTCTTCACAAAGAAGAACCCTGCCGCCACGGGCGAAAATGAGGGTCTGATATGTCCCTTCTCCAGACTTTCCGCAATGAAATCCTTCATGGCTTGTCTCTCAGGGCCAGAAAGGTTATACAGTCTGGACTACGGTAGTTTAGCTCTGGGGGTCAAGCTAATAGGACAGTCATAAGCACGTTGAGGAGGCAAATCCTGACACCCCCTCTCAGAAAAAACATTCTCAAAACCAGACAGAAAAGCAGGTAATATTTCTGTAGAGACAGTAGCAAGGGAAATATTTAAGCAGTTCTCATGGCAGTAATCTCCCCATTCAATAATCTCCCCGGTTTGCCAATCCACCAACGGATTATGTTTAACAAGTCAAGGAATACCCAAAACAATAGATGTGGGAAGATTGTCCAGGATATAGCAAGGGATTATTTCTCAATGAACTGACCCCACCCTCAGTTTTACATTATGTACAATCTGAGTAAATGCTTTCTGTGCAAGTGGCGCCGAGTCAATGGCAAAGATGGAAATAAGTTCAGCTAAAGCACAGCAAACAAGACCATGAGTTTTCACAAACTCAGCATCAACCATGCTGACTTTGGCTCCACTGTCAACAAACACAGAAATTTTCTTGGTTTTGCTCTCTAGCACCACCTCTGCTGACAGGACAAACCGGGAACTGCAGGTTGGTAACAAATGAATCCCTTGTTTATCCAACTCCAGACTACCAAGAGTTAATCGAGTCTCCTTTTGTTTAGGAATTGAAGGACAGCTCCCAACAAAATGTCCCTTCTTCTCACAAAAAAAAAACATACGCCTTTTTTCCTGCGAATCTCTGGAGAGATGTATAATGTAGAAACACCCCCTAACTGCATGGATTCCTCCACCTTCCCAGTACTGGCTCAACCCCAGACCGCTCCTCCAGCAGAGGTACACAACCCCGACAAGAATGCACGGGAGAAGGTGGTCTCACCCGTCTATCCCGAAGGTGTCTATCAAGACTTATGACCAATGACATGGCAGCCTCCAAGGACTGAGAGGCTTCATATACTGCCAAGGCATCTTTCAACCTTTCAGTAAGCCCTCACAAAATTGACTTCTAAGGGCTGAGTCATTCCATTTGGAATCAGCTGCCCATCTATGGAATTCCGAACTGTACGTCTCCACTGACCGATTCCCCTGCTGAAGGCGACGTAGCCTAGACTCAGCCAAGGCGACTCGGTCAGGGTCATCATAGATGAGGGCCAGAGTCCCGAAAAACCCCTCCAGAGACTGGAGACAAACTGAGTCCTATGGTAAGGAAAACGCCCACGACTGAGGATCTCCCTGCAGTAGAGAGATCACAATACCAACCCGTTGCTCCTCATTTCCGGAGGAGTAAGGACGAAGTTTAAAATACAGTTTGCATGCCTCCTTAAATACAAAAAACTTGTCCTTACCTCCTGAAAACCTGTCCTGGAGGGCAACCTTGCGTTCAGGCTGGACAGACCTACCTGCAGAGACCCCCACATTGGCGATTTGAAACCGCTGATGCTGCTGCTGAACCTCACAGCGGTGGTCATTCACCTCCAGAGACAGACAGCGGAACTGCTCTGCGAGCTCTGCAACTGAACCCATACCAAGGGAAAAAGGAAAAAAAAGTCCACGCCCAAAAACATAGAAAAAAAAACAAAAGGTCAGTTTTTTTTTCCTTTTCAAAATGTGCTCGGCCAGCGACAATGTCATGCAAAGTGTGGGAAAGGCTTAGTGCAACACAAAGGGAAGAGGGAAAGGTAGCCCAGACTCTAGGGAAAGGGGGGAGTGGAGACCTCCTAGGCTGGCCTAGTGTCACCCTGTCTCCCCTATCGACCCTATATTGGTTCTTCACCAATCGCCACACGCGTGCCTCGCTCTGTCTTTCCCTGGCGTATGGCTAAGGCTAGGGAAGGGAGGAGATGAGCACTAGTTGATCCCCACTGAACACTAAAAACAACAAGAGAGGACAAACAGGGGAAAATTGCTTAGCTTTCGATGACTCCAGACAAATGCACACACATCCTCAAGCTCTAGAGAGGAAGAAGTACTGCTCTTGCTAAAGCCTTCACAAGGAGTAATGAATATCGCCGGCACCTCCCTCTGGAACACAGCAGGTATTTATACACCCAGGCCTTGGTGTTAATTAGCCAGAGGAAGGTAGCCGCTGGGTCCTAGAGACAGCCTCTAAGAAGATGTCTGTAATGCCAAACGTATAGATCACTTGCAACCCACTGCAGGGCGACTGTGTCACTTCTGACACACCCGTGACAACGCAAAGAACTATTCTGTGGCATGCATCAACATAAGCACAGACTGTCGTACCAGACTGTGTTCAAAGATTTGTTGCACCCTATAATTGTGGGACATGAGTTCTCTTTGTTTTGAGACCTGTGGAGGAAAGCGGTGTCGCCTAGTAGTTCGGCCGACAACCAGATCACAAGTAAAGAAACTTTGTCGCATGTCCATGCTAACAAGTTTCCGTTTACTGTGCTCGCTGGTGATGAGGATGAAGAAGCATCCACTTAAGCCAACGTTCCTGAGCTGGAGGTGTCCAGGGTAAACTTTGGAACCGTCTAACTCAGAGACTTAACTTTGAACGGTGCTTTGGAGAATGTGACGGTGTTGAATGGGGTTTCTCAAGAGCCGGAGGCTAACACTCGGTTCCCATATTTTCTCATGAATGGGGATGTCGTATGGAGGGACCAAAGTAAGGGGAGAAGTGATAGAGCAATTATTGGTACAAGGGCCCTACATGCACAGCGTGTTAGACATGGGTCATTATCATTTGTTGGGTGGTCATCTGGGGGTAGATAAGACCAAGAAGCAGATCCTCCAGAGATTCTAATGGCCCAATTACTACAGAGAAATCCTGAACTATATTGTTCATGTTCCACATGCCAGCTATCCTCCCTGGTGGCCCACTTCTGCAGTTCCATTACCAATCATAAAGGTACCATTTGAACGGAAAACCATTGATCTGGTGGGTCCTCTGGTAAAGTAAGGCTATGTGCCCACAATGCAGAATTGAAGCAGAAATTTTCCGCAGCATTTCTGCATGTCCTTGCCAGTAAAGACACATGGGGATTTTACACGCGTTTTTGAAGCGTTTTCACATGCGGATTTGCCATGCGTTTTTCAAATGCATTGAGTAGGCAAATCCGCATGTGGGAGCACACAAAAAATGGACATGCTTCGGATTTTTCCGCACTGAAAATCCGCTGCGGAAAATTCCGCAGCATGTGCACAGGACATGCGGATTATCATTGGGGACCATGGGGCACGTATTACCAAACGTTTTTAAAACGTTTCCGCTGCGCAAATTCCCTAGCAAAAACGCTTGAAAAACGCATAGTGGGCACGCAGCCTTAGTCAGGGGACATCAATATATATTGGTCATCCTTGATTATACAACACGGTTCCTGGAGGTGGTAACGTTAAGACACTCCTCCGCTAAGTACAGTACAGACCAAAAGTTTGGAAACAACTTCACATTTAAAGATTTTTCTATATTTTCATGACTATGAAAATTGTACATTCACACTGAAGGCATCAAAACTATGAATTAACACATGTGGAATTATATACTTAACAAAAAAGTGTGAAACAACTGAAAATGTGTCTTATATTCTAGGTTCTTCAAAGTAGCCACCTTTTGCTTTGAGGACTGCTTTGCACACTCTTGGCATTCTCTTGATGAGCTTCAAGATGTAGTCACCGGAAATAGTTTTCACTTCACAGGTGTGCCCTGTCAGGTTTAATAAGTGGGATTTCTTGCCTTATAAATGGGGTTGGGACCATCAGTTGTGTTGTGCAGAAGTCTGGTGGATACACAGCTGATAGTCCTATTGTATAGACTGTTAGAATTTGTATTATGGCAAGAAAAAAAGCAGCTAAGTAAAGAAAAATGAGTGGCCATCATTACTTTAAGAAATGAAGGTCAGTCAGTCAGTCAGTCCGAAAAATTTGGAAAACTTTGAAAGTGTCCCCAAGTGCAGTTGCAAAAACCATCAAGCGCTACAAAGAAACTGGCTCAAATGAGGACCGCCCTAGGAAAGGAAGACCAAGAGTCACCTCTGCTTCTGAGGATAAGTTTATCCGAGTCACCAGTCTCAGAAATCGCAGGTTAACAGCAGCTCAGATTACAGACCAGGTCAATGCCACACAGAGTTCTAGCAGCAGACACATCTCTACCACAACTGTTAAGAGGAGACTTTGTGCAGCAGGCCTTCATGGTAAAATAGCTGCTAGGAAACCACTGCTAAGGACAGGCAACAAGCAGAAGAGACCTGTTTGGGCTAAAGAACACAAGGAATGGACCAGTGGAAATCTGTGCTTTGGTCTGATGAGTCCAAATTTGAGATCTTTGGTTCCAACCACCATGTCTTTGTGCGACGCAGAAAAGGTGAACGGATGGACTCTACATGCCTGGTTCCCACCGTGAAGCATGGAGGAGGAGGTGTGATGTTGTGGGGGTGCTTTGCTGGTGACACTGTTGGGGATTTATCCAAAATTGAAGGCATACTGAACCAGCATGGCTACCACAGCATCTTGCAGCGGCATGCTATTCCATCCGGTTTGCGTTTAGTTGGACCATCATTTATTTTTCAACAGGACAATGACCCTAAACACACCTCCAGGCTGTGTAAGGGCTATTTGACCAAGAAGGAGAGTGATGGGGTGCTACGCCAGATGACCTGGCCTCCACAGTCACCAGACCTGAACCCAATTGAGATGGTTTGGGGTGAGCTGGACCGCAGAGTAAAGGCAAAAGGGCCAACAAGTGCTAAGCATCTCTGGGAACTCCTTCAAGATTGTTGGAAGACCATTTCCGGTGACTACCTTTTGAAGCTCATCAAGAGAATGCCAAGAGTGTGCAAAGCAGTCATCAAAGCAAAAGGTGGCTACTTTGAAGAACCTAGAATATAAGACATATTTTCAGTTGTTTCACACTTTTTTGTGACGAATGGCTTGGAGGAAAGGTTCAACAAAACCTTAAAAGCAATGTTGAAAGAGGTGGTAGAAAAGGATGGCCCGAGACTGGGACTGTCTTATATCTTATTTGCTGTTCTCCATCAGGGAGAACAGTAACTTCATTTTAACTTTTTTTTCTAGAGCAGCAATGCAATTCCAATTTCATATATTCCATGTTTGCATACTATAGCGTTTTCGAATGCAACTTTAATTTGTTAGTTATGTTATGGAACTGCAACCTCCCTGGAGAGCCCAGAAGTACAAGGAGTTCAGTGCTGAAAGACATGGCCGAGGTAAAGATGGCTGAAACCTGACCTCCACTGTACAAGAGAGAGATGTTGAAACTTCAAGACTGAGCCAAGAAATATCTGAAGACAGGTTTTTCAAAGGTTTTATTGAATGATGAGATGAGAGTGACTCTTGACGGACCAGATGGATAGGCCCATGGCTGGATCAGTAATGGACACAGACCTCTATGTCAACTCAAGACACCAGAAAAGTGGAGGTGGGGTATTGCTATGGACTGATATTATTAAAGGTGAGCTAGTTGGATCTTTTTGGGTTGAAGGACTCAAATCATCTTCCAAACCTACTGTCAGTTTTTAGAAGACACTTTCTTCAAGCAGTGATACAGGAAAAGTCTGCATCTTTCAAGAAAACCATGATTTTTATGCATTACAATGCTCGATCGCAGCATCGAATTCTTCACTGCTCGGCTGTTAGTAAAGGCTTTACAGTCAAAAGGATAATAACATGGATCCTTTCTCACCTGACCTAAACCCTATTGAGGAATTGTGGGCCTTTCTTAAATGGGAGGAGGTGAAGGAAAACAGTCACCTCTCTGATCAGTGTCTAGAGGTTGAGGTTGGTGCTGCCCAAAATGTTGATCATCAAAAGATTAAGAAACTGACAGACTCCATGGATGGAAGGCAAAGGACTGATATTGAAATTCATATTTGAAAGATTTACCGAATTTTCTATGAAGTTTTATTTACAGCAAATCGATTTGACACACATCAAAAGTACACCAATACCTCCAGTTGACGAAAAAAGTGTATGACACTATTCTCTTTTCCTCTCAAGCTTATCTACATCACACACCCCATCTGTAAAATGTATTCAGCTTTATGACCTCCTGTACGATCTCTATGGCTAAGCTGTGATGTCATCTCACTATCCAGATTCACCACAAAATGGCAGCTGCATTTCCAGCTTCTGTTTTTATACAGGCTGTGATTGTCCCTACTCATTGGATTTCCTATACCATGTGATGTAATGGCTGCAAGGCATTATGGAAAGCCCACCAAATTTCTAGAAATTTGATTTGCTTCAGTCAATTTGCTCAACTTATCTGCCCCGCAATAGCTTACTGCAATAATTATGGAGGCGCAGGGGCTGTAGCAGTCATCACTCACTGCAGTGTGCAATAATCATTCTCCTGCTCTTTGGCAAACAGTGTGTGCAGCCCCCTCTGCCACCTCAATAACTGGAAGTGAGTAGCTGCAAGGAGAAAATCACTTAATATTCTCTCTAGCTGAACTTCCAATTAGAGTGCTGAACATGTTTAAAACAGGATGTACCTGCAGATTACCAATCTGTCAATGAAGTGAAGCAATGAAGTAACCATCATAAAAATGTATGGACAGAACTGAAAACGTATGGGTGAGCAAGGGGATCTAGAATCCTGACTTAGTTACACTAGTTCTATCAGGAGGAATGGGCCAAAATTCCAACAAAATATTAAAGCTACCCCAAATGTTAACCAACGTTCAAGAAAAGTTAAACAATTTAACGACAATGCTACTAAATACTAATCAGTGTATGGAAACTTCTAAGCCAATGCGAATGTGAGGAAAGGTATAAAAGCTGAAATACTAGTAGTAGTGATACTTACTGATCTAACAGGAGCAATGTGTGGTATGATTAAATGTCAGAAATTGTGAAAAAAAATGAGTTTTAATGAATGTGGTTAAGATGTATGCAACTTATGGCGTTATCCTTGATATTTATACCTATACTAGTTAAGTCAAAGGTTTCAGGTTGGAAACCTGTGTACGTCATACCTTGACACTGGGTGATGAAAATAATGCTATAATAGCATTATAAATTAAGCCTTTAAACCAAAGTTTATGTACTGCCTTCAGTAAACCAGCGTAACCTGAAATGTTTAGCATGTGCTGCAAGCTCCTTCTAGTGGTCTTTACGGGAAACTTGTCTGCTCGTTCCAAGAGTCTGAGAGTTAAGGCCTCCTTATATGTCCGCCAAACTTATTGATTTAGGAAGACCATCATTGAGTACCATCTAACATTAGTACCCAACCCTGTCGGAGAACCAGGAGCGCTGTGGGTTGTGATGTGGAGAGCGTCAGCACGTAACAAGACAGGACTGAGGAAAGCAATCGAAATAAGGAGCCAGCATAACGCGGTAGCTGTGGGGCACTGAGTGCATGTCCCAAAGAGACTATGTCCTGGGGAAAGACTTATGAATCCTCCCAGTGTGCACGCTGTCAGGATTCTCCGGCGCCGGGAGCGGGCGGGCACGTAACCGCAAGTATGCGATTTGCATACATGCGGTCACATGTAGACTAGACGTGCGCTGCCTCACTCAATACAAGTGAACTCAGCGAGATCGAACATGTCTAGTCTAGCAAATTGCATACTTGCGGTCACATGACTGCTAGCTCCTGGCGCCAGCACCGGAGAATCCTGCGTGCACTGTGCCTGCTGCAAGGATTCACATAGAAGGACTGCAGACTTGTACCCCAAGGCCAGTCAACCTCTTTAACCTGTGGGACCCTACAGGGTAAAAAAGTTTTTTCTGGAAAAATCCTTTAAAATAGTCTTAGCATTTCGTAATTCATCTCTTAGAATAGAAACAATACGACGAATGTACAGGATAAAGCACAGGAGGCAGTCATGTTTTAAAACAGAGTATAATTGAGTATGTACATTTGCATAGAACACATAGGGTCCTTAGGGTTACATCAGAACTCTTTACAAATTCGACACACTTACATGGTAAGCACCAGCTCAGTGTGGCCTGAGAGGGGTTGTGGATGTCCCCAAAATACTCACTGTCTAAGAGATATGCAGTAGGTATAGTTCCAGCTCACTACATAGAGTCAATACATTAGTGTTACACACGCTCACACATCTCATGCTTACACATACAAGGCTCTGCACAACACACATGCACTTCTCTACAGTACATAGACACTCAGTAGCTCTTTACAGTGCAAATACAACCGGTTATTGCTAATACTGCTAGATCAAATGTAGCACAATTGATATAGCTAAAAAAACGATCCAGTGCATGGAGTAAATGCTCATGAGTCCACATGTCTACCACCATAAGAAGAACAGATGGGGTGAAGGAAAGGGTCAGGAGCCTCAGTGTTACCGATGCACAGATGCATTAGTCGTCACACAATTAGGGAGATTTATCAAAACTAGTGCAAAAGTAAAATGGAGCATTTGCCCATACTAACCAGTAAGCTCTGGAGAAGGAGAGCTGAATCCGATAATTTACAGAAGATCACTTTCACACTTGCATAATTCACATCAGTGTTTGTAATCGAAAACCAGGAGTGGAAGAAACACAAAAAGATAGAAAGATTTGCAACTCTTCTGTATTTAACCCAACTCTGATTTTGACTTCCAAAGACTGATAGGAAATACTGACCGAAATACAGCCATCTGAAAGGTTCCTTAACGTCTACTTCAGCTCATTCCTCCCATGTGCCTCGACTTTTGCCATAAGCACTTGGAGAAATCTAGTAGCTTCGACTTCTGCGAAGAATGACACTTGTGGGATGTTTTATGTGATTTCTGCATATCTACCATCAATAATGCACTACTTGGGCCGTAAACTGAATGGTTGAAAGTGTGGAGGGCGTGAAACATGCCTTCATCCAACTACATCAGTGCAATCAGCATGTCTGCCTCATGACGGTCTATTAAAAGGGCTGTGCACTGTTCAATCAAAAAGTCTTGAAAACCCTTTGTGCAAAGGCTCGATGAGAAGCAACTCATAGCTAACAGCCAAGCACAAGAACATCCGACACTTGAGGTCCTTTGAGATGTAAAATTTCTGCCCAAAACACAGTTCATCAAAATAACAAATAGATCAGCGCTTGTTGAAGACTGGTTAAACAGGTCAGTGCAAGCTGTTGGGGGTTAATACAATCATTTCTTCCCCAAATCGTTTGCACTTTGTCAATAGCACATCTCCCGTTTACCTAAACAGATAGGCTCCTAACAAAAAAATTATTTTGTCCGCATAAAAGATCAGCTGCTTATTCGCCGGCTGGTGACTGCCATCTTTACAACCGAGACAATCATTCTTATGAACACTCATTTGGCCCATTTTTGACCTATGTAAAAGAAGGACCTTAATAAAATTGTAAGAAGTAAAGGATCGCCTGCCCGGTACGTTCCTACCGGCGGCTCCAGTTTCTACCTGTTGATCTTTGCGTCAGATACATAATTAAACTTGTCATTCACTTCTATTGCTTCACCTTTCAGAATAAATATGACTGCACAAACACTGCGCTTCCTGATGCATAAAAATATACAAAAACTATTTGCAAAAAAAAAATAAAAAAGCTGGTTTCGTCTTCAGTCCGACGATATAACACTGCTGTGGATGCCACACAACACTTAAGCAGTGCATAAATAATTTTGTTCCTAAGACGCCCACGATTCCATCTCATGGAAACCCCAGGAACTGTCAAAAACTCTGACTGGAGTGACGTTACAAGTGGTCACTTTCTTCACACATTACATACTGAACTGTAAAAACCATGTAATGGGTTCCTTATCATATAACTGCAATATGACCTGAGCTGAGGGCTCCAGTTGATTTAGTAAAAACACACATCACATCAAATCGTCATTACTTTGTACAATAGTGACCAGAAGTCGGATCCATGGCGGCGGCCCTACTCCACTGTGGTTCTTGAAATACTTTTTATCACTGTAGGCGCCACCATTTAATAAGTGAACACTCTTCCTGTAAATGAGATAGTCCCTACAAATAACAATGAGGTTGGGGGCTCACATTAACAAGATGTTCGTCACATAAAGAAGCTTTCCTGAGAATGATATTAAATATGATTTAAACAAAGTCTATGAAGATTCCTCTGCTAACACCCAACAATATGGTGTCTGGAGCAACATCACTGTGCAAAACCAGAAGAGGCAGCACAACACTGCCCTACATCCAGCATCCAGCGTGAAGTATCACATTATATTCAGTAGCCAACGCAACGTTCTCCTGTCTGGATTCTGGAATCTCTCTGGCTTTGTCATCCATCCACTGTCCCAAGGAGCCAGCATAAGGTGACAATCCTACTGATTTTTGGCTGTGCAGGTAAGGCACCTGGTGAGTGAATGTAATGCTGGTGTACGTCTTGTGGCTCACTACAGTATAAATATAAGTTTATGTCTGAGCCTCTCTGTAGGATTCACTTGTCTTCTCTCTCCAGTGATAACCGGCTGTCAGGCTACATTCTGGAAGACGGTCCCGACAGCTCATAAAATAGTACGTAGGCGTCACTGCTCCTGACCTGGCTGGAAGACATGGCTGTGACCCTGAAAAAAATAAGAAAAAAAGAAAAATAAGAAAAAAGGAACTGTCTATTGAATATTAGTGTGCTACACAGTTCAGGGTTATAACAATGAGTAAAAGAAAAAGTGCAGAAATGATCCACTAGGAGACAGTGTGCCACTGATTACTAGGGACATTCACTGTACCTTCATGTGATATACAGCATATAAAGGATATTTATCTACATACTACTGACAAATCTGGATGTTACCTTCACCTTTCTGAAAAAAAAACACCTTGATAATTACCTTGAGTCATTGAAAGTGTGCCACTCTCCATTGTTAGGGCTTTTGCAGTAAGCCGTATAATGTCCTCCCATGGTGGTACCCGAGTGATTGGACACAGCATATAAATTATAGGTTGCGTGAGCTGCAAAGAGACCACAAAAATGTAGGAACCATTACACAAGTATCAGGGCACTTTATCTGCAGCTTACTCTTGTGCTTCAGAAACTGACGAAGATACAGGCCCTGTGTTCACAGCACTTCTGTGACCTGGATGTCTACTGCTGCCATAGGGACATTGTGCTGATCAAAATCTCCTTCTGCATCAATGTCCCTTCCTAATGGCCTTGATTACAAGACAGAATATGGATATCCTATTTAAATGACAGTTTTGAACCAAGAGCTTTGTCCTGCTTCAACACAATAATGGTGTTTGTTCTGAGTCTACACTGTTATCACTACATATCATATAGAGATAATGGCCTATGAACAAACACATAACTCAGGAAAGTGAGAGCAGTGATAATCCCTGGAAGGTGGGTGTGGGAATGGTGATTTTACAAGACTGATAACAACTAAGTGTATGTGCACACATTTAGTATTTGCATCAGGAAAATCTGCTGCTAATACTGATGTGTTGGCAGGAAAAACGCTAGGTAAAATATGAACATTTTGCTGCATTTTTTCCCATTCATTAAAATGGGTGAAAAATGCTGCAAAAAGAATTGAAATTCTGCAGAAAAACATGGCAAGAACGTGATGCATGAACATATTCTGTGAGGGAGGGAGATGACTGGGATGTTAGGAGTTAACTCCTTTCGTGGAATGTGACTACTGCAGTATGTTGCAGCATAATTTATGAATGGTTTTGTCTCAAAACTTAAATAATGTTATGTATTTTAATCAAAAAGTCCTTACAGACAGAAACACAACTATAATAACAGGGACTGCACTTGAAAGTCAAAATGTACAAAACCCTGAGCATAAATATCTCAGGCTCAGAAAGGGTGAAACAACAGGTGTCCCTTTAAAAGTATTCACGTTATCACAGACAAGTCTAAAACTACAATACTATGAGATAATGTAACATAAAAGGCACTAAGAAATATCATTACACGTTCGTAACAGGATCTACTATCCGTTCATAAATACAGCAATATAGCCAATAGGTGGCAAATTAGACAAAGTATTCCAAAAGGTAACAGTGTCTTACTTGTTTTGCTGCTGATGTGTCTCTACTAGAGATGAGCGGTGTTCGACTAGAACTGTTCGCCAATCTCAAATTCGAGCTGTTTTGGGTGGTGTTCGAGTTGTTCGACGAACCCGAACGATTTGCAAAAAATTCGGCTGTTCGAGGTTATGTTCGATAACTGTTCGTGCACCAAAAGCGTGTCCTGCATGTCTGGCGCTATTTAGAGCACCAATCATGCAGGGATTGTCTGCCACTCACTGTAATGCCACAGCCATGGTGGTTGTGGCATTACAGTGATTGCCCAAATCGATGGGAACAGTGCTCACAGTGAAACATGAAAAGCCGGCAATTCATCAGCGGCATACACCGGTACCCGACAATTTAGAACAGAAAGAATAGAGCTTCACACATAGATTAGATAGATAGAAACATGTCAGTCACACATATAAGAAGCACAGTGACAGTGTTGCTTACTGTACTTGTCATTTAGTGTAAAGGATTTATCAAAAAAAATAATAGTGTTTTCATGCACTGTCTCTTTAAAAAAGCCGGCTGGCAATTCAGCATCTATACCCGACAATTTAGAATAGAAGGAATAGAGAATCACACATAGATTAGATAGATAGAAACATGTCAGCCACATATATACGAAGTACGGTGACAGTGTTGCTTACTGTACTTGTCATTTAGTATTAAAATAAAGGATTTATTATTAAAAAAAATTGGCGTGGGGTTCCCCGTAATTTTAGTCTCTAGCGGAGGTTAAGCAGACGCCTGGGGCAGATGTTTGAAGCCTGGGAAGGGGGTAATACCCACGGAGCTTCCCAGGCTACTAATATCAGCCCCCAGCTGAATACCTAGCCTTTACTAGCTATTAAAATGGAGGACCCCCCCCCAAAAAAAATGATGTGGGGTCCCCCCTAATTTAATAGCTAGCAAAGGCTAGACAGACAGCTGGGGGCTGATATTAATAGCCCAGGAAGGGAGCCATGAATATTGGCCCCCTCCCAGGCTAGAAACACCAGCCGTCAGCCGCCCCAGAAATGGCGCATCCATAGGATGCGCCAATTCTGGCACTTAGCCTCGCTCTTCCACGCTGCCCTGGTGCGGTGGCAGGGGGTAATAGGGTTGGGGTTGATGTCAGCTTATAATGCCAGCTGACATCAAGCCCAGGTTAGTAATGGAGAGGCGTCTATAAGACACCCCCATTACTAACCCCATAGTCAAAGTTAAAAAAAACACAAACACCCAGAATAAAGTCCTTTAATTGAAATAAAGACACAAATCTTTATTGTTCTAAATTAAACCATACTTACCATCACGCCCATTCCAGCTGAAGCCAACGATCTCCTGCAATAAAAGAAAAATAATAAAGCAACCTCATCCTTACCTTTCCATGGTTCCCACGACAGCTTCAGCTCTGCTACATCGAGATAACAGGCTGGACCGCAGCAGAACGCTGCCATCCAGCCTGTCATCCCGCAGACACTGAGAAGCGCAGGCATGCTTGCGCTCTGCAGTGTCTGGCTGTGACGGCATAAAGATGAGACGAGTTCATGTCCAATGAACTCGGCGCACCTCATGCACGTCACTGACAGCGTGGGAGAATTCTCCTGCACTCAGCACTTCAGCGTGAGAATTCTCCCACGCTGTCAGTGACGTGCATGAGGTCAGCTGAGTTCATTGGACATGAATGAGCTCACCTCATGCACGTCACTGACAGCGTGGGAGAATTCTCACGCTGTAGCGCTGAGTGCAGGAGAATTTTCCCACGCTGTCAGTGACGTGCATGAGGTGAGCTGAGATCATTGGACATGAATGAGCTCACCTCATGCACGTCACTGACAGCGTGGGAAAATTCTCCTGCACTCAGTGCTTCAGCGTGAGAATTTTCCCACGCTGTCTGTGACGTGCATGAGGTGAGCTCATTCATGTCCAATGAACTCAGCTGACCTCATGTACGTCACTGACAGCGTGGGAGAATTTTCACGCTGAAGTGCTGAGTGCAGGAGAATTCTCCCACGCTGTCAGTGACGTGCATGAGGTGCGCCGAGTTCATTGGACATGAGCTTGTCTCATCTTTATGCCGTCACAGCGAGACACTGAGGAGCGCAAGCATGCCTGCGCTTCTCAGTGCGTGCGGCATGGCAAGCTGGATGGCAGCTTTCTGCTGCGGTCCAGCCTGTCATCTCGATGTAGCAGAGCTGAAGCTGTCGTGGGAACCATGGAAAGGTAAGGATGAGGTTGCTTAATTATTTTACTTTTATTGCAGAAGACATTGGCTTCAGCTGGAATGGGCGTGACGGTAAGTATGGTTTAATTTAGAACAATAAAGTATTGTGTGTTTATTTCAATTAAAGGACTTTATTCTGGGTGTTGTGTTTTTTTAAATACTTTACGACAAATTCATGGTGGTCATGTCTAATATTGGCGTGACCCCATGAATTTCGGGCTTAGGGCCAGCTGATAATGCCAAGCTGGCCTTAACCCCTTTATTACCCAGTGAGCCACCGCACCAGGGCCCTGGATGAGTTGGGTACAGCGCCAGAAGATGGCGCTTCTATGAATGCGCCATTTTCTGGGGCGGCTGCGGACTGCAATTTACAGCGGGTGGGGCCCAGAAAGCTTGGGCCTCCCTGCGCTGCGGATTCCAGCTCCCAGCTGCCTAGTTGTACCTGGCTGGGCACAAAAATAGGGCGAAGCCACACGCATTTTTTTTTTTTTTTTAAATTATTTCATGAAATTCATGGAATAATTAAGAAAAAAAGGGCTTCCCTATATTGTTGTGTCCAACCAGGTACAAATAGGCAGCTGGTGGTTGGGGGCAGCCCGTCCCTGCCTGCTGTACCTGGCTGGACACAAATATAGTGCGAAGCCCCACGTCAATTTTTTTTTAAATTATTTCATGAAATAATTTTTTTAAAAAAGGGCTTCCCTATATTGTTGTGTCTGGCCAGGTACAAATAGGCAGCTGGTGGTTGGGGGCAGCCCGTTCCTGCCTGCTGTACCTGACTGGACACAAATATAGGGCGAAGCCCCACGTCAATTTTTTTTTAATTATTTCAGGAAATTCATGAAATAATGAAAAAAAAATTGATGTGGGGCTTCGCCCTATATTTGTGTCCAGTCAGGTACAGCAGGCAGGAACGGGCTGCTCCCAACCACCAGCTGCCTATTTGTACCTAGCCGGACACAACAATATAGGGAAGCCCTTTTTTTCTTAATTATTCCATGAATTTCATGAATTTAAAAAAAAAAATACGTGGAGCTTCGCCCTATTTTTGTGTCCAGCCAGGTACAACTAGGCAGCTGGGGGCTGGAATCTGCAGCGCAGGGAGGCCCAAGCTTTCTGGGCCCCACCCGCTGCAAATTGCAGTCCGCAGCCACCCCGGAAAATGGCGCGTTCATAGAAGCGCCATCTTCTGGCGCTGTACCCAACTCATCCAGGGCCCTGGTGCGGTGGCTCACTGGGTAATAAAGGGGTTAAGGCCAGCTTGGCATTATCAGCTGGCCCTAAGCCCGAAATTCATGGGGTCACGCCAATATTAGACATGACCACCATGAATTTCTAGTAAAGTATTTAAAAAAAACACAAACACCCAGAAAAAAGTCCTTTAATTGAAATAAACACACAATTCTTTATTGTTCTAAATTAAACCATACTTACCGTCACGCCCATTCCAGCTGAAGCCAATGATCTCCTGCAATAAAAGAAAAATAATAAAGCAACATCATCCTTACCTTTCCATGGCTCCCACGACAGCTTCAGCTCTGCTACATCGAGATGACAGGCTGGACCGCAGCAGAACGCTGCCATCCAGCCTGTCATCCCGCAGACACTGAGAAGCGCAGGCTTGCTTGCGCTACTCAGTGTCTGGCTGTGACGGCATCCAGATGAGCCGAGGTCATGTCCAATGAACTCGGCTCACCTCATGCACGTCACTGACAGCGTGGGAAAATTCTCACGCTGAAGCGCTGAGTGCAGGAGAATTTTCCCACGCTGTCAGTGACGTGCATGAGGTGAGCCGAGTTCATTGGACATGACCTCGGCTCATCTGGATGCCGTCACAGCCAGACACTGAGGAGCGCAAGCATGCCTGCGCTTCTCAGTGTCTGCGGGATGACAGGCTGGATGGCAGCGTTCTGCTGCGGTCCAGCCTGTCATCTCGATGTAGCAGAGCTGAAGCTGTCCTGGGAACCATGGAAAGGTAAGGATGAGGTTGCTTTATTATTTTTCTTTTATTGCAGGAGATCGTTGGCTTCAGCTGGAATGGGCGTGATGGTAAGTATGGTTTAATTTAGAACAATAAAGAATTGTGTCTTTATTTCAATTAAAAGGACTTTATTCTGGGTGTTTGTGTTTTTTTTTTTTAACTTTGACTATGGGGTTAGTAATGGGGGTGTCTTATAGACGCCTCTCCATTACTAACCTGGGCTTGATGTCAGCTGGCATTATAAGCTGACATCAACCCCAACCCTATTACCCCCTGCCACCGCACCAGGGCAGCGTGGAAGAGCGAGGCTAAGTGCCAGAATTGGCGCATCCTATGGATGCGCCATTTCTGGGGCGGCTGACGGCTGGTGTTTCTAGCCTGGGAGGGGCCAATATTCATGGCTCCCTTCCTGGGCTATTAATATCAGCCCCCAGCTGTCTGCCTAGCCTTTGCTAGCTATTAAATTAGGGGGGACCCCACGTCATTTTTTGGGGGGGGGGTCCTCCATTTTAATAGCTAGTAAAGGCTAGGTATTCAGCTGGGGGCTGATATTAGTAGCCTGGGAAGCTCCGTGGGTATTACCCCCTTCCCAGGCTTCAAACATCTGCCCCAGCTGTCTGCTTAACCTCCGCTAGAGACTAAAATTACGGGGAACCCCACGCCAATTTTTTTTAATAATAAATCCTTTATTTTAATACTAAATGACAAGTACAGTAACCAACACTGTCACTGTACTTATTATATATGTGACTGACATGTTTCTATCTATCTAATCTATGTGTGAAGCTCTATTCTGTCTGTTATAAATTGTCGGGTACAGATGCTGAATTGCCGGCCGGCTTTTTTAAAGAGACGGTGCATGAAAACACTATTATTTTTTTTAATAAATCCTTTGCAGTAAATGACAAGTACAGTAAGCAACACTGTCACAGTACTTCATATATATGTGACTGACATGTTTCTATCTATCTAATCTATGTGTGATGCTCTATTCCTTCATGTCTAAATTGTCGGGTACCAGTGTATGCCGCTGCTGAATTGCCGGCCGGCTTTTTTAAAGAAAGCGTCTTCTGAGCAGTTTGTCAGCTTTTGGACACCTTTGAAGGTGTTTTCTATGTGTTCCTATGTGTTTTTGTTTGCCTGCCATTGGTTTTAACGGTGTTCTAAGGTGTTCGACGAACAGTTCGACGAACAGTTCCTCGAACATCCCGGTGTTCGACGAACCGAACCGAACCCGAACACTACGGGGGTGGCTCAACACTAGTCTCTACCTCCAACATGCAGCCAACCAGCTGCAAAACATGTAAGACACTATGAAGCCCCCATACATCTTACTGTAGAGCGCTCCTGTGTTCTCTATGAGAGAGTTGCTGACAGACCCCTCTGCGGCGGCTTATCTCAGGGAGCGCAAAAGGATCGGCAGTCTGAAATCATTAAATCCACTCACAATCATCTAGCCTTAGTCCTCATACACATTAGACTGTTGGCCGAACCTGTTAATATCGGTGGGTTAGTCCAAACTTAGTCTAATCTGTATGGTTGGGCTTTACAATTAGTTTACTTTGTTGTCTACTTTGCCTTTTACTTATATTGGCTATATCATTGTATTCATGAACAGATGATCCTGGTACTAATATGTAATGATATTTCCTTGTGGGTCTTACCACTTTTAAGCTGCTTTACTAATAAATAATGTGTTTTGTACCACTCTATTAGCCAATTATGTGTCCCATTTACCTCTGAGCCACCTTGTATGATACATTAATTCATAGGATTATAAGATTGGGCTTTTACATTATTCTACGACAAAGTGAATATTTTTAATAGGACACCGGTTACGCTTTTTATGAGCTTTAGATATTTATGCTCATTGATTTGTTCTTTATTTACATATTGGTACATGCAAGGCAAAATATATTCTTAGGTTGGATTATATATGATAGACATTATAGATAGGCAGCAAGATGGCGCTTGCTGCCGACTAGTCCGAAATGGAGTGATGTGTCACCGAGATACCTGGCCTCGGTCACATGGCAATAAGAAGGAAGTAGCATCCCTTGAAAACAGTGTGCCCGAGCTGGAGGTCTCTAGGGGAAACTTTAGAATCACTCAACTCAGGGACTTGGCTCAAAAAAATACTTGGGGAAAAAGTTAGGGGGGAGGAAATGTTGTTTCCCCAGAGCTGGAACTGGGTGCCAATAATGGTGCTAAACATAAGGGTCCGGGTACCAAAGTGAGGGGCCAGGTAAAAAAATGCCTCCTCAGGCCACAGAAAGCATGATCCAGACGGGATAGTTAATGTACTCAGGTAAAATAGTTGACGCCTAGGTATCGGGCACGGGTGTTGGTGCCTACAATAGAATGTAAATACATCGCCAAGTGGCAAGGACCCTATGACGTAGTGGAAAGGATTGGTGAGGGTCACTATAAAGTTCATCAACCAGTAAATGTGGATGCCTTCTCAAAAGTACCACAGTATGTTGGTGGAAGGTGCCCAGCCCCCAGCTTTGGGCAAAGGGGGAGGGCACGTAGTCAAGCAGCAAGATGGAATCTGCTGCCGACAAATCCGAGATGGAGTCATGTGTCACAGAGCTACCTGGCCAAAGACACCTAGAAAAGGATCTAGCATTGATAGAGTGCCAAGAGGTTTTAGTAAGTGGAGCAGCAATAGGTTAAGGTGTCAGGAATGACTGGAAAGTGATGGGAGGGACCAGTAATTTCCATCCTCCAATCCATCAGGTGCAGCTGGGTTAAAAGGGCGGCCTTCCTGCTCAGGTATAGAGGTAGAGACATATCAGAGATCTGGTCTCTGTGGGAGCAGGAGAGACCGCTTACTTCTGGTCAGACTGTGTGGTGAGAACCTGGGCAATATTGTGAAGGGGTGAAGCCTGTACAACTGTATGGACTATTTTTTTTTGCCTTATGTCAAAAAGTCATTTATCTGATTTGCTTGAAAAGATTTATGAACTTTAATAAATCTGCCTGCTTGGACAAAGAAACTGCATACCTGTGTGAATGCTACCCAACTGCCTGAAAACGAGAGAATACAATATATGTACAGTACTATGCAAGAGTTTTAGACAATTGTAAAAAAATCCTGCAAATAAAAATGTTTAAAAAATGGGAGTGTTATTAGTTAATTTTTTATCAATTAACAAAATGAAAAGTGAATAAACAAAAGAAACGTCTCAATCAAATCAATATTTGGTGTGACCTCCCTTTACCTTCAAAACATCAAAGTATCAATTCTTCTAGTTATACTTGCACATAGGAACTCGGCAGGGAGGTTGTTCCAAACATCTTGGAGAACTAACCACAGATCTTCTGTGGATGTAGGCATGCGCAAATCCTTCTTACTGTAATAGCATACAGATTCGATGATATTGATATAAAGGCTCTGTGGGGCCATAACATCACTTCCAGGACTTTATGTTCTTCTTTACACTTAAGATAGCTTTTGGTGACATTGACTATATATTTGGGGCTGTTGTTCTGCTGTAGAATAAATGTGGAGCCAATCAGACGCATCCCTGGTGGTATTCCATGATGGAAAAGTATCTGTCTATATTTCTCAGTATTGAGGACACCAAGAAATGGGCAACATTCAGGACCATAGATGCAGTGATTGGCCCAGGAAAATTAATGCAGCAGATGGTAGACACATCATGCTTACTTCCCTTCGAAATTGCAAGATGTCCAGCAGTGTCATCAGCTCATAATTGGCAGCAACCAGCGAGACCCAGCTACACACATCTACTGTTCAGAGGAGTCTGGCTAGAAATTGTCTTCATGTAGGAATTGCAGAAAAAAAGCCATACCCTCTACATGAAAACAAGGTCAAGTGACTCAACTATGCATGAAAACATAGAAACTGGGGTCCAGAAAAATGGCAGCAGGTGCTCTGGACCAGGGAGTCAAAAATGAAATATCTGGCTGTAACAGAAGGCAGTTTGTTTGTCGAAGGTCTAGAGAGCGGCACAATAAGGAGTGTCTGTGTGGAAGTGGTGAAATGGCCCCCATAGAGCTCTGATCTCAACATCATAAGGTCTATCAGGGATTACCTGGAGAGACAGAAAGATTTGTGCAAGTCTACATCTACTGTTGGACAGACCATCAGCAAATTTGGCTTTCGGTACCATCTTTATGCTGATGACACACAACTATACACCTCATCCCCTGACCTTACCCCCACTGTACTACAGAACACCAGTGACTGTCTGGCCGTGGTCTCCAACATCATGTCCGCTCTCTATCTGAAACTCAACCTTTCCAAATCTGAACTTCTTCTGCTCCCGCCGTCTACTCACCTCCCTAAATCTGACATCTCCCTCTCCATGTGTGGCACCACAATAACGCCGAGCCAGCAGGCGCGCTGTCTGGGCGTTGTGTTTGACACCAATCTTTCCTTCTCATTCCCTATACAATCTCTTGCCCGCTCTTGTTGCTTGCACCTGAATAACCTCTCTAGAATCCGCCCCTTTCTCACCATGGAAACAACAAAAACCCTCACTGTTGGCCTGATCCACTCCCGCCTTGACTACTGTAACTCTCTATTAATTGGCCTCCCCCCTCTCCAGTCCATCCTTAATGCAGCAGCCAGGGTCATCTATCTGGCTAATCATTACTCAGACGTTTCCGCTCTGTGCCAGTCATTGCACTGGCTGCCCATACAGTATAGGATCCAATTTAAATTGCTCTCCACAGTGCGGCACCCCCTACATCTCCTCCCTCATTTCTGTTTATCGGCCCACCCATTCTCTATGCACCCTAAGCGACTTTCGACTAACATCCGCACTAATCCATACCTCCCACTCCCGGCTCCAAGACTTCTCCCGAGCTGCACCTATTCTTTGGAATGCTCTACCCCAAGAAATTAGGATGAACTACAACTTACACAGTTTTAGGCGCTCCCTAAAAACACAACTGTTTAGGGCGGCCTATCTACAGATACTGGCTGGTGACGAGCTCCTGCAGCCTTTATCTATCCCTCATCCCCTCAAGATGGCTGGACCTTCATTGTAAATAAGCCCCTGTACTTTGTGTTACCCCACCTCATTGTAGATTGTAAGCTCTTACGAGCAGGGTCGTCATTATTTTTGCTTTAATTATTGTATTATCTTTAGCTATGTTACTTATGACTGTTGTATATGAACCTCTGAATTGTTAAGCGCTGCGGAATATGTTGGCGCTATATAAATAAAGATTATTATTATTATTATCATCTACAGAAGATCTGTGGTTAGTTCTCCTTATTATTTTGTGCAATTACTGTGCATGTTCTTAATTGATAAAAATTAACAATGAACACTTCTATTTTTGAATGCATTCTTACTTTGAAGAATGTTTTCCACATCTGCCTAATACTTTTGCACAGTAGTGTATGTATATATACACACACATACAGACTCATGCATAAACTGCCATTGTGCATATATACACACACATTTTATATATTCTTTCTGGTGAACCATACATTTTAGTGCAGTAAAGTGGTGTCAGACACATATGAACCCCGGTCACTTACTGCTGGTTTCTGAGGAGAATTCACGCAAGTCTAAATCTTTTAGTGGGAAGTTCACAAATGTGGAAAGCTTGCTGCTCCGGATGCGACCTTCGGAGAACCTTTTCAGATCTGGGGTGGATAAGGGTCAAGGAACAAAATGTGTCCAAAGCTAGAAACAGGGCAGGACAATAGCCTGCAGGTGAATAGGATGAGGAGTAGAGAAGTGTGTCATGGGTTATCACAGGCTTTCGTAACCCTTCACAACTTATTTCTAGAGATAAATTGCTATATTAGTGACAATGCCGATTCCTCAGTACTCTGCTCTGTGACCTGCAATTTGTTTTAATCCTATTTGTAAGCCAGAAAGTGATCATGGATGTGTGATCTGAAGGACAATGTCTAATAAGGGGTTATCTAGAAGCTGAGGGCTTATGAGACTGGGAAACGGAAGAGTTCTGCTGGGGTGATAAAAGGTAATGATTTATAGGACAGCCTGTGTACAGAGCGGCTTTTGCTCTGATGGACTCAGCCCGTCCTTGGATTACATGGCTCATTATTTGTTATATTGGCTGACATGTAATACATTGCCTCCTTCATGGCAGGGGAAATTTATGTGCAGCTGCATTTCCCCCAGCGATAACAGCTGATCCACCAGGGCTGCTAAAGAGGTCCGGGTGTAAATCATCTGATAACCAGACCTGGGAGAGATATCTGCACTGAGGAGACGTAGGATTACAGGCTGGACAGACATCTGCACTGAGGAGACGTAGGATTACAGGCTGGACAGACATCTGCACTGAGGAGACGTAGGATTACAGGCTGGACAGACATCTGCACTGAGGAGACGTAGGATTACAGGCTGGACAGACATCTGCACTGAGGAGACGTAGGATTACAGGCTGGACAGACATTTGCACTGAGGAGACGTAGGATTACAGGCTGGACAGACATCTGCACTGAGGAGACGTAGGATTACATGCTGGACAGACATCTGCACTGAGGAGACGTAGGATTACAGGCTGGACAGACATCTGCACTGAGGAGACGTAGGATTACAGGCTGGACAGACATCTGCACTGAGGAGACGTAGGATTACAGGCTGGACAGACATCTGCACTGAGGAGACGTAGGATTACAGGCTGGACAGACATTTGCACTGAGGAGACGTAGGATTACAGGCTGGACAGACATCTGCACTGAGGAGACGTAGGATTACATGCTGGACAGACATCTGCACTGAGGAGACGTAGGATTACAGGCTGGACAGACATCTGCACTGAGGAGACGTAGGATTACAGGGTGTAGCCAGGGATACACATTAGAACCAATAATGTTACACAAACAGAGCAGATGCCATTGGAAAGGATACGTAATACAAGGATCTTTGGGAATTTCTGGATGGTAAACTTCTTCGTACATCTGCGTCGAGCTTTACATCTACAGCAGGTCTGACAAAGGAAAGGGAAGAATTCATTATAAGGTCCTGATTCAAACTACGCATATATACCGTATATACCCTCTGGTTGAGTTTCCCTTTCCACAATCCACATATGGCATCCAGTAGTGAAGTACACAATTACCTGCCTGTGTGCATTAGGACTACAGCGCCTGTCACCCTCAGGGCTGTGATATGTGCTGGGCAGACATGGACACCTGTCCTACAGGGAGATCTACCTGCCCTGTGTCTCCTACGGTGGGAGCATTCATGGTGTACCACTCACAGTCCTCATGGTGTGGCACTCACAGTCCTCGTGTGTTTGTCGTCCTCCTTATTACCGACTCCAATACCGCACACTCACATCACCAGGACCCCATGCTCCTGTGCACACCTGACATCTGGCTACAGCTAAACGCATCAGCAGAGACACTTACTGGCTTTTCATCCCCATCTAACACATCTTCCTTGGTGAAGAGGCGAATGCAGTCCATTAGGGAGACCTCAGGAACACTTTTCTGTAGAAGAGAGATGGATATAGAAGTTACTCATCACAATCAGTGGTGCTCAAGACATTACTGACTGCCTGCACCGACTTATCAATCTATTGCACATGGTATGGAGAAACAATACTGAAAGGGAAGGTGTCACCACATTTATTTTACCTAATCTGAGAGCAGCATAATGTAAGGGCAGAGACCCTGATTCCAGCGATGTGTCACTTACTGGGCTGCTTAGAGTAGTTTCAATAAAATCCCTGTTTTATCTGCAGGAGATTCTCACTTATCACTAGAGGACTACCTGGTCTGCTGCCATATAGCACAACTCCGTGTCCATCACTGATTGGCAACTTTCTGCCTATGCAGAGTGTGCACAGAAAGCTGCCAATCAGTGGTGTGTACAAGGTTATACAGGGCTCAGCGTTCAGAGAACTGCTAGATAAAACAGTTTTTAATCAAAATTACAGCAAACAGCCCAGTAACTTATACAGTGCTGAAATCTAGGTCTCTGCCCCTACATCAGGCTGCTCTCATTGGGTAGCAAACACCTGCTCACAGGTTCCCTGTAATAGACAATGGGACATATTTAAAATGCAGGTTCCTGGTATAATTGTACTGTCTCAGGGTAAACTCCAGAATTATACAGCCCCACGGTCACATATTCTGACATCCATCATTCTTCCACCAGGGTCAAAATTGCTTGTACAATGCCAAATCTACTGCCTATTTACTTCAGATTGGCATCACAGGACAGAGAAGAATTATCGTTCTGGGCTTCTATTAAAAATGTGATGTTGATTATAATGACTGGACTATTACATCAAGAGGCCACAAAACCATTGTGCCATTGGGAAGATAGCGGCTAAGAAATAACACAGCGACATCATCAGTATCTGCTGTATGTGTGATCTGTGCCTCTTACCATTCATTATGGGGCCGTGCAGAGGGAGGACTCATATATGAGGCAGTATAGTAAAAAAAACATCTGCTAGAAGTATTTCTTTACATCGTGTTTTAACCGCAGACCATCCATATTATTATGTGGTAGCTATTATTCATGGCCTAACATTACTAAGCCGGACTGTTTGTAGCGCTCCACATTGTAGAACTTCTCTGCATGACGCACTACACCTGAAGTCATCTGCTCGTAAACACTGTTTGACAACTACAATTAAAGTGGATCAGTCATCAGACTATGCAGCCCCATGCAAGGCTCCCCGCTCCTGCACATACATGACCTCCCCCGCACATACAGTACATGACCTCCCCCGCTCCTGCACATACATGACCTCCCCCGCACATACAGTACATGACCTCCCCCGCTCCTGCACATACATGACCTCCCCCGCACATACAGTACATGACCTCCCCCGCACATACATGACCTCCCCCGCTCCAGCACATACATGACCTCCCCCGCACATACAGTACATGACCTCCCCCGCTCCTGCACATACATGACCTCCCCGGCTCCAGCACATACATGACCTCCCCCGCACATACAGTACATGACCTCCCCCGCTCCTGCACATACATGACCTCCCCCGCTCCTGCACATACATGACCTCCCTCGCTCCTGCACATACATGACCTCCACCGCTCCAGCACATACATGACCTCCCCCGCACATACAGTACATGACCTCCCCCGCTCCTGCACATACATGACCTCCCCCGCTCCTGCACATACATGACCTCCCCCACTCCTGCACATACATGACCTCCCCCACTCCTGCACATACATGACCTCCCCCACTCCTGCACATACATGACCTCCCTCACTCCTGCACATACATGACCTCCCCCACTCCTGCACATACATGACCTCCCCCACTCCTGCACATACATGACCTCCCCCACTCCTGCACATACATGACCTCCCCCGCTCCTGCACATACATGACCTCCCCCGCTCCTGCACATACATGACCTCCCCCGCTCCTGCACATACATGACCTCCCCCGCTCCTGCACATACATGACCTCCCTCGCTCCTGCACATACATGACCTCCACCGCTCCAGCACATACATGACCTCCCCCGCACATACAGTACATGACCTCCCCCGCTCCTGCACATACATGACCTCCCCCACTCCTGCACATACATGACCTCCCCCACTCCTGCACATACATGACCTCCCCCACTCCTGCACATACATGACCTCCCCCACTCCTGCACATACATGACCTCCCCCACTCCTGCACATACATGACCTCCCCCACTCCTGCACATACATGACCTCCCCCACTCCTGCACATACATGACCTCCCCCACTCCTGCACATACATGACCTCCCCCACTCCTGCACATACATGACCTCCCCCACTCCTGCACATACATGACCTCCCCCACTCCTGCACATACATGACCTCCCCCACTCCTGCACATACATGACCTCCCCCACTCCTGCACATACATGACCTCCCCCACTCCTGCACATACATGACCTCCCCCACTCCTGCACATACATGACCTCCCCCACTCCTGCACATACATGACCTCCCTCACTCCTGCACATACATGACCTCCCTCACTCCTGCACATACATGACCTCCCCCGCACATACAGTACATGACCTCCCCCGCTCCTGCACATACATGACCTCCCCCACTCCTGCACATACATGACCTCCCCCACTCCTGCACATACATGACCTCCCTCACTCCTGCACATACATGACCTCCCCCGCACATACAGTACATGACCTCCCCCGCTCCTGCACATACATGACCTCCCCCACTCCTGCACATACATGACCTCCCTCACTCCTGCACATACATGACCTCCCTCACTCCTGCACATACATGACCTCCCCCGCACATACAGTACATGACCTCCCCCACTCCTGCACATACATGACCTCCCCCACTCCTGCACATACATGACCTCCCCCACTCCTGCACATACATGACCTCCCCCACTCCTGCACATACATGACCTCCCCCACTCCTGCACATACATGACCTCCCCCACTCCTGCACATACATGACCTCCCCCACTCCTGCACATACATGACCTCCCCCACTCCTGCACATACATGACCTCCCCCACTCCTGCACATACATGACCTCCCCCACTCCTGCACATACATGACCTCCCCCACTCCTGCACATACATGACCTCCCCCACTCCTGCACATACATGACCTCCCCCACTCCTGCACATACATGACCTCCCCCACTCCTGCACATACATGACCTCCCCCGCTCCTGCACATACATGACCTCCCCCGCTCCTGCACATACATGACCTCCCCCACTCCTGCACATACATGACCTCCCCCACTCCTGCACATACATGACCTCCCCCGCTCCTGCACATACATGACCTCCCCCGCTCCTGCACATACATGACCTCCCCCGCTCCTGCACATACATGACCTCCCCCGCTCCTGCACATACATGACCTCCCCCGCTCCTGCACATACATGACCTCCCCCACTCCTGCACATACATGACCTCCCCCGCACATACAGTACATGACCTCCCCCGCTCCTGCACATACATGACCTCCCTCACTCCTGCACATACATGACCTCCACCGCTCCAGCACATACATGACCTCCCCCGCTCCAGCACATACATGACCTCCCCCACTCCAGCACATACATGACCTCCCCCACTCCTGCACATACATGACCTCCCCTGCTCCTGCACACCCATGACCCCCATGCAGCTGCTGACTCAGTGATGACATCATGAAGAATCCTTAAAGAGACATATGCAGATCCCCATAAGTACCATGTAATAAATGAATCCAGAATTAATATATTGGTATAATACCTTAGCAATGGGCAGAGACAGGTCCCAGAAGGGGTCAAATACAGTGGAACAATATCCACATTCAGTGCAAGTAAGGGAACTCTTCAGCTGCCCCACAAACAGTTCTGTAAGACAGAAAAATTCTGTAATTAGGGCATAATTACATGAAAGTGAGAAACAACAGTATTAGGAAGCAGCACATAGGCAAAAAGAAAGGTGCAAACAACTATACTAAGAACTGGCATTACTAAGACTGGGTTCACATCACATTTAAAGGGAACCTGTCATGTCCCCAAATACTGTCAACCTGCTTATATAGGGTTAATCTGCAGGTTAGTAGTGTTACAATGCTGCCTGGCCGCCTTCCTGAAAGTGCGGCTACAGGGAGAAAATGAAGGTTATTCCTCCAGGGAGCTGCCGGCTTGTATTCACACTGGGGTGAAGCTACAGTCACCGCTCAGTGAGTGACAGCTGTAAGCATGGCCAGACTGTGACTGACAGCTCACCGGCCAGACAGCACTGTAACATTATTAAGGCTGTGTGCCCACAATGCTTTTTTTAAGCGTTTCCGCAGCAGCCAAAACGCTGCAGAAACGCTTAAAAAATGTATGGTAGAAGGCCTGCCATGTTCCCCAATGATAATCCGCATGTGCTGTGCACATGCTGCGGAGATTTCCGCTGCAGGTTATCATTGCGGAAAAAAACGCAGCCCTACCAAATATTTTGCGGAAGTGCTGCGTCTTCGCCGCCATTGACTTGCATTAGAACGCGCCAATTCCGCAAGACTGCATCTGTACTTCCGTAATTGGCGAGTTCTAATGTGCGAATGGTACCCGGGTGTAGAGGAGAGGAGAGTCTCCTCCACACCCAGGTACCCAAAAAGCTGTAAAAAAAAGAATAAAATAAAAATAAAGATTATAGTCACCTTCCGACGGCCCCCGGACTCCTTCCCTGTGCTTGCCGACAGATCGCGCAGGACTGAAGGACCTGCGGTGACGTCACAGTCATGTGATGGCAGGTCCTTCAGTACAGCGTACCGCGATCTGCCGGCAGCCAGCACAGGAGCGCAGCAAGACTGCAGGGGCCATCGGAAGGTAAGTATAGGTTTATTTTTTATTTTTTGACATTCTCTTGGGTCACACTATATAAATCCATGCTGTTTGCATGGATTTATATAGTGTGACCAAGTTGACAAGCACTTTCCAAATGATGATAAAATCGCTTGGAAAGCGCTTGTCAACCTGCATGTGGAAATGCATGTGAAGAACACGTCACATCTGCTTGTCCCTGGCAGGAAAATGCATGTACAATCCGCATGTACAATCCGCATGTACAATCCGCATGCGTTTTTTTCTGCCAGGGAGATGCAGAAACGCTCAGGAAAAAATCCTGAGCATTTCTGCATCGTGGGCACATAGCCTAATAGTGTTTGGGAACATGACAGGTTCCCCTTAAACCCATGCTCAAGACTCTGTCATAGGCTTCTGTCTGACGCCCAGAAATTTGTGATTTAGGCTGAACCACAATGGAGCCATTGACTAGAATGAGGCTGATGGAGTCACTTTTTCTCTGCCTGGCCTCCATTCTAGCCATGTCCCTCTTTTTAGGCAAACACAACAGTGTGATAGACGACACAAGTGCAGTCTACAAAGACAGACAAAAGCTGGAGAAGGGAAAACACCATTAGCCTACACTGGTTTATTTGCAGATTTGCTATATATATATATATATATATATATATATATATATATATATATATATATATATATATATATATATATATATATATATATATATATATATATATATATATATATATATATATATATATATATATATATATATATATATATATATATTTCAAAATTTTCAACTTACCCACAATTCTGCTGTCTTCCCTCTCCAGGTACCGCTTCCACATTTGCTTGCCTTTCTCTGCATCACTAGAAGAAAAAAATAATAATAAATATATATATATATATATATATATATATATATATATATATATATATATATATATATATATATATATATATATATATATATATATATATATATATATATATATATAGATATATATATATATATATAGATATATATAGATAGATATAGATATATTTCTGTACTCAGCGACCTCCATGAGGTCACATATAGGTGTGTAGTGAGCGTATATTGGCTACAAGCTCAGCGATTCCAATGGAGAATGCCATTAGGATATCCACAATGTGTAAGATCACAGGAAAAAAAGAGGCAGACATATCCCATATAATATGCACTGAGCTACCGGGGACAATATGAGGCCTCTGTTCCTATAAACGGTTTCTGCCGTATGATGGCAGTGGGACTTCTTGTGTGTTTGCTCAGTAGAATGAGACAACAGTGGAGCGCTGCCATTGCCAATTACAACAAGCAGTAATTACTCTTACATATGGAGGAGTAGCTCAGCGGTTAATGTTAGTAGGTGGACGCCTGGCAGGACTCCCGGTATTTGTAGTGCTGTGACGGCTCGTACTGCCTACACTGTGTATACAACACAGCTTCTTTTAGGCTGGCTCGACCTTGGCTGAGGTATCACAGAAGAAGATCATAAGCCCGGAGTGGAAAAATACAAAGCCGAGGAAAATGTCCGTCTGCACAATGCACAACAAAGGATCCCAGTTATCTTCTCTCATATGTTTATTTTGACGGCGAGCTGCGACAGTGTGATGGAAATGTTAGGAATCACCACCGTCACATGAGGAATTTGACACTTGTCTGTTATTTGTGTATTTTGCTCTTTTTATTTTCCAGATGGAAACGGAGATTGTGTCCTTTCAATAAAGGTGCATTGCCATATGTCAGGGGTTGTCAAAATTACAGGACAGCAAAAAATGCTTCAGTTCTGTAACACAGTAGTGGATACTGAGTGCCGCTTACGCGGCCGCTGGCTCAGGACGGCGCTTACCTGACCGCTGGCTCAGGACGGCGTTTACCCGGCCGCTGGCTCAGGACGCCGCTTACCCGGCCGCTGGCTCAGGACGCCGCTTACCCGGCCGCTGGCTCAGGACGCCGCTTACCCGGCCGCTGGCTCAGGACGCCGCTTACCCGGCCGCTGGCTCAGGACGCCGCTTGAATTTTAGTCATCCTACTTTGAAGTAATATATTAATGTCTGCATATTAGAAATCACTAATGGAGTTAAGTAATTTATGTAGCAGTTATTACCATAGTTTTAGCTGTAGTAATATTATAGCAACAAGTGAGAGCAGCCGGAAAGAACTGGGCCAGCAATACTGCATGTTTTTTGGTCATATATCTCATGTGTAAGGTGTACATTAGCTAAAATATAATGTCTTGTGATACTACCATTGAGCCCTTCCTGCACAGTGCCTTAATAGTACGGGTGGGGAGCAGGTGATCCCTCACCATGCCATTCTCTTACTAAGTGGGGGTGTAGGAGGTTCAGGATAAGTGTCAGGCCATCTGCATACGGCTAACACCCTGCTCCCCTGGCTGGGACTATAACTCCATAAGCAGATATGAAAAGCGAGGGAGCCAGGACCATCGGCGTGCCACGGGGTGAGCATACTCACTTAACCCTAACTCGCAGGTGTGTGTTTTTCTATCAAATGGCATACAGATACAATATGGATGGCACCCGTGTGCTGTTTTTTACATCACAGAGCCATTCATATGCAGGTTTGGTCGGTGAATCAGTCCATAGACATTTCTTTACCTAGATTGAGAATTATGAATGAGGCCATCGCTGATAATGTGTACATGTTCTAGCCCAAAAAAAAAAAGTGTACAAAACTTGTGTGAATGGGGCTTTAATAAGTCCTTACAAAGTAAATTTCTCCAAAAACCAAAGATAGAAATTAGCATATATTTATAGGAATTTTTTTTATCTTGCAACTTACGGCAAATGGTCCAAATCCTGAGTACAAGGCTTCGGTCTGACTGTTATCCTATTGACCTCATTATGCAGTCCATCCAGGAGAAACCTCAGGAACTCTTGGGCATCTTGCTGGCTGCAGAATGAAAAGGCTGAATAGTGAGACTGTGATCTCTTCTATAAAGCTCCAGTGATATTTTAGTGAATAGCACTTTACTAAATTAATTCTGACATGTTGCAGCCTGTACATGGGCATGCAAAGGCCTTATGGATCTTGATTACGGAGCTAAATTAAAGTACAGTACAAGCTCATAGTAGTCCTGCATTTTTAGGAAGATAACGATTCTGAAGCATCTTTACACAGAACGTTGTGCTACATCGTACCTCTATTTTTTCTATCCTGGGTGAACCATTCTCTTGCCAGAAGGGCAGTATCTCTACATGCTGTAGTCAGGCTCAATCTTTGCTGACAGTGTCTGTCTGTGCTTACAAGAAGAAAGTCCACTGTTGTCAATTTCCTCTCTCTTTATGCCACTGTGCACTCTCTGCTCCTGTACAGTAACCTGTCTGACTGATTTTATCTTCTGCCATCTACATCAGTATAACTGCCTGTATATTTTTAGATCATGGTTACCTGGTTTCTACTACAGTTCAACTCTCTTGCATTAATCAACAACAGAGACTGTAATAACTAGGCAAGTACAGACTGTAATAACTAGGCAAGTACAGAGCTGAGCTGTGTTTGTGCTGCTTACAGATCAGTGAAGTGAAACTGCAAATGCTTCTTTGCTGATGCATATGGTAGAGGATTATTTTTGGCCATATGCATCAACAGAAGAACAAACACAGCTCAGATTGAGTCTCAGCTCTGCACTGAGCAGTTATTACAAGCTCTGGGGAAATGCATAAGAGTTGAGCTCTGCTAAGAACCAGAAAACAATGATATGAAAATGCACACTGATGTGGATGGTAGAAGATAAAAATCAGCCAGTAGAGTACTATATACACTGCTCAAAAAATAAAGGGAACACTTAAACAACAGAATATAACTCCAAGTAAATCAAACTTCTGTTAAATCAAACTGTCCACTTAGGAAGCAACACTGATTGACAATCAATTTCACATGCTGCTGCTGTGCAAATGGAATAGACAATAGATGGAAATTATTGGCAATTATCAAGACACACTCAATAAAAGAGTGGTTCTGCAGGTGGGGACCACAGACCACATCTCACTACCAATGCTTTCTGGCTGATGTTTTGGTCACTTTTGAATGTTGGCTGTGCTTTCACACTCGTGGTAGCATGAGACGGACTCTACAAACCACAGAAGTTGCTCAGGTAGTGCAGCTCATCCAGGATGGCACATCAATGTGAGCTGTGGTAAGAAGGTTTGCTGTGTCCGTCAGCGTAGTGTCCAGAGGCCGGAGACGCTAACAGGAGACAGGCCAGTACACCAGGAGACGTGGAGGGGGCCGTAGGAGGGCAACAACCCAGCAGCAGGACCGCTACCTCCGCCTTTGTGCAAGGAGGAACAGGAGGAGCACTGCCAGAGCCCTGCAAAATGACCTCCAGCAGGCCACAAATTTGCATGTGTCTGCACAAACGGTTAGAAACTGACTCCATGAAGGTGGTATGAGGGCCACAGATGGGGGTTGTGCTCACAGCCCAACACCATGCAGGATGCTTGGCATTTGCCACAGAACACCAGTATTGGCAAAGTCGCCACTGGTTCCCTGTGCTCTTCACAGATGAAAGCAGGTTCACAGTGAGCACACGTGACAGACGTGACAGACGTGACAGAGTCTGGAGACGCCGTGGAGAGCGATCTGCTGCCTGCAACATCCTTCAGCATGACTGGTTTGGCAGTGGGTCAGTAATGGTGTGGGGTGGCATTTCTTTGGAGGGCCACACAGCTCTCCATGTGCTCACCAGAGGTAGCCTGACTGCCATTAGGTACCGAGATGAGATCCTCAGACCCCTTGTGAGACCATATGCTGGTGCGGTTTGCCCTGGGTTTCTCCTAATGCAGGACAATGCCAGACCTCATGTGGCTGGAGTGTGTCAGCAGTTCCTTCAAGATGAAGGCATTGAAGCTATAGACTGGCCCGCCCGTTCCCCAGACCTGAATCCGATTGAGCACTTCTTGGAAATCATGTCTCGCTCCATCCACCAATGTCATGTTGCACCACAGACTGTCCAGGAGTTGGCGGATGCTTTAGTCCAGGTCTGGGAGGAGATCATCTGCAACCTCCTCAGGAGCATGCCCAGGCGTTGTAGGGAGGTCATACAGGCACGTGGAGGCCACACACAATACTGAGCCTCATTTTGACTTGTTTTAAGGACATTACATCAAAGTTGGATCAGCCTGTAGTGTGTTTTTCCACTTTAATTTTGGGGGTGACTCCAAATCCAGGCCTCCATTGGTTAATAAATTTGATTTCCATTGATGATTTTTGTGTGATTTTGTTGTCAGCACATTCAACTTTGTACAGAACAAAGTATTCAATGAGAATATTTCATTCATTCAGATCTAGGATGTGTTATTTGAGTGTTCCCTTTATTTTTTTGAGCAGTGTAGTAATAATTTTATTTATATAGTGCCAACATATTGTGCACTTTATAATTAATCAGGGACAAGTACAAATAATAAAGCCATCACAAACTCACACAAAGTTCAACAGTTGCAGGAGGAGTGAGGTTCCTGCTCGCAAGTGTACAATCTATAAGGAAATTGGGTAGAAAGTGCTTGTCATGTATGGCCCAGCCATCATTATAATAAATAGGGCATTTCAAAATAAACTGCATGATCCGGTCATCAGTCAGTATCTGTCTACGTTCTGTTACCAAGTGCTATTAGATGCATGGAGGATGTGGACACAGATGAATAGGAGGGACAAGAGTCTGAGTATAATTTAACAGAGGGAATAGGGGAAAGTGAGGTTAGTGCACTGAAGTGATAGGCCTATTTAAAGAGACATATTTTTAAAGCATGCTTAAAAACATGGGGACTAGGTATTAGTAGGATTGTCCTGGGTAGTGCATTCCAGAAAACTGGCTCATTAGAGACTTTAGTGAGGGCCGTTTCAGTAGAATGTAAAGATATGTATCTTATATAGGGTGATATGTATAAAGAAAAGCACATTTAAAAATGAGTTATATGGGCACAAATGAATAAATGTGTACAACATTGTAAAACCACATTATGATTTTGGGAACAACCCTTTAATTTCTACACTTCCAGGAAGAGTACAGAGGAATGGCACAGAGCTCTAAATAAAGATACTTCAGAATGGTTGCTTCATGAGGAATACAAGAATTTACAAGACAGAGGATCCGCTTCATGATTATGAGCACAGCTTCAGCTATTCCACACAACAAACATGACAGCACCAATAACAAGCAAACCCCAGTGTAGACGTGTGCTGAGAAGACGCCACCACGTTACTGCTTCCCTGCAGCAGTGTTGTTGACAGCTGCTGCTGTAGTCAGTGCCGTGATACCAGTGATGAGTCAGGTGTAATCTGCTTTATTACTACACATAGCACTAATGCAGCCATCGTGCGCGGCTACATGGAAGCTGGTTATGTAAGTGTATGCACAGTACAGCATACAAACGGATGAGAATAATCAGCCAGCAATAAATTACACTGGCGTGGCGAGCTGTGGAGCTTACAACAGATTTATTACAAGGTGTATGCCTCTTGATGAAATTGACGATGCTTCAAGCACTCAAGCAAAAACCTATGTAGAAAGGCACAGACTAATGTCCAAAACAGTCCTTCACTGGTGTAAGCACATCCATAACTGTGAGCCTTTGTTCCATCTTTTTTTTATATAATTGATTTTTATCAGCCAATGAAAAAATGTTTGCTTGAAGTGAATCTGTTACATAAGTACACTGCCCGATGTGTGGGGGGCTTATCACTGCCACATCTCTGTTTTCTTATTAGCCAAAATGGTTCAAGAAACTGGAGCGCTCCGAGTTCATCATCGCTGAGCGCACCAAGTCCGTCATCGCTGAGCGCACCATCGCTGAGCACCAAGCCCGTCATCGCTGAGCGCACCAAGCCCGTCATCGCTGAGAGCACCATTGCTGAGCGCACCAAGCCCTTCATCGCTGAGCGCACCAAGCCCGTCATCGCTGAGCGCACCAAGCCCGTCATCGCTGAGCGCACCAAGCCCGTCATCGCTGAGCGCACCAAGCCCGTCATCGCTGAGAGCACCAAGCCCGTCATCGCTGAGAGCACCAAGCCCGTCATCGCTGAGAGCACCAAGCCCGTCATCGCTGAGAGCACCAAGCCCGTCATCGCTGAGAGCACCAAGCCCGTCATCGCTGAGAGCACCAAGCCCGTCATCGCTGAGAGCACCATCGCTGAGAGCACCATCGCTGAGCACCAAGCCCGTCATCGCTGAGAGGCTACAGGTTATAGGGCAGATGACCGCTAATGCCACCTGTCCTGATGCAGTCCTGACGCCGCTGAAAGCTTCATGTCACTGTATAAATGGAGCTACAATGTACCAGTCTACAGCCCAGGCTGTTTCGCTCACAGAGGACAGACCACCTTGGGTAGATATACCTGGGGTTACTTCTGTAAATAAAGGACATTCACCAACAGAAAGCAGATACCTAAAAACGATGAGTTGCTTGTATGAAGGCCTGTGTGCCGGTTTTCTGGAGAGGAGGAAATGATTTTGGAAAATATCTGTTTTTTTGCCCCAAAATGTGTGACTTTTTTCTAGTTTTTCCTGCTTTATTTTCATAAAACTGGATAGAGTTTAGTAGCAGGGAAGGTGCTAAACGAAGTCTTGGAGATTTTCTGTAATTTACACTAGAAATTGCCATAAGCTAGCTTGTACCTAGCGCCAATTTCACTTTCTTGTACATGTTCAGCTTAGCCCCTTTACCACTTTGGGTTTTTCCGCTTTTGAGTTTTCGTTTTTCGCTTCTCTTCTTCACAGAGCCATAACTTTTTTATTTTTCTGTCAGTATGGCCATGTGACGGCTTATTTTTTGTGGGACGAGTTGTACTTTTGAACGACACCATTAGTTTTATCATATCGTGTACTGGAAAATGGGAAAAAAATCCAAGTGCGGTGAAATTGCACAAAAAGTGCAATTCCACAATTGTTTTTTTTTTTTACCATGTTCACTAAATGCTAAAACTGTCCTGCCATTATGATTCTCCAGGTCATTACGAGTTTGTAGACACCAAATATGTATAGGTTCCTTTTATATAAAAGTGGTGAAAAAAAATCCAAAGTTTGTAAAAAAAAAAAATAAAAAATGGCGCTATTTTCCAAGACCCATAGCGTCTCCATTTTTCGGGATCTGGGGCCGGGTGAGGGCTTATTTTCTGCGTGCCAAGCTTACATTTTTATTGATACCATTTTGGGGTAGATCCGATGTTTTGATCGCCCGTTATTGCATTTTAATGCAATGTTGTGTCGACCAAAAAAACTTAATTCTGGCGTGTTGATTTTTTTTCTCGTTACGCCGTTTACTGATCGGAATAATTTTTTTATATTGATAGATCGGGCGATTATGAACGCAGCGATACCAAATATGTGTATTTCTTGTTTTGTTTTATTTTAATTGGGGCGAAAGGGGGGTGATTTGAACTTTTATATTTTTTAAAACCGTTTTTTTTACTTTTCACTTGCTTCAGTAGTCTCCATGGGAGACAAGAAGCTGCAATCATCTGATCACCTGTGCTACACACAGCAGGGCTTCAGCTATGTGTAACCAAAGTGCTCATCTGCTATGAACGCTGGGCGGAGCTCATAGCCTCCCTGCAATGACAACCACAAGGGTCTCCTGCAGACCCCAGGTTGTCATGCCAACCCATTGGTGACCCGCGGTCATGTGACACGGCATCGGTGGGCGGGACTAGTGACGGACTTCCACCACAACCATGTTAAATGTTAACAGCCGCGGGGGGGGGGGGGGGGGAATCACGAGTCCACACAAGGCAGTTAGGGGCACATGTCAGTTGATCAGATCAGCTGTCATGTACCCGGTAAGGTGCGGGCTCATCGCCTGGAGCCTGCGCCAAAGAGGGGGATGCGACCTTGGACATACTCATACGTCCAAGGTCGTAAAGGGGTTAAAAGGTGTTTTCCCATGAACAAAGTACAATTTAATCAATAGATCTTGGAATAATAATAATTTCCACAATTGGATGTGTTTAAAAAATGTTCCTGTGCTGAGATAATCTTATACATGTGCCCCTGCTGTGTACTTTGTAATGGCTGTGGAGTCCATATAAAATGGACTGACTCCAACTCCTAAAATATATAATAAATTGGGTGCAGTAGTTCAATGCAGTTTGTGGGGAATATTTTTTCATAAGAATTTGGGAAAGTTATGAAATGTCCTATAAATGTCTGTCCTATTCCTGATCTGAGGGTCTAGACTTTTAGCTGAGATGAATTTGTGCTACAGTAAATTTATCACTTAAACATGAGCCATGTATGAGGGAGTCGAAGTCGTGAAGTCGATGGCATGGAAATTGGGGAGTCGGAGGTTTGGCTTACCGACTCCACAGCCCTGCTGTGTCTGACCAGGGAGAGGAAGAAGAAGTGAATATTTAGATGACATAGCAGTGGCTGGCAGCTGCTGCTTCCTGTGAGGTAAACAGACTACTGCACCATCTGGTAAAAAGAAAAGAATTTGCTGAACACAGGGACCTATTAATGATGGATAAAAGGTAAAATATTACATTGCCTGTTTTGTCACAGGAGTGTCTGTTTCTGAGGCATCTCCAGACTCAAGCCCATCATAAATCAAGTCAGTGAGGTAGATTTGATTTCTGATAAGCTCAGAGTGCTGGAGACACTTCAGACACAGCCGTTCCTGTGATAAAACAGGCAGAGTAATGTTTTACCTTTTATTCCTCATCAATAAGTCCCTGTGTTCAGCAAACACTTTTCTATTCACCAGATATCGCAGCATGCTGCAATTTTCACAATCCTGCACTATCACTCCGAAATAGGACAGTGCGAGAATAAAAAAATATCAGTATCAAGTATGTTCCCTTTAGCAGAACAAGCACAATAGAAACATGAATGGCTGCCATTTCCAATAATATTGTTGGCCCGCATTGATATATTTTAGGGTGCAGGGAATCTGATCCCGCACGGTATTACTAGACCAGGACTGTGTGGATAGGATAAGACTATTAATGATAGGTGACTGAGCAATGCTGCCATGTCTCAGTGCGTGTAGCCATTTATGGATCTAACACATAAGTGGTATCATGAACAGTACGTGTATTATGTCACAATATGAAAGATTCACAGATTTTAAGTGGCTTATAAGGATGGCCCATTATAATGCTGTAACAATGCTGATAATGGGCAGGGCTGCGGCAATAATCCCTGAGAGCACTTATGTAATAATGGGTTATGATGCTAACACGATCATAATGGCAGTGAGTTTCTATCATGCACTCAGGTAATCATTGTAGTCATCGTATTCTTATGGCTTTAACTGTTTGCACTCGGTAATTAGAAATAAAAATAAAGTGACAAAACTAGAAGAACATAAAACACCACAGGGAGAGCGGAGAAATCATGAGCCTGTACTACGGTATATAGGAAAGGCTTCACATGGTTATAGGTCTGGCATAAGGCTGTAACATAACATGTGTAGACATGTATATTCTGCTTCCTGTAGTCAGTGTAAGGCCACATTCACACGTTCAGTATTTGGTCAGTATTGTACATCAATATTTGTAATCCAGAACGAGGAGAGGAACAATCAGAGGAAAAGAATAATAGAAACACGTCACCACTTCTGTATTTATCACCCACTCCTGGTTTTGGCTTACAAATACTGATGGAGAATACTGAACGTGTCCTAATACCGCAATCAGGCATTCCTGGCAGTTTTAGTAAATTTTCCATCATTAAGAACCTCCATCGCTCCCAGATTCCTGTAATCCCTATGGAAGAAGCCGGGTCACAACTACGCTGTCCTCCGTGTGGAGGAGAGATGCAGATGTAATGGAGAAGTGAGGGGAAACTGCAGGGTGGCCGCCCTGACACGTCCCACAACGCCCCATTACCAGGATTAATGAAGGAAAGTAAAGGCGGAGAGGTGACTGATATCACCTACACTTACTATCTGTTCATCACAGACATTTCTAATGATACAAGCCCCTAACAGAATTCAATCCTTTTTATCAATTTTTACAGATTTTCATCTTCCAACATTAATCTTTCATTTGCTTGTTTTTGACCAACTAAGGCCATGTTCACACGTTGTGTTTTTTCAGCGTTTTTAATGCAAATTTTCAGCAGCGTTTTACAGTACCAGCAAAGTCTATGAGATTTCAGAAATCTCATGAGCACAGCTTGGTTTTTTTCCTGACTGTTTTGTCAAACAGCTGCATGTCACTTCTTTCAGCGTTTTTTCACCCATTGAAAGCAAAGGGTGGTGCACAAACACGGCAAAAATGCAGCAAAAATGCAGGTATAAGGTTTTTGGTGCCAAAACCTGAGGAAGTTGAATCTTGTTATTTTTTTTATGCACTAAATTTTATCAGCATGCACAAGAGACAAATGAGCACTGACAAAAACTCAGTAAAAACTCATCAAAACCTGCTTTTTTGAGGTCGCTTTTTTTTACTGCCAAGAGAGCAGTTTTCCCTGCACAAAAAAACGCTGCAAAAAACGCAACGTGTGAACATAGCCTTAAATGTGTATTTCCATCTGAGAAATGTACAGTATATGCACAGGACACACCATAGATGTCTGCTGGATGCCAGACCCACCTCTGAGACCAGAACAATAATGGTGCTTGCAATAAGCCCCATCTCATGGACACTGTGAAGAGAGAGATGGCTGGAAACGCTTGTTGGTCTATTCTTATACCTCCCACAGAAGTGAATGGAGATGGGCACACATGCATGGTCTCCGAGGACAGGGACCCTCATCTATTCTCCAGAGGAGCTTCCAAGATCCCTTTCCCCTAGTGAGATTGCCATGCAAGTCTTCATTTATTTCTATAGGATTCAAAGAAACAGCAGAGGATGCAGCCTGTGGTATCCATAACTCCCAGTGAAGTCTATGGGGAGACCTGGATGTGTGGGGCCCTGGTTTTGCAGATATTGCAGGACGTGGAGGTTGGACCTGCATCTATCAGACATTTATATCCCGTTAATGTGCTGCTGATGAAGGAGGGTCAGCATGATACAATCCCCATTGACATTTGTTTCTTACTTGTATCCCATGAAGCGTGGAGCGTATCTCTGTATCTGCGTTTTGAATTCAGAAGGACTCACGACGTCATTGACGGAGCTGGTCCATATGGCCTGAAGCAGACGTGCAAACTCTAAAAGGGGGATAGGAGAGGTTGAGCAGACATACACCATGATATACACATCAGTATACAGTGATCAGCTGGTGCCTGTATCCCGGTCCTGCATGGAGCCAGTGTTTGGCTATTGCTAGGCGTGTGCCTGGGACTAATTGTACGTATCGTCCTAATTACACTTTGTATATTCAGCTCTTCAGGTCGGTGTCCCGGTGACTCATATTAAAAATAGAAGCGACACGGCTTGTTGAGTTCAGCAGCCAGAAATGTACGTAAAGCTGTGTACAAGTTTTCTGCAATGCATGCAATCACATACGCACACACAGCGCCTGTCATCACTGCGTCACCGCCTCTAAGCATTCATTCCTGATCAACAAAAACATGTCTGCTGTATGATACATGACAACATGTAATATACAGCCACCTGCTATTACAGCAGGGGAATGGCGGCCATGTCTGGGAAACTCCCGAGCTATATACCTGAGTGACAGGAGTGCGGTTGAGTCAGGGAGGGAGCTGACAGCCCTATTGATTTGCGATAATTCTCACATTTCTTTTGATGAAGAAGACAATACAGTATTGAAAACTGCAGTTTAACGTTACGTACCGATCATACGATTCTCAAAATATATATATTTTTTAAAAATATGGCGCAGCCAGACGGCCGTATAAAATAAATCGGACCAAGATCAGGTTGCAATGCTCGGACTGGTCGACGGCTCTCTCAGCCCGAGCGTGACAGCGTCTTATATTTATATGCAGCTGTCACGCTCAGGTTGGGAGAGCCGCGGCCAGTCCGAGCATTGTGGTCCCATCTTAGTCCCATTTATATGTGCAGTAAGAGCGCAGTCAGACGGCCAATGTACTTTTTGCAGCAGTGGTTCTGATTTCTGTGAATGGAGCTTTATTGATCTGCAGAACAGTCACTGTATGTCATCAAGACATTGGGATTATACAACAAAAAGAGTTAAAGTCTTGTGAACTATAGATGCTTGTTCTATCTGAGGAGCAGAGCTATGCCATATGGCGGTCCGTGCCGCCCCCTACACAGCGTTTCATGGACGCAGCCTCGCTCTTGCAGCTCCTGCCATGGACGGGGCGGCCATTGTTATATCCCCTCCCTGCCTCATACATTGTGTGGTCGCTCTCAACAGCAAAACTTGAACACGCAGACATTAAGTGTTTGGAAATGTAATGTGCTGACCCTAATTACACATCATACACATAGTACACATCAGAATCACAGGCAGTTTTGTCTGTAAATGATGTTTCCAGAGCAGAAACCACAACAAGCAATACTTGAAGGTGTATCTGCTTTATTACTGTAAGATGTGTTGTAGTCAAATGACATATAGGCACAATAGCATCCTGTGCGCACCAAGGTATATGCCAAAACAGAATAATTACATTTATAACTGCAATACTGCTGTACATACTGATCAAACTGTGTGAGGCCACCAGCCAGGACAAGACAACCTGTTCAGAAGGGAATCTACAATGTCACACTTATCTCTCCTGTATCTACACCTACAAATGTAATGGGCAAGTAGCATCCAGCCCTCATTATCAGCTTGTGACTGATAGGAGTGCTCAGCAAATTTGGAGGAAGTTAAATACCCCTAAATGTACACTACAAAAAATTGTAAAGAACCTCCTATCAAAATGAGAGAATTGTGTAAGTGCAGGGAGCCGTGAATGCACTACAATACAAGCACATAAGTACTACTGTATGTTGAGCAAATATAGGTGAACACTGAATATATGAATTTCATTACTACTATGTAGACTATAATCACACTTGTCATTTTTGGAAGCTTACATTTGGGGGTGGTGACTGCCACCATGTTACTTGACACTTCTGCCATCTGTCCCAGACAGTTTTTTTATTAACAGCTGGATACTTTCCGTTCTAGAAATTCTTAAGGCCCCGTCACACTAAGCGATGCAGCAGCGATTCCGACAACGATACGACCTGTCAGGGATCGTTGCTGCATCGCTAATACATCGCTGGTGAGCTGTCAAACAGGCAGGCTCACCAGCGATGAGGGGAGCAGCGATATCGTGGAAAGAATCGTTCCACGATGTCCTGTTCCCGTTACCAGCCTGCTGCTTAAGCAGGAGCAGGCTGGTAACTATGGTAAATATCGGGTTACTAAGTGCGCGTGTGCCCCTAGTAACCCGCTGTTTACCATGGATACCACTCTGCTACGGTGCGCTGAAGCCTCCGCTCACCGTAGCAGAGTGGTATCTATGGTAAACAGCGGGTTACTAAGTGCGCGCGTGCCCTTGGTTACCAGCCAGATTGTTGGTCCCGCTGGTCACACACAGCGATGTGTGCTGGCCAGCGGGAGGCCAACGACCAATAAATGGTCCAGGACACTTTGCAACGATCAGGGACCTCACAGCAGGGGCCTGATCGCTGCAAAGTGTCACACATAGCGACATCGCTGGTGAGGTCGCTGGTGAGTCACCAAAACCGTGACACAGCAGCGATCTCGCTAGCGATATCGCTTAGTGTGACGGGGCCTTAAGTCTTAGGCCACAGACAGGTAAGGTCTTTAGTGTAGGTTCCCTTCTGAAGAGGTTGCCTTGTCTCTGGCAAATAGGCTCACACAATTTGATCAAAATGTGCATAAAGTATCTCTCATTTAGAAGAATAAATTGAATTATAACATATACTTTGGCACAGTGTAACTCAGCTCCAGTCCTCAGGGCCCCCAACAGATCATGTTTTTGGGATTTCCTTGGTATTGTACAGGTGATAATTCCATCAATTCCATCCCCAGGGCAATACTACGGAAGTCCTGAGAACCTGGGTCTGTTGGGGGCTTCCAGTTGAGGAGCATTGCCCTAGCACATTACAGCGTGCTGGTTTGTGTCTGTTTGCATGCTAGTGCTACATAGTCACAGCAACCTGTACGTACATTACATGTTGCTAGCAGGAGCTTGTCAGGTTCGTTTTTTGCAGTAAAATGGCAAACTCAGCTCTGTGCAAACTGCAATTTCCACAGTATTGTTCTATCACCTAAATGTGTGCATATATAAAGCTCCTTTTACATTGGCAAATACATTTCATGTAACAAGTTCTGGGTGACCATATTAGAAGCAGGTCACTAACATGTACATGTCATAATTACCGTGGCGGTTTTCTATGAACGACCACTTGTGAAATTGCTGCTTCCTCTCATTTGGTTTACACCATTAAGACATCACATAAGATGTGATCAAAAGCGATTATGAAAATAATTCTTTGGCCTTGGACTGCTGGACATTTACCCTTGGAAATGATCACCTCAATGAATGTTCAGGCGATCAACACTGTATAAAATGCCCTTAGAAAAAGCAATCTCATATATAGACTTAAGAGGAAAAAGTAAATAGATTACTCAGGGGAGGAGCAGGACTAAAATTGATCGTCTTTATCTATATTTGGCCAGTAAAAATCTGGTCTATACGATTTAAATAAGAACAGCAAATAAGTATCCTGGACAGGATAATCAGCAATGCTGATCTGAGTCTGTAATACGGACATTTTTCCCTGGTATTGAAGCTTTGTGTGTCTGCTATCACCCACCTTCCATAATGGCGGTGCTGCAGGTCTTGGAGTTCAGGTCGCGCTTATAGGAGTTGTGCAGACAATAGTCCCTCAGATCTTTAGTGTTACTCAGACATTGTAGAATGGAGTTCATGAAGCACTGTAAGTGAGAAGACATGTCAGACTCCCAGAGACAAAGACCATCAAAAACAAAACAGCACAAGGAGCTAGTGAGAAATTACTGAAATTAATCTTTTTCACATCTACACGATGGCCGTGAAAGCTGGAGACCTGGTGGTAGAGCAGGAGCCATAGATAAAGCCACCCGGTACCCGGGCAGGAGAATACTCCGGGAGCCGTGGTTCAGCGGCACTACTGTTACCACTCTGCGTGCCCCCGAGTGCTGAACGTGGGGTGCAAAGATCTGGGTCAGGAAAGTATGGGAACAGCAGGCCAGACTCTCCTACTAAAGACAAGTGCTGCACAATGTGGAGAAGACTTCTAATTCTCCTGTTGCTTTACTCACGATTATTAAAATATGTAAATATTGTTGATTAAACCTTATGATTAAAGTTTGATTGTTGGAGTACAATCTCCTAGATCATCACTATGAAGGGGTCCTTTTTATCCAGAAGCTTGTCCAGATTGGTGGCTGTACGTAGTCAGTCCTAATCACGTAACAATGACAGAATGGATGGAGTTGCTGTATCTGTGTACACACTAAAGGGAACAGGTGCTGGCAGGAACACAGCAGCAGATTCATTGTGTAAACTAATAAAGGGTTCACTGATCAAGCAATGATGGCTATGATTATTTTTCATAATTAATAGCTTTTCAGTATTTCACCAGTTTTGTGCTGCAGCTGCTCAAAGTGATCCCATTTATTTATGTAAGGCCGTGTTCTCACTGGTGCGAGTTTGCTTTGACTTTCTAGTGGTTTATGAAAGTCAGAGAATCTTAACTTGTCAGTATAAAACCTATTATATATGACCTATTACAAGTCAAGTCAATAAGTTATGAAACCTGTTAAAACTGAACCCATGATGACTCCGATGTGACTAGGCCCTATTATATCTATGAAGAAATGTGCTGGAAATCTGCACTAGTTAATAAGTGTCATGGTGGTCAGCTTAACATTTCTTTTAATAAACAGCCTACGAAAAAAAAAAATTTTTCAGGGACTGTCTGAAATGTCGGTGTAAACGTCAGGTTCACAATCGTCACTATACTCCATTAATAGATTCAGATTGTGCCCTAATTCAATTAGAAAAACTTACCGTGTTACCCAGATTTCTCAAGCCAACCAAACCTTGGACCACTTTGGCAGGCTGCAAGACATAAGACAATCTTGGATTAGTTTAGCCTATTGTTTATGCGCATCTTAACTTCTTTTTATTACACTCCCATAATATGTCATGTAGCATTCTCATAGAAAAACACATTTACACAAGGCGACTGTCAATAAGTACAGTAAATATTCACTGATCGTCGGTAGTTTAATATCCGGTTACATAGGTAGGCCGCACTTACCGATGCACACCAAATAATCTGTAATAGGCTGCCATTGTCTTGGCAGCGCAGGTCCTGTGTACACCAGACACTGTGCTCCTGACAACGATGAACTTGTGCGCAGCCCAAAAGATCATTTCACTCTACGAACGCTTTGATCGCTCATCGAGTGATCGGCAGCCGGTTATCACTGAGTCATCATCATCAAGCAGGTGTTCCCAGGAATGCTTGTGCACGATTGTTCCATTTTAGTGGAAACAGTGTCATTTTGCATTTTCTCCGCCAATAGTGCCCATGTTCACTATCACAGTAAATTATATATTATAATTATATATATATATATATATATATATATATATATATAGTACAGACCAAAAGTTTGTACACACCTTCTCATTTAAAGATTTTTCTGTATTTTCATGACTATGAAAATTGTACATTCACACTGAAGGCATCAAAACTATGAATTAACACATGTGGAATTATATACTTAACAAAAAAGTGTGAAACCACTGAAAATATGTCTTATATTCTAGGTTCTTCAAAGTAGCCACCTTTTGCTTTGATGACTGCTTTGCACACTCTTGGCATTCTCTTGATGAGCTTTCATAGTCATGAAAATACAGAAAAATCTTTAAATGAGAAGGTGTGTCCAAACTTTTGGTCTGTACTGATATATACATATATACACATACACACATACATATGTGTGTCATGTAAAAAGACTAGAAAAGGATAATGACTTCTGTCTTTAGTTGTACACACTTAAGTCCCGATTTATGAAAGCAATTTCTCCAGAATTCTGGAGTAAATCGCTTTAAAAAGTTGCAAAAATTTGCGGCCTTTGGCATTTCCATGCCAGTTTCTCCCAGCTTCACCAAAATTGCCAGAGCTGAGCTGGACAGGGTGCGGTGAGGGAGTGAATCAGACGAGCTGTGGAATTCCTTACACCAGATATTTTACTCCAGGCAGAGACTGGAGTAAGATTTGTGGCAAGGCGCACACCATTTCTCAGATGCTCCTAATTCATTGCACTTCTTATTTAAACAGGAACATCTGACTCCTATATACCTGCTCATCAAGATAGCAAGAAAATCACCCGTCTTGGTGAATCAGCGCCTCAGGCTCTGTTCACATTTCCAGTAATTATTTTCATTGTTGTATCCATTTTGGGATGACAAAAACATCAATACAGTAATCCAGTATATGTTCCATTCATTTAGCTGAGGACGGAAATATCCTAATATGCCTTCAGTCTGACTACAACCCATGTAATCCATTAAAATCCCTGTATCTCTCTGGATTTGGGTCCGAGAACGGCTGTGCATTGTGTATAAACACTTAGTGCAGGCTGTCAATCACTGTGGAAGCCCGCCCACTGGACTACAAAGCCCATAGTTAGTAGTGATTAATAGGTTATACAGAATTGGGTCTGCTCAGTAACACTATCTGCCGGTCAGGCCGCATGTTCAAGGTCTCCATTATTTCTGTTTTATATCTGGCTGCATACATAATAATCATTAGTTAAGCAGATTACTGGGTGTGCTTGAATATAGATCATTCCATACATTTCCAATATAATACAGAATTCTCTTCTCTTTATATGATGCATTTGGCTAAAAACTGAAAAGACAGAAAAGTAAAGATGTGAAAAATGGGCTGTGTGCACACAATGTATTTTAAAGAGACTCAGTCAGCACAAAACGACTGTTGAAACCAAGTTCAGGCGCTCGGTGCATCACGACGGGGCCAAACACATAAGTGCTCCTTCCCACCTGCTTGTTTTTCATCTATTTCCTCCCTTCTCTGGCTTTATGAACCCAGAGCTGTCAGTCAAATAAGGTGGGGGGTAGTGATTGATGGAAAACAAGCATGGAGGAAGGTGTATATAAAGGAATGGCCCCGCCATGAAGCACCGAGCGGCGGGGCATAGTTTGAACAGTCATTCTGTGCTGAAAGTCCCTTTAAACTCAGTTTGCCAAGTGCAGATCCTGACTATAAGAACAGAATGTGGGCTACTGAAGGTGTATCACATGACCGGACTAATGTACTTAAAAAAAAAAATTAAATTAATTAATATTCATCCACTTTAAATACTATAAAAAATAAGTAATCTGCGTTCAACTCCATATTTAGGAAATATGCACAGAAGGGCCTTCATTTTTTATATAATCGTGGCAAGACGCCAATTAGAAAATACATGGCTAGTAATTACCACTAGCCTACTCAACATTAGATATAATAACAGGAGAAACAGAGTACGTATAGGCATAAAAACAGTATAGCTTTATTAAATACCAAATATAAAGAAACGGCCACCAAGGGTGGCAGTATGAAGTAGATAATAGGTTACAAAATGCAGCACATAGTAGTGTGTATACAGAATATATATACTTTGAAAAAAATTTCCTCAAGGAGAAAGAGGAAGGAAAGGCAAGCACAAAAAGTACAAGAATAGCACACACCATACATATGCACAGGTCCGCACAGATGTACAGATGAATATACAATGTCAATGCAGATACAAATATCGCTTACCAATTACAATTATAGATAGGAGTAATGGACAGGCCAAGGGCCAGGAGAAATAGAGGTACCAGGTGGCCCCAATAGAGCCTCGACGCGCGTTTCGCCCCTTAGCTGAGGGCTTTCTCAAGAGGCCTCTTGAGAAAGCCCTCAGCTAAGGGGCGAAACGCGCGTCGAGGCTCTATTGGGGCCACCTGGTACCTCTATTTCTCCTGGCCCTTGGCCTGTCCATTACTCCTATCTATAATTGTAATTGGTAAGCGATATTTGTATCTGCATTGACATTGTATATTCATCTGTACATCTGTGCGGACCTGTGCATATGTATGGTGTGTGCTATTCTTGTACTTTTTGTGCTTGCCTTTCCTTCCTCTTTCTCCTTGAGGAAATTTTTTTCAAAGTATATATATTCTGTATACACACTACTATGTGCTGCATTTTGTAACCTATTATCTATTTCATACTGCCACCCTTGGTGGCCGTTTCTTTATATTTGGTATTTAATAAAGCTATACTGTTTTTATGCCTATACGTACTCTGTTTCTCCTGTTATTATATCCAAATTTAGGAAGCAGCGTTCTCTGACACTTTTTCCCCACACTTCAGAATCAGCCTTTGTCACTCCTTGCACTCTTTTGAACTAATTTCTTAAGTTTTTCTGCTAGTTCTCTGCTCCGACCTGTCACATAAATCTTTTGTCACATCCATCTACTGGGACAGTTGTTAGACTACATGCAGCGCCCTGATTAACAGATTGTCACAGTGTGTCCAGAATGTCCACTTGTTTATACAATGGTTAGTCTGTAGCATGAAGCCACTGACAAGGTCAGTAATATACAGGCTGTTTATAGGGCACAGAACAATCCCTTCATAGGGCGCTGACGGGTGACATCCCATCACTATTGTCTCCAGCCCAGAATTACCTGTAATCTCGTTTACTCAATCAAGATCCTGAGCACTCCTCACCTTACTGCTGCATTGTTCTACATATCAGCATTTCCACTAGAGATTTCATGGAAGATGTTATCAGTGTCAGTGAATTCAGCCATTGCTCTAACATCTCCTGATGCCCCCAGACCTGTAGCCAATAGCATGGATGGGCGGCAATAGAAGTCTGGGGTACACGGTGACCTCAGTCACACATCATCGCATCCAATAATTGTCAATGTGGTCAGTTCTCAGCATGAAACATACAGAAATACGACTACGATAAAAAATACAAACTCAGCAAGAAAATGAATTAATTAGGTTTAGGTTTTTCGCTATAAAATGAATGCGGAAAAAGTCACAGTCATTCATAATTCATGAGCCAGATATCAAAATCTAGAAGCCAAGAATATTATTTCATGAGTCTATTTCTATGAATAGAAGTGTTAGGTAACAGTTGTCTTTTTTCCAGGTGCCCTAAGAAACCATAAAGAGACATAAAAATGTCCCGATCAGAACTTTCACTCCTGACCCCGAGGGCAAGGATGAGAACTTCTGGCATTTTACTAGACATGTACTGAATGGACTTTGTACGTTTCTAGGAACTGCGGGAACAAAGTGCAGGCTTGTGCTTGATTCTGCCAGCACGGTGCAGTAAGTGGAGCGGAGGGGACAGGAATAGCATGTCCTGTACTACAAACATCCCAGGAATTTACTATCTTCTGGCCATTAAACCAGTTTGTGGTGGCATTGTGCTGCCATTCACAACCCAACCCTACAATTAATAATACAGGTCAGGAGATTTCCAGTACATCTGCTGACAAGGTATAATGGAAGAGTGACACGCAGGGTCGGAGGGGGAGTAGATGTCTCAGGGATCCTGCACATGGCACTCCAGCTCCTCTATGCCTGTACTGAGAATACACTGATTGCATGTGGCACATGTCACAATATGGCGCACAGCGACTGTCACATCCTTTACGAGATATATAAAGTACTGTACATTCCATAACATGCTCGTAAAAACACACTGGCATCATGGCTGGTGCTTATGGTTTCATTAGAAACTGAATGTTCATTCTGGTCATATGGCATCATTCATTTTCATTGTCTACATATTTAATTTGACAAAAGGGTCATTTTCTAGGTTTCTTCCAAATCTGGTTGAAAATAATGTCTTCTCCCCTACAAATATTCTCCTCATTTTCTGCACACTCGGGTCCTTGCTGTGAGTCCATGATAAATATGGGGAATAAAACACAGCGATTTGATTTGCGCTGTTACTCACACAACATCCTGAAGGAAGAATTGTACAAAAAAATGACACCCCAAAAAAGTCCAAGTAAAACACTATAAACTCTAGGAATAATACAATTATGACTTATTAAATGGATATATTTTTTGCCAGTGAATATCAGGGAAGGCTACACTGTGCAGTACAGTAAAAGTTGAGAGGTATACATATGTTTCGTCCCTGACATGTGCCCCTAATATATTCTGGAGTAAAGACCAAAGAAATCTTTTAGGAACGTTAATATGTCAGCAGATTGATTGATAGACAGACCTGCTCTCCTCCACTTCCTATCCCAGGACAAGGCAGGACAGTGGAGCTAGAATATACTGGTCCTGGCAAGAACAGTAACATTACACAAGAAGGTCAAGAAGGTGCTGAGAGACCAGCGGAGCAGAAGCCGAAGCATTCCTCTGCCGCTCCTGGGCACATTCCTCAGAGAGCGAAGGTCTAGGGGGCACGGGTCTGGAGGGCATCAGGTCAAGGCCTCAAATCAGCAGTCACCAATGCTGCATCCATAGTAACACCGGTATATTACACCACAGTCTCTATCCATACAGTAAGTTACTATTAGTAAATATTTACAGAATATTGTTACTAGTTTACAGCTGTCTCCAAACAGCAGCCACCAGGTGATGACGCCTACATCCCCGTAACCAGTACAGGACATTTCTTATCTGATGCATTTTTCATTCATACAGCAATTTAATTCTTTCAGAATCATTTCTGCAGTTTCCCCCCATTGATATCAATTACATTTAGCAGCAAAAAAAACAACGCACCAAATAAGCATAAAAAACACTGCAGAACTCATGGAAGTTCCACTGCGGTTTACAACCAAAGTCTGTCAAAAATGCATTAAAAACGCTATGTGTGAACATAGCCTTAAAATATTGTCTCGACTTTAGGAGGTCTCTGGAGAGCCACTGATGGAATATTAGTGCATACCATCAATTTGTAATGGGGGATGGAGGGGGCAAAGGAAAGAGATTCACACCTGAGCTAAGTGACAATGGAGATTAGGAAAGCAGCTCCTCTCCAATCAGTTTTTTGGGAGCATTGCAGGACTGGCCACGGACCCCCACCATGCAGCCTCCAGAGAAAGCGGAGAGGATCCATCAGGAGACAAGGTGGGCTGTCACTGTCACAACACTGCTGGCGCCATCTGATAACATTCTGACAGTCTGCCACCTCTGAAGGGTTTGATTGGGACAAAAAGAAGTGTAACAGCAGTAAGCATGAAATAAAAATATCACCTGTCCTATCCCCTGCAGCGATGCTCCGGGGGTCCGCACTGGTGGTCCACACTGGTCTTACCTCAGTGATGGCAACACCTATATCCAGGTGACAACTGCAGCGTATCACTGGCCTCAGTGCTCTTCTGTCCTACATGTCAGCAGCACCGCTACCGCTGCAGGCAGTGATTAGCTGCAGAAGTCACATGAATATATTTCACATACAATAAAAAGACCAGCGAGGATCACCAGAGCACTGGTACTGAAGGGGTGCGGCAGAGCGGGCACCGCTACCTGTTATATAATCACTATTAATAAGAAATCCAGGACAACCAGATCATCACCGCCGGGTACCCCTGTATAACACAGAGCATCACCCCCGGGTACCCCTGTATAACACCCAGCATCACCGCCAGGTACCCCTGTATAACACCCAGCATCACCGCCGGGTACCCCTGTACAACACCGAGCATCACCGCCGCGTACCCCTGTACAACACCCAGCATCACCGCCGGGTACCCCTGTACAACACCCAGCATCACCGCCGGGTACCCCTGTACAACACCCAGCATCACCACCGGGTGCCCCAGTATAACACAGAGCATCACCGCCGGGTACCCCTGTATAACACCGAACATCACCGCCAGGTACCCCTGTATAACTCCAAGCATCACCGCCAGGTACCCCTGTATAACTCCAAGCATCAACGCCGGGTACCCCTGTATAACTCCAAGCATCACCGCCAGGTACCCCTGTATAAAACCCAGCATCACCGCCGGGTACCCCTGTATAACACCAAACATCACCGCCAGGAATTCCTGTATAACACCGAGCATCACCGCCAGGTACCCCTGTATAACTCCAAGCATCACCGCCAGGTACCCCTGTATAACTCCAAGCATCACCGCCAGGTACCCCTGTATAACACAGAGCATCACCACCGGGTACCCCTGTATAACACAGAGCATCACCGCCGGGTACCCCTGTATAACATTGAGCATCACCGCCGGGTACCCCTGTATAACACCCAGCATCACCGCCAGGTACCCCTGTATAACACCCAGCATCACCGCCGGGTACCCCTGTACAACACCGAGCATCACCGCCGCGTACCCCTGTACAACACCCAGCATCACCGCCGGGTACCCCTGTACAACACCCAGCATCACCGCCGGGTACCCCTGTACAACACCCAGCATCACCGCCGGGTGCCCCAGTATAACACAGAGCATCACCGCCGGGTACCCCTGTATAACACCGAACATCACCGCCAGGTACCCCTGTATAACTCCAAGCATCACCGCCAGGTACCCCTGTATAACTCCAAGCATCAACGCCGGGTACCCCTGTATAACTCCAAGCATCACCGCCAGGTACCCCTGTATAACACCCAGCATCACCGCCGGGTACCCCTGTATAACACCAAACATCACCGCCAGGAATTCCTGTATAACACCGAGCATCACCGCCAGGTACCCCTGTATAACTCCAAGCATCACCGCCAGGTACCCCTGTATAACTCCAAGCATCACCGCCAGGTACCCCTGTATAACACAGAGCATCACCACCGGGTACCCCTGTATAACACAGAGCATCACCGCCGGGTACCCCTGTATAACATTGAGCATCACCGCCGGGTACCCCTGTATAACACCGAACATCACCGCCGGGTACCCCTGTATAACATTGAGCATCACCGCCGGGTACCCCTGTATAACATTGAGCATCACCGCCGGGTACCCCTGTATAACACCGAACATCACCGCCGGGTACCCCTGTATAACATTGAGCATCACCGCTGGGTACCCCTGTATAACATTGAGCATCACCGCTGGGTACCCCTGTATAACTTCAAGCATCAACGCCAGGTACCCCTGTATAACACCCAGCATCACCGCCAGGTACCCCTGTATAAAACCGAGCATCACCGCCGAGTACCCCTGTATAAAACCGAGCATCACCGCCGAGTACCCCTGTATAACACCGAGCATCACCACCGGGTACCCCTGTATAACACCAAGCATCACCGCCAGGAATTCCTGTATAACACCGAGCATCACCGCCAGGTACCCCTGTATAACTCCAAGCATCACCGCCAGGTACCCCTGTATAACACAGAGCATCACCGCCGGGTACCCCTGTATAACACAGAGCATCACCGCCGGGTACCCCTGTATAACACAGAGCATCACCGCCGAGTACCCCTGTATAAAACCGAGCATCACCGCCGAGTACCCCTGTATAACACCGAGCATCACCGCCGGGTACCCCTGTATAACACCCAGCATCACCGCCAGGTACCCCTGTATAAAACCGAGCATCACCGCCGAGTACCCCTGTATAAAACCGAGCATCACCGCCGAGTACCCCTGTATAACACCGAGCATCACCACCGGGTACCCCTGTATAACACCAAGCATCACCGCCAGGAATTCCTGTATAACACCGAGCATCACCGCCAGGTACCCCTGTATAACTCCAAGCATCACCGCCGGGTACCCCTGTATAACACAGAGCATCACCGCCGGGTACCCCTGTATAACACAGAGCATCACCGCCGGGTACCCCTGTATAACACAGAGCATCACCGCCGGGTACCCCTGTATAACACAGAGCATCACCGCCAGGTACCCCTGTATAACATTGAGCATCACCGCCGGGTACCCCTGTATAACACCGAACATCACCGCCGGGTACCCCTGTATAACATTGAGCATCACCGCCGGGTACCCCTGTATAACATTGAGCATCACCGCCGGGTACCCCTGTATAACACCGAGCATCACTGCCAGGTACCCCTGTATAACACTGAGCATCTACACCACATAGAGGGGAGGGGAAGATGGGAGGGGAAGATGGCAGGTGTGGAACCACCGGTACTGGATCACACAGAGTGGTGAAGTGCCCCCCAGTTCTCTACCCTCTTAGCTCTCTGCCCCCCCCCCCCAGCTCTTTACCCCCCTCAGTTCTTTGCCCCCCTGTCCTCTCGCTCCTCCCGTGCCCCCAGTGCTCTGCCCCCCCCCCTCAGTTCTCTACACCCTCACTCCCTTGCCCACCCCCCCAGTTCTCTGCCCCCTCACTCCTCTGCCCCCCTCACTCCTCTGCCCCCCTCAGTCCCCTGCCCCCCTCAGTCCCCTGCCCCCCTCACTCCCCTGCCCCCCTCACTCCTCTGCCCCCCTCACTCCTCTGCCCCCCTCACTCCTCTGCCCCCCTCACTCCTCTGCCCCCCTCACTCCTCTGCCCCCCTCACTCCTCTGCCCCCCTCACTCCTCTGCCATGCTCTCACCTTGGTCCTGTGCAGCATGAAGTCCAGCAGGCTGGATATCACCACTGCGCCAGGGAGCTGCGGCTGGTGGCGGCTGCGGGAGCCCAGCGCGGTCATTGTCAGCGGGTGTGAGGACGGCATGGGGCAGATGTGCGGTAGTGTCCGAGCTGCTGCACCGGAGCCGTGCGGTGACCTCTGCGTGCGGTAGTGTCTGCAGTCCGGGTACAGCCGGTACTTGTGTCTCCTGGCAGCCGCACAGTGCCCGCCCTCCGCCGTCACATCATTATCACCGGCCGCGGGAATGTGACAAGTGTCCCCTGACGTCAGAGGGCGGGAAATCCTCCGCTACTCCGGGACCGACAGCCGCGTCCAACGGCCATGTGTGCACAGGGCTGTGTGCAGGTATGACAGCGGAGCTGCACACAGAGGGCATGTGTAACACCGCCACACATCACATGTATAACACCGCCACATGCATAACATGTATAACACTAATACATACATCACATATATAACACCGCCACACACATCACATGTATAACACCAATACATATATCACATATATAATACCGCTACACATCACATGTATAACACCAATACATACATCACATATATAACACCGCCACACACATCACATGTATAACACCAATACATAAATCACATATATAACACCGCCACACACATCACATGTATAACACCAATACATACATCACATATATAACACCGCCACACACATCACATGTATAACACCAATGCATACATCACATATATAACATCGCCACACACATCACATGTATAACACCAATACATACATCACATATATAACACCGCCACACACATCACATGTATAACACCAATACATACATCACATATATAACACCGCCACACACATCACATGTATAACACCAATGCATACATCACATATATAACATCGCCACACACATCACATGTATAACACCGCCACACATCACATGTATAACACCGCCACATGCATAACATATATAACACCGCCACACACATCACATGTATAACACCAATACATACATCACATATATAACACCGCCACACACATCACATGTATAACACCAATACATACATCACATATATAACACCGCCACACATCACATGTATAACACCAATACATACATCACATATATAACACCGCCACACATCACATGTATAATATACACACCTGGTCAAAATTGTTGGTACCCCTCATTTAATGAAAGAAAAACCCACAATGGTCACAGAAATAACTTGAATCTGACAAAAGTGATAATAAATTATAAATCTATGAAAACGAACAAATGAAAGTCAGACATTGCTTTTCAACCCTGCTTCCACAGAATTAAAAAAAAAATTAAACTCATGAAATAGGCCTGGACAGAAATGATGGTACCCCTGAAAATAATGTGACAAAAGAGACAAGTTAGATCAAGTTGTCAGGTAATAGGAAGACGATGATCCAGCTCCACAGACTCAATAATAAAAACAAATGTCTTTTATTTTGAATTTTTTAAAAATATCCAGATAGCGATAATGTAACTCCAGCTGGTGGAAGAACAATAATAGAAGGGAAAACACAGGGGCACCAAGGAGGGCACATTATTTTCAGGGGTACCATCATTTCTGTCCAGGCCTATTTCATGAGTTTAATTTTTTTTTAAATTCTGTGGAAGCAGGGTTGAAAAGCAATGTCTGACTTTAATTTGTTCATTTTCATAGATTTTTAATTTATTATTACTTTAGTCAGATTAAAGTCATTTCTGTGACCATTGTGGGTTTTTCTTTCATTAAACGAGGGATACCAACAATTTTGACCACGTGTGTATATAACACCGCCACACACATCACAAGTGTAACACCAATACATACATCACATGTGTAACACCGCCACATGCATAACATATATAACACCGCCGCACACATCACCTGTGTAAGAACGCCACACACATCACATGTATAACATGTATAACACCGCCACACACATAACATGTGTAACACCACCACACACATCACATGTATTACACACCCACATACATCACATGTATAACATATGTAACACCGCCACACACATCACATGTATAACATATATAACCCCGCCACACACATCACATGTGTAACACAGCCACATGCATAACATGTATAACACCACCACATGCATAACATGTATAACACTGCCACATTCATAACACCGCCATATGCATAAGATATAAAACACCGCTACAAACATCACGTGTATAACACCGCAACACACATCACGTGTATAACACCGTCACATGTATAACATATATAACACCGCCACACACATCACATGTGTAACACCAATACATACATCACATGTGCAACACCGCCACATGCATCACATGTATAACACCGCCACATGCATCACACGTGTAACACTGCCACATGTATAACAACCCCACAAACATCACGTGTATAACACCGCCACATGCATCACATCTGTAACACCGCCACATGTATAACACCACCACAAACATCACGTGTATAACACCGCCACACAAATCACATGTGTAACACCGCCACATGTATAACCACCACAAACATCACGTGTATAACACCGCCACACAAATCATATGTGTAACACCACCACATGTATAACACCGCCACATGTATAACATATATAACACCGCCACACACATCACATGTGTAACACCAATACAAACATTACATGTGTAACACCGCCACATGCATAACATGTATAACACTGCCAAATGTATAACATATATAACACCGCCACATGCATCACATGTATAACACTGCCACATGCCTGACATACAGGTGCATCTTACAAAATTAGAATATCATCAATAAGTTAATTTATTTCAGTTCTTCAATACAAAAAGTGAAATTCATATATTATATAGTCATTACAGAGTGATCTATTTCACGTATTTATTTCTGTTAATGTTGATGATTATGGCTTACTGCCAATGAAAACACAACAGTCATTATCTCAGTAAATTGGAATACTTTATAACAACAGCTTGAAAAATATTTTTTAAATCCGAAATGTTGTCCTACTGAAATGTATCTTCAGTAAATGCACTCAATACTTGGTCGGGCTCCTTTTCCATCAATTACTGCATCAATGTGGCGTGGCATGGAGGCGATCAGCCTGTGGCACTGCTGAGGTGTTATGGAAGCCCAGGTTGCTTTGATAGCAGCCTTCAGGGCGTCTGCATTGTTGGGTCTGGTGTCTCTCATCTTCCTCTTGACAATACCCCATAGATTCTCTATGGGGTTAAGGTCATGCGAGTTTGCTGGCCAATCAAGCACAGTAATACTGTTGTTTGTAAACCAGGTATTTGTACTTTTGGCAGTGTGGACAGGTGCCAAGTCCTGCTGGAGAATGACATTTCCATCTCCAAAAAGCTTGTCGGCAGAGGGAAGCAGGAAGTGCTCTAAAATTTCCCGGTAGACCGCTTCGCTGACTCTGGTCTTGATAAAACCCAGTGGACCTACACCAGCAGATGACATGGCTCCCCAAACCATCACTGATTGTGGAAACTTCACACTAGACCTCAAGTAGCTTGGATTGTGGCCTCTCCACTCTTCCTCCAGACTCTGGGACCTTGTGAAGTTGGTCAATAACTGCCTTCTGGACATCCGTCAAGTCAGCAGTCTTCCCCATGATTGTGGGGCCTACAGAAACAGACTAAGGGACTTTTTTAAAAGATTAGGAAGCCTTTGCAGGTGTTTTTTTATTCTAATTTACTGACATAATGACTTTTGTGTTTTCATTGGCTGTAAGCCATAATCATCAACATTAACAGAAATAAACACTTGAAATAGATCACTCTGTAATGACTCTATATAATATATGAGTTTCACTTTTTGTATTGAAGAACTGAAATAAATTAACTTTTTGATGATATTCTAATTTAGTGAGATGCACCTGTATATAACACCGCCACATGCATAATATATATAACACCGCCACACACATCACATGTGTAATACCGCCACACACAACATTTCCACACACATCCTGAGGTGTTAGTGCATATATGGTTCATGTACCCCCCCTCCTTATATATATAGACAGTAGTATTTTCAATCTCTCCTTATATACAGATAGCAGGCTTCTCACCCCCTCCTTATATACACACAGCAGGCTTCTCACCCCCTCCTTATATACAGACAACAGGCTTCCCCTCCTTATATACAGATAGCAGGCTTCTCACCCCCTCCTTATATACAGACAACAGGCTTCTCCTCCCTCCTTATATACAGATAGCAGGCTTCTCACCCCCTCCTTATATACAGACAGCAGGCTTCTCACCCCCTCCTTATATACAGACAGCAGGCTTCTCACCCCCTCCTTATATACAGACAACAGGCTTCCCCTCCTTATATACAGATAACAGGCTTCTCACCCCCTCCTTATATACAGACAGCAGGCTTCTCACCCCCTCCTTATACACAGACAGCAGGCGTCTCACCCCCTCCTTATATACACACAGCAGGCTTCTCACCCCCTCCTTATATACAGACAGCAGGCATCTCACCCCTCCTTATATACAGACAGCAGGCTTCTCAACCCCTCCTTATATACAGACAGCAGGCGTCTCACCTACTCCTTATATACAGACAGCAGGATTCTCACCTATTCCTTATATACAGACAGCAGGCTTCTCACCCCCTCCTTATATACAGACAGCAGGCTTCTCACCACCTCCTTATATACAGACAGCAGGCTTCTCACCCCCTCCTTATATACAGACAGCAGGCTTCTCACCCCCTCCTTATATACAGACAGCAGGCTTCTCACCCCATCCTTATATACAGACAGCAGGCTTCTCACCCCCTCCTTATATACAGACAGCAGGCATCTCACCCCCTCCTTATATACAGACAGCAGGCTTCTCACCCCCTCCTTATATACAGACAGCAGGCTTCTCACCTCCTCGTAATATACACACAGCAGGCTTCTCAATCCCTCCTTATATACAGACAGCAGGCTTCTCACCCCCTCCTTATGTACAGATAGCAGGCTTCTGACCCCCTCCTTATATACAGACAGCCGGCTTCTCAACCCCTCCTTATATACAGACAGCAGGCGTCTCACCTACTCCTTATATACAGACAGCAGGATTCTCACCTATTCCTTATATACAGACAGCAGGCTTCTCACCCCCTCCTTATATACAGACAGCAGGCTTCTCACCACCTCCTTATATACAGACAGCAGGCTTCTCACCCCCTCCTTATATACAGACAGCAGGCTTCTCACCCCCTCCTTATATACAGACAGCAGGCTTCTCACCCCATCCTTATATACAGACAGCAGGCTTCTCACCTCCTCCTTATATACCGACAGCAGGCTTCTCACCCCCTCCTTATATACAGACAGCAGGCTTCTCACCTCCTCGTAATATACACACAGCAGGCTTCTCACCCCCTCCTTATATACAGACAGCAGGCTTCTCACCCCCTCCTTATATACAGACAGCAGGCTTCTCACCTCCTCGTAATATACACACAGCAGGCTTCTCAATCCCTCCTTATATACAGACAGCAGGCTTCTCACCCCCTCCTTATGTACAGATAGCAGGCTTCTGACCCCCTCCTTATATACAGACAGCCGGCTTCTCACCCCCTCCTTATATACAGACAGCAGGCTTCTCACACCCTCCTTATATACAGACAGAAGGCTTCTCACCCCTCCTTATATACACACAGCAGGCTTCTCACCCCCTCCTTATATACACACAGCAGGCTTCTCCTCCCTCCTTATATACAGACAGCAGGCGTCTCACCCCCTCCTTATATACACACAGCAGGCTTCTCACCCCCTTCTTATATACAGACAGCAGGCGTCTCACCTACTCCTTATATACAGACAGCAGGATTCTCACCTACTCCTTATATACAGACAGCAGGCTTCTCAATCCCTCCATATATACACACAGCAGGCTTCTCACCCCCTCCTTATATACAGATAGCAGGCTTCTCAATCCCTCCTTATATACACACAGCAGGCTTCTCACCCCCTCCTTATATACAGATAGCAGTCTTCTCACCCCCTCCTTATATACAGACAGCAGGCTTCTCACCCCCATCCTTATATACAGACAGCAGGCTTCTCCTCCCTCCTTATATACAGACAGCAGGCTTCTCACCCCCTCCTTATATACAGACAGCAGGATTCTCACCTACTCCTTATATACAGATAGCAGGCTTCTCACCCCCTCCTTAGATACAAACAGCAGGCTTCTCACCCCCTCCTTATATACAGATAGCAGGCTTCTCACCCCCTCCTTATATACAGATAGCAGGCTTCTCACCCCCTCCTTATATACAGATAGCAGGCTTCTCACCCCCTCCTATATACACACAGCAGGCTTCTCCTCCCTCCTTATATACAGACAGCAGGCTTCTCACCCCCTTCTTATATACAGACAGCAGGCATCTCACCTACTCCTTATATACAGACAGCAGGATTCTCACCTACTCCTTATATACAAACAGCAGGCTTCTCACCCCCTCCTTATATACAGACAGCAGACTTCTCACCCCCTCCTTATATACAGACAGCAGGCTTCTCACCCCCTCCTTATATACAGATAGAAGGCTTCTCACCCCCTCCTTATATACAGACAGCAGGCTTCTCACCCCCTCCTTATATACAGAAAGCAGGCTTCTCACCCCCTCCTTATATACAGACAACAGGCTTCTCACCTCCTCCTTATATACAGACAGCAGGCTTCTCACCTCCTCCTTATATACAGACAGCAGGCTTCTCACCTCCTCGTAATATACACACAGCAGGCTTCTCAATCCCTCCTTATATACAGACAGCAGGCTTCTCACCCCCTCCTTATGTACAGATAGCAGGCTTCTGACCCCCTCCTTATATACAGACAGCCGGCTTCTCACCCCCTCCTTATATACAGACAGCAGGCTTCTCACCCCCTCCTTATATACAGACAGAAGGCTTCTCACCCCTCCTTATATACACACAGCAGGCTTCTCACCCCCTCCTTATATACACACAGCAGGCTTCACCTCCCTCCTTATATACAGACAGCAGGCGTCTCACCCCCTCCTTATATACACACAGCAGGCTTCTCACCCCCTCCTTATATACAGACAGCAGGCATCTCACCCCTCCTTATATACAGACAGCAGGCTTCTCAACCCCTCCTTATATACAGACAGCAGGCGTCTCACCTACTCCTTATATACAGACAGCAGGATTCTCACCTATTCCTTATATACAGACAGCAGGCTTCTCACCCCCTCCTTATATACAGACAGCAGGCTTCTCACCACCTCCTTATATACAGACAGCAGGCTTCTCACCCCCTCCTTATATACAGACAGCAGGCTTCTCACCCCCTCCTTATATACAGACAGCAGGCTTCTCACCCCCTCCTTATATACAGACAGCAGGCTTCTCACCTCCTCGTAATATACACACAGCAGGCTTCTCAATCCCTCCTTATATACAGACAGCAGGCTTCTCACCCCCTCCTTATGTACAGATAGCAGGCTTCTGACCCCCTCCTTATATACAGACAGCCGGCTTCTCACCCCCTCCTTATATACAGACAGCAGGCTTCTCACCCCCTCCTTATATACAGACAGAAGGCTTCTCACCCCTCCTTATATACACACAGCAGGCTTCTCACCCCCTCCTTATATACACACAGCAGGCTTCTCCTCCCTCCTTATATACAGACAGCAGGCGTCTCACCCCCTCCTTATATACACACAGCAGGCTTCTCACCCCCTTCTTATATACAGACAGCAGGCGTCTCACCTACTCCTTATATACAGACAGCAGGATTCTCACCTACTCCTTATATACAGACAGCAGGCTTCTCAATCCCTCCATATATACACACAGCAGGCTTCTCACCCCCTCCTTATATACAGATAGCAGGCTTCTCAATCCCTCCTTATATACACACAGCAGGCTTCTCACCCCCTCCTTATATACAGATAGCAGTCTTCTCACCCCCTCCTTATATACAGACAGCAGGCTTCTCACCCCCATCCTTATATACAGACAGCAGGCTTCTCCTCCCTCCTTATATACAGACAGCAGGCTTCTCACCCCCTCCTTATATACAGACAGCAGGCTTCTCACCCCCTCCTTATATACAGATAGCAGGCTTCTCACCCCCTCCTTAGATACAAACAGCAGGCTTCTCACCCCCTCCTTATATACAGATAGCAGGCTTCTCACCCCCTCCTTATATACAGATAGCAGGCTTCTCACCCCCTCCTTATATACAGATAGCAGGCTTCTCACCCCCTCCTTATATACAGACAGCAGGCTTCTCACCCCCTCCTATATACACACAGCAGGCTTCTCCTCCCTCCTTATATACAGACAGCAGGCTTCTCACCCCCTTCTTATATACAGACAGCAGGCGTCTCACCTACTCCTTATATACAGACAGCAGGATTCTCACCTACTCCTTATATACAAACAGCAGGCTTCTCACCCCCTCCTTATATACAGACAGCAGACTTCTCACCCCCTCCTTATATACAGACAGCAGGCTTCTCACCCCCTCCTTATATACAGATAGAAGGCTTCTCACCCCCTCCTTATATACAGACAGCAGGCTTCTCACCCCCTCCTTATATACAGAAAGCAGGCTTCTCACCCCCTCCTTATATACAGACAGCAGGCTTCTCACCTCCTCCTTATATACAGACAGCAGGCTTCTCACCTCCTCCTTATATACAGACAGCAGGCTTCTCACCTCCTCGTAATATACACACAGCAGGCTTCTCAATCCCTCCTTATATACAGACAGCAGGCTTCTCACCCCCTCCTTATGTACAGATAGCAGGCTTCTGACCCCCTCCTTATATACAGACAGCCGGCTTCTCACCCCCTCCTTATATACAGACAGCAGGCTTCTCACCCCCTCCTTATATACAGACAGAAGGCTTCTCACCCCTCCTTATATACACACAGCAGGCTTCTCACCCCCTCCTTATATACACACAGCAGGCTTCACCTCCCTCCTTATATACAGACAGCAGGCGTCTCACCCCCTCCTTATATACACACAGCAGGCTTCTCACCCCCTTCTTATATACAGACAGCAGGCGTCTCACCTACTCCTTATATACAGACAGCAGGATTCTCACCTACTCCTTATATACAGACAGCAGGCTTCTCAATCCCTCCATATATACACACAGCAGGCTTCTCACCCCCTCCTTATATACAGATAGCAGGCTTCTCAATCCCTCCTTATATACACACAGCAGGCTTCTCACCCCCTCCTTATATACAGATAGCAGTCTTCTCACCCCCTCCTTATATACAGACAGCAGGCTTCTCACCCCCATCCTTATATACAGACAGCAGGCTTCTCCTCCCTCCTTATATACAGACAGCAGGCTTCTCACCCCCTCCTTATATACAGACAGCAGGCTTCTCACCCCCTCCTTATATACAGATAGCAGGCTTCTCACCCCCTCCTTAGATACAAACAGCAGGCTTCTCACCCCCTCCTTATATACAGATAGCAGGCTTCTCACCCCCTCCTTATATACAGATAGCAGGCTTCTCACCCCCTCCTTATATACAGATAGCAGGCTTCTCACCCCCTCCTTATATACAGATAGCAGGCTTCTCACCCCCTCCTTATATACAGACAGCAGGCTTCTCACCCCCTCCTATATACACACAGCAGGCTTCTCCTCCCTCCTTATATACAGACAGCAGGCTTCTCACCCCCTTCTTATATACAGACAGCAGGCGTCTCACCTACTCCTTATATACAGACAGCAGGATTCTCACCTACTCCTTATATACAGACAGCAGGCTTCTCACCCCCTCCTTATATACAGACAGCAGACTTCTCACCCCCTCCTTATATACAGACAGCAGGCTTCTCACCCCCTCCTTATATACAGATAGAAGGCTTCTCACCCCCTCCTTATATACAGACAGCAGGCTTCTCACCCCCTCCTTATATACAGAAAGCAGGCTTCTCACCCCCTCCTTATATACAGACAGCAGGCTTCTCACCTCCTCCTTATATACAGACAGCAGGCTTCTCACCTCCTCCTTATATACAGACAGCAGGCTTCTCACCCCCTCCTTATATACAGATAGCAGGCTTCTCACCCCCTCCTTATATACAGATAGCAGTCTTCTAACCCCCTCCTTATATACAGACAGCAGACTTCTCACCCCCTCCTTATATACAGACAGCAGGCTTCTCACCCCCTCCTTATATACAGATAGAAGGCTTCTCACCCCCTCCTTATATACAGACAGCAGGCTTCTCACCCCCTCCTTATATACAGACAGCAGGCTTCTCACCTCCTCCTTATATACAGACAGCAGGCTTCTCACCTCCTCCTTATATACAGACAGCAGGCTTCTCACCTCCTCCTTATATACAGACAGCAGGCTTCTCACCTCCTCGTAATATACACACAGCAGGCTTCTCAATCCCTCCTTATATACAGACAGCAGGCTTCTCACCCCCTCCTTATGTACAGATAGCAGGCTTCTGACCCCCTCCTTATATACAGACAGCCGGCTTCTCACCCCCTCCTTATATACAGACAGCAGGCTTCTCACCCCCTCCTTATATACAGACAGAAGGCTTCTCACCCCTCCTTATATACACACAGCAGGCTTCTCACCCCCTCCTTATATACACACAGCAGGCTTCACCTCCCTCCTTATATACAGACAGCAGGCGTCTCACCCCCTCCTTATATACACACAGCAGGCTTCTCACCCCCTTCTTATATACAGACAGCAGGCGTCTCACCTACTCCTTATATACAGACAGCAGGATTCTCACCTACTCCTTATATACAGACAGCAGGCTTCTCAATCCCTCCATATATACACACAGCAGGCTTCTCACCCCCTCCTTATATACAGATAGCAGGCTTCTCAATCCCTCCTTATATACACACAGCAGGCTTCTCACCCCCTCCTTATATACAGATAGCAGTCTTCTCACCCCCTCCTTATATACAGACAGCAGGCTTCTCACCCCCATCCTTATATACAGACAGCAGGCTTCTCCTCCCTCCTTATATACAGACAGCAGGCTTCTCACCCCCTCCTTATATACAGACAGCAGGCTTCTCACCCCCTCCTTATATACAGATAGCAGGCTTCTCACCCCCTCCTTAGATACAAACAGCAGGCTTCTCACCCCCTCCTTATATACAGATAGCAGGCTTCTCACCCCCTCCTTATATACAGATAGCAGGCTTCTCACCCCCTCCTTATATACAGATAGCAGGCTTCTCACCCCCTCCTTATATACAGATAGCAGGCTTCTCACCCCCTCCTTATATACAGACAGCAGGCTTCTCACCCCCTCCTATATACACACAGCAGGCTTCTCCTCCCTCCTTATATACAGACAGCAGGCTTCTCACCCCCTTCTTATATACAGACAGCAGGCGTCTCACCTACTCCTTATATACAGACAGCAGGATTCTCACCTACTCCTTATATACAGACAGCAGGCTTCTCACCCCCTCCTTATATACAGACAGCAGACTTCTCACCCCCTCCTTATATACAGACAGCAGGCTTCTCACCCCCTCCTTATATACAGATAGAAGGCTTCTCACCCCCTCCTTATATACAGACAGCAGGCTTCTCACCCCCTCCTTATATACAGAAAGCAGGCTTCTCACCCCCTCCTTATATACAGACAGCAGGCTTCTCACCTCCTCCTTATATACAGACAGCAGGCTTCTCACCTCCTCCTTATATACAGACAGCAGGCTTCTCACCCCCTCCTTATATACAGATAGCAGGCTTCTCACCCCCTCCTTATATACAGATAGCAGTCTTCTAACCCCCTCCTTATATACAGACAGCAGACTTCTCACCCCCTCCTTATATACAGACAGCAGGCTTCTCACCCCCTCCTTATATACAGATAGAAGGCTTCTCACCCCCTCCTTATATACAGACAGCAGGCTTCTCACCCCCTCCTTATATACAGACAGCAGGCTTCTCACCTCCTCCTTATATACAGACAGCAGGCTTCTCACCTCCTCCTTATATACAGACAGCAGGCTTCTCACCCCCTCCTTATATACAGATAGCAGGCTTCTCACCCCCTCCTTATATACAGACAGCAGACTTCTCATCCCCTCCTTATATACCGACAGCAGGCTTCTCACCCCCTCCTTATATACAGACAGCAGGCTTCTCACCCCCTCCTTATATACAGATAGCAGGCTTCTCAATCCCTCCTTATATACACACAGCAGGCTTCTCACCCCCTCCTTATATACAGATAGCAGTCTTCTCACCCCCTCCTTATATACAGACAGCAGGCTTCTCACCCCCATCCTTATATACAGACAGCAGGCTTCTCCTCCCTCCTTATATACAGACAGCAGGCTTCTCACCCCCTCCTTATATACAGACAGCAGGCTTCTCACCCCCTCCTTATATACAGATAGCAGGCTTCTCAACCCCTCCTTAGATACAAACAGCAGGCTTCTCACCCCCTCCTTATATACAGATAGCAGGCTTCTCACCCCCTCCTTATATACAGATAGCAGGCTTCTCACCCCCTCCTTATATACAGATAGCAGGCTTCTCACCCCCTCCTTATATACAGATAGCAGGCTTCTCACCCCCTCCTTATATACAGACAGCAGGCTTCTCACCCCCTCCTATATACACACAGCAGGCTTCTCCTCCCTCCTTATATACAGACAGCAGGCTTCTCACCCCCTCCTTATATACAGATAGCAGGCTTCTCACCCCCTCCTTATATACAGACAGCAGGCTTCTCACCCCCTCCTTATATACACACAGCAGGCTTCTCACCCCCTCCTTATATACAGACAGCAGGCATCTCACCCCCTCCTTATATACAGACAGCAGGCTTCTCACCCCCTCCTTATATACAGACAGCAGGCTACTCACCCCCTCCTTATATACAGACAGCAGGCTTCTCACCCCCTCCTTATATACAGACAGCAGGCTTCTCACCCCCTCCTTATATACAGACAGCATGCATCTCACCCCCTCCTTATATACAGACAGCAGGCTTCTCACCCCCTCCTTATATACAGACAGCAGGCTTCTCACCCCCTCCTTATATACAGACAGCAGGCTTCTCACCCCCTCCTTATATACAGACAGCAGGCTTCTCACCCCCTCCTTATATACAGACAGCAGGCTTCTCACCCCCTCCTTATATACAGACAGCAGGCTTCTCACCCCCTCCTTATATACAGACAGCAGGCTTCTCACCCCCTCCTTATATACAGACAGCAGGCTTCTCACCCCCTCCTTATATACAGACAGCAGGCTTCTCACCCCCTCCTTATATACAGACAGCAGGCTTCTCACCCCCTCCTTATATACAGACAGCAGGCGTCTCACCCCCTCCTTATATACAGACAGCAGGCTTCTCACCTCCTCCTTATATACAGACAGCAGGCTTCTCACCCCCTCCTTATATACAAACAGCAGGCTTCTCACCCCCTCCTTATGTACAGATAGCAGGCTTATCACCCCCTCCTTATATACAGACAGCAGGCTTCTCACCCCCTCCTTATATACAAACAGCAGGCTTCTCACCCCCTCCTTATATACAGACAGCAGGCTTCTCACCCCCTCCTTATATACAGACAGAAGGCTTCTCACCCCCTCCTTATATACACACAGCAGGCTTCTCACCCCCTCCTTATATACAGACAGCAGGCGTCTCACCCCCTCCTTATATACACACAGCAGGCTTCTCCTCCCTCCTTATATACAGACAGCAGGCTTCTCACTCCCTACTTATATACAGATAGCAGGCTTCTCACCCCCTCCTTATATACAGACAGCAGGCTTCTCACCCCCTCCTTATATACAGACATCAGGCTTCTCACCCCCTCCTTATATACAGACAGCAGGCTTCTCACCCCCTCCTTATATACACACAGCAGGCGTCTCACCCCCTCCTTATATACAGACAGCAGGCTTCTCACCCCCTCCTTATATACACACAGCAGGCTTCTCACCCCCTCCTTATATACAGACAGCAGGCTTCTCACCCCCTCCTTATATACAGACAGCAGACTTCTCACCCCCTCCTTATATACAGACAGCAGGCTTCTCACCCCCTCCTTATATACAGATAGAAGGCTTCTCACCCCCTCCTTATATACAGACAGCAGGCTTCTCACCCCCTCCTTATATACAGAAAGCAGGCTTCTCACCCCCTCCTTATATACAGACAGCAGGCTTCTCACCTCCTCCTTATATACAGACAGCAGGCTTCTCACCTCCTCCTTATATACAGACAGCAGGCTTCTCACCCCCTCCTTATATACAGATAGCAGGCTTCTCACCCCCTCCTTATATACAGATAGCAGTCTTCTCACCCCCTCCTTATATACAGACAGCAGACTTCTCACCCCCTCCTTATATACAGACAGCAGGCTTCTCACCCCCTCCTTATATACAGATAGAAGGCTTCTCACCCCCTCCTTATATACAGACAGCAGGCTTCTCACCCCCTCCTTATATACAGAAAGCAGGCTTCTCACCTCCTCCTTATATACAGACAGCAGGCTTCTCACCTCCTCCTTATATACAGACAGCAGGCTTCTCACCCCCTCCTTATATACAGACAGCAGGCTTCTCACCTCCTCCTTATATACAGACAGCAGGCTTCTCACCTCCTCCTTATATACAGACAGCAGGCTTCTCACCCCCTCCTTATATACAGATAGCAGGCTTCTCACCCCCTCCTTATATACAGATAGCAGTCTTCTCACCCCCTCCTTATATACAGACAGCAGACTTCTCATCCCCTCCTTATATACCGACAGCAGGCTTCTCACCCCCTCCTTATATACAGACAGCAGGCTTCTCACCCCCTCCTTATATACAGATAGCAGGCTTCTCAATCCCTCCTTATATACACACAGCAGGCTTCTCACCCCCTCCTTATATACAGATAGCAGTCTTCTCACCCCCTCCTTATATACAGACAGCAGGCTTCTCACCCCCATCCTTATATACAGACAGCAGGCTTCTCCTCCCTCCTTATATACAGACAGCAGGCTTCTCACCCCCTCCTTATATACAGACAGCAGGCTTCTCACCCCCTCCTTATATACAGATAGCAGGCTTCTCACCCCCTCCTTAGATACAAACAGCAGGCGTCTCACCCCCTCCTTATATACAGACAGCAGGCTTCTCACCTCCTCCTTATATACAGACAGCAGGCTTCTCACCCCCTCCTTATATACAGATAGCAGGCTTCTCACCCCCTCCTTAGATACAAACAGCAGGCTTCTCACCCCCTCCTTAGATACAAACAGCAGGCTTCTCACCCCCTCCTTGTATACAGATAGCAGGCTTCTCACCCCCTCCTTATATACAGATAGCAGGCTTCTCACCCCCTCCTTATATACAGATAGCAGGCTTCTCACCCCCTCCTTATATACAGATAGCAGGCTTCTCACCCCCTCCTTATATACAGACAGCAGGCTTCTCACCCCCTCCTATATACACACAGCAGGCTTCTCCTCCCTCCTTATATACAGACAGCAGGCTTCTCACCCCCTCCTTATATACAGATAGCAGGCTTCTCACCCCCTCCTTATATACAGACAGCAGGCTTCTCACCCCCTCCTTATATACACACAGCAGGCTTCTCACCCCCTCCTTATATACAGACAGCAGGCATCTCACCCCCTCCTTATATACAGACAGCAGGCTTCTCACCCCCTCCTTATATACAGACAGCAGGCTACTCACCCCCTCCTTATATACAGACAGCAGGCTTCTCACCCCCTCCTTATATACAGACAGCAGGCTTCTCACCCCCTCCTTATATACAGACAGCATGCATCTCACCCCCTCCTTATATACAGACAGCAGGCTTCTCACCCCCTCCTTATATACAGACAGCAGGCTTCTCACCCCCTCCTTATATACAGACAGCAGGCTTCTCACCCCCTCCTTATATACAGACAGCAGGCTTCTCACCCCCTCCTTATATACAGACAGCAGGCTTCTCACCCCCTCCTTATATACAGACAGCAGGCTTCTCACCCCCTCCTTATATACAGACAGCAGGCTTCTCACCCCCTCCTTATATACAGACAGCAGGCTTCTCACCCCCTCCTTATATACAGACAGCAGGCGTCTCACCCCCTCCTTATATACAGACAGCAGGCGTCTCACCCCCTCCTTATATACAGACAGCAGGCTTCTCACCCCCTCCTTATATACAGACAGCAGGCTTCTCACCCCCTCCTTATATACAGACAGCAGGCTTCTCACCCCCTCCTTATATACAGACAGAAGGCTTCTCACCCCTCCTTATATACACACAGCAGGCTTCTCACCCCCTCCTTATATACACACAGCAGGCTTCTCCTCCCTCCTTATATACAGACAGCAGGCGTCTCACCCCCTCCTTATATACACACAGCAGGCTTCTCACCCCCTTCTTATATACAGACAGCAGGCGTCTCACCTACTCCTTATATACAGACAGCAGGATTCTCACCTACTCCTTATATACAGACAGCAGGCTTCTCAATCCCTCCATATATACACACAGCAGGCTTCTCACCCCCTCCTTATATACAGATAGCAGGCTTCTCAATCCCTCCTTATATACACACAGCAGGCTTCTCACCCCCTCCTTATATACAGATAGCAGTCTTCTCACCCCCTCCTTATATACAGACAGCAGGCTTCTCACCCCCATCCTTATATACAGACAGCAGGCTTCTCCTCCCTCCTTATATACAGACAGCAGGCTTCTCACCCCCTCCTTATATACAGACAGCAGGCTTCTCACCCCCTCCTTATATACAGATAGCAGGCTTCTCACCCCCTCCTTAGATACAAACAGCAGGCTTCTCACCCCCTCCTTATATACAGATAGCAGGCTTCTCACCCCCTCCTTATATACAGATAGCAGGCTTCTCACCCCCTCCTTATATACAGATAGCAGGCTTCTCACCCCCTCCTTATATACAGATAGCAGGCTTCTCACCCCCTCCTTATATACAGATAGCAGGCTTCTCACCTCCTCCTATATACACACAGCAGGCTTCTCCTCCCTCCTTATATACAGACAGCAGGCTTCTCACCCCCTTCTTATATACAGACAGCAGGCGTCTCACCTACTCCTTATATACAGACAGCAGGATTCTCACCTACTCCTTATATACAAACAGCAGGCTTCTCACCCCCTCCTTATATACAGACAGCAGATTTCTCACCCCCTCCTTATATACAGACAGCAGGCTTCTCACCCCCTCCTTATATACAGATAGAAGGCTTCTCACCCCCTCCTTATATACAGACAGCAGGCTTCTCACCCCCTCCTTATATACAGAAAGCAGGCTTCTCACCCCCTCCTTATATACAGACAGCAGGCTTCTCACCTCCTCCTTATATACAGACAGCAGGCTTCTCACCTCCTCCTTATATACAGACAGCAGGCTTCTCACCTCCTCGTAATATACACACAGCAGGCTTCTCAATCCCTCCTTATATACAGACAGCAGGCTTCTCACCCCCTCCTTATGTACAGATAGCAGGCTTCTCACCCCCTCCTTATATACAGATAGCAGGCTTCTCACCCCCTCCTTATATACAGACAGCAGGCTTCTCACCCCCTCCTTATATACAGACAGCCGGCTTCTCACCCCCTCCTTATATACAGACAGCAGGCTTCTCACCTCCTCCTTATATACAGACAGCAGGCTTCTCACCTCCTCCTTATATACAGACAGCAGGCTTCTCACCTCCTCGTAATATACACACAGCAGGCTTCTCAATCCCTCCTTATATACAGACAGCAGGCTTCTCACCCCCTCCTTATGTACAGATAGCAGGCTTCTCACCCCCTCCTTATATACAGATAGCAGGCTTCTCACCCCCTCCTTATATACAGATAGCAGGCTTCTGACCCCCTCCTTATATACAGACAGCCGGCTTCTCACCCCCTCCTTATATACAGACAGCAGGCTTCTCACCCCCTCCTTATATACAGACAGAAGGCTTCTCACCCCTCCTTATATACACACAGCAGGCTTCTCACCCCCTCCTTATATACACACAGCAGGCTTCTCCTCCCTCCTTATATACAGACAGCAGGCGTCTCACCCCCTCCTTATATACACACAGCAGGCTTCTCACCCCCTTCTTATATACAGACAGCAGGCGTCTCACCTACTCCTTATATACAGACAGCAGGATTCTCACCTACTCCTTATATACAGACAGCAGGCTTCTCAATCCCTCCATATATACACACAGCAGGCTTCTCACCCCCTCCTTATATACAGATAGCAGGCTTCTCAATCCCTCCTTATATACACACAGCAGGCTTCTCACCCCCTCCTTATATACAGATAGCAGTCTTCTCACCCCCTCCTTATATACAGACAGCAGGCTTCTCACCCCCATCCTTATATACAGACAGCAGGCTTTTCCTCCCTCCTTATATACAGACAGCAGGCTTCTCACCCCCTCCTTATATACAGACAGCAGGCTTCTCACCCCCTCCTTATATACAGATAGCAGGCTTCTCACCCCCTCCTTAGATACAAACAGCAGGCTTCTCACCCCCTCCTTATATACAGATAGCAGGCTTCTCACCCCCTCCTTATATACAGATAGCAGGCTTCTCACCCCCTCCTTATATACAGATAGCAGGCTTCTCACCCCCTCCTTATATACAGATAGCAGGCTTCTCACCCCCTCCTTATATACAGACAGCAGGCTTCTCACCCCCTCCTATATACACACAGCAGGCTTCTCCTCCCTCCTTATATACAGACAGCAGGCTTCTCACCCCCTTCTTATATACAGACAGCAGGCGTCTCACCTACTCCTTATATACAGACAGCAGGATTCTCACCCACTCCTTATATACAGACAGCAGGCTTCTCACCCCCTCCTTATATACAGACAGCAGACTTCTCACCCCCTCCTTATATACAGACAGCAGGCTTCTCACCCCCTCCTTATATACAGATAGAAGGCTTCTCACCCCCTCCTTATATACAGACAGCAGGCTTCTCACCCCCTCCTTATATACAGAAAGCAGGCTTCTCACCCCCTCCTTATATACAGACAGCAGGCTTCTCACCTCCTCCTTATATACAGACAGCAGGCTTCTCACCTCCTCCTTATATACAAACAGCAGGCTTCTCACCCCCTCCTTATATACAGATAGCAGGCTTCTCACCCCCTCCTTATATACAGATAGCAGTCTTCTCACCCCCTCCTTATATACAGACAGCAGACTTCTCACCCCCTCCTTATATACAGACAGCAGGCTTCTCACCCCCTCCTTATATACAGATAGAAGGCTTCTCACCCCCTCCTTATATACAGACAGCAGGCTTCTCACCCCCTCCTTATATACAGAAAGCAGGCTTCTCACCTCCTCCTTATATACAGACAGCAGGCTTCTCACCTCCTCCTTATATACAGACAGCAGGCTTCTCACCCCCTCCTTATATACAGATAGCAGGCTTCTCACCCCCTCCTTATATACAGACAGCAGACTTCTCATCCCCTCCTTATATACCGACAGCAGGCTTCTCACCCCCTCCTTATATACAGACAGCAGGCTTCTCACCCCCTCCTTATATACAGATAGCAGGCTTCTCAATCCCTCCTTATATACACACAGCAGGCTTCTCACCCCCTCCTTATATACAGATAGCAGTCTTCTCACCCCCTCCTTATATACAGACAGCAGGCTTCTCACCCCCATCCTTATATACAGACAGCAGGCTTCTCCTCCCTCCTTATATACAGACAGCAGGCTTCTCACCCCCTCCTTATATACAGACAGCAGGCTTCTCACCCCCTCCTTATATACAGATAGCAGGCTTCTCACCCCCTCCTTAGATACAAACAGCAGGCTTCTCACCCCCTCCTTATATACAGATAGCAGGCTTCTCACCCCCTCCTTATATACAGATAGCAGGCTTCTCACCCCCTCCTTATATACAGATAGCAGGCTTCTCACCCCCTCCTTATATACAGATAGCAGGCTTCTCACCCCCTCCTTATATACAGACAGCAGGCTGCTCACCCCCTCCTTATATACAGACAGCAGGCTTCTCACCCCCTCCTTATATACAGACAGCAGGCTTCTCACCCCCTCCTTATATACAGACAGCAGGCTTCTCACCCCCTCCTTATATACAGACAGCAGGCTTCTCACCCCCTCCTTATATACAGACAGCAGGCTTCTCACCCCCTCCTTATATACAGACAGCAGGCGTCTCACCCCCTCCTTATATACAGACAGCAGGCTTCTCACCTCCTCCTTATATACAGACAGCAGGCTTCTCACCCCCTCCTTATATACAAACAGCAGGCTTCTCACCCCCTCCTTATGTACAGATAGCAGGCTTATCACCCCCTCCTTATATACAGACAGCAGGCTTCTCACCTCCTCCTTATATACAGACAGCAGGCTTCTCACCCCCTCCTTATATACAAACAGCAGGCTTCTCACCCCCTCCTTATGTACAGATAGCAGGCTTATCACCCCCTCCTTATATACACACAGCAGGCTTCTCCTCCCTCCTTATATACAGACAGCAGGCTTCTCACTCCCTACTTATATACAGATAGCAGGCTTCTCACCCCCTCCTTATATACAGACAGCAGGCTTCTCACCCCCTCCTTATATACAGACATCAGGCTTCTCACCCCCTCCTTATATACAGACAGCAGGCTTCTCACCCCCTCCTTATATACACACAGCAGGCGTCTCACCCCCTCCTTATATACAGACAGCAGGCTTCTCACCCCCTCCTTATATACACACAGCAGGCTTCTCACCCCCTCCTTATATACAGACAGCAGGCTTCTCACCCCCTCCTTATATACAGACAGCAGACTTCTCACCCCCTCCTTATATACAGACAGCAGGCTTCTCACCCCCTCCTTATATACAGATAGAAGGCTTCTCACCCCCTCCTTATATACAGACAGCAGGCTTCTCACCCCCTCCTTATATACAGAAAGCAGGCTTCTCACCCCCTCCTTATATACAGACAGCAGGCTTCTCACCCCCTCCTTATATACAGATAGCAGGCTTCTCACCCCCTCCTTATATACAGACAGCAGGCTTCTCACCCCCTCCTTATATACACACAGCAGGCTTCTCACCCCCTCCTTATATACAGACAGCAGGCATCTCACCCCCTCCTTATATACAGACAGCAGGCTTCTCACCCCCTCCTTATATACAGACAGCAGGCTACTCACCCCCTCCTTATATACAGACAGCAGGCTTCTCACCCCCTCCTTATATACAGACAGCAGGCTTCTCACCCCCTCCTTATATACAGACAGCATGCATCTCACCCCCTCCTTATATACAGACAGCAGGCTTCTCACCCCCTCCTTATATACAGACAGCAGGCTTCTCACCCCCTCCTTATATACAGACAGCAGGCTTCTCACCCCCTCCTTATATACAGACAGCAGGCTTCTCACCCCCTCCTTATATACAGACAGCAGGCTGCTCACCCCCTCCTTATATACAGACAGCAGGCTTCTCACCCCCTCCTTATATACAGACAGCAGGCTTCTCACCCCCTCCTTATATACAGACAGCAGGCTTCTCACCCCCTCCTTATATACAGACAGCAGGCTTCTCACCCCCTCCTTATATACAGACAGCAGGCTTCTCACCCCCTCCTTATATACAGACAGCAGGCGTCTCACCCCCTCCTTATATACAGACAGCAGGCTTCTCACCTCCTCCTTATATACAGACAGCAGGCTTCTCACCCCCTCCTTATATACAAACAGCAGGCTTCTCACCCCCTCCTTATGTACAGATAGCAGGCTTATCACCCCCTCCTTATATACAGACAGCAGGCTTCTCACCCCCTCCTTATATACAAACAGCAGGCTTCTCACCCCCTCCTTATATACAGACAGCAGGCTTCTCACCCCCTCCTTATATACAGACAGAAGGCTTCTCACCCCCTCCTTATATACACGCAGCAGGCTTCTCACCCCCTCCTTATATACAGACAGCAGGCGTCTCACCCCCTCCTTATATACACACAGCAGGCGTCTCACCCCCTCCTTATATACACACAGCAGGCTTCTCCTCCCTCCTTATATACAGACAGCAGGCTTCTCACTCCCTACTTATATACAGATAGCAGGCTTCTCACCCCCTCCTTATATACAGACAGCAGGCTTCTCACCCCCTCCTTATATACAGACATCAGGCTTCTCACCCCCTCCTTATATACAGACAGCAGGCTTCTCACCCCCTCCTTATATACACACAGCAGGCGTCTCACCCCCTCCTTATATACAGACAGCAGGCTTCTCACCCCCTCCTTATATACAGACAGCAGGCTTCTCACCCCCTCCTTATATACAGACAGCAGGCGTCTCACCCCCTCCTTATATACAGACAGCAGGCTTCTCACCTCCTCCTTATATACAGACAGCAGGCTTCTCACCCCCTCCTTATATACAAACAGCAGGCTTCTCACCCCCTCCTTATGTACAGATAGCAGGCTTATCACCCCCTCCTTATATACAGACAGCAGGCTTCTCACCCCCTCCTTATATACAAACAGCAGGCTTCTCACCCCCTCCTTATATACAGACAGCAGGCTTCTCACCCCCTCCTTATATACAGACAGAAGGCTTCTCACCCCCTCCTTATATACACACAGCAGGCTTCTCACCCCCTCCTTATATACAGACAGCAGGCGTCTCACCCCCTCCTTATATACACACAGCAGGCTTCTCCTCCCTCCTTATATACAGACAGCAGGCTTCTCACTCCCTACTTATATACAGATAGCAGGCTTCTCACCCCCTCCTTATATACAGACAGCAGGCTTCTCACCCCCTCCTTATATACAGACATCAGGCTTCTCACCCCCTCCTTATATACAGACAGCAGGCTTCTCACCCCCTCCTTATATACACACAGCAGGCGTCTCACCCCCTCCTTATATACAGACAGCAGGCTTCTCACCCCCTCCTTATATACACACAGCAGGCTTCTCACCCCCTCCTTATATACAGACAGCAGGCTTCTCACCCCCTCCTTATATACAGACAGCAGACTTCTCACCCCCTCCTTATATACAGACAGCAGGCTTCTCACCCCCTCCTTATATACAGATAGAAGGCTTCTCACCCCCTCCTTATATACAGACAGCAGGCTTCTCACCCCCTCCTTATATACAGAAAGCAGGCTTCTCACCCCCTCCTTATATACAGACAGCAGGCTTCTCACCTCCTCCTTATATACAGACAGCAGGCTTCTCACCTCCTCCTTATATACAGACAGCAGGCTTCTCACCCCCTCCTTATATACAGATAGCAGGCTTCTCACCCCCTCCTTATATACAGATAGCAGTCTTCTCACCCCCTCCTTATATACAGACAGCAGACTTCTCACCCCCTCCTTATATACAGACAGCAGGCTTCTCACCCCCTCCTTATATACAGATAGAAGGCTTCTCACCCCCTCCTTATATACAGACAGCAGGCTTCTCACCCCCTCCTTATATACAGAAAGCAGGCTTCTCACCTCCTCCTTATATACAGACAGCAGGCTTCTCACCTCCTCCTTATATACAGACAGCAGGCTTCTCACCCCCTCCTTATATTCAGATAGCAGGCTTCTCACCCCCTCCTTATATACAGATAGCAGTCTTCTCACCCCCTCCTTATATACAGACAGCAGACTTCTCATCCCCTCCTTATATACCGACAGCAGGCTTCTCACCCCCTCCTTATATACAGACAGCAGGCTTCTCACCCCCTCCTTATATACAGATAGCAGGCTTCTCAATCCCTCCTTATATACACACAGCAGGCTTCTCACCCCCTCCTTATATACAGATAGCAGTCTTCTCACCCCCTCCTTATATACAGACAGCAGGCTTCTCACCCCCATCCTTATATACAGACAGCAGGCTTCTCCTCCCTCCTTATATACAGACAGCAGGCTTCTCACCCCCTCCTTATATACAGACAGCAGGCTTCTCACCCCCTCCTTATATACAGATAGCAGGCTTCTCACCCCCTCCTTAGATACAAACAGCAGGCTTCTCACCCCCTCCTTATATACAGATAGCAGGCTTCTCACCCCCTCCTTATATACAGATAGCAGGCTTCTCACCCCCTCCTTATATACAGATAGCAGGCTTCTCACCCCCTCCTTATATACAGATAGCAGGCTTCTCACCCCCTCCTTATATACAGACAGCAGGCTTCTCACCCCCTCCTATATACACACAGCAGGCTTCTCCTCCCTCCTTATATACAGACAGCAGGCTTCTCACCCCCTCCTTATATACAGATAGCAGGCTTCTCACCCCCTCCTTATATACAGACAGCAGGCTTCTCACCCCCTCCTTATATACACACAGCAGGCTTCTCACCCCCTCCTTATATACAGACAGCAGGCATCTCACCCCCTCCTTATATACAGACAGCAGGCTTCTCACCCCCTCCTTATATACAGACAGCAGGCTTCTCACCCCCTCCTTATATACAGACAGCAGGCTTCTCACCCCCTCCTTATATACAGACAGCAGGCTTCTCACCCCCTCCTTATATACAGACAGAAGGCTTCTCACCCCCTCCTTATATACACACAGCAGGCTTCTCACCCCCTCCTTATATACAGATAGTAGGCTTCTCAATCCCTCCTTATATACAGACAGCAGGCTTCTCACCCCCTCCTTATATACAGACAGCAGGCTTCTCACCCCCTCCTTATATACAGACAGCAGGCTACTCACCCCCTCCTTATATACAGACAGCAGGCTTCTCACCCCCTCCTTATATACAGACAGCAGGCGTCTCACCCCCTCCTTATATACAGACAGCAGGCGTCTCACCCCCTCCTTATATACAGACAGCAGGCTTCTCACCTCCTCCTTATATACAGACAGCAGGCTTCTCACCCCCTCCTTATATACAAACAGCAGGCTTCTCACCCCCTCCTTATGTACAGATAGCAGGCTTATCACCCCCTCCTTATATACAGACAGCAGGCTTCTCACCCCCTCCTTATATACAAACAGCAGGCTTCTCACCCCCTCCTTATATACAGACAGCAGGCTTCTCACCCCCTCCTTATATACAGACAGAAGGCTTCTCACCCCCTCCTTATATACACACAGCAGGCTTCTCACCCCCTCCTTATATACAGACAGCAGGCGTCTCACCCCCTCCTTATATACACACAGCAGGCTTCTCCTCCCTCCTTATATACAGACAGCAGGCTTCTCACTCCCTACTTATATACAGATAGCAGGCTTCTCACCCCCTCCTTATATACAGACAGCAGGCTTCTCACCCCCTCCTTATATACAGACATCAGGCTTCTCACCCCCTCCTTATATACAGACAGCAGGCTTCTCACCCCCTCCTTATATACACACAGCAGGCGTCTCACCCCCTCCTTATATACAGACAGCAGGCTTCTCACCCCCTCCTTATATACACACAGCAGGCGTCTCACCCCCTCCTTATATACACACAGCAGGCGTCTCACCCCCTCCTTATATACAGACAGCAGGCTTCTCACCCCCTCCTTATATACAGACAGCAGGCTTCTCACCCCCTCCTTATATACAGACAGCAGGCTTCTCACCCCCTCCTTATATACAGATAGCAGGCTTCTCAATCCCTCCTTATATACAGACAGCAGGCTTCTCACCCCCTCCTTATATACAGACAGCAGGCTTCTCACCCCCTCCTTATATACAGACAGCAGGCTTCTCACCCCCTCCTTATATACAGACAGCAGGCTTCTCACCCCCTCCTTATATACAGATAGAAGGCTTCTCACCCCCTCCTTATATACAGACAGCAGGCTTCTCACCCCCTCCTTATATACAGATAGCAGGCTTCTCACCCCCTCCTTATATACAGATAGCAGGCTTCTCACCCCCTCCTTATATACAGACAGCAGGCGTCTCACCCCCTCCTTATATACAGACAGCAGGCTTCTCACCCCCTCCTTATATACAGACAGCAGGCGTCTCACCCCCTCCTTATATACAGACAGCAGGCTTCTCACCTCCTCCTTATATACACACAGCAGGCTTCTCCTCCCTCCTTATATACAGATAGCAGGCTTCTCACCCCCTCCTTATATACAGACAGCAGGCTTCTCACCCCCTCCTTATATACAAACAGCAGGCTTCTCACCCCCTCCTTATATACAGACAGCAGGCTTCTCACCCCCTCCTTATATACAGACAGAAGGCTTCTCACCCCCTCCTTATATACAAACAGCAGGCGTCTCACCCCCTCCTTATATACAGACAGCAGGCGTCTCACCCCCTCCTTATATACAGACAGCAGGCGTCTCACCCCCTCCTTATATACAGACAGCAGGCGTCTCACCCCCTCCTTATATACAGACAGCAGGCGTCTCACCCCCTCCTTATATACACACAGCAGGCTTCTCCTCCCTCCTTATATACAGATAGCAGTCTTCTCACCCCCTCCTTATATACAGACAGCAGGCTTCTCACCCCCTCCTTATATACACACAGCAGGCGTCTCACCCCCTCCTTATATACAGACAGCAGGCTTCTCACCCCCTCCTTATATACACACAGCAGGCGTCTCACCCCCTCCTTATATACAGACAGCAGGCTTCTCACCCCCTCCTTATATACAGACAGCAGGCTTCTCACCCCCTCCTTATATACAGACAGCAGGCTTCTCACCCCCTCCTTATATACAGACAGTAGGCTTCTCAATCCCTCCTTATATACAGACAGCAGGCTTCTCACCCCCTCCTTATATACAGACAGCAGGCTTCTCACCCCCTCCTTATATGCAGACAGCAGGCTTCTCACCCCCTCCTTATATACAGATAGAAGGCTTCTCACCCCCTCCTTATATACAGACAGCAGGCTTCTCACCCCCTCCTTATATACAGACAGCAGGCTTCTCACCCCCTCCTTATATACAGATAGCAGGCTTCTCACCCCCTCCTTATATACAGATAGCAGGCTTCTCACCCCCTCCTTATATACAGACAGCAGGCTTCTCACCCCCTCCTTATATACAGACAGCAGGCTTCTCACCCCCTCCTTATATACAGACAGCAGGCTTCTCACCCCCTCCTTATATACAGACAGCAGGCTTCTCACCGCCTCCTTATATACAGACAGCAGGCTTCTCACCCCCTCCTTATATACAGACAGCAGGCTTCTCACCCCCTCCTTATATACAGACAGCAGGCTTCTCCTCCCTACTTATATACAGACAGCAGGCTTCTCACCCCCTCCTTATATGCAGACAGCAGGCTTCTCACCCCCTCCTTATATACAGATAGAAGGCTTCTCACCCCCTCCTTATATACAGACAGCAGGCTTCTCACCCCCTCCTTATATACAGACAGCAGGCTTCTCACCTCCTCCTTATATACAGACAGCAGGCGTCTCACCCCCTCCTTATATACAGACAGCAGGCTTCTCACCACCTCCTTATATACAGACAGCAGGCTTCTCACCCCCTCCTTATATACAGACAGCAGGCGTCTCTCCCCCTCCTTATATACAGATAGCAGGCTTCTCACCCCCTCCTTATATACAGATAGCAGGCTTCTCACCCCCTCCTTATATACAGATAGCAGGCTTCTCACCCCCTCCTTATATACAGACAGCAGGCTTCTCACCCCCTCCTTATATACAGATAGCAGGCTTCTCACCCCCTCCTTATATACAGACAGCAGGCTTCTCACCCCCTCCTTATATACAGATAGCAGGCTTCTCACCCCCTCCTTATATACAGACAGCAGGCTTCTCACCCCCTCCTTATATACAGACAGCAGGCTTCTCACCCCCTCCTTATATACAGACAGCAGGCTTCTCACCCCCTCCTTATATACAGACAGCAGGCTTCTCACCCCCTCCTTATATACAGTCATGGCCAAAAGTATTGAGAATGAGACAAATAGTAATTTTTCCAAAGTTTACTGCTTCATTTTTTGTAATGGCAATTTGCATATACTCCTGAATGTCAGAGTGATCAGCTTAACAGCAATTACTGTACTTGCAAAGTCAATATTTGCCCAGAAAATGAACTTTACCCCCCAAAACACATTTCAACATCATTGCAGTCCTGCCTTAAAAGGAGCAGCTAACATCGTTTTAGTGATTGATCCATTAACACAGGTGTGGGTGTTGATGAGGACAGGGCTGGCGATCAATCAGTCATGATTAAGTAAGAATGACATCACTGGACACTTTAAAAGGAGGCTGGTTCTTGGTATCATTGTTTCTCTTCATTTAACCATGGTTATCTCAAAAGAAACACGTGCAGCCATCATTGCACTGCACAAAAATGGCCTAAAAGGGAAGAGTATCGCAGCTACAAAGATTGCACCTCAGTCAACAATCTATCGCATCATCAAGAACTTCAAGGAGAGAGCTTCCATTGTTGTCAAAAAGGCTCCAGGGCGCCCAAGAAAGACCAGCAAGCGCCAGGACCGTATCTTAAAACTGTTTCAGCTGCGGGATCGGACTACCAGCAGTGCCGAGCTTGCTCAGGAATGGCAGCAGGCTGGTGTGAGTGCTTCTGCACGCACTGTGAGGCGGAGACTCTTTGAGCAAGGGCTGGTTTCAAGGAGGGCAGCAAAGAAGCCACTTCTCTCCAGAAAAAACATCAGGGACCGACTGATATTCTGCAAAAGGTAAAGGGAGTGGACTGTTGAGGACTGGGGCAAAGTCATTTTCTTTGATGAATCCCCTTTTCGATTCTTTGGGACATCTGGAAAACAGCATATTCGGAGAAGAAGAGGTGAGCGCTACCACCAGTCTTGTCTCATGCCAACTGTAAAGCATCCTGAAACCATTCATGTGTGGGGTTGCTTCTCAGCCAAGGGAATCGGCTCACTCACAGTCTTGCCTAAAAACACAGCCATGAATAAAGAATGGTACCAGAATGTCCTCCAAGAGCAACTTCTCCCAACCGTCCAAGAGCAGTTTGGCGCCCAACAATGCCTTTTCCAGCATGATGGAGCACCTTGCCATAAAGCAAAGGTGATAACTAAATGGCTCATGGAACAAAACATAGAGATTTTGGGTCCATGGCCTGGAAACTCCCCAGATCTTAATCCCATTGAGAACTTATGGTCAATCATCAAGAGACGGGTGGACAAACAAAAACCAACAAATTCTGGCAAAATGCAAGCATTGATTATGCAAGAATGGACTGCTATCAGTCAGGATTTGGTCCAAAAGTTGATTGAGAGCATGCCAGGGAGAATTACAGAGGTCTTGAAGAAGAAGGGGCAACACTGCAAATATTGACTTGCTGCATTAACTCATTCTAACTATCAATATAACCTATTGGTACTCATAATATGATTGCAATTATATTTCTGTATGTGATATAAACATCAGACAAACACTAATAAAAACCAGAGGCCAGCAGATCATGTGAAAATATAATTTTGGTGTCATTCTCAAAACTTTTGGCCATGACTGTACAGACAGCAGGCTTCTCACCCCCTCCTTATATACAGACAGCAGGCTTCTCACCCCCTCCTTATATACAGACAGCAGGCTTCTCACCCCCTCCTTATATACAGACAGCAGGCTTCTCACCCCCTCCTTATATACAGACAGAAGGCTTTTCACCCCCTCCTTATATACAGACAGCAGGCTTCTCCTCCCTACTTATATACAGACAGCTGGCTTCTCACCCCCTCCTTATATACAGACAGCAGGCTTCTCACCCCCTCCTTATATACAGACAGCAGGCTTCTCACCCCCTCCTTATATACGGACAGCAGGCTTCTCACCCCCTCCTTATATACGGACAGCAGGCTTCTCACCCCCTCCTTATATACAGACAGCAGGCTTCTCACCCCCTCCTTATATACAGATAGCAGGCTTCTCACCTCCTCCTTATATACAGACAGCAGGCTTCTCACCCCCTCCTTATATACAGATAGCTAGATTCCTACCTGCTTTGCCGGTTGGGATAAGGTTACATATTAGACACTTTGCACTGATGAGGAGCAGTACCCTGAAACACAGTGTCTGCAAATTGAGTTTCTGGTTTGGCTTTTTATCCTAAGTCATGTGATAAGGCTCGTTAAAGGGTCAGTATTGACTTTTAGGATTGCTACTTCCTGTAGGTGGCACTAGAGTTCTGGTTCTCTTCCTCTCTGAAGAGACAATTTGCATATTTCCCAGAGGAGCATTGCGGCTTTAAGGGTATGTGCCCACGATGCAGAAATGCTCCGGATTTTTCTTGATTGTTTCTGCATCTCCCTGGCAAAAAAAACGCATGCGGATTGTACATGCGGATTGTACATGCGGATTGTACATGCGGATTGTACATGCTTTTTTCCTGCCAGGGACATGCTGATGTGAAGCGTTCTTCACATGCATTTCCACATGCGGGTTGTCAAGCGCTTTCCAAGAGATTTTAGCATGGATTTATATAGTGTGACCGAGAGAATGTCAAAAAATAAAAAAATAAATCTATACTTACCTTCCGATGGCCCCCAGAGTCTTGCTTCACCGCCCCGGCTGCCGGCAGATCGCTTTACACTGAAGGACCTGCCGACGTCAGCGTCGCATGACCCGTCACATGACTATGACGTCAGCGCAGGTCCTTCAGTCCATCGCGAACTGTCAGCAAGTGAAGAGAAGGAGACCGGGGGCCGTCCGAAGGTAAGTATATATTTATTTTATCCTTTTTTTTACAGTTTTCTGTGGTACCTGGGTACGGAGGAGAGTCTCCTGTCCTCCAGACCCGGGTACCATCCGCACATTGGAATGCATGGAATGCGCATCTACATATGCAGTGATACGTAATCCATGCGTTCCAATGCAAGTCAATGGCGGCGAAAACGCAGCACTTCCGCAAAATAATTGGTAGGGCTGCGTTTTTCTCCGCAATGATAATCCGCAGCGGAAATTTCCGCAGCATGTGCACAGCACATGCGGATTATCATTGGGGAACATGGCAGGCCTTCTACCTTGCATTTTTTAAGCGTTTCTGCAGCGTTTTTGCCGCTGCGGAAACGCTTAAAAAACGCATCGTGGGCACACAGCCTAAAAGTCTCCTCAGTGTGATATGCTTAACATGTCGCTCTCCGCAAGAAGAAATGTTACCCCTTAGATATTAGACAGTTACATTAATGCCCACAGATGTCAACTCCACTCTCCTCATTTTTGGATGATGTACATGACTCTGCCCCTCCAGCCCCCCGCAGCCTCCTCCCGCCTTGATGCCTTCAGAGTGAATGTACAATTTCCATAGTCATGAAAATACAGAAAAATCTTTAAATGAGAAGGTGTGTCCAAACTTTTGGTCTGTACTGTACATGTGCAGAATAAGTGTCCACTATATGATAGGAATATGTATGTCATCTGATTATAAAGCATCCTTCCTCATTAATGTAAATATCTCTTTAAAGGGAATCTGTCACCAGGATTTTGCCACGTGTCCTGAGAGCAGCATAATATAGGGGCAGAGACCCTGATACCAGACATTTGTCTCTTTCTTGGCTGCTTGCTGCAGCTTTGATAAAATCACAGCTTTAATCAGCAGGATATTATCATTTGGGAACTAGTAAACCTGCTGCCATGTAATCCTCTAAATTCATGAGCTCTGTATAACCCCAGCACTGATTGGCAGTTTTCTGCCTATGCACAGTATACACAAGCAGGGTTATACAGATCTCAGCATTCAGATAAAACACTGATTTTATCAAACTGCAGTAAGCAACGCAGTGACACCACTGGAATCAGGGTCTTGGCATCCAAAATCATACTGCCCATAGAGGGGGAGCAGAAACATGGGGACAAATTCACTTTCATCCTGGTATTTCACACAAACGTAAAATATTTGTGACTGTAAGAAAAGTTCGTATCATCTGTGTAATGATAACAGATGAACGCGTACATTTACCAGTGCAAAGGGAATAAATAGTGAGCAACATACAGTGATTGTCAGTGTAACAATTACAGGTCCAACACCACTGAAAAAAGGCAGAAACAAAATGTACGGAGTATTATTCTGTCCATAAAGAAAACTATCACATCCAGTCCCCAATATGTCACCAGGGTGTAATGTTCACATTTATAAAGGAACAATAGGTACAAATGTTGGCAAATGTCATCATCCTCTTAACAACCCAGGAACTTTTCTTTTTTGTGCTTCCGTTTATTTCCTCCCCTTTTTTGAAGAGCCACAATATTTTTACTTTTCTGCCAACGCACCCAAAGAGGGCTTGTTTCCTTCAGGATGAGTTGTAGTTTAACACCATTCATTTTTCTGAAAAAATGTGAACAAATTAAAACAAAAAACCTCAATTCTTCCATTGTTTTTCGGGTTTTGTTTTTGTGTTGTTCACTGTGCAGTAAAAATGACCCATGAACGGGGTTCTTCAGGTCAGCACGATTACAGTGATACCAAACATACCCAGGGTTTTTGTGTCTAACAGTAATAAGACATAAATAAGACAATATAAGTTTGGGACCACAATAATCGTATTGACCCATAGGGCAGGTGCAGACGGCCGCAGAGTCTCTCATCCGAGAGAACCGGGCCAATTATGCAAATGACAGTCTGATCAGAGTGTGATCACAGTGTGCTCCGATTCTCTCGGATGAGGAGAAGATGGAGAAAAAAATGTCTCCATCTTCCTCCATTCTCTGAGGCCATGGAAATCGGCCTGCACTCAGATGTCACCCGAGTGCAGTGTGATATTTCCCACTCATTGACTTGCATGCACTTGGATCAAACTCGACATGCAGCAATTTTTATCCCCTCAGACAGGCACTGTCCAAGGAAACAATTGAACATGTGCGTGGCCCCATAGCATAACATTGGTCCTAGTGCAATCCGATGTTTTGTCAAATCGCACTTGGACCAAAATTACGCTCGTGTCCACCTGCCCTTAAAGTGCGGCTAAAAACGTATTTGTGCAGCACGGTGAATGGCATAAAATGTAAATATTACAATGCCACAATTGATGTTTTTTTTCTATGCCTTCCCATGAAGAGTTGATAAATGCTCATTAGTAAGTAATATGTCCCCCAAAATGGTATTGTTGCAGAAAGATTATTCTATCAATCAGTGATGTATAATTGATTGAGAAAGGTTGAACTAATAGGGGTTGTCCCACAAACAAAGTACATTTAATCAATATTTCTTGGAATATTAATAAGTTCCACAATTGGACGTGTTTAAAAAAATGTTCCTGTGCTGAGATAATCTTATAACTGTGCCCATGTAATCTACTGTTATTTTCTGTGTCTGATCATGCAGAGCTGCTCCAGGTCATGGACGATGCATACCACAGCTCCTGGCCAGATGAGGAAGCATAAGTTACGTACAATAAGTGAGTATACAGACAAAACACCAGGGGCACACAGCTGCTACTTTCTCAGGTACCACCTTTCCCGCCCACTCCCTCTAGTGGAAACGCTTGTCCCTGCAATCCTAAGACACTCAGAATTCGTACCCTCCGTGACACCGCCAGAAGAAGTGATTCCGTGTTCCCAACCCCAGATCACGAGACACTTCGCCCCAGTGACTACCCTCCCAAAGAAAAGAAAAGGAGGCCCAGAGGGACTAGAGCAGGTAGAAGCACCCCAAAAAATAGGGATAAATACAAAAAACCTTGTCAATCTACCTACACTGATGACATAGGATCGCAGACTGTAAGAACAATCTGTAAACCACCAACAAAAGAACCTAATAGGATCTTCAACTTATCCAAATACCCTTTGGATGAGGTTGAACAAAAAGTCCTTACTAAGGGTCTTAATTTTTGCCCAAGTCAAGAAACGAATCACTTTGATCTCTTTGTTGACTTGAATAAGTTTGTGAGACGTGTTACTCTTACAAGGTTCTTTGAATTGAAAAAGAAAAATGCAGAGAAACCCACTACAAAAACAACATCGGATTTGATAATACCCCCTGATAATAGTATGGAACTTGATAAAAATATACATCTGGAGATCAAAACCCATTCAAATTTTAATCCAGTACACCATAGGTTTTTTTATAAGTTTTATCTATTTATTAACTTGTGACCCTGGGAGCGCTCAATTGGCTGGATACATACTCTGAACCTTATTCTTACGGACTCCAGCTGGGAGATCCGTTTAATCCAGATAGAAGCTGCATACCAGTGGACCAGCTACCCACATTAGACCAGAATTGGTCGATAAGCCTTGGTACAAGATCTGCTAAAGGTGAGCAGTTCATTTTTCTTCTGTTCCTATATATATATATACATCTACACTTAGATCTGCGCCTGTTTTTTGTTTCTCCCCCCACCAGACCTACAGCCTTGGGGTCGAATACATTACATTTCCCTGCCTGGTTTATCACAGGAGCAAGTGATTCTTTCTCGTCTCAAGCCCTTTGAGCTCATCATAAATCAAGTGAGTGACTGACAGAGCTTGGAGCTTCAGCTGTCGCTAAGTCTATATGTCACTGACTGACTTGATTTATGATGCGCTCACAAAAATGGTGACAGGGCAGAAACATTTCTTCCTGTGATAAAAACAGGCAGGGAAATGTGCTACCTCAGATATTTGCGGATTAAATATGCATATTTTCATACTAAATCTGTATAATTTTATCGTTTGACTAAATTAAAGGGAATCTGTCACTGGGTTTATGCTTCTCTGTCTAATGGCAATAGAAAATAGAGACAGTGGCCATAATTCCAGTGCTGTATTACTTTTTGCTGTAGTTTTGATGATATAGTTTGCTAGTATTTTCACTGATGAGCTATAAAACAGCAACCCTGCCACTGATTGACAGCATTCTCCCTATGCTGTGCATAGACAGAAAGCTGATAATGAATGGTGGCTCGTGGGGATAGTCAGAGCTTATGAATATGGAGGACTACATGGCAGGAGCTCATCACTGAGAGAACTAGCAGAGCTGCAGAAGATAAAACAGTGTAAAAACTGCAGTAGGAAGCCTAGTGACACACATGTTGCTTTCAGATAAAGCATCAAAAACTTTGTGACCGATTCTTAACTACCTAGCAATTATTCTTTTTTTTTTTCCCTCTTCTTCTTCCAAGATACATAACTTTTTTTCTGTCAACATAGCCAGATGAGGGCTTGTTTTTTGTAGGACCATTTGTAGTTTTGAATGACACCATTAATTGTACCATATAATGTACTGAAAAATAGGAAAAAAATCCACGTTGGGTGAAAATCCGAAAAAAAATGCAATTCTGCCAGTGTTGTGGGTTTAATTTTGCATTAAAAATTACAGTACGATTATGGGAATACCAAACTCTAATACATGTTTTTTATTTAAGCGGTCGAAAAAAAAAATTCAAAAGTTTGAAAACAAAAAAAATTGCTTTCTGTTGTCATTTTCCGAGATCTGTAACATTTTAAGCTGTGTGAAGGATTATTTTTTGTGTGGTGAAGAGAGGATTTTATTTTTACCATATTTAGGGTATATACAATATTTTTGATCACTTCGTGCATTTTATTAGTGTTCAAACCGAACAGGAAAAAGATCTTGGGCCGGGTCCCAACTCAGGCTTGTAAGCACCTTTTCCCTTTTTCTTTTCAGTCCATTTATTAGGGAAGTGTGGCACCTGAAAAACTGCAATTCTGGCATGTTTTTCTTTCCTCTTTACAGTGTTTACTGATTGGGACCAAGACGGCAGTGATGGGGCCTTTAGAAGAACCCCAGCTGCCACAGTGACCCATTGGTTTCCCATGATTACGTTGTATGGAGCCGATGTAAGTCAGTGCGCGTAAGCACCAGCGCGCGTTCCATTTAAATGCCAGTGTCAGACATAGATGAGAGTGTTTAAATGGTTAACATTGGTGGACGGGGCCATCTCTGGTCATTACAGTAAGGCACCCTTCACACGTCCATTTTGTATGTCTGTATGCGGTCCGTTTTTTAAGGACCGCAAATACTGACATACGTACACCCATTGTATTCAATGGGTGTGCGCACATGTCAGGTTTTTCATATGGACCGTGTTAAAAACGGACATCCGTGTTTCATCAGCGTGACACGTACCGGCGCCTGGGAATCAGCCGTACAGTTTGCGCTGTTCCCCTGAGCCGACTGCTGAAGGCAGCTCTCATGATAGTTGCCTGCTCACGCTGAGATCGGCGCAAGCAGGAGATAATGCTGGGAGTTGTATTCAGCACCTGCTGTCTACATCCAGTGTACAATGAAGAATTAAATAAAAAAGCATGAGGCGACTGCTCATGCTGAAATGCAGGGGAGAATGACTCGCTACAGCGAGAGCATGCCCATGAACTGCGGTGACCTCAGTGAGATCATTGTAGTTGATGTGAGAAATTTCTATTATTATTATAATATTAGCTTCGGAGGGGGCCAGGATCCATAGCCCCTTCCCTGGTTATTAATATTAGCCCACAGCTGTCTGTTTAGCCTTTGCTGGGTAGATTTTAAAGGGGGACCCTACTTCAATTTTTTTCTGGGGTTCCCCTGTAATCTAGCCAGTAAACGCTTATCAAACAGCTGTGGTCTGTTATTAATAGCCAGGGAACATTTTTGGTTAATGGTCCCTTCCCTGGCTAGTAATATCAGCCCCCAGTGGTCGGCTTTTCCCCTGCTGGTAATGAAAATAACACGGGAGCCCACGCCATTTTTTTTATTTAGGTCTTCATTTTACACTGGATGTACTCAGCGGGGGCTGAATACAACTCCCATCATTGTCTCCTGCTTGCACTGATCCCAGCGCAAGCAGGGGACAATGATGAGAGTTGTATTCAGCAGCTGATGCCTGGGATCAGTGCGAACTGTACTGCTCTTCCCAGGCGCCGGTACGCGTCACACGGACATACGAATGGCACACGCATACACGGATGTCACACGTATGCCACACGGATATCACAAATGGATGACATGCGGACCTCACTAGTATTGTTTTTCCCTGTACATGAATCACCAGGACGTGTGAAGGAGGCCTTAGACACAGATGCTGGCTGTTTAATTTAGCCATCATCTGCCGCGTGTAGAGCGACTGTTTAATCAGTGGGAAAGGTGCAGCTTTTTAGCCTGTACAAGTAGACCCCTAAACTCCATGCTATGCCCGATACTAACAATTCCCTAATCTGCTCCTCCATAATAAGGATCCAGAGGAGTGAGGATTTCACATTTTCAAGTTAACATTCATTTTTTCTTAAATATTTTGATTATCAGATCACTATGTTAATGTTCATAATGTTCATACATTTTCTCAGGCACTTGAATCATCTATTTCCGGAAACCTAATGTGCGGATGTAATTTTTTAATAAGAGTAATAAAACCTGGAAGAAATACCGTTTAGTTAATTAGGTGCCTCATAAACGTGCTGTATTCCTTCTATATTATGTAATGAAAGTCCAGACAGTGGGAAAGAATGTGCTGTACTGAGCCTGGTCCATTCCAGGATGATCCGTCCATGCTGCCTACTGCTGAAGTTACACTGGAGGCGTCTATGTGCCTCATACCATTACATATAACTGACTCGCATTTGGGCTTGTCTGTGAAAAATGACAAGTAACCAATTCACTGGCACCACCTGGATCCTCCATGGTCTGTGCTGACACAGGAAAATAAATCACAGTTCCACAAGCAGTAGGACCGCTGCAGACTGTGAAAAACACCCAATGACGCACTGGTCAAGTCACCCGACTGCTGCAGCCAATCATAGCTCGCAACGGTTCTACTCCTGGTGGAATGGTGACATCTACTCTTCCTGTGTCATCACAGACCACAGACTGAGTGGACTATGCTGGATCCACGTCGATGTCGGTAGGTATCAATTAGTTTATTTTTTACAGATCCAATCCGCTAAGAAACTTTTCTTTTTACCCAGACAACCCTTTACCTATAAATTAGGAACAAAGCACAGTAGGAGCATCTACTAAAAAATTGTGATGCTCTAAGATGTTGGAAGATTGTCCTAGAAAAGCAGCAAATCACTGGTGGAGTTTATGATCAACACTGATGGATCCTGATGACCAGTGCTCTCTAGAGCTGAAATATAAATGGTTAACGTGCCCATTCAATAGATCGCTGTTTGCCGAGCGCTCATTAGGCTAGCAATTTTTTCCCCAAAACCTCCCCCAATACACATGTATTCCCAATGTGCATCTGTTCTCAACAGGAAGAGTGGAGTAAACTGCTGCCAAACTCTTCTGACTACGACTCACCTCTAGGTAGAACAACAGTATTGGGCATTTAAAGGGGTTTTCCCACTAACAAAAGTTGATTTTAATCAATAGATCTTGGAATGATAACAAATTCCATAATTGAATGTATTTAAATAAAATGTTCCTGTGCTGAGATAATCTTATAAATGTACCCCTGCTGTGTACTGTGTAATGGCTGTGTCTGACTGTGCAGGAACATGGTCTGATCATACCACATCTCCTGGGCAGGGGAGGAAGCAGAAGACTATACAGATATTACAGCACAGGATCACAGCTGATTCTTTCTTTGACGTTAAACCTTGTTTAAAAACAGGCAGGGAAATGTTTTACTTCACAGAAAGAATCAGCTGTGATCCCCTCTGTAATGTCTGTATACTCTTTTGCTTCCTCCCCTGCCCAGGAGATGTGGTATGATCAGACCATGTTTCTGCACAGTCAGACACAGCCATTACACAGTACACAGCAGGGGCAAAGTTGAATTATTCCTTTATATAGACTCAGACTGCTTAGTTTTCAGATATTGCATTAATGTGCAACTAACATGAAATGCCATCACAAGGCTCCTGAAAATACTACCGATATGTTACAGAAAAGCTTTATCCCGCCCTCTGCACCTCCCACAGCTACTCTTGTGCCATAAAACCACTGGGCACCAGTCCTATATATAGCAGAGGCTCTGGTTACTAACAAGTATTTCTGCACCCATTCCTTGGATTGCTTTTTTCCTTTACATACCGAGGTTTGGTGGCTTGATGGAAGCCTTTTTACTCATTTGCTAGTCACAGGCCATGTCAGCTTTAGCATGGGTTCCCTTGATTTCTACCAACTTTTTGTTGCAAAAACAAGAGTTTAATATTCGATCCACTATGAAATTATGGGGAAAATTGGTGAGTGTTAATGTTATAGAAGGGGCAAAGCTCGGACTCGGGTTTTGAGTATAATCATTCATCCAAGTCTAAACAGAAAATACAAATTATATTTTCAAAACTTGTGCAAAGAAAGGCATCTTCCCTAATGTGCCTTGTATTATTGGTAAATGGAGTGAGAATATATTGCAGTTCTACAAATATATCTAAACATGACAATCATTTATTACGTGTAGAAACCATAATAAATAAGACCTACCGGCGTCTCTTTACTACTGGATCCCTCGTTCTTGTCATACGAGTAGGTGAACCTTGATGAGGGCTTAGCAAGTGAAGTAAGAGGTTCTGGTGCCGCTGCACAAGATAGTCCATATCCATTGGTGGAGCCTCTTTTCTTTCCATAGACGTCCCCAAACTCGGTGTGATTGGAGGCACGAGAAATTTGAGAAATACCATCAAAATCATGGCGTGATCGTGTCAATCCCGGGCTATAATAAGCATCCGAGGTGCGTAGTTCTGAGAATCCAAGGGACAGGTCTGTATGACTGGATGACTTCTTACGAGACAGTGAGGTGACGGGCGAGGTGTGGAAGGTAGAGTAACTACTGTTGTAGTTATAGGAGTATGCACTCGGTGTATATTTAGATGGAGACCGTGCTAAGATGTCACTTCTTTTTGTGGATGAATCCAGGGGTGGAAGGCTTCGGTCAAGATTTCCATAAGAGCGAAGAGCAGGGGTGGGGTAATAGGAGCTGTTCACATTGGACTTATAAGGCAGTTTATTTCTGTCACTGAATGAAGAACTGTGGTTGGAAGAATAAGAACTGTATCCGCCATAACCTTTAGAATAGTCTGTGTCTGTATATCTCTTGAGGGTAGAAGATAAGTGAGACATACTGGAAGTGAATGGGCGCAAGTGACGATCCCAGCTTGGCCTGCAGAGAGAGAGGTTGGAAGTTAATATCAAGATGGAGTGTTCATTCATTCGCATGCTTTGACAGTAACAGATTATTATTACGTATTTCCTGAGATTTGAACAAATCTGTTCAGGATGTGAAGTAAAACTGCGAGATCTGAGCTGCTGAGGCTGTAAATTATGACGGAGTCTTTCGTCTGTTTGACACATCTCTGATGGACAAGTAATATGGCCACTGATACCAGGTCATGTTTCACACTCGTTCAGCATGGATTTCTTCAGGCACGTCTCTGTTCTGTGAAATGGGTGGGAGGACTCAGAGACTACAGAGGAGGACACTTTTTGTTCCTGGCGACAGATAAAAGCGGTCCCATGAGTCCTAGAAGACTGACAAGCGTAGTTGACACATGGCTTTTTCTTGTCACAGAAATAAGTGAAATTCCTACCGCAAACAGCTGAAAAACTGCACACAGATAATGCGCAGAAAGATCCAGCAGCACAGTATCCACTTTTGGCTGGAGTGGAGGGAAACAGTCTCCCTCCAAAAAATCTAATATGCTTTTTCTGACTATACCTCAAAACTAAATAAAAGTAACGGAAAAGTAACAGAAACTGTAAGAAACAAGTCATATCTCTTGTAATGCAGCAATGCAAACACAAGAAAGTCCAAGACCTGAAGGCTGATTCAGGGGTAACTTCTCAGCTCAGCAATGCTTCCTGATTTTTGGGGTAATAAATTTTTAACTGATGGATTTCGGATACTGGTAAGATTGTGACATTCAGGTGAAAACTACGCTTATTGAGGTTGTCAACGCTATCTGTGTTTATAGGGAACCTATCAGCTGATTCAAGCTGCCCAAACCATGGGCGTCATTAATCGCAGCCTATTGCATTTTCCCTTGACCTTATGTGCAGATATAGGTTTAGGGATCTGACCTGGTTGATCGATCCGTAGGTAAGCCAGTTTGGCTTTTGGGTTGATGAGCACGTTATAACTATGGCTGAATATGGTCTGGGTTTAGGCATGGTACAAATATCCCAATTTGTGTGATTCATTCCTAGACTGTTACTCTGGTGACCGCAGTACGCTTGCGCGTCATACTGGGGGCGCGCCCCCCGGCCTTCGGCATCTGATCGTGAGGACCTGCGCCGCGGTCAGCTGACCGTGATGCGGGCGTCACGTGATGCAGACGCCGCGGGCTGCTCCGCCCATCGTGACGCGACAAGCGTCATCAAAGGTCCTCAGACTAATGGATGAGACCATTGACATCCGGTCGCTCCATACATGTTGTGATTGGTGTGGACGCATTTAAAAAGGGACCACACTGACACAGACACACACCCCCTGATGAAGGCTCGCCGAAACGCGCGTTGGGGTGGACATATACCACCCAGCTGTTGGCACGCTGCTGGCTTCCCGTATTTCAAGGTAGCTGCATACTTTATTCATATATGAAATCATGATACACAAACTACTCTAGATGCAGGAAAAGACTAGAGTAATTTAATTACTGATAATATTGTTATGCCATAAGAGCTGGCTGTGTGTTATGTCCGTTTTTTCTTTTCTTTTTGCACATGGCTATCGGTGTTAGATTCTCCTCATGTAATTTGACTGACTTTTTACTATATATATTCAATACAATTTACATATTTTTATATCTAAGCAATGTCTATGGGCTTCATGTCGCTATTTTTTCTTGTTTTTTTGTTCTATTGCAGCCAGGCATATTTTTCTCTGAATAGCTCAGGTATTTAAAAAAAGATATCGTTTGAAGATTTGGGGAAAGTAGTGAGAGATGAGACGAGCCTGGTGCCGCCTTCGGATGACATCTCTCAGCACCTCTCCAGGTTATTGACAGGTCTCTCCCATAGTAATGCTGAGAGAAGCTGGACGGGGCGGCAGCGGATTAGTCTTGTCTGTGGCTATTGGCCCCTGGCTAAGCCTGCAAACTATATTTTCTCTGACACGCTGGAGCATTTCAGAGAAACATATACCTGGGTCTAATCGTGCAGCCAGAATCTGATTACTGATGCCCGTAGTTTGGGCAGCATGAATCACATTATAGGTTCCCTTTAATTGGGTCTAGTCACTATTGTCATATAGCACACATGTCAAACTCTGGCTCGCAGGCCAAATCTGGCCTGCACGGTGATTATATTTGGCCCACGACGCCGGCAGCACCTCCCCCACTATACTGTATGGAGGACTATGTGGGGCCATTATACTGTATGGAGGACGATGTTGGGCCATTATTCTGTATGGAGGACTATGTGGGGTCATTATACTGTATGGAGGACTATGTGGGGCAATTATACTGTATGGAGGACTATGTGGGGTCATTATACTGTATGGAGGACTATATGGGGCCATTATACTGTATGGAGGACTATGTTGGGCCATTATTCTGTATGGAGGGCTATGTTGGGCCCATTATACTATACGGAGGAATATGTGGGGCCATTATACTGTATGGAGGACTATGTTGGGCCATTATTCTGTATGGAGGACTATGTGGGGCCCATTATACTATATGGAGGAATATGTGGGGCCATTATTCTGTATGGAGGACTTTGTGGGGCCCATTATTCTGTATGGAGGACTATGTTGGGCCATTATTCTGTATGGAGGACTATGTGGAGCCCATTATGCTATATGGAGGAATATGTGGGGCCATTATTCTGTATGGAGGACTTTGTGGGGTCCATTATTCTGTATGGAGAACTATGTGGGGTCCATTATTCTGTATGGAGGACTATGTGGAGCCCATTATTCTGTATGGAGGACTTTGTGGGGCCCATTATTCTGTATGGAGTACTATGTGGGGCCGATTAAACTGTATGGAGGACTATGTGGGGCCCATTATTCTGTATGGAGAACTATGTGGGGCCCATTATTCTGTATGGAGGACTATGTGGGGGCTATTATACTGTATGGATGGCTGTGTGGCCCATAATTCTGTATGGAGGACTATGTAGGGCCCATTATACTGTGTGGAGGACTATGTGGGGTCATTATACTGTATGGAGGACTATGTGGGGTCCATTATACTGTATGGAGGATTATGTGGGGCCATTATACTGTATGGAGGACTTTGTGGGGTCAATTATTCTGTATGGAGAACTATGTGGGGTCCATTATTCTGTATGGAGGACTATGTGGAGCCCATTATTCTGTATGGAGGACTTTGTGGGGCCCATTATTCTGTATGGAGGACTATGTGGGGCCGATTAAACTGTATGGAGGACTATGTGGGGCCCATTATTCTGTATGGAGGACTATGTGGGGGCTATTATACTGTATGGATGGCTGTGTGGCCCATAATTCTGTATGGAGGACTATGTAGGACCCATTATACTGTATGGAGGATTATGTGGGGCCATTATACTGTATGGAGGACTATGTGGGGCCATTATACTGTGTGGAGGGCTATGTGGGGCCCATTATACTGTATGGAGGACTATGTGGGGTCCATTATACTGTATGGAGGACTTTGTGGGGTCAATTATTCTGTATGGAGAACTATGTGGGGTCCATTATTCTGTATGGAGGACTATGTGGAGCCCATTATTCTGTATGGAGGACTTTGTGGGGCCCATTATTCTGTATGGAGGACTATGTGGGGCCGATTAAACTGTATGGAGGACTATGTGGGGCCCATTATTCTGTATGGAGGACTATGTGGGGGCTATTATACTGTATGGATGGCTGTGTGGCCCATAATTCTGTATGGAGGACTATGTGGGACCCATTATACTGTATGGAGGATTATGCGGGGCCATTATACTGTATGGAGGACTATGTGGGGCCATTATACTGTGTGGAGGGCTATGTGGGGCCCATTATACTGTATGGAGGACTATGTGGGGTCCATTATACTGTATGGAGGACTATGTGGGGTCCATTATACTATATGGAGGTCTATGTGGGGCCCATTAAACTATATGGAGGTCTATGTGGGGCCCATTATTCTGTATGGAGGACTATGTGGGGCCCTTTATTCTGTATGGAGGACTATGTAAGGCCATTATACTGTATGGAGGACTATGTGGGGCCGATTAAACTGTATGAAGGACTATGTGGGGCCCATTATTCTGTATGGAGAACTATGTGGGGGCTATTATACTGTATGGATGGCTGTGTGGCCCATAATTCTGTGTGGAGGACTATGTGGGGTCCATTATACTGTGTGGAGGACTATGTGGGGTCCATTATACTGTATGGAGGACTATGTGGGGTCCATTATACTATATGGAGGTCTATGTGGGGCCCATTAAACTATATGGAGGACTATGTGGGGCCCATTATTCTGTATGGAGGACTATGTGGGGCCCATTATTCTGTATGGAGGACTATGTAAGGCCATTATACTGTATGGAGGACTATGTGGGGCCGATTAAACTGTATGGAGGACTATGTGGGGCCCATTATTCTGTATGGAGAACTATGTGGGGGCTATTATACTGTATGGATGGCTGTGTGGCCCATAATTCTGTGTGGAGGACTATGTGGGGTCAATTATACTGTGTGGAGGACTATGTGGGGTCCATTATATTGTTTGGCCCATAATTCTGTATGGAGGACTATGTGGGGCCCATTATACTGTATGGAGGACTATGTGGGGTCCATTATTCTGTATGGAGGACTATGTGGGGCCCATTAAACTATATGGAGGACTATGTGGGGCCCATTATTCTGTATGGAGGACTATGTGGGGCCCATTATTCTGTATGGAGGACTATGTGGGGCCCATTATTCTGTATGGAGGACTATGTGGGGCCATTATACTATATGGAGGTCTATGTGGGGCCCATTATTCTGTATGGAGGAGGACTATGTGGGGCCCATTATTCTGTATGGAGGACTATGTGGGGTCCAATACACTGTGTGGAGGGCTTTCAATAAATATCAAGGTTGTTCCGCGAATTTGTCCAAGTTTTTTATTTTGGCCCTCTCTTTGAGTTTGACATCCTTGTCATATAGGTATTACTGTCACCTGCCTCTCACATGTTACTTTTATGCCTGATGGTTAGCTCACTGCTTTTAATGCAACCTGTTTTAGACTTCCTCTGCTTTTATTGTATATGATGGTAATAGCTGTTGGCCTAGGGTTGCTTCATCATTCAGGCAATAATGTATCCTGAGAATGTATGCTGATCCAGCAGAAGGTTCTCCATAGACCTCAGCCGATCACATAGTCAGATGTGGATGCTATATGCAGATATGTATGGAGGACTCAGAAACTATAGCAAGTTTTCCTTTTGCTTCAGTCTCATTTATTTCAACTGCTGATGTAACTGCGGCTATGATCAGAAATGTAAAGTCGGCTTTTAACCTATAGCATCGAGAATCAATAAAGAACAGCGGTGAACATTACCATAAACATTCTTTCTGATAATGCATGGTGGAACATTGTCTGCAAAAAAATCCAACATTATTCAATGTTTTTGTGATATGGAACAAATGGGACCTCAGGCAGCCCTACACGATATTTCATAGTGATTTCATATGATCATATCAGTGCAATAAATTAGTAAAGTTCCTGGAGATAAGGGAAGAAAGTTCCTATGGTAGAATTCTCACCTTTGTGTGCTGGTTATCAGCTGTTCATGGTCTTTGTATCATAAGTGTGAATGAGGCCTTGAACTGTGTCTTATCTGCTTCACCTTCAGCAGGGTTAAAAAGTGACCCAACTAACTAAATATTGTGCGTGAGGCAATAGAAAACTGATGTGAATACCTTGAAGAATTTATGTCTTAACACAAAGTATCCAGCAACTTCCTGCAGGAATTTTTGACAAAGGCTCCAAAATCTGTAGACAGAAATATTTTCACATAATATTTTGCTTTTAGCCATATTAAGATTCTGCATTATTAAGTGTTATTCAAGATGGCATGTGATTTTCATGAAATCATCTTTGATCTTATTCCACATTGCCCTTTGTCTTACATATCCTCTGGCAGAACAATGGTCGGTCTGATGCTGCTCCTGGTTACACATATGTCTGTACAGCGCTGTGGAATATGTCGGCACTGGATAAGCAAAAAAGCAGAATGAATGAACCGGTCAGAAGGCCTTCTATTCTACATTATTTTCCATTGTGGATAAGGCTGGATTTTTTTTTTACTTCTATACATATGTTGAAACAATATTTTATGTATTGATCCAGTTGGCAAAAGGATTGGAAGATTGAAAAAACAAGGTTAGGGGCTGTAGGAGGTGACATAATGTGATGAATGCAGCATGCACTACATAACCCTAGGAACTCTGAGCCCAGCAAGGAAAAAGAAATGTAATAATGAAATATGGTGTACTGAAATACTCTGGATCAAACACACTGAATCATTAGCTTTATATCTAAAGGAAATGTTTTACCAAAATATAACATTTTTGTTATGCCAGACTTGGGGTTTGCATATCTTAACCACCTGCTTTTGTTCCTCCGGTGCTATCAATAAGCTAGATTTTCCAAATTAGTTATTTTAATGATCAATTTACATAAACAGTGTATTATGAAGGGGTCATGTCTCAATCTAATGATGTCTTAAACCTGCTAGTAACTTTTTCCTTGCGAACCAATTTAAAGGGATAGGCAACAACCTGACAGAACTGTGAAGGCTGCAGCCCATCAGTGGCCCCTGATAGGCTGCAGCGCTTCTGTGACATAAAGAATGTCACAAGCTCACCGGGGGACACAGCGCTTGGACCAGAGGGGTGTTGTCGGTCCAGTAGGTAAGCGGGCTTTTTTATTTTATAAGGCACATGAAATGTTATCACTACAGTGCACATGACTGGCAATTAATGGGCTCGGTCACTCCTGCCATCTATATTGGGATCACCTCTGAGCCCAGTGACTAGCTGCAGTGGTTACATGCATTGTAGATGTGACTTAACTGTTGCAGCCTGTTCATGATGACTGAAGAAGTGTCAGAAGCGAACGGTGAGGCAGAGGAGGGTGAGTAACTGGTGAGTTCGGTATTTTCAGCCACTGCCAGCTAATGCACATACAATTATTTCTGGGAAAACCAATTTAATACAAAAGACGGAATAATAGACTGAAAACACTAAGGGTCTGTTCACATGGAGCTTTTTCATGCGAGTTCTGACAGTGATTCCGCACCAGAATCCACATATCAAGAAGCGCTTCAGATCTGCTTGCAGCGAGCTTCCCACTCATCTGAATGAGAAAAAACCTTCCTTTAGCCCACATCACGCTTTACTCCATGCAATTTTTATTGTGTTAAAAACAAGCACCACGTCAAGTGATTGGCATGTATTTCGAGCGTAAAACTTAATAATTGCGCTTTTTCGCGTAGTTTTGAACATTTTATTTATGCTTTAATAAAAGGTTTTTGCAGCCCCATATTATTAGTAAATACACATTAAGAGCCTCATTGAAAAAACGCTCAAACATTACATTAAAACAGCATCAAAAAGCGTGTTCTTATAAAGCCTAGCCAAAAACCATGTTCGGTGAAGTTTTCGATGTTGATTTTAGAAGTAGATTTGTCAGCCAGACAAATGCACAACGAAAAACTGTGTATGAACAAACTCCAAAGCTGCATTTACAGTGGAAGATTAAATCGCTCTTTCACAATAATCGTTCAGTGTAAACAGGCTGCCGATCAACCGATGAAAGAGCCGCATGCTCGACATTGGGTAAAATGAACCTTTGGTTTTCACAAAATATTATCATTCTTGGCGGTGCATCATCCTGTGTAAAAATAAATAAATAAATAAAAAGGTCAACCTATGCACATGAATGATCTACTCCAGATTGGTCAGTGCGCATCGTTCACCGCGGTCTGCCTGTGTAAATAAGCTATTAAACTACCGCTAATTGGCAAATATTTACCGTCTGATGGTCATTTTGTGCTGACAGTTGGTCCATGTAACTGCTGACATGGTGATTTATCAGGTTTTTACCCCTTTAGGCCATGTCCCTGCCTATGGTGCAGGCTCTGGCGCTGAGCCCGCATCTTTCCCCTCACTTGATGGCTGATTTAATCAGCCATCAAGGGCCTCTAACAACCGCTGGTGAATAAGAGATCCATCAGCGGCTGTTAACCAGTTAAATGCCACTGTCAATCACTGACAGCAGCGAGTCACAATTCCTGCAGATCAGCACCCCGTCGTGCAATCGCGGGGTGCCGATGGGTTGCCACGACATCCGGGGGTCTGCAGAAGACCCCCGTACCTCTCATCACGATCCTTTTGTGAACGCCGGCCCGTGGCTGGCGTTCGTTAGAGATCGTGATTTCTGCTATACATAGTAGTGCTGAAGCCCTGCTATCTGTAGCACAAGTGATCGGAAGATCTCAACTTCAAGTCTCCTAAGGAGGCTATTGAGCACAGTAAAAAGTAAAAAAAAAACAAAAAACACAAAAGTTCAAATCACCCCCATTTGCCCCATTAAAAACAAACCAATAAACAAAAATACACATATTTGGTATCGCCGCGTTCATAAATGTCCGATCTATCAAACTATACAGTACATTAATCTGATCGGTAAACAGCGTAACGAGAAAAGTAATCAAAATGCCAGAATTATGTTTTTTCAGTTGCCGCAATATTGCAATAAAATGCAATAACGGGTGATCAAAACATAATATCTATCCCAAAATGGTATCAATAAAAACGTCAGCTCAGGGCACAAAAATAAGCCCTCACCCAGCCCCAGATCCTGAAAAATGGAGACGCTACGGGTCTTGGAAAATGGCGACAAACGCAAAAACTTCATACAAATTTCAGAAATTTTTTTTGCCATTTAAATAGAAAATAACTTATCCATGTTTGGTATCTTCAAATTCACAATTACCTGGAGAATTATATTACCAGTTTAGTTTTACCTTATAGAGAAGATTTTAAATAAAAAACCTACGAAACAATTGTGGAACTGCACTTTTTTTCACAATTTTACCACACTTGGAATTTTTTTCTCTCGTTTTCCAGCACACTATGTGGTAAAATCAATGATCTCAAAAAATCTCTGTAAACATAGGGTATGTGCAATGACATCTTTAAGATGATGGCAGACTGAGTGCTTAAGGAAAAAGTTGTTCTTTTGTTTAAGCATCTTCTCCGGCATCTTTTTAGTAGTTTTTGTGGTTGCCCCAATGCTGGTGTCTTTTTTGATATATTTTAACTATAAATTGGGATCAACTTTCAAAAGAAAACTCCCCAAAGAATGGACTTGTTACTTGTTTTATCTGTCTCCTGACATTAAAAGCCTGAAGCAGCTAAAAGAAGTGACAAAAGCCTGAATGTGTGCACAGCAAGTTGTTTTGACATTACTGTGCATTATGTTCAGTCTTTGTAACAATTTTTTAGTGTTTTGTCAGGCAGGTTTCAGGTGGAATCTATTTGAAAAGACATTGTGTATATAGGCATGAATGGACCCTTGGATGTTCGGGTTCGACCGAAGTTTAGTCCAAAGTTCAGTTCAAGTACCAGAACTCTACCCAAACTTAAACCCAGACCCCATAGAAGTCAGTGGGGACCTGAACTTTGGTGCTGTAAAAGGGCTGTAAAATGGTTGTCGTAAGGGCTAGGGGGCTGCTAGAGTACCCCCACAGAATCAATATCTCTCTCCATTCAAACACTAAAACGGACTTCTGGGAGAAGTCCGTGTTCGGAATTCAGGGTACGAACTCCGAACTTTACAGTTTGGGTTCGCTCATCTCTGATTGTGGGTACATATTTTTAAGGCAGACAGATGTGATTAGTTTTGCAAGTGCTTTAGGAAACGTTCCTCACCATATGAGGACACGCCAGGATGAATATTCACTATATGAATGATAAATCAACGCAAGGAGGATACTCCTTAAGAAAGCCACCGGCCGAAACGTGCGTTGGAGTCCTGGAGTGTCCTCATATGGTATTTTTCCTGTGTTATGATGTTTTAGTCTTATTATATTTATTAAGTGATATATTTATTGCAGTATGTTTATATGATTATTTATTCAAATTATCCACTTGGATTTATTTATTTAATGTAATATATATTTATGGATTTTGTTGCTATGTTTATATCTGGATATATTATACTTATTCAGGAAATTACCATTTATTTAATAGACCCACTCCCCATACGCCTTTCCGGGATTATTATACTTGTCCCGTGTAGTATCTCTATCCCCTCTATGTATTTTGCCTAATTGTTTCTTTTTTATTCTTTAGCATTAATAAAAATTATATTTTCTATTGAATATTTCAAGGGTCTATTCACTTTTCTTTGCGTAGGATTTAGTTTAGAAAAGTTTGTAACATTTTTTTCCTTTTGCGTTTTTAACAGCCTTGTGATTTGTCAGTGCCTTGTTAGAAGGATCCACTTCAAAACAAACGACGTGCAATTTTTTTCCCCCCAACAGGCATGTTTCAAAACCTCTTCAGCAAAAACAAACAAAATAAAAAGCTCAGAAAACTCCTCATATAACATGAGCATAGAGGATTTCCTGTAGGAAAAAGGAGCTGCCCCCCCAAAAAAAAATCCTACGAAAGCTCTGTGTGAACATAACCTTAAAATCCCTATACTAGGAAGTATAAGATCAGTCTCATGTCCCGTTCTGACATGGACAACCTGATAAAGTGTACACTGCATGCCATTGGTCACCAAGTTCAAGATAGAATAAATGGATATATATAAAAAGTATAATAACGTGATGCTGCATCCTGCTGACTGATAGGACACATGGAGATTGGGGGTTAGGTATCATTTACATCTTTACAGACACTGAAATGAGGAAACAGCAGTGAATTCTAGGAAATTAGAATAATCGCTACTCAGATTTACAGTAAAAGTGAAACCCATAGAATAAGAATACATTAGTGGGCTCAAAGGAAGTACAGGTGCATCTCACTAAATTAGAATATCACCAAAAAGTTTATTTATTTCAGTTCTTCAATACAAAAAGTAAAACTCATATTATATAGAGTCATTACACCAGAGTGATCTATTTCACGTGTTTATTTCTGTTAATGTTGATGAATATGGCTTACAGCCAATGAAAACACAAAAGTTATTATCTCATGAAATTAGAATAATTAACAAAAAACAGCTTCAAAGGCTTCCTAAGCGTTTAAAAAAGTCCCTTAGTCTGTTTCAGTAGGCTCCACAATCATGGGGAAGACTGCTGACTTGATAGATGTCCAGAAGGCAATCATTGACACACTCCACAAGGTTCCAGAGTTCCAATTTTCATTTGGAAATCAAGGTCCCAGAGTCTGGAGGAAGAGTAGAGAAGCCACAATCCAAGCTGCTTGAGGTCTAGTGTGAAGTTTCCACAATCAGTGATGGTTTGGGGAGCCATGTCATCTCCTGGTGTAGGTCCACTGTGTTTTATCAAGACCAAAGTCAGCGCAGTTGTCTACCAGCAAGTTTTAGAGCACTTCATGCTTCCCTCTGCTGACAAGCTTTTTGGAGATGGAAATTTCATTCTCCAGCAGGGCTTGGCACCTGTCTACACTGCCAAAAGTACCAATACCTGGTTTACAAACAACAGTATCCCTGTGCTTGATTGGCCAGCAAACCCGCCTGACCTTAACCCCATAGAGAATCTATGGGGTATTGTCAAGAGGAAGATGAGAGACACCAGACCCAACAATGCAGACGAGCTGAAGGCTGCTATCAAAGCAACCTGGGCTTCCACAACACCTCAGCAGTGCCACAGGCTGATCGCCTCCATGCCACGCCGCATTGATGCAGTAATTGATACAAAAGGAGCTCCGACCAAGTATTGAGTGTGTGGCACCCCAGGGGTCTGGTTGCCACAGTAATAGAAATATTATGTCTGAGAGCAAGTGGGAGGTTTCTCTGGTCAGGAGCCCTAAGCATGCAACACGGCCCACCCAGACCTGGGAGGGGAGGAATCTGCCCTATATAAACTGGGTCTAGGGCGGGATTAGGAAGTGAAGTCCCAGACAGAGACGCAGTCTGGTCTGGAGGACAGCAGACAGAGGGAAAGCAAGAACTAGGAGCTCTGTAGGAGCAGGAGCGAGAGCCAGAGGCTGGAAGCTAGAAAGCTCGCCTTGGCTGAAGACACTAATACCGGACACGGAGTCCGAGGCTGTGGGGACATCCAGGTCCAGCAGCAGAATCCAACCGGCAGGGAATTCCATGTCCTCTGGCCATAGAAACCCGAAGGCACGGTCACAAGCAAGGGACCAGCAACGCCATTGTGAAGCGGAGGCTAACAGAAGTCCCCAAGTCACCGGCCATACGGGTGAGCACCACATGGTATACTCAGGGACGTGGGCTACTTCTACCCGCATAGAGCTAGGTAGCCAGGAAAGAGTGCAGATAGACGGGGAGGCCTACAACTCCACCTGGCCAGGGGAAGATCCTGCTTGCTCACAGACTGACCAGGCCCCTACTGCTAACCAGTACTCCCGGGAGGGTCTGCTTTATATCATCAGTAAAGACCCTGAACCGCACCACACGTCTCTGTGTTTCATCGCCGCACCAGCACCATTAGTACTGGGACGCTCCCACCATCACTCCCATCATCCACATTAGCTGCCCTGAGGCAATACTTCTCCCGTGGGGAGTTATCCCATACTCGGCTGCGCAAACAACATCAGCCTCAGCGGTCTGCAGCGCAGCGGCGGTCCCCACTGACCGCAATCCACGGGTGGCGTAGTCGGACATTGTTATTACCTAAGACTGCCACTGGTTTGACCGCCCTGGGCACGGACCGGGTCACCACCACACTGAGACTACAACCCCCAGCGATCCGGCTCCGGGTATCCCCTGCACCACACAGGCCCAGGGGGCGCGTCAACTTTGGCGTAGTCGGCAGGATTTCGTGCCCGCAACCACCGGGTACTGCGTGCCTGAAAAATACTTTTATACTTACCTGTGGCGAAGTTTCCCGCCGTCCGGAGCCGTTTCCCGCCATTGGACGCCATCTTGGGTCGTTTCCTGCCATCTTCTGCCGTCTTCCCGCCATCCGCAGCTGTTTCCCTCCATCGGACGCCATCTTCGGGACGCCGCGCAGGAAGAAGAGGGGTGTGGACGCCGAAAGCGCGTGAGATCCGAAGCTCCACCCCACGCACTGACGTTGCGTAAGGTCCTGGAAGGGAGGAAGAGCGACGCTGACGTCATCGGAGAGCGACGCCAGGTCCTCTACCCCGACGATTGACTGCGGAGCCGCGGCCTACGGAAGAAGAGCATCGCAAGGTAGGCCACAGTCCACTAGGGGGAGGAGGATGACGGATACCGAGGGGAGCTCCACCGCCACAGCCACCGCCAACGCAACCGCTGCAGCGGTCATGCCATTCACCATGCCCTATATCCCGGGGGCAACCTGGCTACCCCAGTACTCAGGGGACTCACATACTCTAAGTGACTTTAGGGAAAGACTGGATAGCCTCTTCCAGGTATACCCCCTCATGGAAGAGCAAAAAGTGAGCATCCTGGTGGCCCAGTTAATCGGGGCAGCCCAAAGGGAGGTAAAGTCCTGGTCACCTGGGAAGAAGAGGACTGTCAGAGAAATACTAGCCCGGCTGAAAGATACATTTGATACCCGCACCTCAGCCGAAATAAAGCTCAGATTTTACGGGTGCAAGCAACGGGCACATGAAAGTATAAGAGACTATGCTCTAAACCTACATGAGGCCCTGAGAGCCATTAAGCAGGCAGACCCTGACAGCGTGGGAAATGAAGACAAGCTGTTGACCGAACAATTTATTGAGGGTCTACTGTGCAATGCCCACCGAACCCAGTTGCGGGCAATGGCCTTACAGGACCCTGACCTGGACTTTGCACAGTTCAAGGACAGAGCCATCCGGGTGCTCCGAGAACCGGCACCAGGTGGCACTGTGACTCAAAGGCGCCCTGCTATCACTTATCACCAGGACGCGGCGCCCTTGTCTGCAGGGCCTGTGGGAGCTGATGCGCAGGCTTTGAACAATAACCCGGCTACAGACCTGCACCATCAGGTCCAAGAGCTGACTAAGAGTGTAGCCGCGCTAACCAGAACTGTGCAGTCTTTACAGGTCTCTTCTCCAGGAAAGATCCAGCTGGCATCCGGACCGGAGGACGTCCCGTGGCGCCGACTGAGGAGGACCCCACCGGCCAGAGGAAGACCCAGCGACAGATACAACGAGGACGGACGACCCATCTGCCGCCGCTGCAATCAACCCGGACATATGGCAAGGTACTGTCATTTAAACGGGCACAACCTGGGGTAGAGGGCCAACCCCCAGGCATAAGATCATCAGGCCCATCGAACTGGCGTGACAAATACGTAGGGGGACGTCCGGTCTTGCCTGTGGTACTGGATGGCATTCCTATGAGTGCCCTACTAGACACTGGGTCACAGGTGACTACCATCCCGTATGTGCTCTTTAAGCGGTACTGGAATGACTCGGACATGACCCGCTACCCAGATGACGACCTGAGCATTATTGCCAGCAATGGTCAGCCCGTGCCCCAGATAGGATTTAAAGAGGTGACCATCAAGGTCGGTAAAGTTGAACTGCCGGCACAAGGACTGATCATTGTGGACATTGACCGTCGCGAGAGTCACCCAAAAATAACCCTAGGTACTAACGTAATTGAAAACTGTCTTGCAGAGGTGATTCTTATTTTGCAACAGGTTGCCAAGAACGCCAGTTCCAGCCAGCAGCGTGTCCTCCAAAAAGAGATCCGGGCACTGATGAAACGGCAACAGGTGGAACTATCTGGTGGTGAGATAGGTAGCGTGAGAATGTGTGACCCGTTCCCTATTGCCATGCCCCCGAAAAGTGAGATGATGATTTGGTGCCGGGCAGCTATTGGTCTAAGAGGTAGAGACTACCAAGCAATGGTAGAGCCCGTCTACTCAGACAGTAGGCCCACCATTTTGACAGCACGGGGGGTGGTCGATGTACGCCATGGGAGGGTGCCCGTCCGCATCATAAATATCGGGGAGAGAGAAGTATACCTGCCCCGGTATGCCACGCTAGCCAAATTGTTCACCATCAACCAGAACTCTGTACAGGCCGTGGAACCCTTGCCTCCATCTCAACCAGAGGAAGGTAGCGGCTCTAAGAAACCAATGGAGGACTGGTGTCAGCAACTGCATTTGGGTACTGACTCCACTCCCTCATACCAAAAACAGGGAGTCTATCGGGTGGTTCAAGAGTACGAGAGAGTGTTTAGTAAACACCCGCAGGACTTCGGGCGAGTGAAGGGGGTAGAACATCACATCCCCACGGGAGACCATCCTCCCATAAAGGAGAGATACCGACCCGTACCCCCTGCACACTATCAACACGCCAAGGGGATGCTAAAAGACATGAAGGAGGCTGGGGTAATTAGGGACAGCTGTAGCCCCTGGGCAGCTCTACTAGTCTTAGTGAAAAAGAAAGACAACACCATGAGAATGTGTGTAGACTACAGGAAGGTCAACCGTATCACACACAAAGATGCGTACCCGTTACCAAGGATAGAAGAGTCCTTAGCTGCATTAAAATCTGCTAACTTCTTCTCTACTTTGGATCTCACTAGCGGGTACTGGCAGGTTCCTGTAGCAGAGGCGGACCGGGAGAAGACCGCATTCACCACCCCGATGGGACTCAGCGAATTTAACTGTATGCCGTTCGGGCTCTGCAACGCGCCAGGAACCTTCCAACGGTTGATGGAATGCTGTCTGGGACACCGGAACTTCGAGAAGGTCCTATTATACCTGGACGATGTCATCGTCTATTCCAAGACCTATGAGGACCATCTGGAACACTTGGCCGAAGTGTTAGAAGCCCTGGCAAACTATGGCCTAAAGGTAAAACCCTCAAAGTGTCACCTACTGAAGCCAAAGGTACAGTACCTGGGACACGTGGTGAGTGCTGACGGAGTGGCTCCCGACCCTGACAAGATCACCGTGATTAAGGACTGGCCAAGCCCATCCAGCATAAAGGAAGTGCGGCAGTTCCTCAGGTTGGTAGGCTACTACCGAAGATTCATTCCCGGTTTTACCAAGAAGGCAGCTCCTATGCAGAACCTCCTGATAGGCCAGTCCAGGAAGGCCAAAAAGCAGAAGCCACCCTTCAGATGGGAAAAGCTGGAAGAGGAGTCATTCCGCCAGCTGAAGATGGCCCTCACGGGGGATGAAATCCTGGCGTACCCTGATTACAGCCAGCCCTTTATCCTCCATACGGACGCAAACAACATTGGGCTAGGAGCCGTACTGTCCCAGATCCAGCAGGGGAGAGAATGGGTAATTGCTTACGCCAGCCGAAAACTGCGACCCACGGAAAGAAACCCTGAGAATTACAGCTCGTTCAAGCTAGAGTTCCTGGCAGTGGTGTGGGCAGTAACCGAACGTTTTAAGCATTACCTTGCCTCTTCCAGGTTCATCGTGTACACGGACAACAACCCGTTGACACACCTGGACACTGCAAGGCTGGGTGCCCTGGAGCAGAGATGGATGGCCCGCCTGTCCAATTTTGAGTTCACGATCAAATACCGGGCAGGATGCTCCAATACCAACGCGGACGCCCTGTCCAGGATTCCAAACCTACCGGACGAAGGGGAGGATCCAGAAGAATTGGAAGAGATCGAACTCCCTGCGTTTCACCGTCATGGGATTACCCAGTATTCCCACCGAGTGAGGGGCCAGCGAACCGCTACGTTCAACCCCTTACCCCACTACAACTGGGCTCAGACGCAAAACAGTGACCCCGCAGTCCGTCTGGTGAAGGAGATGCTGACGCCCGCCTGGACCCAGACGCTCCGGAAGAGACCAAGCAACTGTGCACGGAAAAGAGCAGACTGTTTCTCTATAAGGAGAAGTTGTGCCGCAGAATGGTCAATTCCCGGACACATGAACTGATCTGGCAGGTGGTGGTACCGAGACGGGACGCAGCTATGGTGCTGGAGGCCTACCACAATGGGGCAGGGCACTTCGGATGGAAGAAGCTGGAGTTCCTGCTGCTTGAACAGTTCTACTGGATAGGCATGAGAGGAGCCATTGAGAGGTGGTGTAGAGACTGTGGCCCGTGGAATCTAAGAAGAAGGGACCGTGCCAGCCAGAGGACTCCCCTGCAGCCCATCATCACCAGGCAGCCGCTGGAACTGGTCACTCTGGACCATGTTAAACTGGCTCCAAGCAGAAGCGGGTATGTCTACGCCGTAACCATCGTGGATCACTACTCCTGGTTCCTGGTGGTGGTCCCTGTCAAAGACTTGACGGCTCAGACAGCAGCCAGAGCCTTCCAGCTGCACTTTTGCCGCCCACACGGGTACCTGGATCAAGTGCTGACGGACCAAGGACCAGCCTTCGAAGCAGAGGTCTTCCAGGAGTTCTGCAACCTGTATGGCTGCAAGAAGATAAGAACAACGCCCTATCACCCCCAAACCAATGGACTCTGCGAGAAGATGAACCAGGTGGTGTTAGATCTGCTAAAAACATTGCCCCTGGAAGAACGCAGTCTGTGGCCTGAGAAACTGCCCGATCTGGTGGACCTGTATAACCACATCCCGGTAGGTTCCACCAACTGTACCCCGGCTTACCTAATGCGAGCAAGACCTGGTAAGCTGCCTGTTGACCTGGATATGGGAGTCCTGACACCCGAGGACACCTGGGATACAGAACGGCAGCAGCAGTACCGGAAAGTACAGGAGAGCGTCGAGCGAAGTCTCTGTCAATCAAGAGAAAGGCAGGAGAGGACTTATAACCAACATGCTCCCGCTGTTCCCCTGGTACCTGGAGAGCAGGTCTTGAAAAGAAAAAGGCGGCTCCATAAGTTGGACGACCAGTGGGAAAAGGACCCGTACACCGTACTGCCCTCAAGCCACAATAATCCAAAGGTGTACGTCATCAGCAAGGATGGAGGAGAGACCACAGCCACTGTCTCCAGAGACCACCTGAAAAAGTGCCCCGAGAAGTTGCAAAGCACGGATGAAGATCAGGAAGACCCTCAACCCGTAGAGGAAAAGGAGGAAATGATCAGCACCATACCCGGTCCTGGACACAAGTAAACAACGCTATCGTGGTGCCCGTCCTCACCTTTCTCCAGCCAGCCCCTCAAGTGCCTACAGAAGACCAGGTAGAGCTGGAAGAGCAGCCGGCCCAGGAGGCAGAAGAGTCCACACCAGCAGCACAGGAGGATCAACCCTCTGCTAGTAGTGAGCCTGCCGTGCCCCTAGTGAGCCAAAGAGTGCGCAGACAGCTGCCCAGCTTACCCATAACACCTCCTACACCCTGTAGTGCAGGACCAGTTAGTGAGCTCCGTAGGTCCACTAGAGTCACTAGAGGTCAGATGCCCGCTCGCTGGAGAATCTAAACTAATGCACTGTGAATTTATCTGTTTAACTGTTTATGGTTTATGTTTGTTGCCTGTTATTAATTATGTTTCTCAGTTACTCTGCAGATTTCTATGGACTAACAGGTTATGGACACTGGATAACCGGAACAATTCTTGTAGATAGTTGCACCTTGGTGCCTCTTGCGAAGACGGCCGCGGAAGAGAAAACCTGTCTGGCGTGGCCTCCTTGCGGCCCAAAGTAGTTAGCTTCAGCCTTGCAGCCACGCCCAAGGCCAACGCAAGGGGTTTGCTTTGGACAGGTCCCCTACTTCGCTTAAAGCTTCACCTTGGGTGACATGGACACCCTCTTGTTTCAAAAACTTCACCTTGGGTGATATGGACACCCGGTTGCGGACACGCCGTGACCTTTAAAGAACTAAAGCTTCTTGTAAATATGTTATTGTATTATTGTTATACCCTGTATTTATGTTTCTTTAAAAAAAATGTGTTTAGTCCCGGAGTACTAAAATTTACTAGGGGGGAATGTGGCACCCCAGGGGTCTGGTTGCCACAGTAATAGAAATATTATGTCTGAGAGTGGGAGGTTTCTCTGGTCAGGAGCCCTAAGCATGCAACACGGCCCACCCAGACCTGGGAGGGGAGGAATCTGCCCTATATAAACTGGGTCTGGGGCGGGATTAGGAAGTGAAGTCCCAGGCAGAGACACAGTCTGGTCTTGAGGACAGCAGACAGAGGGAAAGCAAGAACTAGGAGCTCTGTAGGAGCAGGAGTGAGTGCCAGAGGCTCGAAGCTAGAAAGCTCGCCTTGGCTGAAGACACTAATACCGGACACGGAGTCCGAGGCTGTGGGGACATCCAGGTCCAGCAGCAGAATCCAACCGGCAGGAGATTCCATGTCCTCTGGCCATAGAAACCCGAAGGCACGGTCACAAGCAAGGGACCAGCAATGCCATTGTGAAGCGGAGGCTAACAGAAGGCCCCAAGTCACCGGCCATACGGGTGAGCACCACACGGTATACTCAGGTACGTGGGCTACTTCTACCCGCATAGAGCAAGGTAGCCAGGAAAGAGTGCAGATAGACGGGGAGGCCTACAACTCCACCTGGCCAGGGGAAGATCCTGCTTGTTCACAGACTGACCAGGCCCCTACTGCTAACCAGTACTCCCGGGAGGGTCTGCTTTATATCATCAGTAAAGACCCTGAACTGCACCACACGTCTCTGTGTTTCATCGCCGCACCAGCACCATTAGTACTGGGACGCTCCCACCATCACTCCCATCATCCACATTAGCTGCCCTGAGACAATACTTCTCCCGTGGGGAGTTATCCCTTACTCGGCTGCGCAAACAACATCAGCCTCAGCGGTCTGCAGCGCAGCGGCGGTCCCCACTGACCGCAATCCACGGGTGGCGTAGTCGGACATTGTTATTACCTAAGACTGCCACTGGTTTGACCGCCCTGGGCACGGACCGGGTCACCGCCACACTGAGACTACAACCCCCAGCGATCCGGCTCCGGGTATCCCCCTGCACCACACAGGCCCAGGGGGCGCGTCAAGTGCAGTTACTGAACATACATTTCAGTAGGCCAACATTTCGGATGTTAAAAACATGTTTCAAGCTGTTGTTATAAAGTATTCTAATTTACTGAGATAATGACTTTTGTGTTTTCATTGGCTGTAAGCCATGATCATCAACAATAACAGAAATAAACACTTGAAATAAATCACTCTGTTTGTAATGACTCTATATAATATAGGAGTTTCACTTTTTGTATTGAAGAACTGAAATAAATGAACTTTTTGATGATATTCTAATTTAGTGAGATGCACCTGTAAGTGTCCCCAAGAGGTGATGAAAAGAACATGTGCTAAGAGTAAGAGGGAAGCATCTGACAACAGTCTGTTAGAATGAACAGAAAGCTGCAAAGTAAAGACGATTGGTAAACAATGAGAAACCAAAGTCTTGGTGTGAGTGATACAAAAACAATACCGTGGAAGTCAAGCCCTTGGCATGGCCAGAAAGCTGGATTACTAAGGTTATGTGCACACTATGTCTTTATCAGGCGGATTCCACCTGAAAAGTGCTTACAAATGCTAAAAAGGATGAACATATGCACCGCAATGTCAAAACGACTTCCAAATGTTTCATCTATTTATTATTTATTTATATAGCCCCCCTGATCCCATGGCGCTGTACATGAGAAGGGGTTACATACAGGGCACAAATATACATTTTATATTTGAGCTTCTTTTCACTGCTTCAAAAGCGGTCAAGCAGCTAAAGGAAGTGACCTGACCATTCTCCAGGCGGATAATATTTGGAAGCAGCTCACTAGTAAAAAACGATGCGAGTATCCAGACTGACGCAAAAAGAAAGAACCCCAGCGTCTATAAGATGCTGTGCCTCACGATCAGTGGAAATCGATGACCAGTCATAGGAGTTTTCTCTCATCTAAAACTATTGGACCAAAAAGAATAAATACCATAAAATTACAAAAGACTAATTACTCATCTGATAATTCCCCTACTATTCCAGCTCCACCACTTTGGTGCTTTCCACTGGTCTTTGTGTGCTTGTGCTGCAACAATGACATCCCTGACTACCCATGTGACCACTGCAGCCAGTCACTGTCCATACCTGTCAGCCATGTCCACTTTGGGCATAACACCTATCCAGGGCAACTGCACAGGGATCAAAAGTTGCTGCTTTAATATGTACATCACTGTGTGGTCATATACCAGTCGCCTGTGTTCACATTTTGGTCATTTTCTTTGGTTTGTGCAGTAATTTATAGTAGAGCGTGTGTTCATAGTGATCTATAATTTTGTTACATTTTTTTCAGTACATAGTGAGCCTCCTGGATTGACATTGACGGCAACCTGTCAGTAGATTCATGGTGCCCTGAACCACGGACAACAAGAATCCCAGCCTGGCTGCCCAGGTATGTCTTTCTCGAAAACTCTGCGGCAGGAGGGAGTGGCTGCATCGGACTAGTCAGGTCTTTCCTTTTAGGCCACGGTCCCACTATCAGTATTTGGTCAGTATTCGGTCAGTATTTTTACTCAGGAGTGGGAGCCAAAACCAGGTGAGGAACAATCAGAGAAAAGGTATAATTGAAACAAGTCACCAATTCTGCATTTATCACCCACTCCTGGTTTTGGCTCCCACTCCTGAGAAAAAATACTGACTGATAGTGGGGCTGCGGCCTTAGCCTCCAGCTGTCTTTTCAAATATATTCTCTGAGCGTTTCAGACAGGATCTGATTCATGCTGCCAAGCTTCAGCCATGAATCTATTGAGAAAGCGGCCGTAATCGCCGCGAAACGCGCGTCGGGGACGTACTATTTGTCCCAAAGCCCATTTGACTGCCCACCACCACCACCACCCCTGGTAAGAGTAACATCTCCCCCATTGTTTATTTGAGTGTCATGCCCTTTATGGCACTTTATGTTGAAATGTCTAAGAGGTCACTCTCCCCTCCTTTTATTTTGTAGGAGTGGGCGATTGGGGGATGGGAGGGAATATGTGGAGATGCTCTTCTATTTGTCCAACTCTACAGTTTACATTAATATGCACGCTGCACCTTAATTGATGGGTCTGTCTTTGATGCCTGTTTTTCATTATACTATAGGGCGCCACTAGGCGTTTAAATTTAATGACAGTCCCTCAATCTTGTTATTCCATTGAGATAAATTATTGGTCCATCATTTATGCTATTTTAATCGTATTGGCTGGAAATTCTAGGTGCAGCGGGTTTTCCATTTTTCTCGTGGAGAAATCCCCTCTTATTTTTAGCTACAAGAGTTGTGCTTACTTCTGATTATAGCATCTAATATTGGGGCAGGTCCGTTTGGGCTTATGTGGATAATTCATTGTCCACCTTGCCTTTTCACTTGTTCTTCATCAATTTTCTTTTGTTTTTCTGATTATAAGATTTGTCTTAACTGTGTTAATAAAATATGTGTCTCTTTCTAAAAAACCATGATGACTCTGTTTTTCTCTTAGTAAAAAAATGTTGCCTTGGAGTCGGTATTTGAGGGTGTTGGGGGGGATTATTTTCCCTTGCCTACGCTCAATTTATAGTATTTGGGCTATTTTTCTAATTATGAATCTATTGACAAGTAGAAGGAAAATAAATGTGGCAAAAAAAGTTTTATGTAAAAAAATGATTTTAAGTATTTCAAAAATAATTTCAGAAACTTTTTGTAGAACTACTAAAAAAAGGTAGTAAGCGGTAATTTCTGCCGTATGGGGCACAGGGCCCTACTACTACCAACTAAATGCTATGTTGCCGTTAATATGTATCTTCTCACCATGTTACTTGATGTGACATCCTTCAGCTCTGTCCTCACTTGCCTCTCCACAGATCAGCACCCCTCCTCCTGAAGTACTTATCGTATAGCTACCAAAGTTCCAGAGATGCTAAACTAGAATATTTTTAGATGCTTTTATTTTTTTTTTAGTTTGTAAGGTGCTAGTAAGGGGAGGGAAAGCATTCAGAGCAGCAATGATGTTTTCCGAGGCCATCTTGTGAGAGTGAATTATACTAACCTTGCCTCTTATGTTGTTATTTGTGGGCTGTGAAGCATATTTTTTAGCTTTGTTTTGCAGTACAAGGTGAGAGATATTTTAGGATTTAATAGAATTGACAAAAGCTCCTCTTCACCAGCAGAACAGATGTGTTATGAGGTTTGTTGCTGCACTGTGACTTTTATTAACCAGCAATGTTCATAGGCGTGCAGTTGTGCCCGATAAAGATGATCTAGCAGGGGTCTCAAACTCAGCCGGGTAAATGGGCCGCACATAGAAAAAATGTAGATATGAAGGTCCTCATTCTTTGCGGGAGAAGATTACGTTTTCAGTGATATCATTATTTTCTTTGACTTTTTGATCATCTTTTTTTTGGCGTATTTATCGTATGGGTTATGGTACAGGTCTTCTCTTTTACTTACATTTTTACATAAAACAGCATTTTTAGTGGCCAGATATTATTTAATTATTTTTTCATTCTTTATATTTTACTTTTTATTTTTAAATGTTTCCTTTATTTTGACCCCCAATCGGCCCCATGAAGTAATATAGTTTTACAATTAGCACCATATAGTAATTCTGGCCTCCATCCTGTAATAATGTCACCAATCCTGTAATAATATCCCTCAGCCTGTAATAATGTCCAATGTCCGGTAGTAATGTCCCCATCCTGGTCCTATCTTATAGTAATCATCCCCATCCTGGTCCCTCCCTATAGTAATGTCCCCTTCCTGCTCACATCTTATAGTAATGTCCCCATCCTTGTCCCATCTTATAGTAATGTCCCCTTCCTGGTCACATCTTATAGTAATGTCCCCATCCTGGTCCCATCTTATAGTAATGTCCCCATCCTGGTCTCGTCTTATAGTAATGTCCCCATCCTTGTCCCATCTTATAGTAATGCCCCCTTCCTGGTCACATCTTATAGTAATGTCCCCATCCTGGTCACATCTTATAGTAATGTCCCCATCCTGGTCCCATCTTATAGTAATGTCCCCATCCTGGTCCCATCTCATAGTAATGTCCCCATCCTTGTCCCATCTTATAGTAATGTCCCCTTCCTGGTCACATCTTATAGTAATGTCCCCATCCTGGTCCCATCTTATAGTAATGTCCCCATCCTTGTCCCATCTTATAGTACTGTCCTCTTCCTGGTCACATTTTTTAGTAATGTCCCCATCCTGGTCCCATCTTATAGTAATGTCCCTATCCTGGTCTCGTCTTATAGTAATGTCCCCATCCTGGTCCCATCTTATAGTAATGCCCCCTTCCTGGTCACATCTTATAGTAATGTCCCCATCCTGGTCCCATCTTATAGTAATGTCCCCATCCTGGTCCCATCTTATAGTAATGTCCCCATCCTTGTCCCATCTTATAGTAATGTCCCCTTCCTGGTCACATCTTATAGTAATGTCCCCATCCTGGTCCCATCTTATAGTAATGTCCCCACCCTTGTCCCATCTTATAGTACTGTCCCCTTCCTGGTCACATTTTTTAGTAATGTCCCCATCCTGGTCCCATCTTATAGTAATGTCCCCTTCCTGGTCACATCTTATAGTAATGTCCCCATCCTGGTCACATCTTATAGTAATGTCCCCATCCTGGTCACATCTTATAGTAATCTTCCCATCCTGGTCTCATCTTATAGTAATGTCCCCATCCTGGTCCCATCTTATAGTAATGTCCCCATCCTGGTCTCATCTTATAGTAATGTCCCCATCCTGGTCCCATCTTATAGTAATGTCCCCATCCTTGTCCCATCTTATAGTAATGTGCCCATCCTGGTCCCATCTTATAGTAATATCCCCATCCTGGTCCCATCTTATAGTAATGTCCCCATCTCGGTCTCATCTTATAGTAATGTCCCCATCCTAGTCCCATCTTATAGTAATGTCCCCATCCTTGTCCCATCTTATAGTAATGTCCCCTTCCTGGTCACATCTTATAGTAATGTCCCCATCCTGGTCCCATCTTATAGTAATGTCCCCATCCTTGTCCCATCTTATAGTAATGTCCCCTTCCTGGTCACATTTTTTAGTAATGTCCCCATCCTGGTCCCATCTTATAATAATGTCCCCATCCTGGTCTCGTCTTATAGTAATGTCCCCATCCTGGTCCCATCTTATAGTAATGTCCCATCCTGGTCCCATCTTATAGTAATGTCCCCATCCTGGTCCCATCTTATAGTAATGTCCCCATCCCGGTCTCATCTTATAGTAATATCCCCATCCTAGTCCCATCTTATAGTAATGTCCCCATCCTTGTCCCATCTTATAGTAATGTCCCCTTCCTGGTCACATCTTATAGTAATGTCCCCATCCTGGTCCCATCTTATAGTAATGTCCCCATCCTTGTCCCATCTTATAGTAATGTCCCCTTCCTGGTCACATTTTTTTAGTAATGTCCCCATCCTGGTCCCATCTTATAGTAATGTCCCCATCCTGGTCCCATCTTATAGTAATGTCCCCATCCTTGTCCCATCTTATAGTACTGTCCTCTTCCTGGTCACATTTTTTTAGTAATGTCCCCATCCTGGTCCCATCTTATAGTAATATCCCTATCCTGGTCTCGTCTTATAGTAATGTCCCCATCCTGGTCCCATCTTATAGTAATGCCCCCTTCCTGGTCACATCTTATAGTAATGTCCCCATCCTGGTCCCATCTTATAGTAATGTCCCCATCCTGGTCCCATCTTATAGTAATGTCCCCATCCTTGTCCCATCTTATAGTAATGTCCCCTTCCTGGTCACATCTTATAGTAATGTCCCCATCCTGGTCCCATCTTATAGTAATGTCCCCACCCTTGTCCCATCTTATAGTACTGTCCCCTTCCTGGTCACATTTTTTAGTAATGTCCCCATCCTGGTCCCATCTTATAGTAATGTCCCCTTCCTGGTCACATCTTATAGTAATGTCCCCATCCTGGTCACATCTTATAGTAATGTCCCCATCCTTGTCCCATCTTATAGTAATGTCCCCATCCTGGTCTCGTCTTATAGTAATGTCCCCATCCTGGTCCCATCTTATAGTAATGTCCCCATCCTTGTCCCATCTTATAGTAATGTCCCCATCCTGGTCCCATCTTATAGTAATGTCCCCTTCCTGGTCCCATCTTATAGGAATGTCCCCTTCCTGGTCACATCTTATAGTAATGTCCCCATCCTGGTCCCATCTTATAGTAATGTCCCCATCCTTGTCCCATCTTATAGTACTGTCCTCTTCCTGGTCACATTTTTTTAGTAATGTCCCCATCCTGGTCCCATCTTATAGTAATATCCCTATCCTGGTCTCGTCTTATAGTAATGTCCCCATCCTGGTCCCATCTTATAGTAATGCCCCCTTCCTGGTCACATCTTATAGTAATGTCCCCATCCTGGTCCCATCTTATAGTAATGTCCCCATCCTGGTCCCATCTTATAGTAATGTCCCCATCCTTGTCCCATCTTATAGTAATGTCCCCTTCCTGGTCACATCTTATAGTAATGTCCCCATCCTGGTCCCATCTTATAGTAATGTCCCCACCCTTGTCCCATCTTATAGTACTGTCCCCTTCCTGGTCACATTTTTTAGTAATGTCCCCATCCTGGTCCCATCTTATAGTAATGTCCCCTTCCTGGTCACATCTTATAGTAATGTCCCCATCCTGGTCACATCTTATAGTAATGTCCCCATCCTGGTCACATCTTATAGTAATCTTCCCATCCTGGTCTCATCTTATAGTAATGTCCCCATCCTGGTCCCATCTTATAGCAATATCCCCATCCTGGTCTCATCTTATAGTAATGTCCCCATCCTGGTCCCATCTTATAGTAATGTCCCCATCCTTATCCCATCTTATAGTAATGTCCCCATCCTGGTCCCATCTTATAGTAATGTCCCCATCCTGGTCCCATCTTATAGTAATGTCCCCATCCCGGTCTCATCTTATAGTAATGTCCCCATCCTAGTCCCATCTTATAGTAATGTCCCCATCCTTGTCCCATCTTATAGTAATGTCCCCTTCTTGGTCACATCTTATAGTAATGTCCCCATCCTGATCCCATCTTATAGTAATGTCCCCATCCTTGTCCCATCTTATAGTAATGTCCCCTTCCTGGTCACATTTTTTAGTAATGTCCCCATCCTGGTCCCATCTTATAGTAATGTCCCCATCCTGGTCTCGTCTTATGGTAATGTCCCCATCCTGGTCCCATCTTATAGTAATGTCCCATCCTGGTCCCATCTTATAGTAATGTCCCCATCCTGGTCCCATCTTATAGTAATGTCCCCATCCCGGTCTCATCTTATAGTAATATCCCCATCCTAGTCCCATCTTATAGTAATGTCCCCATCCTTGTCCCATCTTATAGTAATGTCCCCTTCCTGGTCACATCTTATAGTAATGTCCCCATCCTGGTCCCATCTTATAGTAATGTCCCCTTCCTGGTCACATTTTTATAGTAATGTCCCAATCCTCGTCCCATCTTATAGTAATGTCCCCATCCTGGTCCCATCTTATAGTAATGTCCCCATCCTGGTCCCATCTTATAGTAATGTCCCCATCCTTGTCCCATCTTATAGTAATGTCCCCTTCCTGGTCACATCTTATAGTAATGTCCCCATCCTGGTCACATCTTATAGTAATGTCCCCATCCTGGTCACATCTTATAGTAATCTTCCCATCCTGGTCTCATCTTATAGTAATGTCCCCATCCTGGTCCCATCTTATAGTAATGTCCCCATCCTAGTCTCATCTTATAGTAATGTCCCCATCCTGGTCCCATTTTATAGTAATGTCCCCATCCCGGTCTCATCTTATAGTAATATCCTTATCCTAGTCCCATCTTATAGTAATGTCCCCATCCTTGTCCCATCTTATAGTAATGTCCCCTTCCTGGTCACATCTTATAGTAATGTCCCCATTCTGGTCCCATCTTATAGTAATGTCCCCTTCCTGCTCACATCTTATAGTAATGTCCCCATCCTGGTCCCATCTTATAGTAATCTTCCCATCCTTGTCCCTTCTTATAGTAATGTCCCCTTCCTGCTCACATCTTATAGTAATGTCCCCATCCTGGTCCCATCTTATAGTAATGTCCCCATCCTGGTCCCATCTTATAGTAATGTCCCCATCCTGGTCCCATCTTATAGTAATGTCCCCATCCTGGTCTCGTCTTATAGTAATGTCCCCATCCTGGTCCCATCTTATAGTAATGTCCCCATCCTTGTCCCATCTTATAGTAATGTCCCCTTCCTGGTCACATCTTATAGTAATGTCCCCATCCTGGTCACATCTTATAGTAATGTCCCCATCCTGGTCACATCTTATAGTAATCTTCCCATCCTGGTCTCATCTTATAGTAATGTCCCCATCCTGGTCCCATCTTATAGTAATGTCCCCATCCTGGTCTCATCTTATAGTAATGTCCCCATCCTGGTCCCATCTTATAGTAATGTCCCCATCCTTGTCCCATCTTATAGTAATGTCCCCATCCTGGTCCCATCTTATAGTAACGTCCCCATCCTGGTCCCATCTTATAGTAATGTCCCCATCCCGGTCTCATCTTATAGTAATATCCCCATCCTAGTCCCATCTTAGAGTAATGTCCCCATCCTTGTCCCATCTTATAGTAATGTCCCCTTCCTGGTCACATCTTATAGTAATGTCCCCATCCTGATCCCATCTTATAGTAATGTCCCCATCCTGGTCCCATCTTATAGTAATGTCCCCATCCCGGTCTCATCTTATAGTAATATCCCCATCCTAGTCCCATCTTATAGTAATGTCCCCATCCTTGTCCCATCTTATAGTAATGTCCCCTTCCTGGTCACATCTTATAGTAATGTCCCCATCCTGGTCCCATCTTATAGTAATGTCCCCATCCTTGTCCCATCTTATAGTAATGTCACCTTCCTGGTCACATTTTTTAGTAATGTCCCCATCCTGGTCCCGTCTTATAGTAATGTCCCCATCCTGGTCTCGTCTTATAGTAATGTCCCCATCCTGGTCCCATCTTATAGTAATGTCCCCATCCTTGTCCCATCTTATAGTAATGTCCCCTTCCTGGTCACATCTTATAGTAATGTCCCCATCCTGGTCACATCTTATAGTAATGTCTCCATCCAAGTCACATCTTATAGTAATCTTCCCATCCTGGTCTCATCTTATAGTAATATCCCCATCCTGGTCCCATCTTATAGTAATGCCCCCATCCTGGTCTCATCTTATAGTAATGTCCCCATCCTGGTCCCATCTTATAGTAATGTCCCCATCCTGGTCCCATCTTATAGTAATGTCCCCATCCTGGTCCCATCTTATAGTAATGTCCCCATCCCGGTCTCATCTTATAGTAATATCCCCATCCTAGTCCCATCTTATAGTAATGTCCCCATCCTTGTCCCATCTTATAGTAATGTCCCCTTCCTGGTCACATCTTATAGTAATGTCCCCATTCTGGTCCCATCTTATAGTAATGTCCCCTTCCTGCTCACATCTTATAGTAATGTCCCCATCCTGGTCCCATCTTATAGTAATCTTCCCATCCTTGTCCCTTCTTATAGTAATGCCCCCTTCCTGCTCACATCTTATAGTAATGTCCCCATCCTGGTCCCATCTTATAGTAATGTCCCCTTCCTGCTCACATCTTATAGTAATGTCCCCATCCTTGTCCCATCTTATAGTAATGTCCCCATCCTTGTCCCATCTTATAGTAATGTCCCCTTCCTGGTCACATCTTATAGTAATGTCCCCATCCTGGTCCCATCTTATAGTAATGTCCCCATCCTTGTCCCATCTTATAGTAATGTCCCCTTCCTGGTCACATCTTATAGTAATGTCCCCATCCTGGTCACATCTTATAGTAATGTCCCCATCCTGGTCCCATCTTATAGTAATCTTCCCATCCTTGTCCCTTCTTATAGTAATGTCCCCTTCCTGCTCACATCTTATAGTAATGTCCCCATCCTGGTCCCATCTTATAGTAATGTCCCCATCCTGGTCCCATCTTATAGTAATGTCCCCATCCTTGTCCCATCTTATAGTAATGTCCCCATCCTGGTCTAATCTTATAGTAATGTCCCCATCCTGGTCCCATCTTATACTAATGTTCCCATCCGGGTCTCATCTTATAGTAATGTCCCCATCCTGGTCCCATCTTATAGTAATGTTCCCATCCAGGTCTCATCTTATAGTAATGTCCCTATCCTGGTCTTATCTTATAGTAATGTCCCCATCCTGGTCCCATCTTATAGTAATGTCCCCATCCTTGTCCCATCTTATAGTACTGTCCTCTTCCTGGTCACATTTTTTTAGTAATGTCCCCATCCTGGTCCCATCTTATAGTAATGTCCCTATCCTGGTCTCGTCTTATAGTAATGTCCCCATCCTGGTCCCATCTTATAGTAATGCCCCCTTCCTGGTCACATCTTATAGTAATGTCCCCATCCTGGTCCCATCTTATAGTAATGTCCCCATCCTGGTCCCATCTTATAGTAATGTCCCCATCCTTGTCCCATCTTATAGTAATGTCCCCTTCCTGGTCACATCTTATAGTAATGTCCCCATCCTGGTCCCATCTTATAGTAATGTCCCCACCCTTGTCCCATCTTATAGTACTGTCCCCTTCCTGGTCACATTTTTTAGTAATGTCCCCATCCTGGTCCCATCTTATAGTAATGTCCCCTTCCTGGTCACATCTTATAGTAATGTCCCCATCCTGGTCACATCTTATAGTAATGTCCCCATCCTGGTCACATCTTATAGTAATCTTCCCATCCTGGTCTCATCTTATAGTAATGTCCCCATCCTGGTCCCATCTTATAGTAATATCCCCATCCTGGTCCCATCTTATAGTAATGTCCCCATCCTTGTCCCATCTTATAGTAATGTCCCCTTCCTGGTCACATCTTATAGTAATGTCCCCATCCTGGTCCCATCTTATAGTAATGTCCCCTTCCTGGTCACATTTTTTTAGTAATGTCCCCATCCTGGTCCCATCTTATAGTAATGTTCCATCCTGGTCTCGTCTTATAGTAATGTCCCCATCCTTGTCCCATCTTATAGTAATGTCCCCTTCCTGGTCACATTTTTTAGTAATGTCCCCATCCTGGTCCCGTCTTATAGTAATGTCCCCATCCTGGTCTCGTCTTATAGTAATGTCCCCATCCTGGTCCCATCTTATAGTAATGTCCCCATCCTTGTCCCATCTTATAGTAATGTCCCCTTCCTGGTCACATCTTATAGTAATGTCCCCATCCTGGTCACATCTTATAGTAATGTCTCCATCCAAGTCACATCTTATAGTAATCTTCCCATCCTGGTCTCATCTTATAGTAATATCCCCATCCTGGTCCCATCTTATAGTAATGCCCCCATCCTGGTCTCATCTTATAGTAATGTTCCCATCCTGGTCCCATCTTATAGTAATGTCCCCATCCTGGTCCCATCTTATAGTAATGTCCCCATCCTGGTCCCATCTTATAGTAATGTCCCCATCCCGGTCTCATCTTATAGTAATATCCCCATCCTAGTCCCATCTTATAGTAATGTCCCCATCCTTGTCCCATCTTATAGTAATGTCCCCTTCCTGGTCACATCTTATAGTAATGTCCCCATTCTGGTCCCATCTTATAGTAATGTCCCCTTCCTGCTCACATCTTATAGTAATGTCCCCATCCTGGTCCCATCTTATAGTAATCTTCACATCCTTGTCCCTTCTTATAGTAATGTCCCCTTCCTGCTCACATCTTATAGTAATGTCCCCATCCTGGTCCCATCTTATAGTAATGTCCCCTTCCTGCTCACATCTTATAGTAATGTCCCCATCCTAGTCCCATCTTATAGTAATGTCCCCATCCTTGTCCCATCTTATAGTAATGTCCCCTTCCTGGTCCCATCTTATAGTAATGTCCCCATCCTGGTCCCATCTTATAGTAATGTCCCCATCCTTGTCCCATCTTATAGTAATGTCCCCTTCCTGGTCACATCTTATAGTAATGTCCCCATCCTGGTCACATCTTATAGTAATGTCCCCATCCTGGTCCCATCTTATAGTAATCTTCCCATCCTTGTCCCTTCTTATAGTAATGTCCCCTTCCTGCTCACATCTTATAGTAATGTCCCCATCCTGGTCCCATCTTATAGTAATGTCCCCATCCTGGTCCCATCTTATAGTAATGTCCCCATCCTTGTCCCATCTTATAGTAATGTCCCCATCCTGGTCTAATCTTATAGTAATGTCCCCATCCTGGTCCCATCTTATACTAATGTTCCCATCCTGGTCTCATCTTATAGTAATGTCCCCATCCTGGTCCCATCTTATAGTAATGTTCCCATCCAGGTCTCATCTTATAGTAATGTCCCTATCCTGGTCTTATCTTATAGTAATGTCCCCATCCTGGTCCCATCTTATAGTAATGTCCCCATCCTTGTCCCATCTTATAGTACTGTCCTCTTCCTGGTCACATTTTTTTAGTAATGTCCCCATCCTGGTCCCATCTTATAGTAATGTCCCTATCCTGGTCTCGTCTTATAGTAATGTCCCCATCCTGGTCCCATCTTATAGTAATGCCCCCTTCCTGGTCACATCTTATAGTAATGTCCCCATCCTGGTCCCATCTTATAGTAATGTCCCCATCCTGGTCCCATCTTATAGTAATGTCCCCATCCTTGTCCCATCTTATAGTAATGTCCCCTTCCTGGTCACATCTTATAGTAATGTCCCCATCCTGGTCCCATCTTATAGTAATGTCCCCACCCTTGTCCCATCTTATAGTACTGTCCCCTTCCTGGTCACATTTTTTAGTAATGTCCCCATCCTGGTCCCATCTTATAGTAATGTCCCCTTCCTGGTCACATCTTATAGTAATGTCCCCATCCTGGTCACATCTTATAGTAATGTCCCCATCCTGGTCACATCTTATAGTAATCTTCCCATCCTGGTCTCATCTTATAGTAATGTCCCCATCCTGGTCCCATCTTATAGTAATATCCCCATCCTGGTCTCATCTTATAGTAATGTCCCCATCCTGGTCCCATCTTATAGTAATGTCCCCATCCTTGTCCCATCTTATAGTAATGTCCCCATCCTGGTCCCATCTTATAGTAATATCCCCATCCTAGTCCCATCTTATAGTAATGTCCCCATCCTTGTCCCATCTTATAGTAATGTCCCCTTCTTGGTCACATCTTATAGTAATGTCCCCATCCTGATCCCATCTTATAGTAATGTCCCCATCCTTGTCCCATCTTATAGTAATGTCCCCTTCCTGGTCACATTTTTTAGTAATGTCCCCATCCTGGTCCCATCTTATAGTAATGTCCCCATCCTGGTCTCGTCTTATGGTAATGTCCCCATCCTGGTCCCATCTTATAGTAATGTCCCATCCTGGTCCCATCTTATAGTAATGTCCCCATCCTGGTCCCATCTTATAGTAATGTCCCCATCCCGGTCTCATCTTATAGTAATATCCCCATCCTAGTCCCATCTTATAGTAATGTCCCCATCCTTGTCCCATCTTATAGTAATGTCCCCTTCCTGGTCACATCTTATAGTAATGTCCCCATCCTGGTCCCATCTTATAGTAATGTCCCCTTCCTGGTCACATTTTTTTAGTAATGTCCCCATCCTGGTCCCATCTTATAGTAATGTTCCATCCTGGTCTCGTCTTATAGTAATGTCCCCATCCTGGTCCCATCTTATAGTAATGTCCCCATCCTTGTCCCATCTTATAGTAATGTCCCCTTCCTGGTCACATCTTATAGTAATGTCCCCATCCTGGTCACATCTTATAGTAATGTCCCCATCCTGGTCACATCTTATAGTAATCTTCCCATCCTGGTCTCATCTTATAGTAATGTCCCCATCCTGGTCCCATCTTATAGTAATGTCCCCATCCTGGTCTCATCTTATAGTAATGTCCCCATCCTGGTCCCATCTTATAGTAATGTCCCCATCCTGGTCCCATCTTATAGTAATGTCCCCATCCCGGTCTCATCTTATAGTAATATCCTTATCCTAGTCCCATCTTATAGTAATGTCCCCATCCTTGTCCCATCTTATAGTAATGTCCCCTTCCTGGTCACATCTTATAGTAATGTCCCCATTCTGGTCCCATCTTATAGTAATGTCCCCTTCCTGCTCACATCTTATAGTAATGTCCCCATCCTGGTCCCATCTTATAGTAATCTTCCCATCCTTGTCCCTTCTTATAGTAATGTCCCCTTCCTGCTCACATCTTATAGTAATGTCCCCATCCTGGTCCCATCTTATAGTAATGTCCCCATCCTGGTCCCATCTTATAGTAATGTCCCCATCCTGGTCCCATCTTATAGTAATGTCCCCATCCTGGTCTCGTCTTATAGTAATGTCCCCATCCTGGTCCCATCTTATAGTAATGTCCCCATCCTTGTCCCATCTTATAGTAATGTCCCCTTCCTGGTCACATCTTATAGTAATGTCCCCATCCTGGTCACATCTTATAGTAATGTCCCCATCCTGGTCACATCTTATAGTAATCTTCCCATCCTGGTCTCATCTTATAGTAATGTCCCCATCCTGGTCCCATCTTATAGTAATGTCCCCATCCTGGTCTCATCTTATAGTAATGTCCCCATCCTGGTCCCATCTTATAGTAATGTCCCCATCCTTGTCCCATCTTATAGTAATGTCCCCATCCTGGTCCCATCTTATAGTAACGTCCCCATCCTGGTCCCATCTTATAGTAATGTCCCCATCCCGGTCTCATCTTATAGTAATATCCCCATCCTAGTCCCATCTTATAGTAATGTCCCCATCCTTGTCCCATCTTATAGTAATGTCCCCTTCCTGGTCACATCTTATAGTAATGTCCCCATCCTGATCCCATCTTATAGTAATGTCCCCATCCTGGTCCCATCTTATAGTAATGTCCCCATCCCGGTCTCATCTTATAGTAATATCCCCATCCTAGTCCCATCTTATAGTAATGTCCCCATCCTTGTCCCATCTTATAGTAATGTCCCCTTCCTGGTCACATCTTATAGTAATGTCCCCATCCTGGTCCCATCTTATAGTAATGTCCCCATCCTTGTCCCATCTTATAGTAATGTCCCCTTCCTGGTCACATTTTTTAGTAATGTCCCCATCCTGGTCCCGTCTTATAGTAATGTCCCCATCCTGGTCTCGTCTTATAGTAATGTCCCCATCCTGGTCCCATCTTATAGTAATGTCCCCATCCTTGTCCCATCTTATAGTAATGTCCCCTTCCTGGTCACATCTTATAGTAATGTCCCCATCCTGGTCACATCTTATAGTAATGTCTCCATCCAAGTCACATCTTATAGTAATCTTCCCATCCTGGTCTCATCTTATAGTAATGTCCCCATCCTGGTCCCATCTTATAGTAATGTCCTCATCCTGGTCCCATCTTATAGTAATGTCCCCATCCTGGTCCCATCTTATAGTAATGTCCCCATCCCGGTCTCATCTTATAGTAATATCCCCATCCTAGTCCCATCTTATAGTAATGTCCCCATCCTTGTCCCATCTTATAGTAATGTCCCCTTCCTGGTCACATCTTATAGTAATGTCCCCATTCTGGTCCCATCTTATAGTAATGTCCCCTTCCTGCTCACATCTTATAGTAATGTCCCCATCCTGGTCCCATCTTATAGTAATCTTCCCATCCTTGTCCCTTCTTATAGTAATGTCCCCTTCCTGCTCACATCTTATAGTAATGTCCCCATCCTGGTCCCATCTTATAGTAATGTCCCCTTCCTGCTCACATCTTATAGTAATGTCCCCATCCTAGTCCCATCTTATAGTAATGTCCCCATCCTTGTCCCATCTTATAGTAATGTCCCCTTCCTGGTCACATCTTATAGTAATGTCCCCATCCTGGTCCCATCTTATAGTAATGTCCCCATCCTTGTCCCATCTTATAGTAATGTCCCCTTCCTGGTCACATCTTATAGTAATGTCCCCATCCTGGTCACATCTTATAGTAATGTCCCCATCCTTGTCCCATCTTATAGTAATGTCCCCTTCCTGGTCACATCTTATAGTAATGTCCCCATCCTGGTCACATCTTATAGTAATGTCTCCATCCAAGTCACATCTTATAGTAATCTTCCCATCCTGGTCTCATCTTATAGTAATGTCCCCATCCTGGTCCCATCTTATAGTAATGTCCTCATCCTGGTCCCATCTTATAGTAATGTCCCCATCCTGGTCCCATCTTATAGTAATGTCCCCATCCCGGTCTCATCTTATAGTAATATCCCCATCCTAGTCCCATCTTATAGTAATGTCCCCATCCTTGTCCCATCTTATAGTAATGTCCCCTTCCTGGTCACATCTTATAGTAATGTCCCCATTCTGGTCCCATCTTATAGTAATGTCCCCTTCCTGCTCACATCTTATAGTAATGTCCCCATCCTGGTCCCATCTTATAGTAATCTTCCCATCCTTGTCCCTTCTTATAGTAATGTCCCCTTCCTGCTCACATCTTATAGTAATGTCCCCATCCTGGTCCCATCTTATAGTAATGTCCCCTTCCTGCTCACATCTTATAGTAATGTCCCCATCCTAGTCCCATCTTATAGTAATGTCCCCATCCTTGTCCCATCTTATAGTAATGTCCCCTTCCTGGTCACATCTTATAGTAATGTCCCCATCCTGGTCCCATCTTATAGTAATGTCCCCATCCTTGTCCCATCTTATAGTAATGTCCCCTTCCTGGTCACATCTTGTAGTAATGTCCCCATCCTGGTCACATCTTATAGTAATGTCCCCATCCTGGTCCCATCTTATAGTAATCTTCCCATCCTTGTCCCTTCTTATAGTAATGTCCCCTTCCTGCTCACATCTTATAGTAATGTCCCCATCCTGGTCCCATCTTATAGTAATGTCCCCATCCTGGTCCCATCTTATAGTAATGTCCCCATCCTTGTCCCATCTTATAGTAATGTCCCCATCCTGGTCTAATCTTATAGTAATGTCCCCATCCTGGTCCCATCTTATACTAATGTTCCCATCCTGGTCTCATCTTATAGTAATGTCCCCATCCTGGTCCCATCTTATAGTAATGTTCCCATCCAGGTCTCATCTTATAGTAATGTCCCTATCCTGGTCTTATCTTATAGTAATGTCCCCATCCTGGTCCCATCTTATAGTAATATCCCCATCCTGGTCCCATCTTATAGTAATGTCCTCATCCTGGTCCCATCTTATAGTAATGTCCCCATCCTGGTCACATCTTACAGTAATGTCCCCATCCTGGTCCCATCTTATAGTAATGTCCCCATCCTGGTCTCATCTTATCGTAATGTCCCCATCTTGGTCCCATCTTATAGTAATGTCCCCATCCTGGTCCCATCTTATAGTAATGTCCCCATCCTGGTCACATCTTACAGTAATGTCCCCATCCTTGTCCCCTTTTTGTAACAATGTCCCCTATTATGCTGCTCTTTACATACCCATAGAAAAAACATGATTCTCACCTGACCTTGCTCCCTTGGCGAACAGCACCCTCATCTTCCTCTACAGTCGGGGCGCTTAACAATGACGTAATGTGCAGCCTCAGCAGGACTCCGATGTCAGCTGCCGGCCTCTGATTGGCCAGTGGCTGGTATTGGTATTGCAGTGCAGAGATCTGGTCTCTGCCCAGCAATACATTTCAATTGAATGTGCGTCCCGTATTTTAGTCCTTACATTGTCACTCATATACAGGGTGGGCCATTTATATGGATACACCTAAATTAAATGGGAATGGTTGGTGATATTAACTTCCTGTTTGTGGCACATTAGTATATGGGAGGGGGAAAACTTTTCCAGATGGGTGGTGACCATGGTGGCCATTTTTAAGTCGGCCATTTTGGATCCAACTTTATTTTTTTCAATGGGAAGAGGGTCATGTGACACATCAGACTTATTGAGAATTTCATAAGAAAAACAATAGTGTGCTTGGCTTTAACGTAACTTTATTCTTTCATGAGTTTTTTCCAAGTTTATAACCACTTATAAAATGTGTTCAAAGTGCTGCCCATTGTGTTGGATTGTCAATGCAGCCCTCTTCTCCCACTCTTGACACACTGATAGCAACACCATAGAAGAAATGCTAGCACAGGCTTCCAGTATCCGTTGCTTAATTGAGAATGACATAACGAAGGGATTGCCCACACCTGTCCATGAAATAGCCTTGGAGTCAATTGTCCAATTACTTTTGGTCCCTTTAAAAACAGGGTGGCACATGTTAAGGAGCTGAAACTCCTAAACCCTTCATCCAATTTTAATGTGGATACCCTCAAATGAAAGCTGAAAGTCTGAACTTCAACTGCATCTGAATTGTTTTGTTTAAAATTCATTGTGATAATGTCTAGAACCAAAATTAGAAAAATGTTGTCTCTGTCCAAATATAAATTGACCTAACTGTATATCTTATAATTCTTATATGGGTTCCACATTGCTGGATTATGTGGAACATTGTTTTATCCATTTTTTTATCATAATATGGACTCTGTACAGGTGGTCTAGTCTTTCCCCCATTTTTCCTACTTTTTAAGTGTTCTTAATTGTCTTTTTTTGCACTTTATACAGTACAGTCCAAAAGTTTGGACACACCTTCTCATTTAAAGATTTTTCTGTATTTTCATGACTATGAAAATTGTACATTCACACTGAAGGCATCAAAACTATGAATTAACACATGTGGAATTATATATTTAACAAAAAAGTGTGAAACAACTGAAAATATGTCTTATATTCTAGGTTCTTCAAAGTAGCCACCTTTTGCTTTGATGACTGCTTTGCACACTCTTGATATTCTCTTGATGAGCTTCAAGAGGTAGTCACCGGAAATGGTTTTCACTTCACAGGTGTGCCCTGTCATGTTTAATAAGTGGGATTTCTTGCCTTATAAATGGGGTTGGGACCATCAGTTGTGTTGTGCAGAAGTCTGGTGGATACACAGCTGATAGTCCTAGACTGTTAGAATTTGTATTATGGCAAGAAAAAAGCAGCTAAGTAAAGAAAAACGAGTGGCCATCATTACTTTAAGAAATGAAGGTCAGTCAGTCCGAAAAATTTGGAAAACTTTGAAAGTGCCCCCAAGTGCAGTTGCAAAAACCATCGAGCGCTACAAAGAAACTGGCTCACATGAGGACTGCCCCAGGAAAGGAAGACCAAGAGTCACCTCTGCTTCTGAGGATAAGTTTATCCGAGTCACCAGCCTTAGAAATCGCAGGTTAACAGCAGCTCAGATTAGAGACCAGGTCAATGCCACACAGAGTTCTAGCAGCGGACACATCTCTACAACAACTATTAAGAGGAGACTTTGTGCAGCAGGCCTTCATGGTAAAATAGCTGCTAGGAAACAACTGCTAAGGACAGACAACAAGCAGAAGAGACTTGTTTGGGCTAAAGAACACAAGGAATGGACATTAGACCAGTGGAAATCTGTGCTTTGGTCTGATGAGTCCAAATTTGAGATCTTTGGTTCCAACCACCGTGTCTTTGTGCGACGCAGAAAAGGTGAATGGATGGACTCTACATGCCTGGTTCCCACCGTGAAGCATGGAGGAGGAGGTGTGATGGTGTGGGGGTGCTTTGCTGGTGACACTGTTGGGGATTTATTCAAAATTGAAGGCATACTGAACCAGCATGGCTACAACAGCATCTTGCAGCGGCATGCTATTCCACCCGGTTTGCGTTTAGTTGGACCATCATTTATTTTTCAACAGGACAATGACCCCAAACACACCTCCAGGCTGTGTAAGGGCTATTTGACCAAGAAGGAGAGTGATGGGGTGCTACGCCAGATGACCTGGCCTCCACAGTCACCAGACCTGAACCCAATCGAGATGGTTTGGGGTGAGATGGACCACAGAGTGAAGGCAAAAGGGCCAACAAGTGCTAAGCATCTCTGGGAACTCCTTCATGATTGTTGGAAGACCATCTCCGGTGACTTCCTCTTGAAGCTCATCAAGAGAATGCCAAGAGTGTGCAAAGCAGTCATCAAAGCAAAAGGTGGCTACTTTGAAGAACCTAGAATATGACATACTTTCAGTTGTTTCACACTTTTTTGTTAAGTACATAATTCCACATGTGTTAATTCATAGTTTTGATGCCTTCAGTGTGAATGTACAATTTTCAAAGTCATGAAAATACAGAAAAATCTTTAAATGAGAAGGTGTGTCCAAACTTTTGGTCTGTACTGTATATAATAAAGATACAGTTTCACACTATTTACCTCTCATAAATGCCTTTAAATATTATTCTTTTTGGGCTTGTTGGTGCCATGTATACGCTACAATAGGAAATAACTTGCTGACTGTTGGGTGTCCGGCCGCTGAGTCTCCCAGTGATCTAAAATCGGGCTCTGCAGCCCCATCATGAAAGGAACAGAGGTGCGCATGTGCCGTCTCCACTCCCATTATTGTCTATGGGACTGCCAAATGCAGCCAAATGGAACAGAGACCACACATGCGCCCATACACTGCACTCATAACGAGACTGCAAAACCAGATTCTCAGGGCTTTAAGGCCCGATCTTGGCATCGCCGAGGGTCCTAGCTGTCGGACACCCAGCATTCAGCAATTCATCCCATATCCCTTTTTTGGGAATATCCCTTTAATAGAGTCTAAGACTCCAGCATTTCTTCATTTCCAGAAGTATTCAGTTATCTTTGGACATAGGAAGATAACATGCCAAGCTATTTTATCCATTAAGACTTCAGTAGGACCAACCATCAAATGTGTAAAAGGGTCTTACAACTCTGATGTCAGGGAACGGAAGTATTTCACATTTTTAATTTAAATTATCCTTTTGTTCTTGAAAATAAACCATCAGAGTTGTCTGACAGCGGTGTATGACAGGGCAGCACGGTAGCTCAGTGGTTAGCACTGTAGCCTTGCAGCACTGGGGTTCTGGGTTTAAATCCCACCAAGGACAACATCTGCGAGGAGTTTGTATGTTCTCCCTGTGTTTGCGTGGGTTTCCTCTGGGTTCTCCAGTTTCCTCCCACACTCCAAAGACATACTGATAGGGAATCTAGATTGTGAGCCTCAATGGGGGCAGTGATAATAATGTATGTAAAACGCTGCGGAATATGTTGGCGCTATATAAAAATAAAGATTATTATTATTATTATATGGATGAACATTCATAGGAATGGTTCCAACTATCAGTGCATCTAAAGAGGCCGGCCATCACTCAGCCAACAAGAAAAATACTCTTTTTTGTCAGGTCCGCTTGATTTTTAAGCCGGCTTTAAACCATCTTTAGAATCAGCACATCACCATGTGAATAAGTGATGTGCTGCCATTACCTTGATATCCCATGGGCACAGAATGTTTGTGTTAATGATCGTACCACAGAATGTCCGATGGTCTGCCCCATGTAAACGGACCATTACACTGTTCTCACCATGCAGAACACATTTATTCTTGGTGGAGCCAAGTGTGCATATGAATAGGGATGTTGGCAGAGCTTTTTGGGAAAACGAGCCATATGCTGAACAAGCCACATCCAACTTGTGGATCTCTACCGAGCAGTTCATAGCTACTCAACCAACATGTATTGAACATATTTTGACATTTTAATTTGTGTAATTATAGCATACATGTTAGATAATCTGCTGAACAGTGACGGAACTTGAAACTCGAGTGCAATATCTCCAATGGGGTCCCTTAACTATCACAGGGCTTTAATAATATTGGAAATCTCATATGAGTTAAAGGGATCTTTTAGGCCCACCTAGGCTCTTAGGTCCGGGTGCAACTGCAATCCTGCACCTACTATAGTTACCACCCTGCTGCTGAATAGACATTATTGTTAATTATAATTATTATTATCATTATTATTTATGTCAAAGAAGAACAAAAGACTACTTTGGTGGCAGATCTTAAGCAGTAGATATTAACATCATTTAAATAATTTTTTTATCCTTGATGTACTTTTATGTTTAAAACAACCATGTACAATAGGGAAAATAAGTATTTGATACACTGGCGATTTTGCACGTTTTCCGACCTACAAAGAATGGAGAGGTCTGTAATTTTTATCGTAGGTACACTTCAACTGTGAGAGACAGAATCTTAAAAAAAATTCAGAAAATCACATTGTATGATTTTTACTTAATTAATATGCATTTTTTTGCATGAAATAAGTATTTTATCACCTACCAATCAGCAAGAATTCTGGCTCTCACAGACCTGTTAGTTTTTCTTTAAGAAGCCCTCCTACTCTGCACTCATTACCTGTATTAATTGCACCTGTTTGAACTGGTTACCTGTAAAAAATACACCAGAAAAACAGAAACTAATATTTGGTACAGAAACCGTTGTTTGCAATTACAGAGGTCAGACATTTCCTGTAGTTCTTGACCAAGTTTGTACACACTGCAGCAGGGATTTTTGCCCACTCCTCCATACAGATCTTCTCCAGATCTTTCAGGTTTCGGGGCTGTCGCTGGGCAACATTGAGTTTCAGCTCCCTCCAAAGATTTTCTATTGGGTTCAGGTCTGGAGACTGGCTAGGCCACTCCAGGACCTTGAAGTTCTTCTTACGGAGCTATTCCTTCCTTAGTTGCCTTAGCTGTGTGTTTCAGGTCATTGTCATGCTGGAAGACCCAGCCACGACCCATCTTCAGTGCTCTTAATGAGGGAAGGAGGTTGTTGGCCAAAATCTCACGATACATGAATACATCCATCCTCCCTTCAATACAGTTCAGTCGTCCTGTCCCCTTTGCAGAAAAGCACCCCCAAATTATGACGTTTCCGCCACCATGCTTCACAGTTGGGATTTTATTCTTGGGGTTGTACTGATCCTTCTTCTTTCTCCAAACACGGCGAGTGGAGTTGATACCAAAAAGTTCTATTTTGGTCTCATCTGACCACATCACCTTCTCCCATGCCTCGTCTGGATCATCCAGATGGTCATTGGTGAACTTCAAACGGGCCTGGACATGTGCTGGCTTGAGCAGGGGGACCTTGCGTGCCCTGCAGGATTTTAATTCATGACGGCGTAGTGTGTTACTAACGTTAATGTTTGAGACTGTGGTCCCAGCTCTCTTCAGGTCATTGACCAGGCCCTCCTATGTAGTTCTGGGCTGATTCCTGACCTTTCTCAGAATCATCCTTATCCCACAAGGCGAGATCTTATATGGAGCCCCAGATCGAGGAAGATTGACAGTCATTTTGTGTTTCTTCCATTTTCTAATAATTGTGCCAACAGTTGTTGCCTTCTCACCAAGCTGCTTGCCTATTGTCCTTTAGGCCATCCCAGCCTTGTGATGGTCTACAATTGTATCGCTGGTGTCCTTAGTCAGCTCTTTGGTCTTGGCCATGGTGGAGAGGTTGGAGTGTGGTTGATTGAGTGTGTAGACAGTTATCTTTTATACAGGTAACAAGTTCAAACAGGTGCAATTAATACAGGTAATGAGTACAAAGTAGGAGCGCTTCTTAAAGAAAAACTAACAGGTCTGTGACAGCCAGAATTCTTGCTGGTTGATAGGTGACCAAATACTTATTTCATGTAATAAAATGCAATTAAATTATTTAAAAGATTCTGCCTCTCACAGTTGAAGTGTACTAACGATAAAAATTACAGATCTCTCCATGCTGTGTAGGTGGGAAAACGTGCAAAATCGTCAGTGTATCAAATACCTATTTTCCCCACTGTATCATCTAAAGTATCTGGAAATTTAAGGAAATAAATTGTGTGATTGATATGGCTAGTTAGTTATAAATCTTTGTGACTCACTGTTAACTTCACCTTCACAGCTAAAGGGTTATAACCAATGCAGACAGCTATGGCTTGTCCGTCTAATCCAGAGTTATCTCAGTTAATCTTTTCAATTTTCAAAAGTGACTTCTTATCTAATTGTATATTTTTATGCTATCATGTATGCAAACCTGCAACTGCGAAAGTTGCAAAATGGACATAGTAGCTATAAATTACAGCTTCTGGCCAGCTTTCAAGCCGCCCTCCCTGTTCTGAAACTGATGCTTGCATAACCCTACATTGAGAACAACTAAGCTCACAATGCTACAGATAGCATAAAGTACAGAAACTCATAAATATACTGAGTGGGTGCTCATATTTATTAGCCACGAAAACTCTGGCCCTGTAAGATTGCTGCCCATGAACAATCCAAATCTCTCCAAAGAGCAGTCCATAAAGAAAATTGGAGAAGTTTACAAAACTTTGAGAAAGTTTTGAGGTGTAATATTAGGAATAAGCCTCTCTCCTGGTACCAGTGCTCCTGGGCTGAGAATACAGAAGGAAAACACTTCATCCACAGTACAAAGACACTCACCCCCTTCCTTCATGCAGTTGTAGGCCTTGTTTCCAGTGCTACAGCCGAACTCTTTGTCCTACACATGGACGTCTCCCCCTTTCTTCTTCGCCCTTGTTTCCCTGTCTCTGATCTTGTCTGATAAACTTTTCTTTTTTTTTCTGATCTTTTCATAAATAATTCTTCAGACTCGTTATCTTCTCTCTGGTACTAGTTGGCACAGCTCATGTAGGTCCTTTATCTTTACCTCTAGACAGAGGTCTTCTTAGAGAGACTCACTCATGGATATTGATGTTCTTCAAGTTTGCCTCTGGATCCTAAAGTCTTCTAACATTCGTCCTGCTTCAGATGAACTCTTTTCCATTGGATTCTTGTAGTATCTTGTAGTCTTATCATGAGCGTGTTGCTTTCTTTCTCTCTCTGTAGTTCTCCACTGCCTGTTTTCCTCCTCATTCCTGTAAGAGGAGCCGCTGTGTCTCACATGGCTGCTGAGTCCCTGTTACCTTGGGAATGACCCTGATTACAAACACTTTTCATGCTGAAGGAGCTGAAAGCACCGAGTGACTTACCAAATTCTACCTAGTGTTTACCAAGTCAAACAAGTACAGACCTGTCCTACAAATAAACAGGGGATCCAGTGCACATAAGGGATCCACAGCCAAATAGAGGATTTCTGTATAATATTTGTTTACAAATACACTAGAAACTGATGGTGGAACTTGTTTGTTGGTCAGAAAAATCCACCAGGGCAAGCAATTCCCGATCCCTTTACACCATGGGAACAATTCCAGAAATTACTGATATATTGGAGTACAATGTACATAATGACAATACTTCACTATTTCCTTGTTTATATTGGTAAAGGTAGCTCTACATGTGAATCTAATGCTGCCAAATCATCCTCTGTGACCAACTAGTCGTTTTTATAAACTGCCCATACTCATTAGATTATTCATAGAGATTGGATAAAACAATAATCTAATTTGTGTTGATGTCCAATGTAAATTGTTATTCTTAAAACTGTCGTTAAAAAAAAAAAATAACCCTTCTAATAATGACCTCAAAATGAGACTTTATTACTGTTTCTGGGTTGCGCTGGTCTGGAGTATGCAGTCTCTATGGCCTTACTATAACTTTGTAATGATTCAATTTTTAAAATGGCAAAATACCTCTATAATACAGAACTGTACTGTAGCACATTAATGTTAATGGGTTTCTACCACAATAATAAAACCAACCAATTTAAAAGATCTTGGAAAAACAATTAACTTTTCAAAAACAATACATTTTCAAAAATGTAGACTTTTTCTATTTCAGGCTTACTCACATAGCCTGATTGCTGTATTTATGTGCTGTTAGTTTTATATAAAATAGCAGTCTTTTACTTTCGTTGCACATAAACAAATATTTTTTGTACTTAACTTGAGACCAGGAAGCACACATTAGATATAACTAGAGATGCATGAATCGATTCAATGCGAATCGAATTTGATTCAAATTTTATTAAATTCTCAAATCCTCCACCTCTCAAAAAAATGCCTGCTCCTTCTTCAATTGCAGATGATTGCATCAGTCATGGAAGACCAACATGATCTCAGACACAACCGCGCACACTCTCTCTTAATGTCTTGTAGCTATAACATCACATAGTTTGGTGCAGTCAATCAGGAGGGACTATCATAAATTGTATAAAAGCATAAGCAGAGAATGCAGCAGCCATTTTATTGTGATTTTAGGATAGTGAGGATACATCAGGGTTCACACCTAGAGATAGGAAGATTGGGAGATTTTAACATCCCAATTGGTGATCCTCTTTCCCCATCTGCCGCTCACCTTTTATCACTAACCTCCTCCTTCGGCCTTTCACTGCTTGCTAATTCTCCTACACATGAGGACGGGAACACATTGGACCTGATCTTCTCCCAGCTTTGCTCAGTACATGACTTTACTAACTCTCCCCTTCCACTGTCTGACCATAATCTTCTTTCATTCTCGGTCAAGAACTGTGACTCTACTCAAGACCCCCCCACTTTCCACACTTATAGAAATATATACGCGCCATTAACACCCAGAAATTTATGAAAAAGTTGCAATCATCATTGGCCCCAATCTCCTCCCTCTCATGTCCCGACTCTGCATTGAAGCATTATAACGAAATAATGCTATGCGCCCTGGATGAAGCCGCACCTCCTACACAAAGAACAATTCGGCATAGATGGCGACAACCCTGGCACACGCCTCAAACACGTCTTCTCCAGCGGTGTTCCAGGTGCGCTGAAAGGCTGTGGAGAAAATCTAATCTGCCCGAAGATTTCCTCCATTATAAATTTATGCTGAAAACATATAACTCTGCACGTCACCTCTCTAAACAAACCTACTTTAACAACCTCATAATCTCACTTTCCAATAATCCTAAACGACTCTTTGACACATTTCATTCTCTCCTCAATCAAACAGCACAGGCCCCAATCACCGACCTCAGCGCAGACGATCTGGCCAATTATTTCAAAGAAAAAATTGACCACATCCGTCAGGAAATTTTCTCCCAATCCCCAAACGTTTTGCATGCTCTCCCCCGCCACATTGTATCTTGCTCACTTTCTGATTTCGAACCACTCACGGAAGATGAAGTGATCAGACTCCTTGCATCTTCTCGCCCTACCACCTGCACCAGTGACCCTATTCCCTCATATCTCCTTCAGTCCCTTGCTCCAGCTGTCACCACTCACCTAACTAAAATTTTCAACCTCTCCCTCTCATCTGGTATCTTTCCCTCTTCTTTTAAACACACCAGCATACATCCATTACTTAAAAAACCATCCCTTGACCAGAACTGCACGGCCAACTACAGACCTGTTTCCAATCTTCCCTTTATCTCTAAACTCTTGGAACGCCTGGTCCATTCCCGTCTAATCCGCTATCTCTCAGACAACTCTCTTCTTGACCCTTTACAATCTGGTTTCCGCTCTTTACATTCTACTGAAACTGCCCTCACTAAAGTCTCTAATGATCTACTAACAGCTAAATCTAATGGTCACTATTCCCTGCTGATTCTCCTGGATCTCTCTGCAGCATTTGACACTGTGGATCACCAGCTCCTCCTCACTATGCTCCGCACTATTGGCCTCAAGGACACTGTTCTCTCCTGGTTCTCCTCCTATCTCTCTGACCGCTCCTTCTCTGTGTCTTTCACCGGCTCCTCCTCCTCTCTCCTTCCCCTTACTGTCGGGGTTCCTCAAGGATCAGTCCTAGGCCCCCTTCTTTTCTCCTTATACACCGCTCCCATTGGACAAACAATCAGCAGATTCGGTTTTCAGTACCATCTCTATGCTGATGACACCCAATTATACACCTCTGCTCGGGACATCACCCCTGCATTACTACAAAAGACCAGTGATTGTCTTTCTGCTGTGTCTAACATTATGTTCTCCCTCTGTCTAAAACTGAATCTGTCAAAAACTGAACTACTCATATTTCCTCCCTCCACTAACCTACCTGTGCCCGATATTGCCATTTCCGTTTGTGGCTCAACCATTACTCCCCAGCAACAAGCCCGCTGTCTTGGGGTAATTTTTTACTCAGATCTTTCCTTCACTCCTCACATCAAATCACTCACTCGTTCATGTCATCTATACCTCAAAAACATCTCAAGAATCAGGACTTTTCTCACCTTTGACTCGGCAAAAACTCTTACTGTCGCTCTTATTCATTCTCGTCTGGACTACTGCAACTCTCTACTTATCGGGCTACCTCTTACTAAACTCTCCCCTCTCCAATCCATCCTTAACGCAGCAGCCAGGATCATATTCCTCGCCAACCGCTACATCGATGCCTCTTCCCTGTGCCAGTCATTGCATTGGTTACCCATCCAATATAGAGTTCAATTTAAACTTATCACGCTTACCCACAAAGAGCTCCATGCTTCAGTACCCCCCTACATCTCTTCCCTTGTCTCAGTCTACCACCCTACACGTGCCCTCCGTTCTGCCAGTGACTTAAAACTTAAATCCTCCATAATCCGAACTTCCCACTCCCGTCTCCAAGATTTCTCGCGTGCTGCGCCAGTTCTTTGGAATGCATTACCCAGGACAGTTCGATAAATTCCCAATACCCACAGTTTCAAGCGGACCCTAAAAACCCATTTCTTTAGACTGGCGTATCGCCTCCACACACTATCTGTCCATCCCAGTTGTCCGTCCCAGTTTTCCCTCATATTAAAATCTTCTTCAATTTCAGGTTTATACCATCCATGTACTTAATAGCCTCGGTCAGGACTGTACACATACTGGCTGCGACCAGTCCATGTATTATTTATCCTAGTTAGTATATCAAGGCTGCATTATACAATATATGTACATTCTACCTTTTGTGTCTCCCCCATTTCCTCATAGACTGTAAGCTTGCGAGCAGGGCCCTCACTCCTTTTGATATGAGATATGTTTATTCTGTATTGTCTGTATAAGTCCCCCCTAAAATTTGTAAAGTGTTGCAGAATATGTTGGCGCTATAAAAATTATTATTATTATTTTTATTATAGGTAGAAAAAGTCCTAAAACATTGGACTCCTGACAGCAGTGAGTTAATTGGAGCAGTAAAATAGATGAGAGCAGTAGTCTGTGAATAATACAGAGATTTAATTTATAGGGGGAGAGAGATATCAGTGGTGTCAGCAGCATTGCCAGACTGAATATAACGGATTTGTCATTTGGTGTAGCTGGCACCTTTCTGTTAGAACCTTGCTGTTAGGTTTTTTTTCCTTTGCTGGTCACATGACCTTGTTGGCCTATTTAATCCTGCTCCGCCCTTCTGGCTTTGCTGGACTTCATTGTATATCTACTTTCTAGCTAGCCTGTGCTCTGTATCTAACTCTGTTAGTTTGCTTGGTCTACGGACCTCTAGGTTCTATCTATTTTGTTTGTTCGTCTGTCTGCTACTATTTCTGTTAGGAGGTGTCCCATATTCCTCCCAGTCCTTAGTACTTGTAGGGATTCCCTCCCCAAATCTATAGGTCTCCGTACAGACTAGATTAGGACTTTAGCAGGTCTGATCGCAGGATCAGGTTCCCTGTTACATCGTAGGGATTCAGCTGAGTCTTATAGTAGGGACAGATCTCCTCTCTTTCCTTAGCTTTGGTAGCAGAACATAACAGTAAGTCCAGCCTGTAAATTCTCTAAGGAAAGATTTTTTTTTTTGTTCCATCATGGTGTCGGTTCAGGATTTGGCTAAACACCTGCAGGGACTCTCTCTGGAAGTGGCCGAGCTCCGTCAGCACGTGAGTAACTGTCCTGGAGCATATTTCTTGGAGCCTAAGGTATGTTTGCCGGATTTATTTTTTGGTGAACACCGAGAATTTTTTTCATTTAAAAATGCTTGCTTATTGTATTTTCGTTTGAGACCCAAGTCCTCTGGGGATGAATCCCAGCGCGTAGGGTTCATAATGTCACTTTTGCGCAAAGAGCCTCAGGAGTGGGCCTTTTCTTTGCAACCTAGTGATACATGCTTCAGATCAGTGGATAGTTTTTTTTCTGCTTTAGGACTATTATATGATGATCCTGACCGTGTGGCATCAGCTGAGACTGAGTTGAGACGTTTAAAACAAGGGTCAGGTAATATGGAAAAATATTGTACACATTTTCGTCGTTGGTCCACTCAAACAGGGTGGAACGATTCTGCTCTGAAAAGTCTATTTCTTGCTGGGCTCAGTGAAAAGGTTAAAGACCTGCTAATTGCTTATCCTACACCTGAGGATTTGCAACAGGCTATGCAATTAGCTATACGGGTGGACAGAAGACTGCGTGCTAGGGTTAATGAGAGCAAATCCTCTGCTATGTCAGTTTCTGGTTATGATAATGTGTGTACTAACAGTGGTGAACCGATGGAGATTGGATCGGTGGCACCTCGCTCTCAAGAAAAACACCGTCGTTTTTCAGAAGGCTTGTGTTTCTATTGCGGGAAATCTGGTCATTTGATTAAAGGCTGTGAGCTTCGTATGAAGAAAGAAAAAAAAATGGTCAGTCACGCCCGTATTGCCTGTTTAAATTCCAAGGGTATATTTTTAGCTGCTTCCACGATTGCTCAGGAAAAATTAATGGAATTTCGGGTGTTTGTTGATTGCGGGTCTACACTGAATGTTATTGATGGGGGATTCGTGGAAAAACTCAATTTAAAACCTGAACCTTTATCATCCCCCATTGCTGTGGTTTCTGTGGATGGCTCCCCTTTGAAGAATATTACTCTCAAGGTCAGTGAATTTCCTCTCACTATTAATGGTGTTCACCATGAGAAATTGGATTTGGTAGTGTTGAATAACTTGCCTTCTCCAGTAATATTGGGTTTGCCCTGGTTAAAATTTCACAATCCTGTACTGGATTGGTCTACCAGTGAAATTAAATCCTGGAGCCATAAATGTTATGACAAGTGTTGTAATGGGCGTATTGCAGCTTTGGATAGGGGAGAATTGCCTGTTCCTATTCAGGATTTTTGGAGAGTTTTTTCTGAGAAAGAATCGCAGGTTTTGCCTCCCCATAGAGACTATGATTGTTCTATTGAATTTGTCCCTGGAGCGACTCTTCCTAAAAGTCGTTTATTTAACCTTACTATTCCTGAGAGGAAGGCTTTGGAGGAATACATACAGACAAGTTTGGCCGCCGGTCACATTAGGCCCTCTAAGTCTCCTGTGGCGGTTGGATTTTTTTTTGTAAAAAAAAAGGACGGCGGTTTACGTCCTTGTCTGGATTTTCGTGAGATTAACAAAATTACGGTACGCAATCCTTACCCACTGCCATTGATTCCTGATCTGTTTAACCAGTTATTGGGGGCCAAGTGGTTCTCTAAAATTGACCTTAAGGGGGCATACAATCTGTTGCGCATGAAGGAGGGTGATGAATGGAAGACTGCTTTTAACACTCCTGTGGGTCATTTTGAGAATCTGGTTATGCCTTTTGGTCTTACTAATGCTCCTGCATTTTTTCAGAATCTGATTAATGACATCCTTAGACCTTTGATCGGTAAAAATGTGGTTGTGTATTTGGATGACATTTTGATTTATTCGCCAGATCTGGAGTCTCATTGGCGGAGCGTGCGTGAGGTATTACAGTTATTAATGGACAATTCGCTTTTTGCTAAGCTGGAGAAATGTGAGTTCGCTGTACAGAGAATTAGTTTTTTGGGCTACATTATCTCCAGCAAAGGTTTTGAGATGGATCCGGTTAAGGTTCAGGCTGTGCAGGAATGGCCTAGGCCTATTGGTTTGAAATCAATACAGAGGTTTTTGGGTTTCGCCAATTACTATAGAAAATTCATAAAAAATTTTTCTAGTATTGTCAAACCTCTGACTGATCTCACCAGGAAAGGTGCTGATGCGGTTCAGTGGTCTTCTGAGGCCATTGAAGCTTTTGTGTATCTCAAGGAGAGGTTCACCTCTGCTCCCATCCTTATGCAGCCTGATGTTACTAGGCCGTTTTTGTTGAGGTTGATGCTTCCTCTGTGGGGGTTGGCGCAGTATTGTCGCAGGATAACGGGGATGGATTACATCCCTGTGCATTTTTTTCAAAAAAATTTTCGGAGACTGAATTGAATTACGATATTGGTAATCGGGAATTATTGGCTATTAAACTCGCATTTGAACACTGGCGCCACTTCTTGGAAGGTGCGGAATTTCCCGTTCAGGTTCTTACGGATCATAAAAATCTGATATATCTTGACGCTGCCAAGCGCCTGAATGCCCGTCAGGCTAGGTGGGCACTGTTTTTCTCGCGGTTTAATTTCTCCGTTACTTACATCCCTGGTACTAAGAATGTTAAGGCGGATGCCTTGTCTCGCAGTTTTTCTCCCATAGTCGGTGCTGAGAAAGAGGAAAACATTTTACAAGAAGGTGTTGTGATAGCTGCTTTAGACTCCGTTTTGGAAGATGAGATTCTTAAAGCTCAGGAGAATGCCCCATCTAACACTCCTCATGGGAGGTTGTTTGTGCCTGGGACCTTTAGGAGAGATTTGTTTGTTGAGTGTCACGAATCTCGGTTGGCAGGTCATCCCGGAATCTCTGAGACCAAGAGACTGGTGGGTCGCAGTTTTTGGTGGCCTGGATGGCAGAAGGAAGTCATTAAGTGGGTGCGCCAATGTACTATATGTGCTAGATCTAAGTCCTCACATACTCCTGCTGCGGGGTTGCTTTGTCCTTTGGAGGTCCCCAGTGCTCCTTGGACACATTTGGCTATGGACTTTATAACTGACCTTCCCCCCTCTGAGGGTTTTACTGTCATCTGGGTGGTCGTGGACCGTTTTAGCAAGATGTGTCACTTGGTTCCCTTCGTCAAACTGCCCTGCGCTAAAACTCTCGCTAAGGCCTTTGTCAAGGAAATTGTCAGACTTCATGGCGTTCCTACTGACATTGTTTCTGATAGGGGTCCTCAGTTCGTGGCTCGTTTTTGGCGTGCCTTTTGTGACAGGTTGGGAATTCATTTGTCGTTTTCGTCCGGATATCATCCTGAATCTAATGGCCAGACAGAAAGGAAAAACCAGGATGTTGAGCAGTTCTTGCGTTGTTTTGTGGCAGACAATCAAGAGGGGTGGTCTGAGTTTCTGCCACTTGCCGAATTTGCTCTGAACAATCATACATCTTCTTCTGCTGGTTGTTCGCCTTTTTTTTGTTGTTCTGGGAGACATCCGTCGTTTGGGTCGTTCTCCAAGTTGGGATCTGCCGTGCCTGAGGAGGAGAATTTTTCCGGTGATTTGGAAAGAGTTTGGACGGATGTGCGTGGTAATCTTCAGGAGGCCAACAGAAAATCTAAAGACTACTTTGATAGGAAACGACAGGAGGTTTTGTTCGCTGTTGGTGACATGGTTTGGTTGTCCTCTAGGAATCTGCGGTTGAGGATTCCTTCTAAGAAATTGGGTCCCAAGTTTGTAGGGCCCTTTAAGGTGCTTCAGGTTGTCAACCAATCTGCTGTTAGGTTGGAGGTTCCTACCTCCTGGAGAATTAATCCGGTCTTTCATGTCTCTCTGTTAAAAAAAGCTGTTGTGTCGGATGGTGACGCCTCTGCCTCTGTTCCTCCGGTGGTGGAGGACGGGGAATATGAAATTTCTCGCATCCTTGACTCTAGACGGTATAGAGGTAGTTTGCAGTATCTTGTGGCCTGGAAAGGTTTCGGACCCGAGGATAACTCTTGGGTGAGGTCAGATGATGTTTCCGCGTCCAGACTTATCAGAGCGTTTCACAGGAGATTTCCTGATAAGCCTGGTCCTAGGGGATCCGGAGGATCCTCTTAGAAGGGGGGGTACTGTTAGAACCTTGCTGTTAGGTTTTTTTTCCTTTGCTGGTCACATGACCTTGTTGGCCTATTTAATCCTGCTCCGCCCTTCTGGCTTTGCTGGACTTCATTGTATATCTACTTTCTAGCTAGCCTGTGCTCTGTATCTAACTCTGTTAGTTTGCTTGGTCTACGGACCTCTAGGTTCTATCTATTTTGTTTGTTCGTCTGTCTGCTACTATTTCTGTTAGGAGGTGTCCTATATTCCTCCCAGTCCTTAGTACTTGTAGGGATTCCCTCCCCAAATCTATAGGTCTCCGTACAGACTAGATTAGGACTTTAGCAGGTCTGATCGCAGGATCAGGTTCCCTGTTACATCGTAGGGATTCAGCTGAGTCTTATAGTAGGGACAGATCTCCTCTCTTTCCTTAGCTTTGGTAGCAGAACATAACACTTTCCTGTTGGATTTGAATTACAATTACATTTTTTTCACTCTTAGTGCAATAAAAAGCGGAAGCAAGCCAGAACAATATTTTTTACAGAAAAATAAATCTGAAATCAGTGTCAGTCAGAGACATTAGACACAAACTTGAGTTTTTGCATTTATTTGCATTTCTTGCATTATATTAAATGTTTTTAATTTTATTTAATACAATTTATTTTATAATTCATATGTAAGTGGTGTAGTAAGTACCTTGGTATTCATATATAGGTAATTATAATGGAGTAACCCACTCCCCTTACTTCTTAAAAAACTAATGGAGAGACTGATATTAAAATGTCTCTAGTCATAATAAATAATCATGTATATTCTTTGAATATTTGCATGATTATACTTGCTTTAATAGTCTAATTGATATCTCTAAATGCCACACCTATACTTTGGCCTGCTGACACATTTTTCTATCTCTTCATGTACCTACTTACCTAGCTTTTCCTGTTGCATTCTTTTTGGCAAGGGTTAAAGAAAATGGGGTTGTACAGATTATTAAAAGTTTATTAAAAGGTAGTGCAAAATGTATGGTAAAAGTAAAATTGGCAATGGCGCTGATCGGGGTAGTGAAAAACACAATACCTCAGCTGAGAATGTCATCACCACCACTAGCAGCAGGAGAAGCACCATTTGGCCATGGCCCCACTATCAGTATTTGGTCAATATTCGGTCAGTATTTTATCTTAGGAGTGGGAGCCAAAACCAGGAGTGGATGATAAATGCAGAATTGGTGACTTGTTTCTATTATACCTTTTCTCTGATTGTGCCACTCCTGGTTTTGGCTCCAATCCTGAGAAAAAATACTGACCGAATACTGAATAAATGCTGATAGTGGGGCCATGACCTTTGCACTAGCCTTCTGGGGAGCATTACTTCTAAGCACAGGTCACAATTGCTTTCATTTTCCTATGCTGAGTGTATTAGTGGGGAGGAATCAGAGGGCAATATGGAGTATATGTCACATCACTCTTCTCAGTTACAGTTACAGCAGCATGATGTTACCTCTGACAGTGACACCATCAGTTTGAGTCAGTGTTCTGCACAAAATGGACTGCTTGATTACAAATGACTACATGGGATAATTTTTGGATTTTTTTATAAAAAAAATATGAAAAGTTTGTCAGTGATATTGACCCATTCACAACATATGATGTAAATTTACGTCATATGCTGGCTCACTGACTTTGATGCAGGCTCGCACGCCGAACACGGATCTTTCTCCACACATTATGGCTGATTTAATCAGCCATCATGTGCCTCTAAGGGCCACCGGTGGAGTGGTGATGTTAATCTGTTAAATCCCACTATCAATCTCTGATAGCAGTATTTAACATGAGCCGTCAGGGGCACGCTTCATTCCACGCTCCCATCGGCGAGCCCATGACGTGAACGAGGGGCGTGGATAGGGTGTTATAACAGCGGAGGGTCTGCTGAAGACCCCTGTGTCTGTTATTATGATTCTCCTGTGAAAGCCAACCCATGGCTGGCATTCATAGGAGACCGTGATTTTAGCAATTTTAGCAATGCTCTTGCACTGCTATGTATAACACAAGCGATTGGATGATTGCAGCTTCAAGTCGCCTAAGTGGTAGTATTAAATCCATTAAAAAATGAATTTTTTTTTTTTAAAAATATGAAAAAAATAAAAAAACACAAAAATTCAAATTGCCCCCATAAAACAAAAAAATACACATATTTTTTTATCACTGAGTTCATAAAAGTCCAGTCTATCAAAATATAAAATAAATTAATCTGATCAGTAAACAGCGCAAAGAAAAAATAATCAAAACACCAGAATTACGCTTTTTTTGCCCACAACATTGCAATAAAATGCTATAGGAGGCAATCAAAACATCGTATCTACTCCCAAATGATATCAATAAAAATGTCAGCTCAGAGCGCAAAAATAAGCCCTTACCCAGCCTTATATCTCGAAAAATGAAAACACTACAGGTCTTGGAAAATAGTGACAAAAGTAAAAAAAAAATTCTAAGAAATTTCTGAATTTTTTTTACCACTTAAATAAAAACCCCTTTATATGTTTGGTATCTGTGTACTCGTACTGACCTGGAGAAGCATACTGCTGCCAGGTCAGTTTTACCAAATAGTCAACATGGTAAATAAGCCCCCCCAACCAAAAATTGTGAAATTTCACTTTGTTTCCAATTTCAACAGACTTGGATTTTTTCCCATTTTCCAGTGCCCTATGTGGTAGAATGAATGGTGTCATTCAAAAGTACAACTCATCCTGCAAAAACCAAGCCCTCATACCGCTATATTGACAGGAACAAAAAAATTAACACTCTTGGAATAGAGGGAGGAAAAAACGAAAAAAATAAACAAACTGAAAATGACCAAGGCGTGACTAATAATATTTTTTATTTATATAATGCCAACATATTCCGCAGGGATTAAATTGGCTGTTGGTTACCACCAGTTTGTTATCTGTTTCTATGGTTAGGTTACTTTGACATTACTAAGGCCGGTTTCACACGTCTGCATATTTCCGGTACGGGAAAAACCGGTACCGGAGATATCCGTGTCCCATGTGCCGCATCAGGACCACACGGAGGGCGCCTGGGAATCAGCGCTACAGTTAGCGCTGTTCCCAAATGCCAGTGCTGAACACTGCCCGATCAGCACCAGCAGGGCAGTGATGAGGGTAGTAGTATTATGCTTCCGCAGTGTCCACCTGTGTAACAATAAGAATAAAATAATAAAATCCTTATACTCACCTGTCCGGAGATATCCCCTGCTGTAATCTTCTGACCGCTGACGCCGGGGTGCCGGGGAGAATGAGTCGCTCCAGATAGCGGCAGCAGAGCTGAGCTCAGGAGCGGTGTCCTGTCACTCACTGAGCTCAGCTCTGGAGCAGCTCATTCTCCCCGGTATCCCGACTTCAGTGGTCAGAGTAATACAGCGGCGGACATCTCCGGACAGGTACGGATTTTATTATTTTATTCTTACTTTTACACAGGTGGGCACTGTGGGAGAAGACTACGACTACCCTCATCATAGTCCCTGCTGGTGCTGATCGCAGCGCCGGCAGGAAACCATGATGATAGCAGCGTTCAGCACCCGATACTTGGGAACAGCACTGCCTGTAGCGCTGATTCCCAGGCGCCAGTACTTGTCACACTGATGACACACGGATGTTATCCGTGTGTATTCAGCGTGAGAAACTTTTGCGGACCATGTATCTACAAAAAAACTGACATGTCAGCGTGTGGAGCAGACGAACACATGGTCCGTGGAAACACACTGACATGTGCACAGACCCATAGATTTCAATGGGTCTGCGTGTGTCAGTGTCTCCGATATGTGTGGAAACTGTCACCACATGTACTGGACACACGGACATGTGAAAAAGCCCTAAGGCTGTGTTTGTGTATTAATGAGTTTGAAATGAGCTGGACTCAGTCTTAGGAGACCGCAGAGTGTTATACACATCTTCTCAGGGCAGTTGGAGACTTTACAGTATTTCAATTTATGGTGGAACAATTCATAGTAAATTGAATTTTTTGGGGAAAAATTCTTCGAACCTTGGTGAATTCAAATTAAAAAAATTTGACCATAATACTGCGCAGAAGGCCAACTGGAGCATACGTATGAGACAGGCACACAACATTGGACAATGCAGCTATCTGCCTGCACTATGGCTGAAAACATGAATTGAGAACTTCAGTAAGGGCGCAGTCAGACCACCGCATAACACAGACGGTCACATCGACGACTGCATCGCAATGCTCGGTTGCTCTCCTGACCCGAGTGTGACAGCTGCATAGAAATACACGCTCTCACGCTCGGGTCAGGAGAGCCGCCGGCTAGTCCAAGCATTGCGATACAATCATTGTCCGTGTTATATGGCTGTCTGACTGCACCCTAAGGGCTTGCTCACATTGGCGTATAATACGGAGGAGTGCAATGTAAGAAAACATTGCATTGCACTCCGACCAATGTTATACAATGATTCAGTGCTCATCTTCAAGTTTTTTCTCTGCTCAGATTGGACTGAGAAAAAAATCACAGCATGCTGCATTTGTCTGAGAGAATCGGATCGCCCTCGCCAATGCAAGTCAATGGATGCGAGAAAAAAAATCACACGGCACACGGACCATACGTGTACTGTCCAATTTTTACGCACATCTTAAAGGAAACCCGACATTTCATAAGCCAAGTACAGTAAATTCACAGCCAAAACTGTCAGAATAGAATAGATAGAAATATGTCAGGGAGATATATACACTGTGTTCCAAATTATTATGCAAATAATATTTTCTCAGATTTTCCCAAATTACCTATAAGAATTGCAGTCATTGTAATTTTCCAGTCAAATAACTATTAGAGTACAACTGAAAGGTTTTTGTACAAACTGCCTATGATAACAGTATATTTTTTAAAAAAAATAAAAACTCAAACTGCACTCAAAATGCATGTTCCAAATTATTATGCACAGCAGAGTTTTCAACCTTTTCATTTTAATAAAGAACAAAAAAATGGTCATTTTTGAAATTATAAGCATTAGCAGGTTATTACAAACTGAAATCAAACAGTTTTCAACTCAAAACTTTATTCTAGTTGATGTTACATTTGCACATAGGACCGCTTGTTCGAAAGGAGCTTCTGAACTCTCTCGTCCATTGAACTTGTCAGGTTTTGGATGGTTTCTGCTTCAATTGTTTTGCATGAGGACAGAATACCCTCCCAGAGCTGTTGCTTAGATGTGAACTGCCTCCCGCCATCATAGACACTCCTTTTGATGATGCTCCAGAGGTTCTCAATGGGGTTGAGGTCAGGGGAGCATGGGTGCCACACCATAAGTTTGTCCCCTTTTATGCCCATAGCAGCCAGAGATGCAGATGTGTTATGTGCAGCACGAGATGGGGCATTATCATGCATGAAATGATCTCGATGGTCCAGATGGATGGAGTGGAGGATGGCTGGTTGATGGACACCCCATGCAAACACGGCTACGGCGCTAACAAGGAGGAGGTGGAGTAATGTTTTGGGCTGGAATCATGGGGAGAGAGATTGTCGGCCCTTTTAGGATCCCTGAAGGGGTAAAGATGAACTCCATAATGTATGTTGAGTTTCTCAAACAGCACTTCCTTCCATGGTTCAAGAAGAACCGTGCATTCCGCAGCAAGATCATTTTCATGCATGATAATGCCCCGTCTCATGCTGCACATAACACATCTGCATCTCTGGCTGCTATGGGCATAAAAGGGGACAAACTTATGGTGTGGCACCCATGCTCCCCGGACCTCAACCCCATTGAGAACTTCTGGAGCATCATCAAAAGGAGTGTCTATGATGGCGGTAGGCAGTTCACATCTAAGCAACAGCTCTGGGAGGGTATTCTGTCCTCATGCAAATCAATTGAAGCAGAAACCATCCAAAACCTGACAAATTCAATGGACGAGAGAGTTCAGAAGCTCCTTTCGAACAAGGGGTCCTATGTGCAAATGTAACATCACGTAGAATAAAGTTTTGAGTTGAAAACGGTTTGATTTCAGCTTGTAATAACCTGCTAATGCTTATAATTTCAAAAATGACCATTTTTTTGTTCTTTATTAAAATGAAAAGGTTGAAAACTCTGCTGTGCATAATAATTTGGAACATGCATTTTGAGTGCAGTTTGAGTTTTTTATTTTTTTTAAAAATATACTGTTATCATAGGCAGTTTGCACAAAAACCTTTCAATTGTACTCTAATAGTTATTTGACTGGAAAATTACAATGACTGTAATTCATATAGGTAATTTGGGAAAATCTGAGAAAATATTATTTGCATAATAATTTGGAACACAGTGTAATCAGTGCTTTACGTATGTCGTTTTCTGTACTTGTATTTAGCTAATAATTAAATAAATAAATGAAAAAAATGGCGTGGGGTCCCCCTTATTTTTACTAACCAGCTGAGGGAAAGCAGACAGTTGCAGGCTGGTGTTATAATTCTGGGAAGGGGTCAATAACCATGGAGCTTCCGACCCTATTAATATCAGCTCACAGCTGTCTGCGTAGGTTTTACTGGTTATCAAAAAGGGAAGACCCCCAAATAATGACGTGGGGTCCCCCCTATTTTTATTAATCAGCAAAGGCTAAGACAGCTGTGGGCTGATATTAATAGGATGGGAAGGGCCATGGATATTGTCCCCTTCCCAGACTAATAACACCAGCCCTCAGCCGCCCCAAAAATGGCCCATCCATTGGATGCACCAATTCTGGTGCTCAGTCTCGGCTCTTCTCGATTGCCCTGGTGTGGTGGCAATCAGGGTACTGGTTTTGGAGTTGATGTCAGCTGTGTAATGTCCTCTGACATCAAGCCCAGCGGTTAGAACTGGAGAGGTGTCTGTCAGACACCCCCATTGCTAACCTCGTAGTCAAAAAAAATAAATGCACACATACAAAAGTTTGTAATTGTAAAAAGCACTCCCCGACAATTAGCCTCTTTTACCTATTTAATATAAAAAAAACTTAACTGATCTCACCACTTATCACAGCCTCTGGATGTAGCAGAGTCAGGGATCATTGTGGGACGCCCATATTATGGATTACGGTGGATGCTATGGATTATTTTTTTTGCTAATAAATAGGTAAAAGAAGGAATTTGTCATGGATTGCTTTTTACAATTAGAGGACTTTTATATGTGTGTTTATCTCTTTTGACTACGAGTTTAGTAATGGGGGTGTCTGACAGGCACCTCTCCATTACTAAACCCTGGGCTTGATGTCAGCAGACATTACACAGCTGACATCAACTACAAAACCATTACCCCGATTGCAACCGCACCAGAACAATTGGGAAGAACCGAGGCTAAGTGCCAGAATTGGCACATCTAATGAATCCGCCATTTTTGGGGCGGCTGAGGGCTGGTGTTATAAGTCTGGGAAGGGGCCAATAACCATGGTCCTTCCCAGACTATTAATATCAGCCCACAGCTGTCTGCTTAGCCTTTGCTGGTTATTAAAAATAGGGGGGCCCAACGTTAATTTTTTGGAGGTCCCTCCTTTTTAATAACCAGTAAAGGCTACACAGACAGCTGTGAGCTGTTATTATTAGGCTGGGAAGCTCTATGGTTATTGGCAACTTCCCAGAATAACACCAGCTCACAGTGGTCTGCTTTCCCTTAGCTGGTTATTAAAAACAGGGGAGACCCCACTCCATTTTTTTAAATTAATTATTTGTTTAATAGGTTAAATATGGTTAAACACCCTTTAGTGACACATGAAAAGCACTAAAGGGTGCTAGTTTATCATAATATAACATTAAATACCTACAGAACATCTATCTATATCTTTATATAAGATTGCTTTATTAGTTTGTAAACTAACTTTAAATGACATAGAGAATTACAGTATGTAAAAGATGATGTTAAAAACGCATTGCATACGGATGTCATAAAGATGTCATACAGATGTCATACGGATCATAGTTGAGAAAAATCTCATTGTACTTACATGTCAATCGTCCTATTTTTGTGGATCAACATTGGACCGATTTTTTTATATGCTGGTGTGACTCCAGCCTGTTAGTGACGGCTGGCTTGTTCTTGTTCCCAGCCAGACAGCATTGTTGTATATAGCAGTCTGGTTGTGAAACACAAGCCAGCAGCCACCCAGTTATTGAAGACGTGCTCAGTGTGTGTTTTCAGCCATGGAGCCGGCAGGCGGCTGCATACAACCTACTGCGCTGCCTCTTCTGAATTTTCTCATTGGCCCTCTGTGTTATGAACGCTACTCAGAATGGGTTATATCTTGTGTTCTTCTTGGACTCGACTGGAGTTCAGAAAACATCTGCTCATACTTGACTATAGCAGAAGAAACCTGCTGATTTGTTGAAATATATAGTGAGCCTGAGATAAAAATAAAAAAAAAGAAAAACCATTGTATCTGAAAAGCATACTGTTTTTCCAAGATTTTTTTACACAGGATGGATTTATTATCATGGTAGCACCTCTTTAATTCACATTTAGCGGATTTGCTGCCCAAATTTCTATGACTGAATGTAAGTTTAGTATATGTCTCAGGGGTTTTGTAGTGTTAAGTACTTTGTTTTCTTCAACCTCCATCCAGATTAAAAGGATAGTCATATAATAGCTGCAACAGATCTGTGCAAGTGAGTAACCTTATGGCAGACAGAGTTCCCATGGCACTTAGGCTTGGCATGACAGCAGGTCTGAGACAAGTTGTGCGACTAAAAACATGTATCCAACTTGCTTTTGGGCAACTATTTTAGAGCTTTGTGTTGACTGTAAAAAATAGCCAAATCTCAGAGATATTGCCTATGAGTTGCAGTCACATATGCTGTACATTGATAATTTAATATATAATTATTGCAGCTGTATGACTTATGTGTCTTGTGACCAAATATCCAGTAGGTTTGATTTTTTTGCAACAGCCACATCACAAATGCATTAGGTCGTTGCTTTCAACAACCCCTTTAACAATCACTAGATGTGATGTTGTAATTCGACATTGTTGTTACGTTTGTCACAGGCTCAAAGATGCTACCTCGGACAGACTTGGCGCAAGCCACTCCATCTGGTAGATTCCAGAGGAACCTCGGCCTTCATCCTCTAACCCCTGTACAGTGACCTGGTGTTACAACAGAATCCACTGGATTGCTTTCATGGAAGAGCTGCTGTCCAGAAGAGCGAACCAGAGGCAAGAGAATAGTCGGGTGGATGGATCAGAACCAAGAGGTCGGTGTAGGGACAAAATCATAAGGAATAGTCAAAAACCAAGTGGAGGTCAAAAATCAGGACAGTCCACTCGAGAATAACAAGGCACAAGTTACACAGCAGCAAGTCAGATCATAACTGGCAGTGACCAGCAGGATTTCAGGAGCTTAAATAGCTTGCAGCTAGTGTTGAGCGAGTATGTTCTAGGGTATTAACCCTTTCGCCGAGTACGCTCGGGCCGAGCTCTGAGTATTTACAGCTGCTCGGTGATAAGGTTAAATCGCTCCCGTGTGCATGATTTGTGACTGTTTGACAGTTTTATTACATGTGAGGAATGTCTATTTCTTACACATTCCTCACATGTAATAAAGCTGTCAAACAGTTGCAAATCATGCACACGGGAGCAATTCAACCATATCACCGAGCAGCTGTAAATACTCGGAGCTCGGCCTGAGCATACTCGGACCAGAACATACTCGCTCAACACTACTTGCAGCCCCACCCAAACCACACAGCAATGAATTCTATATCTCCCAGTCTGGATGGCATTATAAGTCCCAGAGGACACAAAACTAGAACGGTCACCCCACTTCGCCTGCAACAAGAGTGCGGCGCCGCCTGGAAACAGAAGCAGAGGCAGGAAGGGCAGGTCACAATTGTTTTGTCTCATAAAATGTCACCATGCAGCCTAAACCAATCCGTAAGTTTTTTTAATGCAAGTATTCTATTAAATCCTACAACAGTTTACAATGTAAAACATAAATGGAGAAAAAAATAGTCACAGGAACAGATACATGACATCAACCACTGGAATTTAGTTTTCAAAAAACACTGCATTCACTTATACCACATGAGACATTGAGAAATCTATCCAGTGTCTAAACGCGGCCTCCTAAACCCTCTTAAGACAGGTTGGTCGTCATGTGAGATATGTATGAAATATTTTGCAACATTTTCAAGTGCACAGAAGCGTTGGAAAGATATGACAGTAAATAACTCTGTTACTTTGTCTCCTTGCTTTACAGTCCTCATATATATGTATGTGTGTGTGTAATTCAGCCCTGAGAGATCTTAAATATTAACTGAACTTTCTTCTTCATTTTTCATATTTAGCAGGTACTTGAATTGCTTGCCGATTGTTAGGTGTCTAGGTCCTGAGATCCCACTGTTCGCAATATAGACCTCCAAGAATGTAACAGCTCAGCAGACAGGAGCACACAGCTCCTGCCTGAGTGTACACGGATTCAATAGACAGCATAGGCTATTAAGCCGGTCTATTGGATACGTACGTTGGTCTATGTATGCGCTCAGCCAGGAACTGTGCGCTCAGACAGGAGCTCTGCGCTCAGACAGGAACTGTGCGCTCAGACAGAAGCTGTGCGCTCAGACAGGAGCTCTGCGCTCAGACAGGAACTGTGCGCTCAGACAGGAGCTCTGCGCTCAGACAGGAACTGTGTGCTCAGACAGGAGCTCTGTGCTCAGACAGGAGCTCTGCGCTCAGACAGGAGCTCTGCGCTCAGACAGGAGCTCTGCGCTCAGACAGGAACTGTGAGCTCAGACAGGAACTGTGCGCTCAGACAGGAGCTGTTCCCTCAGACAGGAACTGTGTGCTCAGACAGGAGCTGTTCCCTCAGACAGGAACTGTGTGCTCAGACAGGACCTGTGCGCTCAGATAGGAGCTGTTCCCTCAGACAGAAGCTGTGCGCTCAGACAGGAACTGTGCGCTCAGACAGGAACTGTGCGCTCAGACAGGAACTGTGTGCTCAGACAGGAGCTGTGCGCTCAGACAGGACCTGTGCGCTCAGATAGGAGCTGTTCCCTCAGACAGAAGCTGTGCGCTCAGACAGGAGCTGTTCCCTCAGACAGGAACTGTGTGCTCAGACAGGACCTGTGCGCTCAGATAGGAGCTGTTCCCTCAGACAGAAGCTGTGCGCTCAGACAGGAGCTGTTCCCTCAGACAGGAACTGTGCGCTCAGACAGGACCTGTGCGCTCAGACAGGACCTGTGCGCTCAGACAGCAGCTCTGTGCTCAGACAGCAGCTCTGTGCTCAGACAGCAGCTCTGCGCTCAGACAGGAACTGTGCACTCAGACAGGAGTTGTGCACTCCTGTCTCCCGAGCTGGATATCTTGGGTATGTATTCTTGGATATCTATCCTATGATAGGTAGGGGTCTCAAGACCTGGACTCCCACCAATCTGCAGGCAATTCAAGTACCTGCTAAATAAGAAAAATCAGGAGAAAAGTTTAGTTACTCGTCTACACATTTATTAAACTGTTTATACCAGAAAATGTAATTAAAACACTTTGAAAAGACAAAATTTTCTGCCCACATTTTGCATCTTTTAACATTTTTCACACCGGTTTTCAGACAGCTCTGTCAAAATAGGTGAAGCGGGGGAAGAAAGGGGTGGCAATCACTAATCTAATTTATGACCAGATTTATGCCACAAATCTTACTTTAGTCCGTGACTGGAGTAATATTTGTGGTGAGGCACACGGAGGCACTCACCACTTTTAAGACACGCCTGATTCATTAAGTGGTGTGTGCCTCTTCATGAATCAGGAGCATCTGACTCCAACACGCATCCTCATCAACATCAGTGTGAACAATACCGGCCTTGATGAATGGGGGCCATTATATATACATGACAGTAAGGGTTAGAATAACTTTGATTTTACAAAACGTTCTTACATTTTTGGCTAATGAGCTTAGGAGGAATCATTATCTTTGACGTGTGCGATCAGTTAAATGTCATTATTAAAATAAATGTATTGAGCACACAGAAAATTTAATAAGCACATTTGTCTGTGTCTGTGGGAGCAATTAGGTGACTTGAGGAGGGGATTAAAGAAATGTTTAGGGTGAAAGTCTAGTGAGAAGTCAGTGAGGTGATACCAGCTGTCACGCTGCGGGTGGATTTCCTTGGAGGCAGCGGTAGTACACTGTGTTCACTTGTCATGATGGTGGAATAAACACAGCGGGCCGAAGACGGTCTATCAGGATAAGGCAGGAGGCGGCAGGGACGTTTTATTACATTTCAGGCAGCGACCAGGTGAATAAAATTTAGTGGGTGATACAGGTAGTGTTGGGCCTCATACATATTGTACCAATATTTAACATTTCATATTCTGCATGACATATTGTGCTACTGAGCTGAACTTATGCTACAATAGATCTCTGGCATGCTGAAAGTTTGTTTCAGTAGAAACAAATTGTCTGGATGGTAAGTCCATGACTGAGATAAAGGTAATCTGTCAGCAGGATTTAGCTGTTTAATCTGAGAGCAGCATAATGTAGGGACAGAGAGTCTGATTACAGGGATGTGTCACTTATTAAGCTGTGTGCTGTAGTTTCACTACAATCAGTGTTTTATCAGCAGGAGTTTATCACTGCAGGACATGTTCTCATGTGCGCAGCAGTCCAGCTAATCAGTATAACTCCGCCCCCACCACTGATTGGCAGCTTGCTGACAATGTACTGGGTACACAGGGAGCTGCCAATCAGGGATGTGGGCAGGGTTATACAGAGCTCAGCATTGTGATCAAGCGGCCGAGTAAGTGATACATCCCTGGAATCAGTGTCTCTTCCCGTACATCATTCTGCTCTCAGATTACAAAACAAAAACCTGCTGACAGATTCCCTTTAAACCCGAACACAGTATACTGTGTCCTTTACTACAAATACTGAGATGGAGATGTGGTATTGTAATATTTGAAATCGACAAGATGGCAGGGAAGAGGTGTCCTTCCAAGTGTCGATACAACTGCTTGTACAAGGTACAAGTGTTATCCTCGAATATCAGAGATCATGAGACATTAGGGTTTCTTACACCCAGTCCCCTTGGGCTGGCCAATATTTTTTTAATCATGTTTTCTCATGACACACGCTCACAGTTACGTACTGTCTCACTGTCTCATTTTTTATATCCCCATGTCATGATAACATCAGACATTGTGGGTTGGAGGAATCTTAACTTCTCCCAAATTGAACTATGGTGAATGTGAAAAAGAAAAAAATGAAAGACGATCTTTCAGGCCAAAGAATGATTACTCATAGTTCCGGCACAAGGCTTAGTATAGGATTCCTAGTGCTGGTTTATGCTCCTATGTGCAGTGACTTAAACATAACATTACATCCTCCTGTGATTCTGACAACGCTTTGTAATGTTGTAAAGGGCAGTTCATTCTTCTTTTAACCCCTTTAGGATGTAAATATACGTCCACGCTGGGGTCCTCGTGTGGAGGTGGCTCAGGGGCTCAGGTAGATGCTTACTGTTATATAGTCCATATCTGTCTCTAGAAGCAGCAGCAAGAGCTAAGCTCTGATTGCTTCTGTTAACCATTTAGATGCTGCTGTCAATCTCTGACAGTGACAATGGAGTGGTCACAGCCTGTGTCTTTCCATGGCCAATGGGGACCTCCTGAAGAACCTTATGGCTGCCACCTTGGTATATCTTTGAAGCGCAGCCATAGACTGGACTTCATAGGTGAACTTAATTTTCACTGTAAACTGCATGGAGTAAGTGAACAAACAATCACAGGTTCAAATTTTCCTAATAGGACTAAAAAATAAAGAAATAAATAATTTTTAAAAACATAAAAAAATGTAAAATGATAAAATTAGCCCATGCAATAAACATTGTAAAGAAAGCCAGAATTTTAGTTTTTCGGTCACGACACCTCCCTAAAAAAAATACAATAAAAAACAAAGTTGTATGTACCACAAATTGGTATAAAGAAAACTGTCAATTCAGCAAGCAAAATAGAAGCTCTCACACAAGTCAATTGACATACAAATAAAATCTTTACAGGTCATGGAAAAGGGGACACAATGCAAACATTTGTGCTTTCAAATTCTGAAATTTTTCTTTATCACTTAATGAAGCACTCCTTCAAAGTGAGCAATTGTATGTACACAGTGCCATATAATATGATGATTGCAATGTATTAAGAGGATAAACATTTTAATGGGAGGAGGAGTGCTTCTTAACGTAAAAAAAAGTCCATGGAAATTTGGTATCAAGGTATTATACTGACAGAAAATCATACTGTATTTCTGGTGTATTTTGATCGTACAATGAACATTAACAAAAAGCAAAACCCAAAAAACAAAGGCGGAATTGCATTATTTTCTCCATTTCATCCTACGTGGAATTAATTCCCCCTTTATTTAGTACATTGTATTGGAAATTCAATGGTGTCTTTCAAAAGCTACAACTTTTCCCTAAAAAAAACAAGCCCTCACATGGTTATGCTGATAGAAAAATAAAAACTATTTGGCTCTTGGAAGAAGGGAAGAAGAGAATCCAAAGGGCAAAAATGAAAAATCGCTGATCCTTAAAGGATTAATTTCAAGTTGTCTCTATAACACAACGCAATGGTTTGTTCTAAGTCTACACTGCTATTTATTATCTATTTACTTATTTATTTAACGCCATTAATTCCACAAAGCTTTACAGTTATAATATCACTGTATTCACATATAGAGATAACAGGTCATTTGAAAAAGCTCTCGGCTCTGGGCGGTGATTAGCAGAACTGCTCTGAAAGCTGTGGGACTGGTGACTTCGTAAGATTTATAACAGCAGATTGTCAGGAGCTGAGAGAGAGTGGGATGGAGGTGAGCAGCTTACTACTATATCGAAATCAATGAACTGGAGAGAGCTGACAGTGATGTTAGGAGTTAACCCATCTACAGAAATGTGGTTACTGCGCACACGCAGCCAGGATCTGGGCAAGTACTAGTTACTGAGCTCAATGGAAACCAGCCTCACATGATGAAAGATAAAAGCTCTCATTGCAGGAGAATGACAGTAGCTAGAACAAGTAAGTAAATTGCAAACTTTATTATTTTCATGCTGTCTAACTAGCTAAAGCAATTTAATAACATCAGAAATTACAGTCAATATCATTATTAGTGCCTTAGTGTGTCTGTGTTTACTTTGTGTTCTGATGATTTTGAATTTTTGAGTGTGTCCAGTCAGGCATTTACAGGGCTTTTGCATTATATGAAAACATCAAATCATGCAGCAACTCCCAGGGCAGAATCAAAAACTAAGTTACATGGAAAAGACACAAGTCCAGAAAGTTCACCTTGTCCTGCAAAGTCACAACATCCCTGGCCCCATCATCAGCTGTTTCCAGTACAGTTCCCTTATTCTCTGCTCACTTGACCCCTGTACTTGTTTATGGCCCTGTCATCTGTACATACAAATATAGTGATACATGGGCGTACCCACCGTGGGGCAGGGGGGGGCAGCTGCCCCCCCGTAGAAGCAGGGCCGCACACCAGGGCCGGCATCAGCTCCCAGCGCACCCGGGCAAATGCCGGGGCCCTGAGCAGGCGGGGGGGGGCCCTCACCGTCAGCGCCCGCTCCCCCCCGCTTGCTCAGGGCCCCGGCACCCAGCAGTATACTTACCTCTCCCTGTGCCTCTGCAGCAGCTCCTGCATCCTCCGCGGCTGCTGCACTGTGACGTCTCAGGTCAGAGGGCGCGGTGATGTCTTTACACCGTGCTCTCTCCTGAGCAGTCACAGCGCAGAGCGGGATGAGGCCGGTGACGCTGTAGTCCGGAGCAGTGGCAGCAGGTGAGACGTGAGGTGAGTATTTGATTTTTTTTTTTTATTGTATGGAGGTCTGTGGCACTATAAGGGAGGGGGGTGAGGTGGAGGTGTGTGACATCCTGCATGGGGCATTATAAGGGGGGGGGGGTGACATCCTGCATGGGGCATTATAAGGGGGGTGACATCCTGCATGGGGCATTATAAGGGAGGGGGTGTGTGACATCCTGCATGGGGCATTATAAGGGAGGGGGGTGTGACATCCTGCATGGGGCATTATAAGGAAAGGGGGTGTGTGTCATCCTGCATGGGACATTATAAGGGGGGGGTGACATCCTACATGGGGCATTATATGGGGGGGAACAGCCTGCATGGGGCATTATGTGGGGGGAACAGCCTGCATGAGGCATTATGTGTGCGGAACAGCCTGCATGGAGCATTATATGGGGGCCAGTATTCTGTATGGAGCGTTATATGGGGGCCAGTATTCTGTATGGAGCGTTATATGGGGGCCAGTATCCTGCATGGAGCGTTATATGGGGGCCAGTATCCTGCATGGAGCGTTATATGGGGGCCAGTATTCTGTATGGAGCGTTATATGGGGGCCAGTATCCTGTATGGAGCGTTATATGGGAGCCAGTATTCTGCATGGAGCGTTATTTGGGGGCCAGTATTCTGTATGGAGCGTTATATAGGGGCCAGTATCCTGTATGGAGCGTTATATGGGGACCAGTATCCTGTATGGGGCATTTTATGGGGGCCAGTATACTGTGTGGAGCGATTCGCCGGTTTCTGAGCTATTGTGGAATTTACAATAGATATCGGTCATGTAATGTAAGAAGTGAAATCTTTGCATTGTACTATATATATACAGTACAGACCAAAGGTTTGGACACACCTTCTCATTTAATGATTTTTCTGTATTTTCATGACTATGAAAATTGTACATTCACACTGAAGGCATCAAAACTATGAATTAGCACATGTGGAATTATATACTTAACAAAAAAGTGTGAAACAACTGAAAATATGTCTTATATTTTAGGTTCTTCAAAGTAGCCACCTATTGCTTTGATGACTGATTTGCACCCTTTTGGCATTCTCTTGATGAGCTTCAAGAGGTAGACACTGGAAATGGTCTTCCAACAATCTTGAAGGAGTTCCCAGAGATGCTTAGCACTTGTTGGCCCTTTTGCCTTCACTCTGCGGTCCAGCTCACCCCAAACCATCTCGATTGGGTTCAGGTCTGGTGACTGTGGAGGCCAGGTCATCTGGCGTAGCACCCCATCACTCTCCTTCTTGGTCAAATAGCCCTTACACAGCCTGGAGGTGTGTTTGGGGTCATTGTCCTGTTTAAAAATAAATGAAAGTCCAACTAAACGCAAACAGGATGGAATAGCATGCCGCTGCAAGATGCTGTGGTAGCCATGCTGGTTCAGTATGCCTTCAATTTTGAATAAATCCCCAACAGTGTCACCATCAAAGCTCCCCCACACCATCACACCTCCTCCATGCTTCACGGTGGGAACAAGGCATGTAGAGTCCATCCGTTCACCTTTTCTGCGTCGCACAAAGACACGGTGGTTGGAACCAAAGATCTCAAATTTGGACTCATCAGACCAAAGCACAGATTTCCACTGGTCTAATGTCCATTCCTTGTGTTCTTTAGCCCAAACAAGTCTCTTCTGCTTGTTGCCTGTCCTTAGCAGTGGTTTCCTAGCAGCTATTTACCATGAAGGCCTGATGCACAAAGTCTCCTCTTAACAGTTGTTGAAGAGATGTGTCTGCTGCTAGAACTCTGTGTGGCATTGACCTGGTCTCTAATCTGAGCTGCTGTTAACCTGCGATTTCTGAGGCTGGTGACTCGGATAAGCTTATCCTCAGAAGCAGAGGTGACTCTTGGTCTGCCTTTGCTGGGGCAATCCTCATGTGAGCCAGTTCCTTTGTAGCGCTTGATGGTTTTTGCAACTGCACTTGGGGACACTTTCAAAGTTTGCCCAATTTTTCGCACTGACTGACCTTCATTTCTTAAAGTAATGATGGCCACTCGTTTTTCTTTACTTAGCTGCTTTTTTCTTGCCATAATACAAATTCTAACAGTCTATTCAGTAGGACTATCAGCTGTGTATCCACCAGACTTCTGCACAACACAACTGATGGTCCCAACCCTATTTATAAGGCAAGAAATCCCACTTATTAAACCTGACAGGGCACACCTGTGAAGTGAAAATCATTCCCAGCGACTACCTCTTGAAGCTCATCAAGAGAATGCCAAGAGTGTACAAAGCCGTCATCAAAGCAAAAGGTGGCTACTTTGAAGAACCTAGAATATAAGACATATTTTCAATTGTTTCACACTTTTTTGTTAAGTATATAATTCCACATGTGTTAATTCATAATTTTGATGCCTTCAGTGTGAATGTACAATTTTCATAGTCATGAAAATACAGAAAAATCTTTAAATGAGAAGGTGTGTCCAAACTTTTGGTCTGTACTGTATTTCTCTTCGGTATCTGTGAACATGGCTTGCCCCCCCCTAGTTTTGATCCTGGGTACACCCATGTAGTGATACCAGTGTAGACTTCAGAACAAGCACTGACAGTCCATTAATGTTTCACAGGAGCATAAGCTCAGCAGAAGGATGAAGCTATCAACTAGAACTGTCACTCAGATATAAGTGCCCACCATCACCAGCAACAAGGAAGTGGAAGGCTCTGGAGCAGGGTACTTCTGAAAACATATTTTGAAAACATCCCTTTAAGAAATTTAAGATGAAGCCTATATGGGCCTAGGGCCTTGTTCACACTAATTACATTTAACCTACCTCTATTCTAATGCTCTATTCTTTGGTATATAAATTCCAGTAAACCTTACATTTTATTTATTATTTTCTGTATAATATTAGTCTAGTGGGTGGTCCTATTCACTGATTGACAGTATTCTCTGTATGACTATGCATGCAAATAGCTGTCAGCCACTAGTAAGACTACACATTGGATATATACACAGCGGGTAAAATAAGTATTGAACACGTCACCAATTTTCACTAATTTGACACAGGGAAAAAGTATTGAATACGCTTACTGAAATTTAATTAATACTTCATACAAAATCCTCTGTTGGCAATAACAGCTTCAAGATGCCTCCTGTATGGAGAAACTAGTCGCATGCATTGCTCAGGTGTGATTTTGGCCCATTCTTACACACAAACACTCTTCAAATCCTGATGGTTCCATGGGCTCCTTCTATGAACTCTGAGCTTTAGTTCCTTCCATAAATGTTCTATTGGATTCAGGTCAGGTGATTGGCTGGACCATTATAGCAGCTTTACTTTCTTTCTCTGAAACCAATTGGGAGTTTCATTGGCTGTGTGTTTTGGATCATTGTTTTCCTGAAATGTCCACCATCGTTTCATCATCCTGGTAGATGGCAGCAGATTTTTTTATCAAGAAGGTCTTGATACATTTATCCATTCATCCTTGCTTCAACTACGTGAAGTTTGCCAGTTCCATATGCTGAAAAACAGCCTCACACCATGATGATCCCACCTCCAAACTTCACTGTTGGTATGGTGTTTATGGGGTGAAATACTGTGCTACTTTCTTCATGTGTTTAATTCTTTTTCCCAGTGTCATTTCTCATTATTACACATAACTTCATTTATGGACATCTATAGTGATTTCTTTGCCTGTGTGGATTGGATGTTTTGTTACCGACATCTGATGAGAATTTCTTGTCAGTAACACCTTTAGAAATATGTATACTTTGAAAATTTGTGACGTGTTCAATACTTATTTCACCACCTGTATACATACAGACACCAGAGATATCAATAGATAAAATACAAGTTATATTGAATATTTTCCAAAAGACCTCTATATCGTTCTGCTCAACCTCTCCTTTGCTATACTGTGCAGTCCACAGATCGAACTGCATGTGCAATGTGACAGGTTCCCTTTCAGTGCAAGAACTTAACAAGAATGACGTACAAAATTTCCAGTGCTAAAAGCAATGTGCCTGATAAATCACAGGAATAGGATGCTATACAGCAACTTAATATGTCAGACATGAACTTATAGTGAGACATTATACACAGAGAATAGGAGCACATCTTGAGAATTACAGCCGGCCAGGCAGATGTCCAGGGAGCAATATGCCAGCAACAGCCACCATAATAATTATAGTGATGAGTGAACGACACGGAGAATGTCCTGCGCTGGTAGTAGCCGCCCCCGCGTCATACTCCAGTATGTAAAAACTATATTGTATCCTGAGGCTTCACGTTTCCCACAGTTGTCACATACGTCAAGCTATATATCATCTATTTCCAGTTGCATTTATGTGTCAGTATAAAGGTTTGTGTATGAACGATCACTCGTGCGACCATTTCTTCGGGCCCATTATCACCCCTTGTAAAAGACCCTGGGGTGAAGCAGTAGCTGCATCACTTCTGCTCAGTGCTACTGATTATCATACTATTTTCTAGATTTCTTTTACACAGTTCCTTATTTTTATAATGTGCCTGATCACAAGTGAGAATTTTACATATCTTTAAAGCTCTCCTGCTTAAAGGGAACCTGACCGCTGAGCCATGCCGCCTGATCCTCGGGAAGCATGTATCAGACACTCGCGGTGTGATCTCAGCCAGGTATGATTGTCTCTAAAGCGCTGCAGCATTTCAGAGAAAAACGTATTTTAATAGCAACTAAGGACTGAGCCGTTCTGGAGACTAGTAGAACAGGCAGGTCCCCAGCCCTGGAGTGGAAGGTCTCTACCTGACCGCTTGTATAGGGAGTGACCTGTCAGTCACTGGCAGCAGTCGGAAAGAAGATGCTGGGGACCCACCTGTCCGACTAGTCTCCAGCGTGGCCTTGGTGGCTATTCAAATGTTTTTCTCTTTAATGTCCCAATGTTTCAGAGTCAAACCTACCTGGATGAGCTCATACAGCCAGTGCCTAATACATGCTGCCCGCGAATTGGGCAGCATGTATCAGTTATCAGGCTCCCTTATGCTTTGTCAATTGAAATTTCTACAATTTTTTGCAATACATTTTCTTATTCTTCATGCTTTAAGACCTCTGCTTGCAGTCTTTTAGAACCTGAACTACTTCCAAAGGATGAAAATCTGTCTTGATCATGTCACAGAAAGGTACAAGACTGATCATAGTCAGGTGCACATGTGTGTCCATTAGTGATGAGCGAGTATGTTCTGTTAACCCTTTCGACGAGCATGCTCGGGTGTTTCCCAAGTATCTTCAGCGTGCTTGGGTGTTGTGTTTGAGTCACTCTGTGTGCATGATTTGCGACTGTTTGACAGCTTTAATACATGTGAGGAATGCCTAAGAAACAGGCATTCCTCACATGCATTATAGCTGTCAAACAGTCGCAAATCATGCACACAGAGAGACTGAATCATAACACCCGAGCACGCTGAAGATACTTGGGAAACACCTGAGCATGCTCGTAAATCTCGAGTAACGAGCATGTTCGCTCATCACTAGTGTCCATCACATGACCAAGACAGATTATTATCCAATGGAAAAAAAAAAATTAATGACGGCAAGCTGAGATATTGAAATCAATGAAGAACTGATCATGAAAGTGCAATGGAAAATTGTATAACTTTATTTCCATTATAGAAATGCATTCAGGTAATTGGTGACACCAGAATCCCCCTGTAAACGCTGCTGATCACCCGATGGACAAACAAATGGTGAAATGATTGTCCTGTGTAAACAGGACTCGCGCTGCCGAGAACAATGGCGGCATATTCGCCCTGAGCGATCTATTACAGGTCGCTTACTGAGCATCTGGAGAGCAATGTGCCTGTGATCAGTGAGAAGCTGATCAGCAGGTGTTTGGTGCCATCAGTCTATTTAAAGACCCCCAATCAGGAAACAATTTGCATTGACTAATGTAAAAGGACCCTTACAGCAGCAGAAGCGAATGTAGAGATTACAGTATTTGGTGACAATTTGCATTGTATGCAGCTCATTAGTGGAGAATCCTATCAAACCGCGGGATTGAAGAAGAAGAAACTGGATCCTCACACGGGCTCAGTTTCCTTGAAATGCTCTGACTTGGTGTATGATTGTGGAACAGAAAGTGACTGCTGGCAGATTTAGGAGTTCACAAACATTTCACAGAATAAAACGCCCCCATACAGATGGATCTATAGGCAGTCTCACGAAAATAACAACGGGTTCAACCACCAGTCTATTGTGTATGGGAGTGTCGGCCAACTGATCATTGCGGAAATGTCTGATTTCGTAATGGAAATTGCTTTGTCCATCTGGAGATAAGCTGTTAGCAGACATGTCTGTCGGCGGTTTCTTATAGAGAAGCAAGTGCGATTGGCTGAACGAGCACGCCTGTGTACGGGAGAGCCGACTGAGCATTGCTTGGCTGACAGCCATCAAGCGTCATCGGGGCTTTAAGGCTCTGATGACTGTTTTATCTAAGTTGTATGTGCTCAGTGTATGGAGTAATGACTGCTGTACATTCTCCCATCGATAACAACTGATGACTGACAGTTTATGAGGCCGAAGTAACTTCAAGGTGGAAAGAGATGATGGTGAAACAGGTCTGTTAAGTCCATGCAGTGCATATTTTGCAAACTGATGTTTTATGGTGCATAAATAAGTATAAGGATAAAATGAGCTATAATGGGAGGCTTCTATCTACTATACCTGCGGAGCTAGCAATGCTTACTGATTTCACTTAACATTTACAGGTGCATCTCACTAAATTAGAATATGATCAAAAAGTTTATTTATTTCAGTTCTTCAGTACAAAAAGTGAAACTCATATATTATATAGAGTCATTACAAACAGAGTGATCTATTTCACGTGTTTATTTCTGTTAATGGTGATGATTATGGCTTACTGCCAATGAAAACACAAAAGTCATTATCTCAGTAAATTAGAATAATCAGCAAAAAACACCTGCAAAGGCTTCCGAAGCGTTTAAAAAGGTCCCTTAATCTGTTTCAGTAGGCTCCACAATCATGGGGAAGACTGCTGACTTGACAGATGTCCAGAAGGCAGTCATTGACACACTCCACAAGGAGGGTAAGCCACAAAAGGTCATTGCTAAAGAACCTGGCTGTTCACAGAGTGCTGTATCCATGCACATTAATGGAAAGTTGAGTGGGAGGAAAAAGTGTGGTAGAAAAAGGTGCACAAGCAACCGGGATAACTGCAGCCTTGAAAGGATTGTTAAGAAAAGCCCATTCAAAAATTTGTGGGAGATTCACAAGGAGTGGACTGCTGCTGGAGTCATTGCTTCAAGAACCACCACACACAGACGTATCCAGGACACGGGCTACAAGTGTCGCATTCCTTGTGACAAAGCCACTCATGACCAATAGACAACGCCAGAAGCGTCTTACCTGGGCCAAGGAGAAAAATACCTGGACTGTTGCTCAGTGGTCCAAGGTGGTGTTTTTAGATGAAAATAAATTTTGCATTTCATTTGGAAATCAAGGTCCCAGAGTCTGGAGGAAGAGTGGAGAGGCCACAATCCAAGCTGCTTGAGGTCTAGTGTGAAGTTTCCACAATCAGTGATGGTTTGGGGAGCCATGTCATCTGCTGGTGTAGGTCCACTGTGTTTTATCAAGACCAAAGTCAGCGCAGTCGTCTACCAGGAAATTTTAGAGCACTTCCTGCTTCCCTCTGCTGACAAGCTTTTTGGAGATGGAAATGTCATTCTCCAGCAGGTCTTGGCGCCTGTCCACACTGCCAAAAGTACCAATACCTGGTTTAAAAACAACAGTATCACTGCACTTGATTGGCCAGCAAACTCACCTGACCTTAACCCCATAGAGAATCTATGGGGTATTGTCAAGAGGAAGATGAGAGACACCAGACCCAACAATGCAGACGAGCTGAAGGCTGCTATCAAAGCAACTGGGGCTTCCATAACATCTCAGCAGTGCCACAGGCTGATCGCCTCCATGCCACGCCGCATTGATGCAGTAATTGATGCCAAAGGAGCCCCGACCAAGTATTGAGTGCATTTACTGAACATACATTTCAGAAGGACAACATTTCGTATTTTAAAAACATTTTTCAAGCTGCTATAAAGTATTCTAATTTACTGAGATAATGACTTTTGTGTTTTCATTGGCTGTAAGACATAATCATCAACATTAACAGAAATAACACTAGAAATAAATCACTCTGTTTGTAATGACTCTATATAATATGAGTTTCACTTTTTATATTGAAGAACTGAAATAAATTAACTAATTTTGTGAGAATAGTCTGTAGTTCATGTTCTCTTTCACATCATCAGACAATTCCATTTTCCTGTTCAAGAGGATGTGTGGTTTTCTTAATCTTCCAGATTTATCTAAATTATGTGAGAACTACTATTACATTTACCCAGAGGAACTAGCAGGTGTGATGTAATTGTTATAGCAAATCAGAGGCACTATGAAAGCGACCATTATTGGTAATACCCATGGAAATCTGCTTCATACAAAATCTCAGAAGAGATGACCATTCAGGCTGCGTGCCCACTATGTGTTTTTAAAGCGTTTTTTGCCGCGGAATTTCCGCAGCGAAACGCTTAAAAAATGCTTGGTAATACTTGCCCCATGGTCCCCAATGATAATCCGCATGTGCTGTGCACATGCTGCGGAAAATTCCGCTGCGGATTATCATTGCGGAAAAATACGCAGCATGTCCATTAATTTTGCGGACACGCAGCGTAATCGCCGCCATTGACTTGCATTGGACCGCATAACATCCGCATCACTGCAACTGCACATGCGGATATCACACGGTTCAATGTGCGGATGGTACCCAGGTCTGGAGAAGAGGAGACTCTCATCCTGAGGCGGGTACCATAGTACCTGTAAAAAAAAAGAATTTAAAAATGCGTTTTTCCTGCCAGGGAGAAGCAGAAAGAATATGCAGCATTTCTGCATCGTGGGCACATAGCCTTATACACAAAGGTTACACTTTTAGCAACTCAATAAAGGACTTTCTTATTTTCCTTATTGTTAGACACACGAGCATCTAAACAAAAATTCTGTGTCTCAAATCTACCAAGAACATGAACAACATGCAAGACATAGGGTTCTCATATAGAGAGCCAACTAATGAACTGAACACCAGTGGAACCTAATAGAAATGGATGAAAATGGGTAGATGTAGGAAATTACTAGATCTGAGCTCCTGTCTTTTTCGTTGACCTTGCATCTTTTTATATTGATGTTACGTGTTCTTATATTGATGTTACGTGTTCTTATATTGATGTTACGTGTTCTTATATTAAAGTTACATGTTCTTATATTGATGTTACATGTTCTTATATTGATGTTACGTGTTCTTATATTGAAGTTACATGTTCTTATATTGATGTTACATGTTCTTATATTGATATTACATGTTCTTATATTGATGTCACGTGTTCTTATATTGATGTTACATGTTCTTATATTGAAGTTACATGTTCTTATATAGATGTTACATGTTCTTATATTGAAGTTACATGTTCTTATATTGAAGTTACATGTTCTTATATAGATGTTACATGTTCTTATATAGATGTCACATGTTCTTATATTGATGTTACATGTTCTTATATTGAAGTTACATGTTCTTATATTGAAGTTACATGTTCTTATATAGATGTTACATGTTCTTATATTGAAGTTACGTGTTCTTATATTGAAGTTACATGTTCTTATATAGATGTTACATGTTCTTATATTGATGTTACATGTTCTTATATTGAAGTTACATGTTCTTATATTGAAGTTACATGTTCTTATATTGATGTTACATGTTCTTATATTGAAGTTACATGTTCTTATATAGATATTACATGTTCTTATATTGATGTTACATGTTCTTATATAGATGTTACATGTTCTTATATAGATGTTACATGTTCTTATATTGATGTTACATGTTCTTATATTGATGTTACATGTTCTTATATAGATGTTACATGTTCTTATATTGAAGTTACATGTTCTTATATAGATGTTACATGTTCTTATATTGATGTTACATGTTCTTATATTGAAGTTACGTGTTCTTATATTGATGTTACGTGTTCTTATATTGAAGTTACATGTTCTTATATTGAAGTTACATGTTCTTATATAGATGTTACGTGTTCTTATATTGAAGTTACATGTTCTTATATAGATGTTACATGTTCTTATATTGAAGTTACATGTTATTATATTGATGTTACATGTTCTTATATAGATGTTACATGTTTTTATATTGAAGTTACATGTTCTTATATTGAAGTTACATGTTCTTATATTGATGTTACATGTTCTTATATAGATGTTACATGTTTTTATATTGAAGTTACATGTTCTTATATTGAAGTTACATGTTCTTATATTGAAGTTACATGTTCTTATATTGATGTTACGTGTTCTTATATTGAAGTTACGTGTTCTTATATTGATGTTACATGTTCTTATATAGATGTTACATGTTCTTATATTGATGTTACATGTTCTTATATAGATGTTACATGTTCTTATATTGATGTTACATGTTCTTATATTGAAGTTACGTGTTCTTATATTGATGTTACGTGTTCTTATATAGATGTTACGTGTTCTTATATTGATGTTACATGTTCTTATATTGATGTTACGTGTTCTTATATTGAAGTTACGTGTTCTTATATAGATGTTACATGTTCTTATATAGATGTTACATGTTCTTATATTGAAGTTACATGTTCTTATATAGATGTTACATGTTCTTATATTGAAGTTACATGTTCTTATATTGAAGTTACGTGTTCTTATATAGATGTTACGTGTTCTTATATTGATGTTACGTGTTCTTATATTGATGTTACGTGTTCTTATATTGAAGTTACATGTTCTTATATAGATGTTACGTGTTCTTATATTGATGTTACGTGTTCTTATATTGAAGTTACATGTTCTTATATTGAAGTTACATGTTCTTATATTGAAGTTACGTGTTCTTATATAGATGTTACGTGTTCTTATATTGATGTTACGTGTTCTTATATAGATGTTACATGTTCTTATATTGAAGTTACATGTTATTATATTGATGTTACATGTTCTTATATAGATGTTACATGTTTTTATATTGAAGTTACATGTTCTTATATTGAAGTTACATGTTCTTATATTGATGTTACATGTTCTTATATAGATGTTACATGTTTTTATATTGAAGTTACATGTTCTTATATTGAAGTTACATGTTCTTATATTGAAGTTACATGTTCTTATATTGATGTTACGTGTTCTTATATTGAAGTTACGTGTTCTTATATTGATGTTACATGTTCTTATATAGATGTTACATGTTCTTATATTGATGTTACATGTTCTTATATAGATGTTACATGTTCTTATATTGATGTTACATGTTCTTATATTGAAGTTACGTGTTCTTATATTGATGTTACGTGTTCTTATATAGATGTTACGTGTTCTTATATTGATGTTACATGTTCTTATATTGATGTTACGTGTTCTTATATTGAAGTTACGTGTTCTTATATAGATGTTACATGTTCTTATATAGATGTTACATGTTCTTATATTGAAGTTACATGTTCTTATATAGATGTTACATGTTCTTATATTGAAGTTACATGTTCTTATATTGAAGTTACGTGTTCTTATATAGATGTTACGTGTTCTTATATTGATGTTACGTGTTCTTATATTGATGTTACATGTTCTTATATTGAAGTTACATGTTCTTATATAGATGTTACGTGTTCTTATATTGATGTTACGTGTTCTTATATTGAAGTTACATGTTCTTATATTGATGTTACATGTTCTTATATTGAAGTTACATGTTCTTATATAGATGTTACATGTTCTTATATTGAAGATACATGTTCTTATATTGATGTTACATGTTCTTATATTGAAGTTACGTGTTCTTATATAGATGTCACGTGTTCTTATATTGAAGTTACATGTTCTTATATTGATGTCACGTGTTCTTATATATATGTTACATGTTCTTATATTGAAGTCACATGTTCTTATATTGAAGTTACATGTTCTTATATAGATGTTACATGTTCTTATATTGATGTTACATGTTCTTATATTGATGTTACGTGTTCTTATATTGAAGTCACGTGTTCTTATATTGAAGTTACATGTTCTTACATTGAAGTTACGTGTTCTTATATAAATGTTACATGTTCTTATATAGATGTTACATGTTCTTATATTGAAGTTACATGTTCTTATATAGATGTTACATGTTCTTATATTGAAGTTACATGTTCTTATATTGATGTTACATGTTCTTATGTTGAAGTTACATGTTCTTATATAGATGTTACATGTTCTTATATTGAAGTTACATGTTCTTATATTGAAGTTACGTGTTCTTATATAGATGTTACATGTTCTTATATTGAAGATAAATGTTCTTATATTGATGTTAAATGTTCTTATGTTGAAGTTACATGTTCTTATATAGATGTTACATGTTCTTATATTGAAGTTACATGTTCTTATATTGATGTTACGTGTTCTTATATTGATGTTACGTGTTCTTATATTGAAGTTACATGTTCTTATATTGAAGTTACATGTTCTTATATAGATGTTACGTGTTCTTATATTGAAGTTACATGTTCTTATATAGATGTTACATGTTCTTATATTGAAGTTACATGTTATTATATTGATGTTACATGTTCTTATATAGATGTTACATGTTTTTATATTGAAGTTACATGTTCTTATATTGAAGTTACATGTTCTTATATTGATGTTACATGTTCTTATATAGATGTTACATGTTTTTATATTGAAGTTACATGTTCTTATATTGAAGTTACATGTTCTTATATTGAAGTTACATGTTCTTATATTGATGTTACGTGTTCTTATATTGAAGTTACGTGTTCTTATATTGATGTTACATGTTCTTATATAGATGTTACATGTTCTTATATTGATGTTACATGTTCTTATATAGATGTTACATGTTCTTATATTGATGTTACATGTTCTTATATTGAAGTTACGTGTTCTTATATTGATGTTACGTGTTCTTATATAGATGTTACGTGTTCTTATATTGATGTTACATGTTCTTATATTGATGTTACGTGTTCTTATATTGAAGTTACGTGTTCTTATATAGATGTTACATGTTCTTATATAGATGTTACATGTTCTTATATTGAAGTTACATGTTCTTATATAGATGTTACATGTTCTTATATTGAAGTTACATGTTCTTATATTGAAGTTACGTGTTCTTATATAGATGTTACGTGTTCTTATATTGATGTTACGTGTTCTTATATTGATGTTACGTGTTCTTATATTGAAGTTACATGTTCTTATATAGATGTTACGTGTTCTTATATTGATGTTACGTGTTCTTATATTGAAGTTACATGTTCTTATATTGAAGTTACATGTTCTTATATTGAAGTTACGTGTTCTTATATAGATGTTACGTGTTCTTATATTGATGTTACGTGTTCTTATATAGATGTTACATGTTCTTATATTGAAGTTACATGTTATTATATTGATGTTACATGTTCTTATATAGATGTTACATGTTTTTATATTGAAGTTACATGTTCTTATATTGAAGTTACATGTTCTTATATTGATGTTACATGTTCTTATATAGATGTTACATGTTTTTATATTGAAGTTACATGTTCTTATATTGAAGTTACATGTTCTTATATTGAAGTTACATGTTCTTATATTGATGTTACGTGTTCTTATATTGAAGTTACGTGTTCTTATATTGATGTTACATGTTCTTATATAGATGTTACATGTTCTTATATTGATGTTACATGTTCTTATATAGATGTTACATGTTCTTATATTGATGTTACATGTTCTTATATTGAAGTTACGTGTTCTTATATTGATGTTACGTGTTCTTATATAGATGTTACGTGTTCTTATATTGATGTTACATGTTCTTATATTGATGTTACGTGTTCTTATATTGAAGTTACGTGTTCTTATATAGATGTTACATGTTCTTATATAGATGTTACATGTTCTTATATTGAAGTTACATGTTCTTATATAGATGTTACATGTTCTTATATTGAAGTTACATGTTCTTATATTGAAGTTACGTGTTCTTATATAGATGTTACGTGTTCTTATATTGATGTTACGTGTTCTTATATTGATGTTACATGTTCTTATATTGAAGTTACATGTTCTTATATAGATGTTACGTGTTCTTATATTGATGTTACGTGTTCTTATATTGAAGTTACATGTTCTTATATTGATGTTACATGTTCTTATATTGAAGTTACATGTTCTTATATAGATGTTACATGTTCTTATATTGAAGATACATGTTCTTATATTGATGTTACATGTTCTTATATTGAAGTTACGTGTTCTTATATAGATGTCACGTGTTCTTATATTGAAGTTACATGTTCTTATATTGATGTCACGTGTTCTTATATATATGTTACATGTTCTTATATTGAAGTCACATGTTCTTATATTGAAGTTACATGTTCTTATATAGATGTTACATGTTCTTATATTGATGTTACATGTTCTTATATTGATGTTACGTGTTCTTATATTGAAGTCACGTGTTCTTATATTGAAGTTACATGTTCTTACATTGAAGTTACGTGTTCTTATATAAATGTTACATGTTCTTATATAGATGTTACATGTTCTTATATTGAAGTTACATGTTCTTATATAGATGTTACATGTTCTTATATTGAAGTTACATGTTCTTATATTGATGTTACATGTTCTTATGTTGAAGTTACATGTTCTTATATAGATGTTACATGTTCTTATATTGAAGTTACATGTTCTTATATTGAAGTTACGTGTTCTTATATAGATGTTACATGTTCTTATATTGAAGATAAATGTTCTTATATTGATGTTAAATGTTCTTATGTTGAAGTTACATGTTCTTATATAGATGTTACATGTTCTTATATTGAAGTTACATGTTCTTATATAGATGTTACATGTTCTTATATTGAAGATACATGTTCTTATATTGATGTTACATGTTCTTATATTGAAGTTACGTGTTCTTATATAGATGTCACGTGTTCTTATATTGAAGTTACATGTTCTTATATTGATGTCACGTGTTCTTATATATATGTTACATGTTCTTATATTGAAGTCACGTGTTCTTATATTGAAGTTACATGTTCTTATATAGATGTTACATGTTCTTATATTGATGTTACATGTTCTTATATTGATGTTACGTGTTCTTATATTGAAGTCACGTGTTCTTATATTGAAGTTACATGTTCTTACATTGAAGTTACGTGTTCTTATATAAATGTTACATGTTCTTATATAGATGTTACATGTTCTTATATTGAAGTTACATGTTCTTATATAGATGTTACATGTTCTTATATTGAAGTTACATGTTCTTATATTGATGTTACATGTTCTTATGTTGAAGTTACATGTTCTTATATAGATGTTACATGTTCTTATATTGAAGTTACATGTTCTTATATTGAAGTTACGTGTTCTTATATAGATGTTACATGTTCTTATATTGATGTTACATGTTCTTATATTGAAGTTACGTGTTCTTATATTGATGTTACGTGTTCTTATATTGATGTTACGTGTTCTTATATTGAAGTTACGTGTTCTTATATAGATGTTACATGTTCTTATATTGATGTTACATGTTCTTATATAGATGTTACATGTTCTTATATTGATGTTATGTGTTCTTATATTGAAGTTACATGTTCTTATATTGAAGTTACATGTTCTTATATAGATGTTACGTGTTCTTATATTGAAGTTACATGTTCTTATATAGATGTTACATGTTCTTATATAGATGTTACATGTTCTTATATTGAAGTTACATGTTATTATATTGATGTTACATGTTCTTATATAGATGTTACATGTTTTTATATTGAAGTTACATGTTCTTATATTGAAGTTACATGTTCTTATATTGACGTTACATGTTCTTATATTGATGTTACGTGTTCTTATATTGAAGTTACGTGTTCTTATATTGATGTTACATGTTTTTATATAGATGTTACATGTTCTTATATTGATGTTACATGTTCTTATATAGATGTTACATGTTCTTATATTGATGTTACATGTTCTTATATTGAAGTTACGTGTTCTTATATTGATGTTACGTGTTCTTATATAGATGTTACGTGTTCTTATATTGATGTTACATGTTCTTATATTGATGTTACGTGTTCTTATATTGAAGTTACGTGTTCTTATATAGATGTTACATGTTCTTATATTGATGTTACATGTTCTTATATAGATGTTACATGTTCTTATATTGATGTTACATGTTCTTATATAGATGTTACATGTTCTTATATAGATGTTACATGTTCTTATATTGAAGTTACATGTTCTTATATAGATGTTACATGTTCTTATATTGAAGTTACATGTTCTTATATTGAAGTTACGTGTTCTTATATAGATGTTACGTGTTCTTATATTGATGTTACGTGTTCTTATATTGATGTTACATGTTCTTATATTGAAGTTACATGTTCTTATATAGATGTTACGTGTTCTTATATTGAAGTTACATGTTCTTATATTGATGTTACATGTTCTTATATTGAAGTTACATGTTCTTATATAGATGTTACGTGTTCTTATATAGATGTTACGTGTTCTTATATTGATGTTACGTGTTCTTATATTGATGTTACATGTTCTTATATTGAAGTTACATGTTCTTATATAGATGTTACGTGTTCTTATATTGATGTTACATGTTCTTATATTGATGTTACATGTTCTTATATTGAAGTTACATGTTCTTATATTGATGTTACGTGTTCTTATATTGAAGTTACATGTTCTTATATTGATGTTACATGTTCTTATATTGAAGTTACATGTTCTTATATAGATGTTACATGTTCTTATATTGAAGATACATGTTCTTATATTGATGTTACATGTTCTTATATTGAAGTTACGTGTTCTTATATAGATGTCACGTGTTCTTATATTGAAGTTACATGTTCTTATATTGATGTCACGTGTTCTTATATATATGTTACATGTTCTTATATTGAAGTCACATGTTCTTATATTGAAGTTACATGTTCTTATATAGATGTTACATGTTCTTATATTGATGTTACATGTTCTTATATTGATGTTACGTGTTCTTATATTGAAGTCACGTGTTCTTATATTGAAGTTACATGTTCTTACATTGAAGTTACGTGTTCTTATATAAATGTTACATGTTCTTATATAGATGTTACATGTTCTTATATTGAAGTTACATGTTCTTATATAGATGTTACATGTTCTTATATTGAAGTTACATGTTCTTATATTGATGTTACATGTTCTTATGTTGAAGTTACATGTTCTTATATAGATGTTACATGTTCTTATATTGAAGTTACATGTTCTTATATTGAAGTTACATGTTCTTATATTGAAGTTACATGTTCTTATATTGAAGTTACATGTTCTTATATAGATGTTACATGTTCTTATATTGAAGTTACATGTTCTTATATAGATGTTACATGTTCTTATATTGAAGATACATGTTCTTATATTGATGTTAAATGTTCTTATGTTGAAGTTACATGTTCTTATATAGATGTTACATGTTCTTATATTGAAGTTACATGTTCTTATATAGATGTTACATGTTCTTATATTGAAGATACATGTTCTTATATTGATGTTACATGTTCTTATATTGAAGTTACGTGTTCTTATATAGATGTCACGTGTTCTTATATTGAATTTACATGTTCTTATATTGATGTCACGTGTTCTTATATATATGTTACATGTTCTTATATTGAAGTCACGTGTTCTTATATTGAAGTTACATGTTCTTATATTGATGTTACGTGTTCTTATATTGATGTTACGTGTTCTTATATTGAAGTCACGTGTTCTTATATTGATGTTACATGTTCTTATATTGATGTTACATGTTCTTATATTGATGTTACGTTTTCTTATATTGAAGTCACGTGTTCTTATATTGAAGTTACATGTTCTTACATTGAAGTTACGTGTTCTTATATAAATGTTACATGTTCTTATATAGATGTTACATGTTCTTATATTGAAGTTACATGTTCTTATATAGATGTTACATGTTCTTATATTGAAGTTACATGTTCTTATATTGATGTTACATGTTCTTATGTTGAAGTTACATGTTCTTATATAGATGTTACATGTTCTTATATTGAAGTTACATGTTCTTATATTGAAGTTACGTGTTCTTATATAGATGTTACATGTTCTTATATTGATGTTACATGTTCTTATATTGAAGTTACGTGTTCTTATATTGATGTTACGTGTTCTTATATTGATGTTACGTGTTCTTATATTGAAGTTACGTGTTCTTATATAGATGTTACATGTTCTTATATTGATGTTACATGTTCTTATATAGATGTTACATGTTCTTATATTGATGTTACGTGTTCTTATATTGAAGTTACATGTTCTTATATTGAAGTTACATGTTCTTATATAGATGTTACGTGTTCTTATATTGAAGTTACATGTTCTTATATAGATGTTACATGTTCTTATATAGATGTTACATGTTCTTATATTGAAGTTACATGTTATTATATTGATGTTACATGTTCTTATATAGATGTTACATGTTTTTATATTGAAGTTACATGTTCTTATATTGAAGTTACATGTTCTTATATTGATGTTACATGTTCTTATATAGATGTTACATGTTCTTATATTGAAGTTACATGTTCTTATATTGATGTTACGTGTTCTTATATTGAAGTTACGTGTTCTTATATTGATGTTACATGTTCTTATATAGATGTTACATGTTCTTATATTGATGTTACATGTTCTTATATAGATGTTACATGTTCTTATATTGATGTTACATGTTCTTATATTGAAGTTACGTGTTCTTATATTGATGTTACGTGTTCTTATATAGATGTTACGTGTTCTTATATTGATGTTACATGTTCTTATATTGATGTTACGTGTTCTTATATTGAAGTTACGTGTTCTTATATAGATGTTACATGTTCTTATATAGATGTTACATGTTCTTATATTGAAGTTACATGTTCTTATATAGATGTTACATGTTCTTATATTGAAGTTACATGTTCTTATATTGAAGTTACGTGTTCTTATATAGATGTTACGTGTTCTTATATTGATGTTACGTGTTCTTATATTGATGTTACATGTTCTTATATTGAAGTTACATGTTCTTATATAGATGTTACGTGTTCTTATATTGATGTTACGTGTTCTTATATTGAAGTTACATGTTCTTATATTGATGTTACATGTTCTTATATTGAAGTTACATGTTCTTATATAGATGTTACATGTTCTTATATTGAAGATACATGTTCTTATATTGATGTTACATGTTCTTATATAGATGTTACATGTTTTTATATTGAAGTTACATGTTCTTATATAGATGTTACATGTTGTTATATTGAAGTTACGTGTTCTTATATAGATGTCACGTGTTCTTATATTGAAGTTACATGTTCTTATATTGAAGTTACGTGTTCTTATATAGATGTCACGTGTTCTTATATTGAAGTTACATGTTCTTATATTGAAGTTACATGTTCTTATATTGAAGTTACGTGTTCTTATATTGAAGTTACGTGTTCTTATATTGATGTTACGTGTTCTTATATTGATGTCACGTGTTCTTATATATATGTTACATGTTCTTATATTGAAGTCACGTGTTCTTATATTGAAGTTACATGTTCTTATATAGATGTTACATGTTCTTATATTGATGTTACATGTTCTTATATTGATGTTACGTGTTCTTATATTGAAGTCACGTGTTCTTATATTGAAGTTACATGTTCTTACATTGAAGTTACGTGTTCTTATATAAATGTTACATGTTCTTATATTGAAGTTACATGTTCTTATATAGATGTTACATGTTCTTATATTGAAGTTACATGTTCTTATATTGATGTTACATGTTCTTATGTTGAAGTTACATGTTCTTATATAGATGTTACATGTTCTTATATTGAAGTTACATGTTCTTATATTGAAGTTACGTGTTCTTATATAGATGTTACATGTTCTTATATTGAAGATACATGTTCTTATATTGATGATAAATGTTCTTATGTTGAAGTTACATGTTCTTATATAGATGTTACATGTTCTTATATTGAAGTTACATGTTCTTATATTGAAGTTACGTGTTCTTATATAGATGTTACATGTTCTTATATTGATGTTACGTGTTCTTATATTGATGTTACGTGTTCTTATATTGAAGTTACATGTTCTTATATTGATGTTACATGTTCTTATGTTGAAGTTTCATGTTCTTATATAGATGTTACATGTTCTTATATTGATGTTACATGTTCTTATATTGATGTTACATGTTCTTATATAGATGTTACATGTTTTTATATTGAAGTTACATGTTCTTATATTGAAGTCACATGTTTTTATATTGATGTTACATGTTCTTATATAGATGTTACATGTTCTTATATAGATGTCACGTGTTCTTATATAGATATTACATGTTCTTATATAGATGTCACGTGTTCTTATATAGATGTTACATGTTCTTATATAGATGTTACATGTTCTTATATAGATGTCACGTGTTCTTATATAGATGTTACATGTTCTTATATAGATGTTACATGTTCTTATATAGATGTCACGTGTTCTTATATATATATGTTACATGTTCTTATATAGATGTTACATGTTCTTATATAGATGTCACGTGTTCTTATATTGATGTTACATGTTCTTATATTGAAGTTACATGTTCTTATATTGATGTTACATGTTCTTATATTGATGTTACATGTTCTTATATTGATATTACATGTTCTTATATTGATGTCACGTGTTCTTATATTGATGTTACATGTTCTTATATTGAAGTTACGTGTTCTTATATAGATGTCACGTGTTCTTATATTGAAGTTACATGTTCTTATATTGAAGTTACGTGTTCTTATATAGATGTCACGTGTTCTTATATTGAAGTTACATGTTCTTATATTGAAGTTACATGTTCTTATATTGAAGTTACGTGTTCTTATATTGAAGTTACGTGTTCTTATATTGATGTTACGTGTTCTTATATTGATGTCACGTGTTCTTATATATATGTTACATGTTCTTATATTGAAGTCACGTGTTCTTATATTGAAGTTACATGTTCTTATATAGATGTTACATGTTCTTATATTGATGTTACATGTTCTTATATTGATGTTACGTGTTCTTATATTGAAGTCACGTGTTCTTATATTGAAGTTACATGTTCTTACATTGAAGTTACGTGTTCTTATATAAATGTTACATGTTCTTATATAGATGTTACATGTTCTTATATTGAAGTTACATGTTCTTATATTGATGTTACATGTTCTTATGTTGAAATTACATGTTCTTATATAGATGTTACATGTTCTTATATTGAAGTTACATGTTCTTATATTGAAGTTACGTGTTCTTATATAGATGTTACATGTTCTTATATTGAAGATACATGTTCTTATATTGATGTTAAATGTTCTTATGTTGAAGTTACATGTTCTTATATAGATGTTACATGTTCTTATATTGAAGTTACATGTTCTTATATTGAAGTTACGTGTTCTTATATTGATGTTACATGTTCTTATATTGAAGATACATGTTCTTATATTGATGTTAAATGTTCTTATGTTGAAGTTACATGTTCTTATATAGATGTTACATGTTCTTATATTGATGTTACGTGTTCTTATATTGAAGTTACATGTTCTTATATAGATGTTACATGTTCTTATATTGATGTTACGTGTTCTTATATTGATGTTACGTGTTCTTATATTGAAGTTACATGTTCTTATATTGATGTTACATGTTCTTATGTTGAAGTTTCATGTTCTTATATAGATGTTACATGTTCTTATATTGATGTTACATGTTCTTATATTGATGTTACATGTTCTTATATAGATGTTACATGTTTTTATATTGAAGTTACATGTTCTTATATTGAAGTCACATGTTTTTATATTGATGTTACATGTTCTTATATAGATGTTACATGTTCTTATATTGATGTTACGTGTTCTTATATAGATGTTACATGTTCTTATATAGATGTCACGTGTTCTTATATTGATGTTACGTGTTCTTATATAGATGTTACATGTTCTTATATAGATGTTACATGTTCTTATATAGATGTCACGTGTTCTTATATATATGTTACATGTTCTTATATAGATGTTACATGTTCTTATATAGATGTCACGTGTTCTTATATTGATGTTACATGTTCTTATATTGAAGTTACATGTTCTTATATTGAAGTTACATGTTCTTATATTGATGTTACATGTTCTTATATTGATGTTACATGTTCTTATATTGATATTACATGTTCTTATATTGATGTCACGTGTTCTTATATTGATGTTACATGTTCTTATATTGAAGTTACATGTTCTTATATAGATGTTACATGTTCTTATATTGAAGTTACATGTTCTTATATTGAAGTTACATGTTCTTATATAGATGTTACATGTTCTTATATAGATGTCACATGTTCTTATATTGATGTTACATGTTCTTATATTGAAGTTACATGTTCTTATATTGAAGTTACATGTTCTTATATAGATGTTACATGTTCTTATATTGAAGTTACGTGTTCTTATATTGAAGTTACATGTTCTTATATAGATGTTACATGTTCTTATATTGATGTTACATATTCTTATATTGAAGTTACATGTTCTTATATAGATGTTACCTGTTCTTATATTGAAGTTACATGTTCTTATATTGATGTTACATGTTCTTATATTGAAGTTACATGTTCTTATATAGATATGACATGTTCTTATATTGATGTTACATGTTCTTATATAGATGTTACATGTTCTTATATAGATGTTACATGTTCTTATATTGATGTTACATGTTCTTATATTGATGTTACATGTTCTTATATAGATGTTACATGTTCTTATATTGAAGTTACATGTTCTTATATAGATGTTACATGTTCTTATATTGATGTTACATGTTCTTATATTGAAGTTACGTGTTCTTATATTGATGTTACGTGTTCTTATATTGATGTTACGTGTTCTTATATTGAAGTTACGTGTTCTTATATAGATGTTACATGTTCTTATATTGATGTTACATGTTCTTATATAGATGTTACATGTTCTTATATTGATGTTACGTGTTCTTATATTGAAGTTACATGTTCTTATATTGAAGTTACATGTTCTTATATAGATGTTACGTGTTCTTATATTGAAGTTACATGTTCTTATATAGATGTTGCATGTTCTTATATAGATGTTACATGTTCTTATATTGAAGTTACATGTTATTATATTGATGTTACATGTTCTTATATAGATGTTACATGTTTTTATATTGAAGTTACATGTTCTTATGTTGAAGTTACATGTTCTTATATTGATGTTACATGTTCTTATATAGATGTTACATGTTTTTATATTGAAGTTACATGTTCTTATATTGAAGTTACATGTTCTTATATTGATGTTACATGTTCTTATATTGAAGTTACGTGTTCTTATATTGATGTTACATGTTCTTATATAGATGTTACATGTTCTTATATTGATGTTACATGTTCTTATATAGATGTTACATGTTCTTATATTGATGTTACATGTTCTTATATTGAAGTTACGTGTTCTTATATTGATGTTACGTGTTCTTATATAGATGTTACGTGTTCTTATATAGATGTTACATGTTCTTATATAGATGTTACATGTTCTTATATTGAAGTTACATGTTCTTATATAGATGTTACATGTTCTTATATTGAAGTTACATGTTCTTATATTGAAGTTACGTGTTCTTATATAGATGTTACGTGTTCTTATATTGATGTTACGTGTTCTTATATTGATGTTACATGTTCTTATATTGAAGTTACATGTTCTTATATAGATGTTACGTGTTCTTATATTGATGTTACATGTTCTTATATTGATGTTACGTGTTCTTATATTGAAGTTACGTGTTCTTATATAGATGTTACATGTTCTTATATAGATGTTACATGTTCTTATATTGAAGTTACATGTTCTTATATAGATGTTACATGTTCTTATATTGAAGTTACATGTTCTTATATTGAAGTTACGTGTTCTTATATAGATGTTACGTGTTCTTATATTGATGTTACGTGTTCTTATATTGATGTTACATGTTCTTATATTGAAGTTACATGTTCTTATATAGATGTTACGTGTTCTTATATTGATGTTACGTGTTCTTATATTGAAGTTACATGTTCTTATATTGATGTTACATGTTCTTATATTGAAGTTACATGTTCTTATATAGATGTTACATGTTCTTATATTGAAGATACATGTTCTTATATTGATGTTACATGTTCTTATATTGAAGTTACGTGTTCTTATATAGATGTCACGTGTTCTTATATTGAAGTTACATGTTCTTATATTGATGTCACGTGTTCTTATATATATGTTACATGTTCTTATATTGAAGTCACATGTTCTTATATTGAAGTTACATGTTCTTATATAGATGTTACATGTTCTTATATTGATGTTACATGTTCTTATATTGATGTTACGTGTTCTTATATTGAAGTCACGTGTTCTTATATTGAAGTTACATGTTCTTACATTGAAGTTACGTGTTCTTATATAAATGTTACATGTTCTTATATAGATGTTACATGTTCTTATATTGAAGTTACATGTTCTTATATAGATGTTACATGTTCTTATATTGAAGTTACATGTTCTTATATTGATGTTACATGTTCTTATGTTGAAGTTACATGTTCTTATATAGATGTTACATGTTCTTATATTGAAGTTACATGTTCTTATATTGAAGTTACGTGTTCTTATATAGATGTTACATGTTCTTATATTGAAGATACATGTTCTTATATTGATGTTAAATGTTCTTATGTTGAAGTTACATGTTCTTATATAGATGTTACATGTTCTTATATTGAAGTTACATGTTCTTATATAGATGTTACATGTTCTTATATTGAAGATACATGTTCTTATATTGATGTTACATGTTCTTATATTGAAGTTACGTGTTCTTATATAGATGTCACGTGTTCTTATATTGAAGTTACATGTTCTTATATTGATGTCACGTGTTCTTATATATATGTTACATGTTCTTATATTGAAGTCACGTGTTCTTATATTGAAGTTACATGTTCTTATATAGATGTTACATGTTCTTATATTGATGTTACATGTTCTTATATTGATGTTACGTGTTCTTATATTGAAGTCACGTGTTCTTATATTGAAGTTACATGTTCTTACATTGAAGTTACGTGTTCTTATATAAATGTTACATGTTCTTATATAGATGTTACATGTTCTTATATTGAAGTTACATGTTCTTATATAGATGTTACATGTTCTTATATTGAAGTTACATGTTCTTATATTGATGTTACATGTTCTTATGTTGAAGTTACATGTTCTTATATAGATGTTACATGTTCTTATATTGAAGTTACATGTTCTTATATTGAAGTTACGTGTTCTTATATAGATGTTACATGTTCTTATATTGAAGATACATGTTCTTATATTGATGTTAAATGTTCTTATGTTGAAGTTACATGTTCTTATATTGATGTTACATGTTCTTATGTTGAAGTTACATGTTCTTATATAGATGTTACATGTTCTTATATTGAAGTTACATGTTCTTATATTGAAGTTACGTGTTCTTATATAGATGTTACATGTTCTTATATTGATGTTACGTGTTCTTATATTGATGTTACGTGTTCTTATATTGAAGTTACATGTTCTTATATTGATGTTACATGTTCTTATGTTGAAGTTTCATGTTCTTATATAGATGTTACATGTTCTTATATTGATGTTACATGTTCTTATATTGATGTTACATGTTCTTATATAGATGTTACATGTTTTTATATTGAAGTTACATGTTCTTATATTGAAGTCACATGTTTTTATATTGATGTTACATGTTCTTATATAGATGTTACATGTTCTTATATAGATGTCACGTGTTCTTATATAGATATTACATGTTCTTATATAGATGTCACGTGTTCTTATATAGATGTTACATGTTCTTATATAGATGTTACATGTTCTTATATAGATGTCACGTGTTCTTATATAGATGTTACATGTTCTTATATAGATGTTACATGTTCTTATATAGATGTTACATGTTCTTATATAGATGTCACGTGTTCTTATATTGATGTTACATGTTCTTATATTGAAGTTACATGTTCTTATATTGAAGTTACATGTTCTTATATATATGTTACATGTTCTTATATTGATGTTACATGTTCTTATATTGAAGTTACATGTTCTTATATAGATGTTACCTGTTCTTATATTGAAGTTACATGTTCTTATATTGATGTTACATGTTCTTATATTGAAGTTACATGTTCTTATATAGATGTTACCTGTTCTTATATTGAAGTTACATGTTCTTATATTGAAGTTACATGTTCTTATATTGAAGTTACATGTTCTTATATAGATGTTACATGTGCTTATATTGAAGTTACGTGTTCTTATATTGAAGTTACATGTTCTTATATATATGTTACATGTTCTTATATTGATGTTACATGTTCTTATATAGATGTTACCTGTTCTTATATTGAAGTTACATGTTCTTATATTGATGTTACATGTTCTTATATTGATGTTACATGTTCTTATATAGATGTTACATGTTCTTATATTGAAGTTACGTGTTCTTATATAGATGTCACGTGTTCTTATATAGATGTTACATGTTCTTATATAGATGTTACATGTTCTTATATATATGTCACGTGTTCTTATATAGATGTTACATGTTCTTATATAGATGTTACATGTTCTTATATAGATGTCACGTGTTCTTATATATATGTTACATGTTCTTATATAGATGTTACATGTTCTTATATAGATGTTACATGTTCTTATATAGATGTTACATGTTCTTATATTGATGTTACATGTTCTTATATTGATGTTACGTGTTCTTATATTGAAGTTACATGTTCTTATATTGATGTTACATGTTCTTATATTGATGTCACGTGTTCTTATATTGATGTTACATGTTCTTATGTTGAAGTTACATGTTCTTATATAGATGTTACATGTTCTTATATTGAAGTTACATATTCTTATATTGAAGTTACATGTTCTTATATAGATGTTACATGTTCTTATATAGATGTCACGTGTTCTTATATTGATGTTACATGTTCTTATATTGAAGTTACATGTTCTTATATTGAAGTTACATGTTCTTATATAGATGTTACATGTTCTTATATTGAAGTTACGTGTTCTTATATTGAAGTTACATGTTCTTATATAGATGTTACATGTTCTTATATTGATGTTACATGTTCTTATATTGAAGTTACATGTTCTTATATAGATGTTACCTGTTCTTATATTGAAGTTACATGTTCTTATATTGATGTTACATGTTCTTATATTGAAGTTGCATGTTCTTATATTGAAGTTACATGTTCTTATATAGATGTTACATGTTCTTATATTGAAGTTACGTGTTCTTATATTGAAGTTACATGTTCTCATATAGATGTTACATGTTCTTATATTGATGTTACATGTTCTTATATTGATGTTACGTGTTCTTATATTGATGTTACATGTTCTTATATAGATGTTACATGTTCTTATATTGAAGTTACATGTTCTTATATTGATGTTACATGTTCTTATATAGATGTTACATGTTTTTATATTGAAGTTACATGTTCTTATATTGAAGTTACATGTTCTTATATTGATGTTACATGTTCTTATATAGATGTTACATGTTCTTATATTGAAGTTACATGTTCTTATATTGATGTTACGTGTTCTTATATTGAAGTTACGTGTTCTTATATTGATGTTACATGTTCTTATATAGATGTTACATGTTCTTATATAGATGTTACATGTTTTTATATTGAAGTTACATGTTCTTATATTGAAGTTACATGTTCTTATATTGATGTCACGTGTTCTTATATAGATGTTACATGTTCTTATATTGAAGTTACATGTTCTTATATTGAAGTTACATGTTCTTATATTGATGTTACATGTTCTTATATTGAAGTTACATGTTCTTATATTGATGTTACATGTTCTTATATTGAAGTTACATGTTCTTATATAGATGTTACATGTTCTTATATTGAAGTTACGTGTTCTTATATTGATGTTACGTGTTCTTATATTGATGTTACGTGTTCTTATATTGATGTTACGTGTTATTATATAGATGTTACATGTTCTTATATAGATGTTACATGTTCTTATATAGAAGTTACATGTTCTTATATAGATGTTACATGTTCTTATATTGAAGTTACATGTTCTTATATTGAAGTTACGTGTTCTTATATAGATGTTACGTGTTCTTATATTGAAGTTACATGTTCTTATATTGAAGTTACATGTTCTTATATTGATGTTACATGTTCTTATATTGAAGTTACATGTTCTTATATTGATGTTACATGTTCTTATATTGAAGTTACATGTTCTTATATAGATGTTACATGTTCTTATATAGATGTTACATGTTCTTATATTGAAGATACATGTTCTTATATTGATGTTACATGTTCTTATATAGATGTTACATGTTTTTATATTGAAGTTACATGTTCTTATATTGAAGTTACATGTTCTTATATTGATGTCACGTGTTCTTATATAGATGTTACATGTTCTTATATTGAAGTCACGTGTTCTTATATTGAAGTTACATGTTCTTTTATAGATGTTACATGTTCTTATATTGATGTTACATGTTCTTATATTGATGTTACGTGTTCTTATATTGAAGTCACGTGTTCTTATATTGATGTTACATGTTCTTATATTGAAGTTACGTGTTCTTATATAAATGTTACATGTTCTTATATTGAAGTTACATGTTCTTATGTTGAAGTTACGTGTTCTTATATAAATGTTACATGTTCTTATATTGAAGTCACGTGTTCTTATATTGAAGTTACATGTTCTTATATTGAAGTTACGTGTTCTTATATAAATGTTACATGTTCTTATATTGAAGTTACGTGTTCTTATATTGATGTTACATGTTCTTATGTTGAAGTTACATGTTCTTATATTGATGTTACATGTTCTTATATTGAAGTTACGTGTTCTTATATAGATGTTACATGTTCTTATATTGATGTTACATGTTCTTATATTGAAGTTACATGTTCTTATATAGATGTTACATGTTCTTATATTGAAGTTACATGTTCTTATATTGATGTTACGTGTTCTTATGTTGAAGTTACATGTTCCTATATAGATGTTACATGTTCTTATATTGAAGTTACATGTTCTTATATTGAAGTTACGTGTTCTTATATTGATGTTACATGTTCTTATATTGATGTTACATGTTCTTATGTTGAAGTTACATGTTCTTATATAGATGTTACATGTTCTTATATTGATGTTACATGTTCTTATATTGATGTTACGTGTTCTTATATTGAAGTTACATGTTCTTATATTGATGTTACTTGTTCTTATGTTGAAGTTACATGTTCTTATATAGATGTTACATGTTCTTATATTGATGTTACATGTTCTTATATTGATGTTACATGTTCTTATATAGATGTTACATGTTTTTATATTGAAGTTACATGTTCTTATATTGAAGTCACATGTTCTTATATTGATGTCACGTGTTCTTATATATATGTTACATGTTCTTATATTGAAGTCACGTGTTCTTATATTGAAGTCACGTGTTCTTATATTGAAGTTACGTGTTCTTATATAGATGTTACATGTTCTTATATAGATATTACATGTTCTTATATTGATGTTACATGTTCTTATATAGATGTTACATGTTCTTATATTGATGTTACGTTTTCTTATATTGATGTTACGTGTTCTTATATAGATGTTACATGTTCTTATATAGATATTACATGTTCTTATATTGATGTTACATGTTCTTATATAGATGTTACATGTTCTTATATTGAAGTTACATGTTCTTATATTGAAGTTACATGTTCTTATATAGATGTTACATGTTCTTATATTGAAGTTACATGTTCTTATATTGAAGTTACGGGTTCTTATATTGAAGTTACGTGTTCTTATATTGATGTTACATGTTCTTATATAGATGTTACATGTTCTTATATAGATGTTACATGTTCTTATATTGAAGTTACGTGTTCTTATATAGATGTTACATGTTTTTATATTGAAGTTACGTGTTCTTATATTGATGTTACATGTTCTTATATAGATGTTACATGTTCTTATATAGATATTACGTGTTCTTATATTGAAGTTACGTGTTCTTATATTGATGTTACGTGTTCTTATATAGATGTTACTTGTTCTTATATTGATGTTACATGTTCTTATATTGATGTTACATGTTCTTATATAGATGTTACGTGTTCTTATATAGATGTTACGTGTTCTTATATTGAAGTTATGTGTTCTTATATTGAAGTTACGTGTTCTTATATAGATGTTACATGTTCTTATATTGAAGTTACGTGTTCTTATATTGAAGTTACATGTTCTTATATAGATGTTACATGTTCTTATATTGAAGTTACATGTTCTTATATAGATGTTACGTGTTCTTATATTGAAGTTACATGTTCTTATATTAAAGTTACATGTTCTTATATAGATGTTACATGTTCTTATATTGAAGTTACATGTTCTTATATTGATGTTACATGTTCTTATATAGATGTTACATGTTCTTATATAGATGTTACATGTTCTTATATTGAAGTTACATGTTCTTATATTGATGTTACATGTTCTTATATAGATGTTACATGTTCTTATATTGAAGTTACATGTTCTTATATTGAAGTTCCATGTTCTTATATTGATGTCACGTGTTCTTATATATATGTTACATGTTCTTATTTTGAAGTCACGTGTTCTTATATTGAAGTTACGTGTTCTTATATAGATGTTACATGTTCTTATATTGAAGTCACGTGTTCTTATATTGAAGTTACGTGTTCTTTTATTGAAGTTACGTGTTCTTATATAAATGTTACGTGTTCTTATATAGATGTTACATGTTCTTATATAGATGTTACATGTTCTTATATTGATGTTGCATGTTCTTATATAGATGTTACATGTTCTTATATTGAAGTTACATGTTCTTATATAGATGTTACATGTTCTTATATTGAAGTTACATGTTCTTATATTGACGTTACATGTTCTTATATTGACGTTACGTGTTCTTATATTGAAGTTACGTGTTCTTATATTGATGTTACGTGTTCTTATATTGAAGTTACATGTTCTTATATTGATGTTTCATGTTCTTATATTGAAGTTACATGTTCTTATATAGATGTTACATGTTCTTATATTGAAGTTACATGTTCTTATATTGAAGTTACATGTTCTTATATAGACGTTACATGTTCTTATATTGAAGTTACATGTTCTTATATAGATGTTACATGTTCTTATATTGAAGTCACGTGTTCTTATATTGAAGTTACGTGTTCTTATATTGAAGTTACGTGTTCTTATATTGATGTTACGTGTTCTTATATAAATGTTACGTGTTCTTATATAGATGTTACATGTTCTTCTATAGATGTTACATGTTCTTATATTGATGTTACATCTTCTTATATAGATGTTACATGTTCTTATATTGAAGTTACATGTTCTTATATTGAAGTTACATGTTCTTATATAGATGTTACATGTTCTTATATTGAAGTTACATGTTCTTATATAGATGTTACATGTTCTTATATTGATGTTACATGTTCTTTTATTGACGTTACGTGTTCTTATATTGAAGTTACGTGTTCTTATATTGATGTTACGTGTTCTTATATTGAAGTTACATGTTCTTATATTGATGTTTCATGTTCTTATATTGAAGTTACATGTTCTTATATTGAAGTTACATGTTCTTATATAGATGTTACATGTTCTTATATTGAAGTTACATGTTCTTATATTGAAGTTACATGTTCTTATATTGAAGTTACATGTTCTTATATAGATGTTACATGTTCTTATATAGATGTTACATGTTCTTATATTGAAGTTACATGTTCTTATATTAATGTTACATGTTCTTATATTGAAGTTACGTGTTCTTATATAGATGTTACATGTTCTTATATTGAAGTTACGTGTTCTTATATTGAAGTTAGATGTTCTTATATAGATGTTACATGTTCTTATATTGATGTTACATGTTCTTATATTGAAGTTACATGTTCTTATATAGATGTTGCATGTTCTTATATTGAAGTTACATGTTCTTATATAGATGTTACATGTTCTTATATTGAAGTTACGTGTTCTTGTATTGAAGTTACGTGTTCTTATATAGATGTTACGTGTTCTTATATAGATGTTACATGTTCTTATATTGATGTTACATGTTCTTATATTGATGTTACATGTTCTTATATTGATGTTACATGTTCTTATATAGATGTTACATGTTCTTATATTGATGTTACATGTTCTTAAATAGATGTTACATGTTCTTCTATTGATGTTACGTGTTTTTATATTGAAATTACATGTTCTTATATAGATGTTACGTGTTCTTATATTGATGTTACATGTTCTTATATTGATGTTACATGTTCTTATATTGATGTTACATGTTCTTATATTGATGTTACATGTTCTTATATTGATGTTACATGTTCTTAAATAGATGTTACATGTTCTTATATTGATGTTACGTGTTTTTATATTGAAATTACATGTTCTTATATAGATGTTACGTGTTCTTATATTGAAATTACGTGTTCTTATATAGATGTTACACGTTCTTATATTGAAGTTACGTGTTCTTATATTGAAGTTACTTGTTCTTATATTGATGTTACGTGTTCTTATATAGATGTTACATGTTCTTATATAGATGTTACATGTTCTTATATTGAAGTTACATGTTCTTATATAGATGTTACGTGTTCTTATATTGAAGTTACGTGTTCTTATATAGATGTTACATGTTCTTATATTGAAGTTACTTGTTCTTATATTGAAGTTACATGTTCTTATATTGAAGTTACGTGTTCTTATATTGAAGTTACATGTTCTTATATTGATGTTACATGTTCTTATATTGAAGTTACATGTTCTTATATTGATGTTACATGTTCTTATATAGATGTTACATGTTCTTATATTGAAGTTACATGTTCTTATATAGCTGTTACATGTTCTTATATTGAAGTTACATGTTCTTATATAGATGTTACATGTTCTTATATAGATGTTACATGTTCTTATATTGAAGTTACATGTTCTTATATAGATGTTACATGTTCTTATATTGAAGTTACATGTTCTTATATTGATGTTACATGTTCTTATATTGAAGTTACATGTTCTTATATTGATGTTACATGTTCTTATATAGATGTTACATGTTCTTATATTGAAGTTACATGTTCTTATATAGATGTTACATGTTCTTATATTGATGTTACATGTTCTTATATTGATGTTTCGTGTTCTTATATTGAAGTTACATGTTCTTATATTGATGTTTCATGTTCTTATATTGAAGTTACATGTTCTTATATTGAAGTTACATGTTCTTATATAGATGTTACATGTTCTTATATTGAAGTTACATGTTCTTATAGAGATGTTACATGTTCTTATATTGAAGTTACATGTTCTTATATAGATGTTACATGTTCTTATATTGAAGTTACATGTTCTTATATTAATGTTACATGTTCTTATATTGAAGTTACGTGTTCTTATATAGATGTTACATGTTCTTATATTGAAGTTACGTGTTCTTATATTGAAGTTAGATGTTCTTATATAGATGTTACATGTTCTTATATTGATGTTACATGTTCTTATATTGAAGTTACTGTTAGAACCTTGCTGTTAGGTTTTTTTTCCTTTGCTGGTCACATGACCTTGTTGGCCTATTTAATCCTGCTCCGCCCTTCTGGCTTTGCTGGACTTCATTGTATATCTACTTTCTAGCTAGCCTGTGCTCTGTATCTAACTCTGTTAGTTTGCTTGGTCTACGGACCTCTAGGTTCTATCTATTTTGTTTGTTCGTCTGTCTGCTGCTATTTCTGTTAGGAGGTGTCCCATATTCCTCCCAGTCCTTAGTACTTGTAGGGATTCCCTCCCCAAATCTATAGGTCTCCGTACAGACTAGATTAGGACTTTAGCAGGTCTGATCGCAGGATCAAGTTCCCTGTTACATCGTAGGGATTCAGCTGAGTCTTATAGTAGGGACAGATCTCCTCTCTTTCCTTAGCTTTGGTAGCAGAACATAACAGTAAGTCCAGCCAAGCCAGAAGGGCGGAGCAGGATTAAATAGGCCAACAAGGTCATGTGACCAGCAAAGGAAAAAAAACCTAACAGCAAGGTTCTAACAGTACCGGGGATGGATTACATCCCTGTGCATTTTTTTCAAAAAAATTTTCGGAGACTGAATTGAGTTACGATATTGGTAATCGGGAATTATTGGCTATTAAACTCGCATTTGAACACTGGCGCCACTTCTTGGAAGGTGCGGAATTTCCCGTTCAGGTTCTTACGGATCATAAAAATCTGATATATCTTGACGCTGCCAAGCGCCTGAATGCCCGTCAGGCTAGGTGGGCACTGTTTTTCTCGCGGTTTAATTTCTCCGTTACTTACATCCCTGGTACTAAGAATGTTAAGGCGGATGCCTTGTCTCGCAGTTTTTCTCCCATAGTCGGTGCTGAGAAAGAGGAAAACATTTTACAAGAAGGTGTTGTGATAGCTGCTTTAGACTCCGTTTTGGAAGATGAGATTCTTAAAGCTCAGGAGAATGCCCCATCTAACACTCCTCATGGGAGGTTGTTTGTGCCTGGGACCTTTAGGAGAGATTTGTTTGTTGAGTGTCACGAATCTCGGTTGGCAGGTCATCCCGGAATCTCTGAGACCAAGAGACTGGTGGGTCGCAGTTTTTGGTGGCCTGGATGGCAGAAGGAAGTCATTAAGTGGGTGCGCCAATGTACTATATGTGCTAGATCTAAGTCCTCACATACTCCTGCTGCGGGGTTGCTTTGTCCTTTGGAGGTCCCCAGTGCTCCTTGGACACATTTGGCTATGGACTTTATAACTGACCTTCCCCCCTCTGAGGGTTTTACTGTCATCTGGGTGGTCGTGGACCGTTTTAGCAAGATGTGTCACTTGGTTCCCTTCGTCAAACTGCCCTGCGCTAAAACTCTCGCTAAGGCCTTTGTCAAGGAAATTGTCAGACTTCATGGCGTTCCTACTGACATTGTTTCTGATAGGGGTCCTCAGTTCGTGGCTCGTTTTTGGCGTGCCTTTTGTGACAGGTTGGGAATTCATTTGTCGTTTTCGTCCGGATATCATCCTGAATCTAATGGCCAGACAGAAAGGAAAAACCAGGATGTTGAGCAGTTCTTGCGTTGTTTTGTGGCAGACAATCAAGAGGGGTGGTCTGAGTTTCTACCACTTGCCGAATTTGCTCTGAACAATCATACATCTTCTTCTGCTGGTTGTTCGCCTTTTTTTTGTTGTTCTGGGAGACATCCGTCGTTTGGGTCGTTCTCCAAGTTGGGATCTGCCGTGCCTGAGGAGGAGAATTTTTCCGGTGATTTGGAAAGAGTTTGGACGGATGTGCGTGGTAATCTTCAGGAGGCCAACAGAAAATCTAAAGACTACTTTGATAGGAAACGACAGGAGGTTTTGTTCGCTGTTGGTGACATGGTTTGGTTGTCCTCTAGGAATCTGCGGTTGAGGATTCCTTCTAAGAAATTGGGTCCCAAGTTTGTAGGGCCCTTTAAGGTGCTTCAGGTTGTCAACCAATCTGCTGTTAGGTTGGAGGTTCCTACCTCCTGGAGAATTAATCCGGTCTTTCATGTCTCTCTGTTAAAAAAAGCTGTTGTGTCGGATGGTGACGCCTCTGCCTCTGTTCCTCCGGTGGTGGAGGACGGGGAATATGAAATTTCTCGCATCCTTGACTCTAGACGGTATAGAGGTAGTTTGCAGTATCTTGTGGCCTGGAAAGGTTTCGGACCCGAGGATAACTCTTGGGTGAGGTCAGATGATGTTTCCGCGTCCAGACTTATCAGAGCGTTTCACAGGAGATTTCCTGATAAGCCTGGTCCTAGGGGATCCGGAGGATCCTCTTAGAAGGGGGGGTACTGTTAGAACCTTGCTGTTAGGTTTTTTTTCCTTTGCTGGTCACATGACCTTGTTGGCCTATTTAATCCTGCTCCGCCCTTCTGGCTTTGCTGGACTTCATTGTATATCTACTTTCTAGCTAGCCTGTGCTCTGTATCTAACTCTGTTAGTTTGCTTGGTCTACGGACCTCTAGGTTCTATCTATTTTGTTTGTTCGTCTGTCTGCTGCTATTTCTGTTAGGAGGTGTCCCATATTCCTCCCAGTCCTTAGTACTTGTAGGGATTCCCTCCCCAAATCTATAGGTCTCCGTACAGACTAGATTAGGACTTTAGCAGGTCTGATCGCAGGATCAGGTTCCCTGTTACATCGTAGGGATTCAGCTGAGTCTTATAGTAGGGACAGATCTCCTCTCTTTCCTTAGCTTTGGTAGCAGAACATAACAGTTACATGTTCTTATATAGATGTTGCATGTTCTTATATTGAAGTTACATGTTCTTATATAGGTGTTACATGTTCTTATATTGAAGTTACGTGTTCTTGTATTGAAGTTACGTGTTCTTATATAGATGTTACATGTTCTTATATAGATGTTACATGTTCTTATATAGATGTTACGTGTTCTTATATTGATGTTACATGTTCTTATATTGATGTTACATGTTCTTATATAGATGTTACATGTTCTTATATTGATGTTACGTGTTCTTATATTGAAGTTACATGTTCTTATATAGATGTTACGTGTTCTTATATTGAAGTTACGTGTTCTTATATAGATGTTACACGTTCTTATATTGAAGTTACGTGTTCTTATATTGAAGTTACTTGTTCTTATATTGATGTTACGTGTTCTTATATAGATGTTACATGTTCTTATATAGATGTTACATGTTCTTATATTGAAGTTACATGTTCTTATATAGATGTTACGTGTTCTTATATTGAAGTTACGTGTTCTTATATAGATGTTACATGTTCTTATATTGAAGTTACGTGTTCTTATATTGAAGTTACATGTTCTTATATTGAAGTTACATGTTCTTATATAGATGTTACATGTTCTTATATAGATGTTACATGTTCTTATATTGAAGTTACATGTTCTTATATAGATGTTACATGTTCTTATATAGATGTTACATGTTCTTATATTGAAGTTACATGTTCTTATATTGATGTTACATGTTCTTATATTGAAGTTACATGTTCTTATATAGATGTTACGTGTTCTTATATTGAAGTTACGTGTTCTTATATTGAAGTTAGATGTTCTTATATTGATGTTACATGTTCTTATATTGATGTTACATGTTCTTATATTGAAGTTACATGTTCTTATATAAATGTTACATGTTCTTATATTGATGTTACATGTTCTTATATTGAAGTTACATGTTCTTATATAGATATTACATGTTCTTATATTGAAGTTACGTGTTTTTATATTGATGTTTCATGTTCTTATATTGAAGTTACATGTTCTTATATAGATGTTACATGTTCTTATATTTATGTCACGTGTTCTTATATTGAAGTTACATGTTCTTATATAGATGTTACATGTTCTTATATTGAAGTTACGTGTTCTTATATTGAAGTTACGTGTTCTTATATAGATGTTACTTGTTCTTATATTTATGTCACGTGTTCTTATATTGAAGTTACATGTTCTTATATAGATGTTACATGTTCTTATATTGAAGTTACGTGTTCTTATATTGAAGTTACGTGTTCTTATATAGATGTTACGTGTTCTTATATTGATGTTACATGTTCTTATATTGATGTTACATGTTCTTATATAGATGTTACATGTTCTTATATTGATGTTACATGTTCTTATATAGATGTTACATGTTCTTATATTGATGTTACGTGTTCTTATATTGATGTTACATGTTCTTATATTGATGTTACGTGTTCTTATATAGATGTTACATGTTCTTATATTGAAGTTACATGTTCTAATATAGATGTTACATGTTCTTATATTGAAGTTACGTGTTCTTATATTGAAGTTACATGTTCTTATATTGATGTTACATGTTCTTATATTGAAGTTACATGTTCTTATATAGATGTTACATGTACTTATATTGAAGTTACGTGTTCTTATATTGAAGTTACGTGTTCTTATATAGATGTTACTTGTTCTTATTTTGATGTTACATGTTCTTATATTGATGTTACATGTTCTTATATAGATGTTACATGTTCTTATATTGATGTTACATGTTCTTATATAGATGTTACATGTTCTTATTTTGATGTTACGTGTTCTTATATAGATGTTACATGTTCTTATATAGATGTTACATGTTCTTATATTGATGTCACGTGTTCTTATATTGATGTTACATGTTCTTATATTGATGTTACGTGTTCTTATATAGATGTTACATGTTCTTATATTGAAGTTACATGTTCTAATATAGATGTTACGTGTTCTTATATTGAAGTTACGTGTTCTTATATTGAAGTTACATGTTCTTATATTGATGTTACATGTTCTTATATAGATGTTACATGTTCTTATATTGATGTTACATGTTCTTATATAGATGTTACATGTTCTTATATTGAAGTTACATGTTCTTATATTGATGTTACATGTTCTTATATAGATGTTACATGTTCTTATATTGATGTTACATGTTCTTATATAGATGTTACATGTTCTTATATTGAAGTTACATGTTCTTATATTGAAGTTACATGTTCTTATATTGATGTCACGTGTTCTTATATATATGTCACATGTTCTTATATTGAAGTCACGTGTTCTTATATTGAAGTTACGTGTTCTTATATAGATGTTACATGTTCTTATATTGAAGTCACGTGTTCTTATATTGAAGTTACGTGTTCTTATATTGAAGTTACCTGTTCTTATATAAATGTTACGTGTTCTTATATAGATGTTACATGTTCTTATATAGATGTTACATGTTCTTATATTGATGTTACATGTTCTTATATAGATGTTACATGTTCTTATATTGAAGTTACATGTTCTTATATTGAAGTTACATGTTCTTATATAGATGTTACATGTTCTTATATTGAAGTTACATGTTCTTATATTGATGTTACATGTTCTTATATTGACGTTACGTGTTCTTATATTGATGTTACGTGTTCTTATATTGAAGTTACATGTTCTTATATTGATGTTTCATGTTCTTATATTGAAGTTACATGTTCTTATATTGAAGTTACGTGTTCTTATATTGAAGTTACATGTTCTTATATTGATGTTACATGTTCTTATATTGAAGTTACATGTTCTTATATTGAAGTTACATGTTCTTATATAGATGTTACATGTTCTTATATTGAAGTTACATGTTCTTATATTGATGTTACATGTTCTTATATTGAAGTCACGTGTTCTTATATTGAAGTTACGTGTTCTTATATTGAAGTTACGTGTTCTTATATAAATGTTACGTGTTCTTATATAGATGTTACATGTTCTTATATAGATGTTACATGTTCTTATATTGATGTTACATCTTCTTATATAGATGTTACATGTTCTTATATTGAAGTTACATGTTCTTATATTGAAGTTACATGTTCTTATATAGATGTTACATGTTCTTATATTGAAGTTACATGTTCTTATATAGATGTTACATGTTCTTATATTGATGTTACATGTTCTTATATAGATGTTACATGTTCTTATATAGATGTTACATGTTCTTATATTGATGTTACGTGTTCTTATATTGAAGTTACGTGTTCTTATATTGATGTTACGTGTTCTTATACTGAAGTTACATGTTCTTATATTGATGTTACGTGTTCTTATATTGAAGTTACATGTTCTTATATTGATGTTTCATGTTCTTATATTGAAGTTACATGTTCTTATATTGAAGTTACATGTTCTTATATAGATGTTACATGTTCTTATATTGAAGTTACATGTTCTTATAGAGATGTTACATGTTCTTATATTGAAGTTACATGTTCTTATATAGATGTTACATGTTCTTATATAGATGTTACATGTTCTTATATTGAAGATACATGTTCTTATATTAATGTTACATGTTCTTATATTGAAGTTACGTGTTCTTATATAGATGTTACATGTTCTTATATAGATGTTACATGTTCTTATATTGATGTTACATGTTCTTATATTGATGTTACATGTTCTTATATTGAAGTTACATGTTCTTATATAGATGTTGCATGTTCTTATATTGAAGTTACATGTTCTTATATAGATGTTACATGTTCTTATATTGAAGTTACGAGTTCTTGTATTGAAGTTACATGTTCTTATATAGATGTTACGTGTTCTTATATTGATGTTACATGTTCTTATATTGATGTTACATGTTCTTATATAGATGTTACATGTTCTTATATTGATGTTACATGTTCTTATATAGATGTTACATGTTCTTATATTGATGTTACGTGTTCTTATATTGAAGTTACATGTTCTTATATAGATGTTACGTGTTCTTATATTGAAGTTACGTGTTCTTATATAGATGTTACACGTTCTTATATTGAAGTTACGTGTTCTTATATTGAAGTTACTTGTTCTTATATTGATGTTACGTGTTCTTATATAGATGTTACATGTTCTTATATTGAAGTTACGTGTTCTTGTATTGAAGTTACGTGTTCTTATATAGATGTTACACGTTCTTATATTGAAGTTACGTGTTCTTATATTGAAGTTACTTGTTCTTATATTGATGTTACGTGTTCTTATATAGATGTTACATGTTCTTATATTGAAGTTACATGTTCTTATATAGATGTTACGTGTTCTTATATTGATGTTACATGTTCTTATTTTGATGTTACATGTTCTTATATAGATGTTACATGTTCTTATATTGATGTTACATGTTCTTATATAGATGTTACATGTTCTTATATTGATGTTACGTGTTCTTATATTGAAGTTACATGTTCTTATATAGATGTTACGTGTTCTTATATTGAAGTTACGTGTTCTTATATAGATGTTACACGTTCTTATATTGAAGTTACGTGTTCTTATATTGAAGTTACGTGTTCTTATATAGATGTTACACGTTCTTATATTGAAGTTACGTGTTCTTATATTGAAGTTACTTGTTCTTATATAGATGTTACATGTTCTTATATAGATGTTACATGTTCTTATATAGATGTTACATGTTCTTATATTGAAGTTACATGTTCTTATATAGATGTTACGTGTTCTTATATTGAAGTTACGTGTTCTTATATAGATGTTACATGTTCTTATATTGAAGTTACGTGTTCTTATATTGAAGTTACATGTTCTTATATTGAAGTTACGTGTTCTTATATTGAAGTTACATGTTCTTATATTGAAGTTACATGTTCTTATATTGATGTTACATGTTCTTATATTGATGTTACATGTTCTTATATTGAAGTTACATGTTCTTATATTGATGTTACATGTTCTTATATAGATGTTACATGTTCTTATATTGAAGTTACATGTTCTTATATAGATGTTACATGTTCTTATATTGAAGTTACATGTTCTTATATTGATGTTACATGTTCTTATATTGAAGTTACATGTTCTTATATAGATGTTACATGTTCTTATATAGATGTTACATGTTCTTATATTGAAGTTACATGTTCTTATATTGAAGTTACATGTTCTTATATTGAAGTTACGTGTTCTTATATTGAAGTTAGATGTTCTTATATAGATGTTACATGTTCTTATATTGATGTTACATGTTCTTATATTGAAGTTACATGTTCTTATATAAATGTTACATGTTCTTATATTGATGTTACATGTTCTTATATTGAAGTTACATGTTCTTATATAGATATTACATGTTCTTATATTGAAGTTACGTGTTTTTATATTGATGTTACATGTTCTTATATTGAAGTTACATGTTCTTATATAGATGTTACATGTACTTATATTGAAGTTACGTGTTCTTATATTGAAGTTACGTGTTCTTATATAGATGTTACTTTTTCTTATATTGATGTTACATGTTCTTATATTTATGTTACATGTTCTTATATAGATGTTACATGTTCTTATATAGATGTTACATGTTCTTATATTGAAGTTACATGTTCTTATATTGATGTTACATGTTCTTATATTGAAGTTACATGTTCTTATATTGAAGTTACGTGTTCTTATATTGAAGTTAGATGTTCTTATATAGATGTTACATGTTCTTATATTGAAGTTACATGTTCTTATATAAATGTTACATGTTCTTATATTGATGTTACATGTTCTTATATTGAAGTTACATGTTCTTATATAGATATTACATGTTCTTATATTGAAGTTACATGTTCTTATATTGATGTTACATGTTCTTATATTGAAGTTACATGTTCTTATATAGATGTTACATGTACTTATATTGAAGTTACGTGTTCTTATATTGAAGTTACGTGTTCTTATATAGATGTTACTTTTTCTTATATTGAAGTTACATGTTCTTATATTGATGTTACATGTTCTTATATTGATGTTACGTGTTCTTATATAGATGTTACATGTTCTTATATTGAAGTTACGTGTTCTTATATTGAAGTTACATGTTCTTATATTGATGTTACATGTTCTTATATTGAAGTTACATGTTCTTATATAGATGTTACATGTACTTATATTGAAGTTACGTGTTCTTATATTGAAGTTACGTGTTCTTATATAGATGTTACTTGTTCTTATTTTGATGTTACATGTTCTTATATTGATGTTACATGTTCTTATATAGATGTTACATGTTCTTATATTGATGTTACATGTTCTTATATAGATGTTACATGTTCTTATTTTGATGTTACGTATTCTTATATTGATGTTACATGTTCTTATATTGATGTTACGTGTTCTTATATAGATGTTACATGTTCTTATATTGAAGTTACATGTTCTAATATAGATGTTACGTGTTCTTATATTGAAGTTACGTGTTCTTATATTGAAGTTACATGTTCTTATATTGATGTTACATGTTCTTATATAGATGTTACATGTTCTTATATTGATGTTACATGTTCTTATATAGATGTTACATGTTCTTATATTGAAGTTACATGTTCTTATATTGATGTTACATGTTCTTATATAGATGTTACATGTTCTTATATTGATGTTACATGTTCTTATATAGATGTTACATGTTCTTATATTGAAGTTACATGTTCTTATATTGAAGTTACATGTTCTTATATTGATGTCACGTGTTCTTATATATATGTCACATGTTCTTATATTGAAGTCACGTGTTCTTATATTGAAGTTACGTGTTCTTATATAGATGTTACATGTTCTTATATTGAAGTCACGTGTTCTTATATTGAAGTTACGTGTTCTTATATTGAAGTTACCTGTTCTTATATAAATGTTACGTGTTCTTATATAGATGTTACATGTTCTTATATAGATGTTACATGTTCTTATATTGATGTTACATGTTCTTATATAGATGTTACATGTTCTTATATTGAAGTTACATGTTCTTATATTGAAGTTACATGTTCTTATATTGATGTTACATGTTCTTATATTGAAGTTACATGTTCTTATATTGATGTTACATGTTCTTATATTGACGTTACGTGTTCTTATATTGATGTTACGTGTTCTTATATTGAAGTTACATGTTCTTATATTGATGTTTCATGTTCTTATATTGAAGTTACATGTTCTTATATTGAAGTTACGTGTTCTTATATTGAAGTTACATGTTCTTATATTGAAGTTACATGTTCTTATATTGAAGTTACATGTTCTTATATAGATGTTACATGTTCTTATATTGATGTTACATGTTCTTATATAGATGTTACATGTTCTTATATAGATATTACATGTTCTTATATTGATGTTACATGTTCTTATATTGATGTTACATGTTCTTATATTGAAGTTACGTGTTCTTATATAGATGTTACATGTTCTTATATTGAAGTTACATGTTCTTATATTGATGTTACATGTTCTTATATTGAAGTCACGTGTTCTTATATTGAAGTTACGTGTTCTTATATTGAAGTTACGTGTTCTTATATAAATGTTACGTGTTCTTATATAGATGTTACATGTTCTTATATAGATGTTACATGTTCTTATATTGATGTTACATCTTCTTATATAGATGTTACATGTTCTTATATTGAAGTTACATGTTCTTATATTGAAGTTACATGTTCTTATATAGATGTTACATGTTCTTATATTGAAGTTACATGTTCTTATATAGATGTTACATGTTCTTATATTGATGTTACATGTTCTTATATTGATGTTACATGTTCTTATATTGATGTTACGTGTTCTTATATTGAAGTTACGTGTTCTTATATTGATGTTACGTGTTCTTATACTGAAGTTACATGTTCTTATATTGATGTTACGTGTTCTTATATTGAAGTTACATGTTCTTATATTGATGTTTCATGTTCTTATATTGAAGTTACATGTTCTTATATTGAAGTTACATGTTCTTATATAGATGTTACATGTTCTTATATTGAAGTTACATGTTCTTATAGAGATGTTACATGTTCTTATATTGAAGTTACATGTTCTTATATAGATGTTACATGTTCTTATATAGATGTTACATGTTCTTATATTGAAGTTACATGTTCTTATATTAATGTTACATGTTCTTATATTGAAGTTACGTGTTCTTATATAGATGTTACATGTTCTTATATAGATGTTACATGTTCTTATATTGATGTTACATGTTCTTATATTGATGTTACATGTTCTTATATTGAAGTTACATGTTCTTATATAGATGTTGCATGTTCTTATATTGAAGTTACATGTTCTTATATAGATGTTACATGTTCTTATATTGAAGTTACGAGTTCTTGTATTGAAGTTACATGTTCTTATATAGATGTTACGTGTTCTTATATTGATGTTACATGTTCTTATATTGATGTTACATGTTCTTATATAGATGTTACATGTTCTTATATTGATGTTACATGTTCTTATATAGATGTTACATGTTCTTATATTGATGTTACGTGTTCTTATATTGAAGTTACATGTTCTTATATAGATGTTACGTGTTCTTATATTGAAGTTACGTGTTCTTATATAGATGTTACACGTTCTTATATTGAAGTTACGTGTTCTTATATTGAAGTTACTTGTTCTTATATTGATATTACGTGTTCTTATATAGATGTTACATGTTCTTATATTGAAGTTACGTGTTCTTGTATTGAAGTTACGTGTTCTTATATAGATGTTACACGTTCTTATATTGAAGTTACGTGTTCTTATATTGAAGTTACTTGTTCTTATATTGATGTTACATGTTCTTATATAGATGTTACATGTTCTTATATTGAAGTTACGTGTTCTTGTATTGAAGTTACGTGTTCTTATATAGATGTTACACGTTCTTATATTGAAGTTACGTGTTCTTATATTGAAGTTACTTGTTCTTATATAGATGTTACATGTTCTTATATAGATGTTACATGTTCTTATATAGATGTTACATGTTCTTATATTGAAGTTACATGTTCTTATATAGATGTTACGTGTTCTTATATTGAAGTTACGTGTTCTTATATAGATGTTACATGTTCTTATATTGAAGTTACGTGTTCTTATATTGAAGTTACATGTTCTTATATTGAAGTTACGTGTTCTTATATTGAAGTTACATATTCTTATATTGATGTTACATGTTCTTATATTGAAGTTACATGTTCTTATATTGATGTTACATGTTCTTATATAGATGTTACATGTTCTTATATTGAAGTTACGTGTTCTTATATAGATGTTACATGTTCTTATATTGAAGTTACATGTTCTTATATTGATGTTACGTGTTCTTATATAGATGTTACATGTTCTTATATAGATGTTACATGTTCTTATATTGATGTTACATGTTCTTATATAGATGTTACATGTTCTTATATTGATGTTACGTATTCTTATATTGATGTTACATGTTCTTATATTGATGTTACGTGTTCTTATATAGATGTTACATGTTCTTATATTGAAGTTACATGTTCTTATATTGAAGTTACATGTTCTAATATAGATGTTACGTGTTCTTATATTGAAGTTACGTGTTCTTATATTGAAGTTACATGTTCTTATATTGATGTTACATGTTCTTTTATTGATGTTACATGTTCTAATATTGATGTTACATGTTCTTATATAGATGTTACATGTTCTTATATTGATGTTACATGTTCTTATATAGATGTTACATGTTCTTATATTGAAGTTACTTGTTCTTATATTGATGTTACATGTTCTTATATTGATGTTACCTGTTCTTATATAGATGTTACGTGTTCTTATATTGAAGTTACATGTTCTTATATAGATGTTACGTGTTCTTATATTGATGTTACGTATTCTTATATTGATGTTACATGTTCTTATATAGATGTTACGTGTTCTTATATAGATGTTACATGTTCTTATATTGAAGTTACATGTTCTTATATTGAAGTTACATGTTCTAATATAGATGTTACGTGTTCTTATATTGAAGTTACGTGTTCTTATATTGAAGTTACATGTTCTTATATTGATGTTACATGTTCTTTTATTGATGTTACATGTTCTAATATTGATGTTACATGTTCTTATATAGATGTTACATGTTCTTATATTGATGTTACATGTTCTTATATAGATGTTACATGTTCTTATATTGAAGTTACTTGTTCTTATATTGATGTTACATGTTCTTATATTGATGTTACCTGTTCTTATATAGATGTTACGTGTTCTTATATTGAAGTTACATGTTCTTATATAGATGTTACGTGTTCTTATATTGAAGTTACATGTTCTTATATAGATGTTCCATGTTCTTATATTGAAGTTACATGTTCTTATATAGATGTTACATGTTCTTATATAGATGTTACATGTTCTTATATTGAAGTTACATGTTCTTATATAGATGTTACATGTTCTTATATAGATGTTACATGTTCTTATATTGAAGTTACATGTCCTTATATTGAAGTTACATGTTCTTATATTGAAGTTACATGTTCTTATATTGATGCTACATGTTCTTATATTGAAGTTACATGTCTTTTATGATAATGTTACATGTCTTTTATATGTACGGTGTGTCAGCATAGATTTTACTGGGTTTTTCAGTTTGCTGGAACTATTTGGGCATTTAAATTAGTAAGTTTGACTCACAGTAACAGATGAGCAGTGAGTCCAGGATAGTGGATGGTCATGTATGGGTATGGATGATCTCACCTTCTTTATGGCTGCTGCTGCTTGTGGTTAGATCTCAAACTCCATATACGCCATTCACCTTTTTTTCTAGCAGAAATCTACGGTAACGTGAAGAATCTCCGGCATATACTCAACCACAGATCTGTCCAGCCAGGGTCCGGCTTGGAAACTGTGATCTGCTCTTCCCCCTGGAATCCTCTACTCAGGTTACAGAAAGGATATATATAGCTGCTGACTTTGTGCACACTATCTCAAATTCCAGCCTTTCACGGTAATTAACCACTCATCTTCCAGACAGAGGTCCGAAAATAATGAATATATGAAAAAATACCCATATGACTTTAAGAAAATGGGAGTCAATGTGGTTTAGTTTGTTTTTCTTTACTTTAGGGTATTTATAGTGGCTTTTTAGGCTACACCCACAGTGACTTGTTGCAATTCCTAGTCATGAAAAATACTTGGCTCGTTTATGGGTGATTGTATTTATTATTTTTATAATTTCACCATATTTCTGGACAAAGCATTAAAAACTCATCATAACTCACATAGTGGGATACAAATGTATCAGTAACATGACGCTGGATGCACATCCCCCTGCTCAGTACTGATTTTGTACCACAGATCTGTTATATGCTGGAGTTCTTTTATCCCAGGAGGAGAGGTGTACTGACTATATATCACTCACCATTAGCATAAACCATGGATGGAAATAATGGCTGCTGATTGATGATTACTGTCTTTATATTGACTTGAAGGAGCAAAATTAAAGAAATGTGAAAATATGTAACAAATTTATTGACCTTTGAGCAACATTTGTCACAAATAAAGACCACATTGGCTCCAGCAAACCGGACTAAAAAAATACTGCAAATGATAAATTCCCCCCCTTAGACTAAGTGCCCACGATGCAGAAATGCTGCAGATTATTTCCGCATCTCCCTGGCAGGAAAAACGCATGCGGATTGTACATGCGGATTGTACATGCGGATTGTACATGCGGATTGTACATGTGTTTTCCCGCCAGGTAGAAGCGTTTGTCAAGCGTTCTTCACTTGCATTTCCGCATGCGGATTGACAAGCGCTTTCCAAGCGATTTTAGCATCACTTGGAAAGTGCTTGTCAACTTGGTCACACTATATAAATCCATGCAACCAGCATGAATTTATATAGTGTGACCAAGTAATAGTTAAAAAAAAAGAATAGAAATGGTAAAAAATAAAAAATAAATATTATACTTACCTTCCAATGGCCCCCGGTATTTTCTCCGCTCTGTCTGGTCTGTTGTATGGGTTGCGGTGGTGTGAAAGGACCTGTGGTGACATCATTGAGTCACAGGTCGCGTGACCTGTCACATGACTAAATGACGTCATGAAAGGTCCTTTCACACCACCTCGAGCCGTACAACAGACCGGACGCAGCTGAGAAAAGACTGGGGGCCATCAGAAGGTAAGTATAATATTTATTTTTTATTTTAAATTATTTTTTAACAGGTTCTATGGTACTCGGGTCTGGAGGAGAGTCTCCTGTCCTCCAGACCCGGGTACCATCCGCACATTGAATCGCTTAATATCCGCACGTGCACATGTGCTCATACTGATATTATGCGATTCATTGCAAGTCAATGGCGGCGATTACTCTGTGTGTCCGCAAAATTAATGGACATGCTGCGTATTTTTCCGCAATGATAATCCGCAGCGGAAATTTCCGCATCATGTGCACAGCACATGTGGATTATCATTGGGGACCATGGGGCACATATTACCAAGCGTTTTTTAAGCGTTTTCGCTGCGGAAATTCCACAGGAAAAATGCTTGAAAAACGCATAGTGGGCACGCAGCCTTAGACCGATTTCACACCTCCACATTTCACGGCCTGTGTATAGATTGCAATCTCCAAACCTATCGTTATTCTTATGGACCAAACTAGAAGCCTCATATACAGTAGAGGATGTTAGTTTGGGTCAGGGAACCCATGTGCAATATGAAAGTACAAGGACCATTAAAATGCAGATGGGAGACGCCGGCCTTATTGTACTCACTTTAAAATCACTTTTGTAATATTCATTTAAAAATATTGAATATATTTAACACTGAATGGGGAAGACTTATTTATGTGTTTTGTCTCCTGAATGAAAGGGTCTCATAAACTGAGATTTCCTCTTTGTTAAAAGTTTGACAGGTTTCACACTCAGAACTTTTGCTGCGTTTCCTGCTCCTTTGGTTCTTTTTTTTCACAAATAATGCAGCCTATATAATCTATAGTCAAATATTATCTACCTACATGTCAATGTACTACTTTTTGTGGCATTTTAAAATATGGCATGCTTTGGGAAACACATGCAGAAAAAAAATATATCATCTCACTACTAATGTGAGAAATACCAGAAGGCGGATTGTGTGAGCGATGCATGGGATCTCCAGGCCGGTATCCTCGAGCAGCAAAGTGAAATAGATGAAAATTGTAATCCAGCACCGCAAAAATAGTTAAAAGATGATCTTTAATTGTCTCCATAAAATAGATAAAAAAATCCAATGTGAAAAAAAATCAGTCTAAAATGCATAGACTGTATATATTGGATTTTTTAATCTATTTTATGGAGACAATTATTCATCAAAGGTCGTCTTTTTAACTATTTTTGCACTGCTGGATTATGATTTTCATCTACAAAAATGCCAACAAAAATACTTTGTCATTCAAACCATGTACAGTATTTAAAAAAAAACTGCAAAAAATTTCAGTAAAGGATTCTGTTTTCTAGGTTCTAAACTAGTAAAATATTTGTTACTCTTTAGTTTGTAACATAATATTTATTTTGTTACTTTGATTTCTAGGATTGATTTGTAAAAAATATCCCAAAAATGTAAAATTGGAGCCCGATGGATGTTTTCTTCCAGTGATATCTCATCACAGAAAACCATTGTGGCGCTTACTAGACTCCTCTGCCCCCAGCAGGGTATCAGTGCCTCCTACTGTGAGGGGGCGCTACTTCCTACCCTGTAACCTGCTCTAGACTGCAATGTCTCCTCAATCACTTGTCTCGGCTGCTGCTGAGATGGTTTTTCGTAGTCACTGCAGCCCGCTGTGTGGTATCTGAGCGAGGAGGCTTCTTTGGGATCAGTCACCAGAGAGAAGTTTGTCTGCTGGGAACCAAAGGGTAAGAACCTGACTACAGGGGAAACTTTTTGTACTCCATATGCATGTACACCAGTGATATAACCAATAAGTATATTTTTATTTTATGACCTTTTATGTTATAAAAGGTCCATCCCAGCTTTCCCCCATATTAAAATCTTCTTCAACTTCGGGTTCAAACCAACCATGCACATAAAAGCCTCTGTCAGGACTGCACACATACTGGCTGGCGACCAGTCCATGTATTATTATTTATCCTATTCAGTATATCAAGGCTGCATTATACAATATATGTACTTTTTACCTTTTGTGTCTCCCCCACTTCCTCATAGACTGTAAGCTCGCGAGCAGGGCCCTCACTCCGTTCGATATGAGATATGCTTATTCTGTATTGTCTGTATAAGTCCCCCCTAAAATTTGTAAAGTGCTGCGGAATATGTTGGCACTATAAAAATAAACTATTATTATTATTATTATTATTATAAATGGCTAGAGAATGCTGCATTTAAAAATATATATATGTCGGGAACCCAAAAAAACACAATGTTAAAAAACTCACGGAAAAATTCCACTGTTTTTAATGTGTCTCATATTTACTTTTTGATACGACGCCAACACGTGGCCACCATGTTATTTTCAAGCAGAACCTAAGATAAAAACAAAATGAGAAAATACCTTATAGTAAGTAAAAAAATAGTAATAGTACATGTAAGTAACATAGATGACTTAGTTAACATTGTTTTGATAAAAAAAAAACGTTAAAGGCAACCCCCCGAAACAAGGTGTACCCAATCAGGACGGTACCTAACTCTTGTAGTTCACCTCACTACATCTCAGCAGATATAAAAATAGAGATGAGGACCTTAATAACCTTGTTATTTTGCTGAAAAAATAAAACACTAAAAAATGATGGATATTTGCACAGAAAAATCAAACTATAGCTTCCTTCAATCACTCTTTTATTTAACAATATATTTTAAAACCTAGTTTTACTTTTATGCGTTTTACATCTGATATAATTCAGATACCATAATTTTTAATGGGAAAACACATAAACATATAAAAAAAATGGTGGTCTGTAGGGGGAAAAAAGGGAGCTACAACATGCTGCATTGTAAAATAGACACCAGTCAAAAACAAGCTATTTGTATTGTAATTCCCTATCAACAGCTGCTCATGGGGTTTTTTTTTTTGCTGAAAAAAAATACAAGAAAAAATACCTTTTCTATGAGGACACCCACATACAGAGGTCTATTGCTGAGGTGTGACATAGAATTGGGCTGTCACAGTTATAGAACTGGAACCAACATCTAAAGTCAGAAAGACAAAAATTGCTGCACATGTTGGAGAGGTCAGAGCTTGTGTCTGTTACAGTAACTGCTGTACAAGAGACATTAAAAATGCATTGCAGACATTACCAAAGTAACAGAATGTTGTAATATTCTGCATTCAGGAGCACAGCGCTCCATTGCCTCTGGTCTTTCTGCTTGTCGGGGGCAGTGCCCTCCTGATGATTGACAGTTCAGACCCACGGCATGGTGGCATCGCTTGTCCAAACTGAGCGTTCTCTTATGCTGGTAGCACAGGCAGCTTTGCTTCAGCCGCACAGAAGAAGAGCAGGGGCACTAAAGCTGGTGGGATCCAGCCATCTTCAGAGCAGCACTTACAGGCTCTAAAGCGTAGAGCCTGTAAGCGGCACCTGCCCAGGTAACCAGCCAGGCTGGAACTGTGAGCTGGCTGGTAGCCTAAGCAACAAGCTGTATAATATTCAATTAAAAAGGATTTTTAAGAGGTAAAGTGCAAAGTTACTTATTTTTACCAACACTTTGCAATTTTAACCATTTAAGAAGTTTCAATAACTCCTTTTAATGAGTTTTCCATAGAGCCAGCTAACCATTATACTCTCCTCAATAAGCTATACTTTCTCCAACTGTGAGAATCACGTTACTTCTCACGCGAGTGATTCATCCTGTAGTCTTCACCATGACAGTACATTAGCTGCCTCATTTACATATTGATAATCAGGACATGACAGTATATGAAGCTTGGAGCAGAGAAAGGACTATTATCATACAACTCATTATTACAAATACCTAAACTGTGGAAAAGAATATTTTATGATGAAGAAGGATTTAGCTTATCACAGACACTGTTTTGATAATGTACACTTATTTTATAGTGTACCGTGGACCATGCCTTCAAAGGGTTGTCCACTAGAGATGATCGCACCTTCTGAAATTCAAATTCACCAGGTTTAGAAAATTTTTCCAAAGAATTCAATTTACAATGAATGTATTTGCAGCAAATCTCAAATAGTCCAAACCGAACAGGGATATGTCATCAATATAAGAGTAGTGGACAACCCCTTTAAAAACACATTTATTTGGCAAGGCTTATATGACATCTTTATAGTCTATTACTACATATGGGAGAATCGATTTGCAGGTCTCCGGTCCATCAGCCGGTCAGTAACCTGCGACCTCTGGATGGGAGGCCTGTGAGACTCTTTACCACCCAGCATTCCCAACTCTTCTTTTGATTGGCTGAACCGGCAGGACGTCACGTGTGCATCATGCCACTAGTGTATCATACATATTACTCGTCAGAGCTAATCTGACAGGTGCCGTCCCTATCAAAGTGTATCGAAAAGTGTGTGCCCGGTCCCTCCTCCCTCTACACACACTGCCGCTCCCCATCACACCATCTGTTGTATCTTGTCTGTATTTTATATGAGTTTGATATATGTTAGATTTGTCATTCTTATTTGATACTGTGATTCTCATTGATTGGGCACATTATTTATATGGCCAATAAGTCTATTCTCCACCTTTCCCAACTCCCCTTCCCAAGTATAAAGTGTGTGTTTTATACGTTCGTAAAAAAAAGCAAAGACACGGCATTGTAAAAGTTTTAAAATATTTTATTGTTCAAAAAAAACAATTACATCTCAGAATGATTCAGTCACAGATTTTATGGAGACACAAGACATTTCAATAATATAAAAAGTATCACAATTGCAATTAATAAAATACATCATTACAGTTTTTACAGAATAATATCAAAAGTATTACGTTCACTTTCAGCAAATTACATGTAATAATATACATCATTACATTTCTTGCAGAATAGTATAGAGTTACAATTCAGCTATATCATTTATCCAGCACATCACTTACATCGGGAGCCATATGGATTGTAGCGTCGGAAGAGACCCTTTTTAGGTAGCAAAGTTCCTTGTGTGCCACCTAATGATGGAGTGTAAAGATTGAGTCGCACGGGGCGTTGCGGATAGCGTCCAGGGTGTAGATTCACCACTACCTTCACTGATGGAGATTTTTAATCCATCTGGAAGCTGTCTAGTAGCGGGATTACCCACAACTGCAGATGGAATATTTAGCTCGGCCATTGCCTGCATAAATGAATCCCATCCCCGAGGTATATTCCTGTTGTTGCGGGCATGACTCTGTGTTGTACTACATACCAAATCCAGCAAGGTAGATCCTGGTATTACTGATCCTTTGAAAATAAATTTGCTTTTATCATTCCGGGCTGTAACATTTTTATTCTGCAGTTACCTGTTTAGTAAAAATTCAGCATTCTTTTTATATCGCTGATTTGCATGGCTTACAACTTCACTGACCTCTTGATTTTTATCAGGGTCTGAATTTGGCAATTGTTGGTGATCAGATTCTGGAGCTAACGAGATGCAAAGTTGCTACTTCTTTTATCATGTCTAGCAGATAAAAAGGAAGAAGCAGAGATTGGAGGTTGTAAATACACCAAAACTGGCATTTACCGGAGAATGACCTATATAGTATCATACAGAAGATGTCACAATCTAGGGGACCTATTGGTCAGCAATAGATTAATATATAAAAAATCTAATTGGTTGAATAATAATCCACTGGCAGGAAATTATAAATGTGGACATTGTTCCTTCTGCAAATTTCACATAATTGATAAAACATTTCTTATAGGATCCATAATTCACACTGTTACAGAGTTCATATCCTGCAGAACAAAACACATAGTACACGTGATTTTTTTGTCCCTGTGGATATTTTTACATAGGAAAAACAATACGCCCGCTTTTTATCAGATTTAGGGAACACTATCAATCCATTTCCTCTGGAAAGGGATCACCAAGATGAATTAGTCATATATAAGAATTTCATAATGGTAATCCCAATGTGTTACGTTTTGCGGGTCTAAAGAAAGTTAAATATCCATCCCAAGGATGAGACTACGACAGTCTATTATTAAATCCTGAAGCTAGGTGGATTTTGAACAGAGATGCCCAGGGTCCGTTAGGGTTAAACGAAAAATTAGACATGTCAGCATTTCTATGAATGTAAATTATCTGTAGCTATTGCAATACCAATTGTTTCTAATTTCTCAGTTGTTCACATGTGCACTAATTTTAAATTCCATATAAAAGGAAATGGTGACACATCACAGTTACCTTGGACCCCTGAAAGCACTGGGAGTGCGAAATGGCCATCATCCAGCACTTCCCTACCCCCACTGCTCCTCCTTGATCCTGAATGCTGATAAGATGTCCTGTTTGAAACAATAAAGTACGAGTTTAATTTCAGGATTCGGTGAGTGCTGCCTTTCCTTGTTTTTTATCTCTTGGTATGAGTGATAGTTGAAGCAACTGCACATAACCACAGCGGATTAATGTACCGGTGCACTGTATGTACAGTGGGGAAAATAAGTATTTCATACACTGCCGATTTTGCAAGTTTTCCCACCTACAAAGAACGGAGAGGTCTATAATTTTTATCGTAGATACACTTCACCTGTGAGAGACAGATTCTAAAAATAAAAAACAGAAAATCACATTGTACGATGTTTAAATAATTAAATTGCATTTTATTGCATGAAATAAGTATTTGATCACCTACCAACAAACAAGAATTCTGGCTCCCACAAACCTGTTAGCTTTTCTTTAAGAAGCCCTCCTAATCTGCACTCATTACCTGTATTAATTGCACCTGCTTTATACAGGTAACAAGTTCAAAGACACCTGTCCACACAATCAATCAATTAGTTGGCACAATCATTAGAAAATGGAAGAAACACAAGATGACAGTCAATCTTCCTCCTTCTGGGGCTCCATGCAAGATCTCGCCTCGTGGGGTACGGATGATTCTGAGAAAGGTCAGGAATCAGCCCAGAACTACATGGGAGGACCTGGTGAATGACCTGAAGATAGCTGGGACCACAATCTCAAACATTACCATTAGTAACACACTACACCATCATGGATTAAAATCCTGTAGGCCACACAAGCTCCTTCTGCTCACGCCAGCACATGTCCAGGCCCGTTTGAAGTTCACCAATGACCATCTGGATGATCCAGAGGAGGCATGGGAGAAGGTCATGTGGTCAGAAGAGACCAAAATAGAATTTTTTGGTATCAACTCCACTCACGATGATTGGAAGAAGAAGGATGACTACAATCCCAAGAAAACTGTCCCAACCATGAAGCATGGTGGGGGAAACATCATACTTTGGGGTGCTTTTCTGCAAAGGGGACAGGATGACTACACCGTATTGAAGGGAGGATGGATGGGTTCATGTATCGTGAGATTTTGGCCAACAACCTCCTTCCCTCAGTAAGAGCATTGAAGATGGGTCGTGGCTGGGTCTTCCAGCATGACAATGACCCGAAACACACAACCAGGGCAACTAAGGAGTGGCTCCGTAAGATGCATTTCAAGGTCCCAGAGTGGCCTAGCCAGTCTCCAGACCTTAACCCAATAGAAAATCTTTGGAGGGAGCTAAAACTCCATGTCACCCAGTGACATCCCCGAAACCTGAAAGATCTGGAGAAGATTTGTATGGAGGAGTGGGCCAAAATCCCTGCTGCAGTGTGTGCAAACTTGTCGAGAACTACAGAAACGTCTAACCTCTGTAATTGCAAACAAAGGTTTCTGTACCAAATATTAAGTTCTGTTTTTCTATTGTATCAAATACTTATTTCATGCAATAAAATGCAACTTAATTATGTAAAAATCATACAATGTGATTTTCTGGTTTTTATTTTTAGATTCTGTCTATCACACTTGACGTGTATCTATGATAAAAATTACAGGCCTCTCCATTCTTTGTAGGTGGGAAAACATGCAAAATTGGCAGTGTATCAAATACTTATTTTCCCTATTGTAATAGGGATGAAAACAGTACTCTGACAATTAGCCAAACAGACTGTAAAATTCTGCTGACACAACAGTGCACACTTTGTTACACACAGTAATTACACACTTAGTTACACCGGTTCTGAATTTACAATACAAAATTGTGCCCTCTGAAGCACTCAAGGCTTGCTAAAGCTACATAAAGACAGAACAGTTCTGGTTTGATCTTGCTCCAGTCTAGGCCGAAGATCGGATAAAGAAATTGAAGTCTTTCATGCATCCTATCTGCCCTTCTGTTAAATTGCTCACAGAGTTTAAATTGCTCTTTTTAGTTCTTTGAATCTGCCAGAAAACTGAGATAAAAGTGCAAAATTCTTCTGGTGTCATTCTTTGGTCAGGTCATTTCTCAAAGGACATGATCCTGTGACTTTACTTCTTATATATATTAGTGCTAATCAATCATTTATAATTTTATTCAGGTGCAAAATAACCCCATGATTGGTCTTCTATCTCTTAATCAACTCAATTCTGGTATCTAGTCTCCACCCACTGACAAAGCACACGTTTATATGCGAAACACATGTTGTGTGCGGTGAGCATCCTGTCACTTGGCTTTTTTTTACTTTGGATTTGCTATTTGATTATTGGCTACAAAAGGTCCATTTATACAACTGAACAGCGGCACTAAACAACTTCCGAATAGCCTGCCAATTGCTCTACAGAACAACTATAATGAGTAATAGAGGCCATACACTTTAAATAGAAACAGGTCCTGATACAACAGGGGTCCCCAACCTGTAGATCGGGAGCCGCATGTGGCTCATGGTCTAATGAATTATGGCTCGTGGCTGTCTACCAGCATGGTGAATTAGCTCCACGTCTAGCAAATAGGTATGAAGAGCATATCTCAAATTGGCAAATTTTGTGAGTAGCCCTGCACAGATGAGCAGATAAGGATGCAATATATTGGTCTTAAGGCCCCGTCACACATAACGAGATCGCTAGCGAGATCGTTAGTGCGTCACGGTTTTGGGATCGCTGGAGAGTCGTTTCGTGATCGCTGGGGAGCTGTCAAGCATGCAGAACTTACCAACGATTTCGGCCGCCCCAGCGATCTAACTAACGATCTCGTTGGTCGTTGGGACGCTTTCACACAGTAGCTATTTCAACGATCCACACCTTGATAGGGACTGTACTGTGTCACAAAGGCGTGCATAAAATCACTTTTCCACGCCCCCTCATCTCCGATTGGTGGACGCTACTGCGTTCTGATTGGGTGGCCTTGGTTTAACATCGCTACTGCGTCTCCGGTCAAATGGGATCGCTACTGCGTCTCCGATCAGATGGGAATACTGGTGTGTGCATTGTTCCTGTACAGATGTATGGATGTCCATATATTTATATGAATATATACAGTACAGACCAAAAGTTTGGACACACCTTCTCATTTAAAGATTTTTCTGTATTTTCTTGACTATGAAAATTGTACATTCACACTGAAGGCATCAAAACTATGAATTAACACATGTGGAATTATATACTTAACAAAAAAGTGTGAAACAACTGAAAATATGTCTTATATTCTAGGTTCTTCAAAGTAGCCACCTTTTGCTTTGATGACTGCTTTGCACACTCTTGGCATTCTCTTGATGAGCTTCAAGAGGCAGTCACCAGAAATGGTCTTCCAACAATCTTGAAGGAGTTCCCAGAGATGCTTAGCACTTGTTGGTCCTTTTGCCTTCACTCTGCGGTCCAGCTCACCCCAAACCATCTCGATTGGGTTCAGGTCTGGTGACTGTGGAGGCCAGGTCATCTGGCGTAGCACCTCATCACTCTCCTTCTTGGTCAAATAGCCCTTACACAGCCTGGAGGTGTGTTTGGGGTCATTGTCCTGTTGAAAAATAAATGATGGTCCAACTAAACACAAACCGGATGGAATAGCATGCCACTGCAAGATGCTGTGGTAGCCATGCTGGTTCAGTATGCCTTCAATTTTGAATAAATCCCCAACAGTGTCACCAGCTAAGCACCCCCACACCATCACACCTCCTCCTCCTCCATGCTTCACGGTGGGAACTAGGCATGTAGAGTCCATCCGTTCACCTTTTCTGCGTCGCACAAAGACACGGTGGTTGGAACCAAAGATCTCAAATTTGGACTCATCAGACCAAAGCACAGATTTCCACTGGTCTAATGTCCATTCCTTGTGTTCTTTAGCCCAAACAAGTCTCTTCTGCTTGTTGCCTGTCCTTAGCAGTGGTTTCCTAGCAGCTATTTTACCATGAAGGCCTGCTGCACAAAGTCTCCTCTTAACAGTTGTTGAAGAGATGTGTCTGCTGCTAGAACTCTGTGTGGCATTGACCTGGTCTCTAATGCTGTTAACCTGCGATTTCTGAGGCTGGTGACTCGGATAAACTTATCCTCAGAAGCAGAGGTGACTCTTGGTCTTCCTTTCCTGGGGCGGTCCTCATGTGAGCCAGTTTCTTTGTAGCGCTTGATGGTTTTTGCAACTGCACTTGGGGACACTTTCAAAGTTTGCCCAATTTTTCAGACTGACTGACCTTCATTTCTTAAAGTAATGATGGCCACTCGTTTTTCTTTACTTAGAATTTGTATTATGGCAAGAAAAAAGCAGCTAACAGTCTATTCAGTAGGACTATCAGCTGTGTATGCACCTGACTTCTGCACAACACAACTGATGGTCCCAATCCCTTTTATAAGGCAAGAAATCCCACTTATTAAACCTGACAGGGCACACCTGGGAAGTGAAAACCATTTCGGGTGACTACCTCTTGAAGCTCATCAAGAGAATGCCAAGAGTGTGCAAAGCAGTCATCAAAGCAAAAGGTGGCTATTTTGAAGAACCTAGAATATAAGACATATTTTTAGTTGTTTCACACTTTTTTGTTAAGTATATAATTCCACATGTGTTAATTCATAGTTTTGATGCCTTCAGTGTGAATGTACAATTTTCATAGTCATGAAAATACAGAAAAATCTTTAAATGATAAGGTGTGTCCAAACTTTTGGTCTGTACTGTATATAGAGATGTAAATGGCAATTTATGTGTATGCATAGCTGTATGTTTGAGAGTATGTATGTTTATATATAGTTATCTGTATACGTATGTGTATATGAGTGTGTGTGTATATATTTATGTACTTAAAAATATGTATGAGTACATGGATGAATCTGTTTACATACGAGTACACGAATGTATATGCGTGTATGTATGTGTGTATGTATGTATCTGTATACGCATGTGTATACATATGTATATATATATATATATATATATATATATATATATATATATGGACTGCTTACTGCGGTGACTACTGCTACTACTGAAAGAATGAGAAACAAAGCTTTTGCATAGTAGAACACACAGTTTATTAGACACATCAGTACAGAAATGTCAGTAGTGTAGAAACATGAGTAGTTGCCCACTATAGGTTCTGATGCTGCCAAGGAACAGCACCAGGACCGTTAAAATACTGGCAGTAGTTGTCGCGGCAGGTCTTCGCATCATGGGTGTTTCTGCCATGTCCCACTGGTTGAAGGCCTGCAATTGCAGGATCGTTTGCACTCCATTCACCAAGCTCCAGTTCCCCATTGGCTAGGTCCACAGAGTCCACGAAGCCAGGCGGACAGTACGTAATTGCATCACGTCAACGAAGAAAGTTGTGAAGCGTGCAACAGGCCAAAACAACAGAGTCTATTGATTTAAGCTTCATGTTAATTGGCGTGTGAAAAACTCTGAAGCGGTTGGCCAGTACAGCATGTCAGAAAACGTGCTGTGTGGGTGTGTGTGCACGAGACCCCTAAAATATCTGCCCATGCAAAAGCATATATATACAGATAGAAGCCAGGCCCTCCCTCCCTGAAGAGCAATGATAGCAGATAATTGGTAGATGTCCTATAAATGAATTAAAAATGGAAACTCATTTGAGACCCCAAACAATACCTACCTCACTAAAGATGTCTGATTTCTCCAAAGTGGAGTCACAGCCGGAGAACGCTGATGGGATGTTTAAAAACAAGGACACAGTAGCGACCACCAATCGGGGACGAGGGGCGCGGAAAAGTCCAATTTATGCACGCCTACGTGTCTCAGTTCTGAATTGCTAGCGAGATCGTTGATAAGGTGTCAAATACAGCGATGCACACTGCCCAGCGGGAGTGCAACGACCCAGGAATGGTCCAGGAAGCTTTGTAACGATCAGCGATCTCACAGCAGGGGCCTGATCGTTGCTACCTGTCAGACATAACGAGATCACTAGCGAGATCGCTCTTGCGTCACGAAACCGTGACGCATCAACGATCTCGCTAGTGATCTCGTCATGTGTGTCGGGGCCTTTAGGGGTTTAGAGATAATTTAAGTATGGTACGATGAAGATAGGATGATACTACCTGTCAGTGGAGGTGCTTGAAGCTGGATGTAACAGTGTTTTAGAGTGCTTGATGGGAGAATACTGAATATTGTGGGAACCCTTGAATCTTGGTATAATGTTTGGGGGTGATTTCTGTGGAAAAGCTTTGGTTATCATTTTACCGGTAATGGGGGCTTTGGTTGCCACTACTGTGAGGGGGGTGGGAGTTGGATGTGGCTCATGCCCCTCTCTTGGAGCTGAATGTGGCTCGCGACCCTCTTGAAGCTGAATGTGGCTCTCAAGGTCAGAAAGGTCGGGAACCACTGTGATAGAACATCTTAAATAAATGATTGCCTCATATACAATTGTTTTGCCAGCGCAGCCTTAGTGGCCATTACAGTTGTTCTGATTGACATGTTCAAATGACATGGGGCAAAAAATGAACAATTTTTCTGGTAATATTTTGGGAACAATTAGACACAACAATTAGTTGAAAACTTCAAACATGACCAACTTCTTTCTCATCAGTCAACCAAAATTTCACCTTAAAGAATCAACTTTTTGTTTGAAATTAACCATCTTGTTCAACTTTAGGTTAAAGTATATGTTCAGTATGAACCCAAGTTTAGCATTTGTTTGTAAAATAAGGTCTTGTGAATTATATATTGTCCATTGGAAAACTAAAGCTGTAATTTAAGTGGTTTTCTACTAATTATGCTTTTACCCCAAAGACCCAAGTACCAGCACCATAAATGGCATAAAATACAGGGTGGGCCATTTATATGGATACACCTAAATTAAATGGGAATGGTTGGTGATATCAACTTCCTGTTTGTGGCACATTAGTATATGGGAGGGGGGACACTTTTCCAGATGGGTTGTGACCATGGCGGCCATTTTTAAGTCGGCCATTTTGGATCCAACTTTATTTTTTTCAATGGGAAGAGGGTCATGTGACACATCAAATTTATTGAGAATTTCATAAGAAATGCCCCGTCTCATGCTGCACATAACACATCTGCATCTCTGGTTGCTGTGGGCATAAAAGGGACAAACTTATGGTGTGGCCCCCATGCTCCCCTGACCTCAACCCCATTGAGAACCTCTGGAGCATCATCAAAAGGAGTGTCTATGATGGCGGGAGGCAGTTCACATCTAAGCAACAGCTCTGGGAGGGTATTCTGTCCTCATGCAAAACAATTGAAGCAGAAACCATCCAAAACCTGACAAATTCAATGAACGAGAGAGTTCAGAAGCTCCTTTCGAACAAGGGGTCCTATGTGCAAATGTTACATCACCTAGAATAAAGTTTTGAGTTGAAAACTGTTTGATTTCAGTTTGTAATAACCTGCTAATGCTTATAATTTCAAAAATGACCATTTTTTTGTTCTTTATTAAAATGAAAAGGTTGAAAACTCTGCTGTGCATAATAATTTGGAACATGCATTTTGAGTGCAGTTTGAGTGTTTTATTTTTTTTAAAATATACTGTTATCATAGGCAGTTTGTACAAAAACCTTTCAATTGTGCTCTAATAGTTATTTGACTGGAAAATTACAATGACTGCAATTCATATAGGTAATTTGGGAAAATCTGAGAAAATATTATTTGCATAATAATTTGGAACACAGTGTATATAAATCCATGCCGTTTGCATGGATTTATATAGTGTGACCAAGTTGTCAAGCACTTTCCAAGTGATGCTAAAATCGCTTGGAAAGCGCTTGTCAACCCGCATGCGGAAATGCAAGTGAAGAACGCTTCACATCCGCTTGTCCCTGGCAGGAAAAACGCATGTACAATCCGCATGTACAATCCGCATGTACAATCCGCATGTACAATCCGCATGTACAATCCGCATGTACAATCTCTACCTGTGGAGAGTCACACCATCCCTGCTGCCGTACCACCAGCTCCAGAGGACTGCTCCGCAGCGGCGGCACCCTTTAGCCGCATTCCACAGGTGGTGTCACGAAAAACCTTACAAATCCCCTATAAATAAATCCAGCCACCGTGATATCCCCCGGCAACCAGAGGCCCGGCTGCCGAGTACCCCACGGCCCAGGAGGCGCGTCACACACATCATGTTTTTTTTATGCATTTTTTTATGCAAATTTTCAGCTGCGTTTCGCAGTACCAGCAAAGTCTGTGAGATTCCAGAAATCTCATGCACACATCATGTTTTTTTTTTGTTCAGGATTTTGTGCTTTACATGTTTTTTTGCAAAATAGAGCACGTCACTTCTTTCAGCGTTTTTTTCACCCATTGGAATTATTGGGTGGTGAAAAAAACTGTGAAAAAATGCACCAAAAACGCAGGTGTCAAGTTTTCAGCGTTTTTCAGCATTTTTTGTACTTAAACCAGAATGAGAATGTTTTTTTCACTGAACTTTATGTACATGCATAACAGAAACAAAAGGACAGTGAAAAAACGCACCAAAAAAAAAGCAAGAAAACAGCAACAAAAATCCTGAACAACCTCCTGGCAAGAGATAGGGTTTTGCTGCAGAAAATGAAAACCATGATGTGTGAACATAGCCTAATTGTGTCTTCAGGGCGCATGCTTAGGCAAGCTGTCATTCAATGCAAAACGTCTACACCCACCACCAAGAGCACAGTGACCGCTTCCTTTCATTGTGTCGGAAAAAGGAAAGTATGGTACAAAACAGGAGGAAGAAGAATCTCCATAGCAATCCAGTACGATGTGATCCTTGCTGAGATGGGCTCATAGAAGCTATACATCTAATACAAGTATATTACAAAAGGTATGGTTTTAAAGAGCTTTGATATACACTGCTCAAAAAAATAAAGGGAACACTCAAATAACATATCCTAGATCTGAATGAATGAAATATTCTCATTGAATACTTTGTTCTGCACAAAGCTGAATGTGCTGACAACAAAATCACACAAAAATCATCAATGGAAATCAAATTTATTAACCAATGGAGGCCTGGATTTGGAGTCACCCCCAAAATTAAAGTGGAAAAACACACTACAGGCTGATCAACTTTGATGTAATGTCCTTAAAACAAGGCAAAATGAGGCTCAGTATTGTGTGTGGCCTCCACGTGCCTGTATGACCTCCCTGCAACGCCTGGGCATGCTCCTGATGAGGTTGCGGATGGTCTCCTGCAGGATCTCCTCCCAGACCTGGACTAAAGCATCCGCCAACTCCTGGACAGTCTGTGGTGCAACATGACGTTGGTGGAAGGAGCGAGACATGATGTCCCAGATGCGCTCATCAGATTCAGGTCTGGGGAATGGGCGGGCCAGTCCATAGCTTCAATGCCTTCATCTTGAAGGAACTGCTGACACACTCCAGCCACATGAGGTCTGGCATTGTCCTGCATTAGGAGGAACCCAGGGCCAACCACACCATCGCTCTTCACGGCGTCTCCTGACGCTGTCACGTCTGTCACATGTGCTCAGTGTGAACCTGCTTTCATCTGTGAAGAGCACAGGGCGCCAGTGGCGACTATACCAATCCTGGTGTTCTGTGGCAAATGCAAAGTGTCCTGCATGGTGTTGGGCTGTGAGCACAACCCCCATCTGTGGATGTCGGGCCCTCATACCACTCTCATGGAGTCGATTTCCAACCGTTTGTGCAGACACATGTGTAGCGCCCCGAGGGTTCGGCCGCTACAGGGGTATTGCACCTCTGCCAGAGGTGTGGTGTTCCACTCCCAGGTAAGGATGGAGTATGGACCAGGGCTCAGTTAGCTGCATACAGCACACTCACCCCATTTCTGAGGGACAGCTCAATGGTACTCCCATTAGACAGAAATGCAGGTACGACAGACCATGTCCCTGGCTGGAGGGGGGAGGAAAACCCAGTGATGTAGGAGCAGATAGGGGTTGGTTCCTGAGCGTAGGTAGGAACCCATTGGTTGCTGGTCACCTGGGCTCATGGCTAGAGGGAGGTATAAAAGGTGGGCACCATCTTAGGACAGTCAGTCAGTTCAGTTCAGTCTGTGCAGAGAGAGGAGAAGACAGGTAGTAGAGGCTCTGTAGGTGCTCTACTCCAGAGTGGACCTAGAGAGAGGCCGAGGAGGAGAGTGGAAAGAGAGAGGAGGTGAAGGGGAGCTGTGGTTCCTTCTCAGCCCAGCTCCACGAGAAAGGAGAAGAAGGTGGAACAGAGAAGGGAAAAGAAGAGAAAGAAACAGAAGGGCTCAGGAACAAGAAGGAAGAAGGGACCCTAAGAACCCACGAGAATACAGGGTGAAGGGTCAGACAGATTAAGGGTGCCGGATCCCAAGTTGGTGGAGGAGAAACTACCCTCAGCCAAAGACCAGACGTCGTGATCATTTATTGGTGCGACACCTCATTAAACCTGCTAGGAAGGCACCATATAGAACAGCGGGGAACGGGATCCACGTTTACCCGCACAAGTTCTCGGCAGCTGGACAAAAGTGGGTCACTGGTGAGGCAGGCCAGAGGAAGGATTGAAGGGGGTCCTGAGCCATACTTCCGAGCTGCCTGGGAGTTGACCGAGCCCCTCACCTGGTGGACGCAGCACGGCTCGGGCAGTCATTGCCAGCTGAAGTGACTTGGATATTAACCGTGAGTAAAGACCCTGGACTGCAGTACGTTGTCTGTGTGCTTTTTCGCTCCTCCGGCACTACCGGTACTGGGACTCTCACCACCATCACTCCCACCATCCACTACACTGCCCTGGGGCTGCACTCTTCCCGTGGGGAGTCACACCACCTCAGCTGAATACACCATCAGCCCCAGCAGTCTGCCCTGCAGCAGCGGTTCCTAGTGACCGCAAATCCACGGGTGGCGTAGTCGGACGTTATCAACAGCACATAGCAGACTACCACTGGCCTGACCACCCTGAGCCACGGAACTGGGTTGCCACTACTACCCCCATCGTTCCCCTATTGCCCGGATCCGAGTGCCCCACGGCCCAGGGGGCGAGTCACATGCACATTTGTAGCCTGTTGGAGGTCATTTTGCAGGGCTCTGGCAGTGCTCCTCCTGTTCCTCCTTGCACAAAGGCAGAGCTAACGGTCCTGCTGCTGGGTTGTTGCCCTCCTACGGCCCACTCCATGTCTCCTGGTGTACTGGCCTGTCTCCTGGTAGCGCTTCCAGCCTCTGGACACTACGCTGACAGAACCTTCTTGCCACACCTCGCATTGATGTGCCATCCTGGATAAGCTGCACTACCTGAGCAACTTCTGTGGGTTGTAGAGTCCGTCTCATGCTACCACGAGTGTGAAAGCACAACCAACATTCAAAAGTGACCAAAACATCAGCCAGAAAGCATTGGTACTGAGATGTGGTCTGTGGTGCCCACCTGCAGAACCACTCCTTTATTGAGGGTGTCTTGATAATTGCCAATAATTTCCATCTATTGTCTATTCCATTTGCACAACAGCATGTGAAATTGATTGTCAATCAGTGTTGCTTCCTAAGTGGACAGTTTGATTTCACAGAAGTTTGATTTACTTGGAGTTATATTCTGTTGTTTAAATGTTCCCTTTATTTTTTTGAGCAGTGTATAATGGGGGGTGAAAAAGTAGTGGAATGCCCCTTTTAAGGCTATGTTCACATGCAGCAGTTTTGCTGCATTTTTTTCAACAGCCAAAACCTGCTCTCTTGGCAGTAAAAACACTGTGTTCATAACTCCTGTTCCACAGCATTTTGATGCATTTTTTTCCAGGGTTTTTGAGGTTCAGGTTACATGTATGCTTTGTCTACAATTAGATAAAATCATTAGCGCTTCCTAAAATTAAGCTATAGCAAATAAAAAAAAAACAGAACAGAAAAATCAAGTAAGTAAAAGAAACAATTGAATGAGTTAGCTAAAATAGACATTTATGTTGGGAGACACATCAACTTTTACACAACTCTGGATAAATAGAAGCACTGACTCCACAAATATATCTGCCAAATCTCTCTTTGAGGATACACAATTTTTCAAGGAAAAAAAAATAATTTGAGTAATAATTCGCTCCTCATGGGACATGGGCTGGTGCAATCCAATGTAGGGCAATACATTTCATGATATAGTATAGAAACATAAAATAGATTGTATTTCAATTGTTAGCAAAAAGCATATAATCAATATTACTCAAGTTTAGTTAAAGAAGCACTCCTCCTCCTCTCATCAAAGTTTTTATCCGCTTATTATACTGCAGTCATCATATTATAGAGCACTGTGTACTTACAATTGCTCATTTTACCTTTCTAGTCAGTTAATTCTTCTGTTTTCCATTAGGTCTATGACATTATGTGATTAAAAACTGACTAGATGAATCCTTCTAAGCTCCATGTAGAAATAGGAGGTTAATTTTCTCTGCACAAGTCATGAGTCACTGCAAAAGTCCCTGGCAGGCGGAAAGGGAGCAGCTGGGTCAGGAGTTGAAGAGGGGAATGATAAATGCAGGGACAAGAGACTTCCTGTTTCTGCATAGAGGAGAGAAAGCAAAATAATTAACTGGGTAGAAAGGTAAAATGAGCAATTGTAAGTACACCTTCCTATATAATGTGATGACTGCAATATATTAAGAGGATAAAAACTTTGATGGGAGGTGGAGTGCTTCTTTAATTTAAGGAGACCTGGGGTTGGTTGAAAACATTGCGGATAGGCTGCAGATATATTGTGCAAAATCTACACCAAAATGTGGACTTACCCTAATAGTGACCAATTACTCCGCATCTGAGAAAACCGGTTTGATTATTCTGATCGGAATCTGATCAGAGTTTCACCTGACTTTTTTCAGAGTGGCAACAGGTTTTTTTTAGATGTGGAGAAAAAAAAAGTTTCTTCACCTTCTACGTTATGTCCTGATCGTGAAAATGGAACCACACCCAGATGTCATCCGAGTCCAATTTTTTTCAACGACACATATACAGTACTTGCATTGCCGATTTTGAGTTGACACTTGGATCAAAATTGAATATGTCTCCTATTTTTTCTTCTGAGGAAAAAAATCAGACATGCACAGCCCTATAGAATATCATAGGTACAAGTGGAAATCATGGATCGCAGTCGTCCAAAAAAATTGGTTGTGTGCACAAGCCCTGAGTCCTTCTATTCTATATCAGAGTAAGGACTCATACTCATCTGCGAGAAAAACAGACAAGTGCAATCCGATTAAAAATTGGATTGCACTCTGACCAATGTTATTCTATGAGTTACAGCTCATCTGTGATTATTTTCTCAGCTGAAATCAGGCTGAAAAAAATTGCAGCATACTGTGAGTTGCCACTTATATTGGACGAACCTCACCAATGCAAGTCAATGGGTGCGAGAAATTTTTTTTTTTTACGGAACGTTGTTACAGAATTGAAAAGAAAAAACACATCCCATGACAGGACGTGTCACACAGGGAAGTGTTGGCAGGCTGGGTTGAAATCCTGTCATAAACCATTTCATTTGACACACCTCCACGGAGTTTACTACACAGGAGATTTAGGCATGTCACGCGCTATAAACGTGGAGATGCCATTGGTCTTAGTCCAGGAGCAGCCCGAACTATGGGATCACGGGACTCAAATTACCAAAACAGAAATTTTAACCCCGAAGGCTGTTTGTGCGTTAATGACCAGGCCAATTTTTACAATTCTAACCAGTGTCACTTTATGAGGTAATACCAATGGATCCCACTGATTCTGGGATTGATTTTTGTGACATATTGTACTTCATAATAGTGGTACAATTTATTTGATATGACTGGCTTTAATTAGTGAAAAAAATCAGAAATTTGGTTACAATTTAGAAAATTTTGCAATTTTCAAACTTTGGATTTTCATGCCCTTAAATCAGAGAGATATGTCACACAAAATAGTTAATAAATAACATATCACCACACTTTTGGAACCAACATTTTTTTGTTAAGAAGTTATAAGGGTTAAAAGTTGACCAGCAATTTCTAATTTTTCCCCCAAAAAATAGAAAACCATTTTTTTAGGGACCACATCACATTTGAAGTGACTTTGAGGGGCCTTTATGACATAAAATATCCAAAAGTGACACCATTATAAAAACTGCACAAATCAAGGTGCTCAAAACCACATTCAAGGAGTTTATTAACCCTTCAGGTGCTCCACAGGAATTTTTGGAATGTGGAAGAAAACAATGAATACTTAACTTTTTTTCACAATTTTTTTTTTTTTTTTCGCAAGGGTAACAGGAAAAAATGGACCCCAAAATTTGTTGTGCAATTTCTTCTGAGTAAGCAGATACCCCATATGTGGGGGAAAACCACTGTTTGGGCGCATGGCATGGCTCAGAAGGAAAGGAGCGCCATTTGACTTTTTGAATTTAAAATTTGCTTGAATAATTAGCGGATGCCATGTCGCATTTGGAGAACCCCTGAGGTGCCTAAACAGTGAAAACCCCCAACAAGTGACATCATTTTGGAAACTAGACCCCTCAGGGAGCTTAACTATATGTGTGGTGAGCATCTTGAACCCCCAAGTGCTTCACAGAAGTTTATAACGTGTAGCCATGAAAATAAAATAATCCCATTTTTTCCACAAAAATGTTTTTTAGCCCCAAATTTTTTTATTTTCAAAGGGGTAACAGGAGAAAATGGAACCCCAAAATATGTTGTTCAATTTCTGCTGAGCACGCAGATACTCCATATGTGGGGGAAAACTATTGTTTGGGTGCACAGCAGGGTTCAGAAAGGAAGGAGCATTTAGTGGGTTAAAGTGCTGGGAGTGGTGCGGGCACCGCTCCTGGCACTGAGTGTCAACTGTCAGAATCAGCTGACACCCAGCGGCGATCGCTCACGCAGAGCTTCTGTGTGTGCAAAATCGCTGAGACGTATCCATACATCCGATGTCGGTAAGTACGAGGCCACAGGGACGTATGGATCTCATGTCAGAATGAGGTTAAGGACGCATCCTGGACATACATATGTCGGCAATTATTTCCAACTTATGCTGACTGTACCCCAGATTTCCAAATGGGGATGAGTAAGTGTTTATATTTATTAAATATGAATGTAGTCTTGTTTTATTGTCAAATGATGTTACGCCTCATTCATTCTCTTTGGGGCTTCTAGAAAAAAAACAAGAACAGCCACTGAGGGAATGAATGGATCAGTGGTCAAGTCGCATATGAGTGGGGGATAAAAGCTCCACATTCTACCAATCGGTGCGGGTCCCAGCAGTCAGACCCCCACTAATCAATAATGTATCACTTATCCTGTGGAGAGGTAATTAATTGTTTTCCCCGGAGAACCCTTGTAAGTGCATCTTGTTCCAAGTATTTAATCGCTAATGGAAATAAAGAATCTTCTTCTAATTAATATCAGAGAGAACAAAGGACCACCATATGCAACACAATCCACTATTCCAACACCAATAGTACCATATGCGAGGGAGAAATACCACCACACCATGACCAGACCACATATTACCACCACATAGTGACTGAATAATACCACATACAAGGGAGAATTACCACCACACCATGACCAGACCACATATTACCACCACATAGTGACTGAATAATACCACATACAAGGGAGAATTACCACCACACCATGACCAGACCACATATTACCACCACATACAGTAGTGACTGAATAATACCACATACAAGGGAGAAATACCACCACACCATGACCAGACCACATATTACCACTGCATAGTGACTGAATAATACCACACAAGGTAGAAATACCATCACACCGTGACCAGACCAGATATTAACAGCATATAGCATCCAAATAATTCCCCATCATTTCTCTCCCCCACCTTCTCTATCATTGCTCTCCCCCACCTTCTCCAACATTGTCATATCTCCTGCACCTTCTCCATCATTGTCATATCTCCCCTACCTACTCCATCATTGTCATATCTCCTCCATCATTGCCATATCTCCCCCACCTCCTCCATCATCATTGCCACATCTCTCCCACCTCCTCCATCATCATTGCCATATCTCCCCCACCTCCTCAATCATCATTGCCATATCTCCCGCCACCACCTCCTCGATCATCGCCATATCTCCCCCTACCTCCTCCATCATCATTGCCATATCTCCCCCCACCTGCTCCATCATCATTGCCATATCTCCCCCACCTACTCCGTCATCATTGCCATATCTCCCCCACCTGCTCCATCATCATTGCCATATGTCCCCCCACCTGCTCAGTCATCATTGCCATATCTCCCCCACCTGCTCCATCATCATTGCCATATCTCCCCCACCTGCTCCATCATCATTGCCATATCTCCCCCACCTCCTCCATCACCAGTGCCATGTCATATCTTCCCCCACCTCCTCCATCACCATGCCATGTTTATCTCCCCCCACCTCCTACATCACCATGCCATGCATATCTCCCCCTACCTCCTCCATCACTATGCCATTCATATCTCCCCCCACCTCCTCCATCACCATGCCATGCATATCTACCCCCACCTCCTCCATCACTCTCCCTCATCTCCCCCCACCATCACCATTGCTCTCCCCCCACCATCACCATTGCTCTCCCTCTTCTCCCCCCACCTCTTCCATCACCATTGCTGTCCCCATTTCTCCCTATCTCCAGTCCAGTCTATTAGATAAAAAAAAAAAAAACACCTCTCAACATGCTCCCCTGCAGCATCGTCTTCTACTTCCTGCCCGGCATCTTTCTCCCTGACACAGGCTCGCGCTGCATGATGACGTCATCAAGCAGCGCGAACCTGTGTCAGGGAGGAAGCGGCGGGTAGGAAGCAGAGGTGAGGACGGATCCCTCCAGCTCCACTGCCATTTTCCGCCTGTCAGAATGGCAACAATTACTTGAAGCCTGATTTATTTTTTTTATGTCAAAAAATATTGTGAAAAAACACATATGCTATTTCTGTTATTTTAACAAATAGATGACATGTATGTTTGAGATCTATAAAATAGAGATTAAAAAATACCTCAGGGTAAGCAGCAGCTGTTCTTCAGCTGAAATGCATCGGCAAACACTGGAATTTTGAAACGTTATGGCTGGATGAAGCTCCGCCAGTAGAAGGTCAAAGGCCTTGAGTGTCATTCTTGTGTAGGCCATAAGTTTGTCAGGATGCCTGCGTAGGTGTGTATACAGTCGTGAAAAATGCCCCCTTACAGGACGTTGGGTGAGGACTGGATGCACCAAAAATCTACGCCACCTCCTCGGAGCAGCAGCAGAGGAATAGCCAACACCATACTCCCGGGATGACACCCAGCTGAAGAGGAGCTGCTCTGTAGGATCCAAAGTCAGATTCATACCAACCATAGTACCAGGTCATTAATGTCAACAGGAAAAAAATGATAATTCTGTCCATTATATCCAGAAGAATATATGGATGTTCTCAGCATTACACATGTTGCTAAAGGGGTTTACATAGGGCTAGCACATTAAAATGACCTGCAAAAACAGGTTGATTGGAAATTTCAAACTTATGTGAAAAACGCATTGAATGCGCATGAAATACGGATGACATACGGATGCTCTGTTCTAAAAATCGCATTGTATTCTCATGACATTCGCATGCCACTTGTCTGACTTTTCGGTCCTGATATCGGAATGTTTTCTAACACGCAGATGAGTATGAGCCCTAAAAGTAAGAATACGACCGGGGCTAATTAAGAGCCACTGGCAAGTAATGAGATGCTGAAGGTTCATCCATTTTAATAATCCAGTCGGTGTCAGTGAATTTCTGTTATTTTACTACTTTGAACATCGTTCACATCATTCATTCCAATGCAGCTCTGAAAAAATAACTAAAACTCTTCTTGACACCGAAGAATAACATGTACGAGACAAAATGTTCATGTACACAGTACTGAGCATTACGTTTCCCACAGTGTTTTCATAGTGACAGCTACATAACAGCGATGTAAGAGAAATCATTACGTAAGGCTGAGTCAGACAATAAATCATTAATATCCCTGTACAGGGAGGACAGGTCGTACAGTGCGGTGTGGGCCAGCCATCGCCTCTGGTGGAAGCATTACAAACTTTACATGTCTTCTTCACTGGTAACTTTCTTAGAAAACAAAAACTGTCTTACTAAGCACCTCACTACTCCTGCACTTACTGAATGACATCTTACCGACTTGCATGACAGGCGGACATATGCCACAAATGCTATTTCTTATGTTATAACATACATCGGTTGGATTTAGGGAGTCCCTCAATCTCGTTAGTTGGCCGGATAATGGATGCTGAGTACAAATGAAGGAAAACTAGTCATCATAGGAAATCACCTAGAAATAACAATAATCCCTCTAATGGAGATCTTCAGGATATTCTAGACCAGTTAGGGTGGTCAATAACCAGTTGGCAGGGCCAGGGCAAGGGACTTTGGTGCCAGATTTGTCAGACGGCACCCTCCACCTCGGGCATCTTTGGTCTCATGGCTTCTGCAACCATCCACATCCCAATAGCAGCACAAATAAATTCCCAGCACAGAGCAGACCCCACACCATAATAAATGTCTTTATTCAGACCTTAGACCAGATTCATTCCCTTGTCCCGTTTTAGTCTTTGGCGAAACTCCTAACTGGGTCCTAATGGAAGCAGGGTCAGGATGTGTGTACTGCTGTGTCCTGGCGCTGGAAGGTGTTGGGATCCAGTGTCCAGGGCCGTAGCTCTTGGACCTGAAGTGGAACCAGAGAGCGAGCAGAGTAGAATTTATTGTCATGAAGGGACATCACTTACAAGTAATCTGGTTACACAAATCTTCTATATTTAAAGGGAGTCTGTCACCCCTAAAATGCCAACTAAACCACTTATACAAGTAAGTAGGGACCTCAGGCCCTATAAAAAAGCACATGTGTAATGTAGTTTTTAGTGGTTTAGTTGGCATAAAACACTGTTTGGTTTCTATGCAAATGAGAGGGCTTCGGCACACCCTTGTCACGGTAAAAAGCTCGGAGCACCGAGGCACTTATTCATTTTGCACACTGAGCACTGCAATATCTTGAGTGACAGCACACCTTACAGCCGTGTTCACACAGTGCTATTGCCGGCTCTCATTGCCGTCTCCTGTCTGCAGTACAGTACTAGGCGCGGCAGCAGACAGAGCCAACGACAAGAGCAGGCGATAACTGTACGCTGCCAGGATTCCACAGTCTGCAGTCTCATAGAGTAACTGCAGACTTTGGTCTGGGCAACCCCTTTAATGCAGGGAATATTGTAAAATAATAAAAGAACATAGTCACCTGTTAATTCCCTTACCGATCCAGTGTCACTGCTTCTCTGGTCCCTGTCAGTCTTTTATTTGTCCTGCAGTGACGATGTGGAGTCCCTCACTGATATCAGCGCTGAGCTCAGTGATTGTCAGCAGTGGTCACATGTGCATGTATAATACATCATTACTGGAGCGGCAATGCTGGAATAGCAGGGAAATATGTCATTTTTTTTATTTATAACATTATCTATGTTAACTACATTATACATTTTATTATGGACTCATGATGGGCTTGTATTTGGTTATTGCTCTCTGCTAGGAGGATGTAAGGGGAGACGCACCTCACTGGATGATACCTTGGTTGCGGCAGACAGGGCCTGGATAGCTCTTCCCAGCAGATGTCCTTGTGGTTGTGACGCGCCCCCTGGGCCAGTGCTGTAGTGCGGCGCACGTGTGCGCGGGGGAATACCCGGAGCCGGATCCGATGGGGGTAGTAGTCTCCGAGTGGCGGGGACCCGGTCCGTGCCCAGGGTGGTCAAACTAAGTGTGTGGCAGTCTTTGTAGATGTTGTTTAAGTGTCGACTACGCCACCCGTTGATTTGCGGTCGCAAGGCCGCCGCTGCAGAACAGTCCGCTGAGGCCGGTGGTATGTGTGCAGCAATGGTGGTATAACCCCCAACGGGAGAGGTATGGCCTCAGGGCAGCTGGTGCGGGTGAAGGGAGTGATAGAAAGGGCGTCCCGGTACCTTTAGTGCTGGTAGTGCGATGGAACACAGAGACTGATTGCAGTTTTCAATGCTTTACTCACAGATGTTATCAGTGTCAGTCCTGCAGGTGATGACGACCCGAGCCGTGCTGCGTCCACCAGGTACGGGGCTCGACCAACCCCCAGGCAGTTCCAGAGTGTGACCTTGAACTCCTTTCTCCGTTCCTTTCTCTGGCCGTCCCCACTAGGGACCCACCCATGTCCAGCTTCCTCGGGCCTTCTGGTGGCGAAACCTATCTCCGGTTTCCCTGACCCTATGTGGCGTGCCTTCGTGGTGAGTGTAGTGAGTGGTCGCGCCAAGACGTGGCCACGACCTCCGGTTCCTGGCTGAGGATAAGTGGCCTCCACCAGTTCGGGATCCGGTACCCTGATCTGCCAACCCTTCACCCGCTGACTCCTAGCGTGTTCGGGTTCCCTCTTCCTTCATGTCTCTGGGCCTTTCTCCAGGTTCCATTCCTTCCTTGTTCCTTTCCTCTTGTCTTTCTCTCTCTTGCTCCCTTCAGGAGCAGCACCCAGACAGGGCTGCTGCTCCCTGTCACTACTCTTCTCCTCTTCTTCTGTCTGACTGAACTCCTAAGATGGTGCCCACCTTTTATACTCCCTCTGACACCCGAGCCCAGGTGACTAGCCACCAATGGGCTCCTTCCTATGCCCAGAGTCCCTCCCCTCTCTGCTCCTGCACCACTGGGATATTCCCCCCCCCCTCCCACTCCAGCCAGGGACAGACGCTGTCGTACCTGCACATCTATCTGGTGGGAGTACCGTTGATCTGTCCCCCGGAAATGGGATGTATGTGGTGCATGCAGCTAACTGAGTTCTAGTCCACACTCCATCCTTACCCGGGAGTGGAATACCACACCTCTGGTTCGAGGTGCAATACCCCTGTAGCAGCCGAGCCCTCGGGGTGCTACATTCCCCCCTGGTAAACCACAGCACGTCCTCGGGCTGAAATAGAGTAAAAACAATTTTTAAAGTGTACGTACACATAAAACACATCAACTTTCATCCATCCCTTTATGGGAGGTTTTCTCAACACCTGGCTAATGCCACCGGAACTCTTTTACAAAAACACTATGTAAAACTTTGGCATCATATCAAATTTCACATTAAGGCATTCTCAAATAAAACATTCTTGAATTCTCGGGTTCTTGGGATCTTGGGATCTGGCCGCTCTCAGTCTTCGGCCAGGTAGAGGGAAGGGATGACCGCTCTCAGTCCTCGGTCAGGTTAGGGATTAGGGCAAAAATAGGCAACAGTTCTCTTTCTGTCCCAACGGGGACCACACTCTTAGTGGAAACAGTCCCACAACAGTCCTTATACCCGGTCGGGTAACTATTTACATCTCCTCTCTTACCGTTTACGATTAACGGTGTGCTCCACACGCTCCTTTCTCTTCCTCAGGTTCAGACCCGTCCGGGCCCTCTTTCTCCTCCTCCTCCTGGTACGATTGCTCCTCTTCTTCCTTGACCCGGTGGACATGAAGGGCGTACCACCCCTTCACTCCCTTATGCCTGGTATAGGTGACGGTATCTCCAGGGACCAGGTCCCGTCCACTGTGCCCCTCCGGTAGGTGGGACTCTACGTCGCTCCTGCTTACAAACACCTGGCTTATGGTCTTCGGGTCTTGGATGATGCCGCAGCCACATGCCATGTGAAACTTAACAACAGTCCCGGTGACTCGGGGACCGTGAGCTGTACGGGGGGGGGGTCCTGGCGGGTCCTTGTCTTCTGCTCCACGTTTTTTTTAATGTGGAGCCACTCCTCCTTCACTTTCCTCTCTCTCCGCTCCCGCTCAAACGTTGCCAGTTGTTGGCGGCAGGTCCCATAGCGCCGGACGGCGCCCGCCCGGGTCTCCTGAGTGAACCCCATCAGGTCTTCTCCAGTGGGGTCCCCCTCGAATTGGCGTCTTCCAGCGGGGGTGAAGAGAGGTCCACGGGCTCCGGAGCTGGGATTAACGGTTCATCTGGGGCCCTTGCTCCTACGGGGTGACTCTTCCTGGAGCGGGGGTTGGTGTACTCAGGCGGCCAGACGAATGGTGTCCCATCCGGGCAGGTGTGCTGCTCATACAGGTCTTTCCCCAATGATGGCACGACTGGGGGCCCCGGCTGGGGTGCAGCGCCCGCGGGCACTCGGCCTTTTAACCAGGCCGGTGACTTTCTGATCGTGCCCGGTGTTGGGGAGCACGGTTCAGGGCGAGGCTCCGCTGTAGAGCTTGCTGCTGGAGGGCTGACTACTGGTGGTGGAGGTACGGTGGGCGGTGCGGCACCCAGAGCTTCGGGTCCCGCGGCGGGAGGTAGGGGCAGGTCCGCGGCCTCAGGGCCCGGAGTAACGGCGTTCCCCTTACTTGTCGTTGCGGCCTCCCCCGCGGCGTCGTCCCCGGCCTCCGGTCCGCTTCTGCTGCCTCTCGGGATCGATGCGGTGCTGGATGGTGGCTGCACCTCCGGTTGGCAGGTCAGCGTGCGCCGGGTCAACTCCTCCTTCCACCCGGCGAGCACGTCTCGTTGCGCCCAGATCATCCTCCTGTTCAGCTCTTCCAGCGCGGCCTGCGCGTACTCCGGTTCTTCCTTCTGGAGCACCGCTAGCAGCTCTGCAATCTGGTATGGCGGCTGTGGCGGTGAAGCTCTCCTCCGTATCCGACATCCTCCTCCCCCCTAGTGGACCGTGGCCTACCTTGCGATGATCCTCTTCCGTAGGCCGCGGCTCCGCAGTGGATCGTCAGGGTTGAGGACCTTCCGTCGCGCTCCTGTGACGTCGGCGTCACTGGGCTCCTTCCAGGACCTTACGCAACGTCCAGACGTGAGGCGGGGCTTCAGTTCTCGCGGGCTTTCGGAGTCCACACCCCTCTTCTTCCCTCGCGGCGTCCTCAAGATGGCGCCCAATGGCGGGAAAACTCCACGGATGGCGGGAAGAAGGCAGAAGATGGCGTCGGATGGTGGGAAACGACTCCGGACGGCGGGAAACTTCACCACAGGTAAGTAAAAAGTCTCTTTTTCAGGCACGCAGTACCCGGTGGTTACGGGCACGAGATCCTGCCGACTACGCCAAAGTTGACGCGCCCCCTGGGCCAGTGCTGTAGTGCGGCGCACGTGTGCGCGGGGGAATACCCGGAGCCGGATCCGATGGGGGTAGTAGTCTCCGAGTGGCGGGGACCCGGTCCGTGCCCAGGGTGGTCAAACTAAGTGTGTGGCAGTCTTTGTAGATGTTGTTTAAGTGTCGACTACGCCACCCGTTGATTTGCGGTCGCAAGGCCGCCGCTGCAGAACAGTCCGCTGAGGCCGGTGGTATGTGTGCAGCAATGGTGGTATAACCCCCAACGGGAGAGGTATGGCCTCAGGGCAGCTGGTGCGGGTGAAGGGAGTGATAGAAAGGGCGTCCCGGTACCTTTAGTGCTGGTAGTGCGATGGAACACAGAGACTGATTGCAGTTTTCAATGCTTTACTCACAGATGTTATCAGTGTCAGTCCTGCAGGTGATGACGACCCGAGCCGTGCTGCGTCCACCAGGTACGGGGCTCGACCAACCCCCAGGCAGTTCCAGAGTGTGACCTTGAACTCCTTTCTCCGTTCCTTTCTCTGGCCGTCCCCACTAGGGACCCACCCATGTCCAGCTTCCTCGGGCCTTCTGGTGGTGAAACCTATCTCCGGTTTCCCTGACCCTATGTGGCGTGCCTTCGTGGTGAGTGTAGTGAGTGGTCGCGCCAAGACGTGGCCACGACCTCCAGTTCCTGGCTGAGGATAAGTGGCCTCCACCAGTTCGGGATCCGGTACCCTGATCTGCCAACCCTTCACCCGCTGACTCCTAGCGTGTTCGGGTTCCCTCTTCCTTCATGTCTCTGGGCCTTTCTCCAGGTTCCATTCCTTCCTTGTTCCTTGTTCCTTTCCTCTTGTCTTTCTCTCTCTTGCTCCCTTCAGGAGCAGCACCCAGACAGGGCTGCTGCTCCCTGTCACTACTCTTCTCCTCTTCTTCTGTCTGACTGAACTCCTAAGATGGTGCCCACCTTTTATACTCCCTCTGACACCCGAGCCCAGGTGACTAGCCACCAATGGGCTCCTTCCTATGCCCAGAGTCCCTCCCCTCTCTGCTCCTGCACCACTGGGATATTCCTCCCCCCCTCCCACTCCAGCCAGGGACAGACGCTGTCGTACTTACACATCTATCTGGTGGGAGTACCGTTGATCTGTCCCCAGGAAATGGGATGTATGTGGTGCATGCAGCTAACTGAGTTCTAGTCCACACTCCATCCTTACCCGGGAGTGGAATACCACACCTCTGGTTCGAGGTGCAATACCCCTGTAGCAGCCGAGCCCTCGGGGTGCTACAGTTGCATTAAGCTACTCCAGGGGTCTTCTTCTCCTATCAACTAAGGTCCGCTCCTCTGCAGTGCAGTGTAGCTCAGCTCCATCCAGTTTCTTCCCCCACCCACAGTCAGATCTAGCCAGAACTAATGTGTCAGGAGCTGACTCTAATGAAACAATGCTGAGCACTTATGTGGGATGACTGGGCAATGATCAATGAGGCTCCCATCAGTCTGAATGGAAAGCTCACATTGGTCAGTGTGCCTACTGTATGTGCTTGCATGGCACCCGTGTCAGCCATCAGACTCCTGCACCTGGCACCACGGCTCCAGTGTATCCAAGATAATCACGATACAGTGCTGGGGCTGAACAGCTTTACCTTTCTACCACCGTAAATTGATCATTACCTGCTTATCCCACACCGTGCCTGCTATTGCTGATGCTGCAACAATTTATCCATTTTTTATACGAGAATTTTTGCCCTCCTTTGCCTAAAAGTAGGTGGTGCCGTAGGCGACAGCATACTTCTCACATACCCATCACCCCCGCTGTGGTAGTGAGGACACAAATGTAACGTTTAGGAATATTAGAACTGTCCTTATTGCAATCTAAAATGTCAATTACATCCCTTATTGGTAATGTGAAGTCTTAGCAATGGCTAGCAGTGGCGTAACTTAAAGCATGTCGACACCAATGCAAAATCTCAAACAAGGACCCAAATATCACTGTTCTTTAAAAGTATTTGTCTTCTCATATGACCCCCACAGAGGCTACAAGGCCTGAGTGCGACTACAACTCCTGCACGATTATAGTCACATTCAGGGACGGACTGGGACTAAAATTCAGTCTTTGCATTTGAAAGTGCACAGGCCCATGGTGGCTCTGTCCCTTTCCCCAGATTGGGGTCTCTATTACTTAAATTACCCGACCTGTAGGAATCAAGATTTACTACTACCTATATTTCACATAACAGCGCTATATACAATGGGTACAGAAAGTAGTCAGACCCCTTTAAATTTTTCACTCTTTGTTTCATTGCAGCCATTTGGTAAATTCTAAAAAGTTAATTTTTTTTCTCATTAAAGTGCACTCTGCACCCCATCTTGACTGAAAAAAACAGAAATGTAGAAATTTTTGCAGATTTATTAAAAATGAAAAACTAATCATAAGTTTTCAGACCCTTTGCTCAGTATTGAGTAGAAGCACCTTTTGAGCTAGTACAGCCATGAGTCTTCTGGGAAATGATGCAACAAGTTTTTCACACCTGGATTTGGGGATCCTCTGCCATTCTTCCTTGCAGATCCTCTCCAGTTCCGTCAGGTTGGATGGTGAACGTTGGTGGACAGCCACTTTCAGGTGTCTCCAGAGATGCTCAATTGGGTTTAGGTCAGGGCTCTGGCTGGGCCAATCAAGAATTGTCACAGAGTTGTTCTGAAGCCACTCCTTTGTTATTTTAGCTGTGTGCTTAGGGTCATTGCCTTGTTGGAAGGTGAACCTTCAGCCAAGTCTGAGGTCCAGAGCACTCTGGAAGAGGTTTTCATCCAGGATATCTCTTTACTTGGCTGCATTTATGTTTCCTTCAATTGCAACCAGTCGTCCTGTCCCTGCAGCTGAAAAACACCCCCATAGCATGACGCTGCCACCACCATGTTTCACTGTTGGGATTGTATTGGGCAGGTGATGAGCAGTGCCTGGTTTTCTCCACACATACCGCTTAGAATTATCACCAAAAAGTTCTATCTTTGTCTCATCAGACCAGAGAATCTTATTTCTCATAATCTGGGAGTCCTTTGTGTGTTTTTAATCAAACGCTATGCGGGCTTTCATATGTCTTGCACTGAGGAGAGGCTTTCGTCAGGCCACTCTGCCATAAAGACCTGACTGGTGGAGGGCTGCAGTGATAGTTGACTTTGTAGAACTTTCTCCCATCTCCCTACTGCATCTCTGGAGCTCAGCCACAGTGATCTTGGGGTTCTTCTTTACCTCTCTCACCAAGGCTCTTCTCCCACGATTGCTCAGTTTGACTGGACGGCCGGGTCTAGGAAGACTTCTGGTGGTCTCAAACTTCTTCCATTTAAGAATTATGGAGGCCAATGTGCTTTTAGGAACCTTGAGTAATGCAGAAATTCTTTTGTAACCTTGGTCAGATCTGTGCCTTGCTACAATTCTGTGAAAAGAAAAAAAGACGTTGAAGCTGGTAGTAGAAGAGCAAGGATGTCAAAATGAGGGGCAAACAGTCCATGAGCTAAAATTAAAAAGTAAGCCAAAGCAGCTCACCAGTAACCCCAGAGGGGTGAAATGTGGAAAATGCAAAAGGTAAAAGCTGGTGATAAAAAGCGCTAAGGCATATAAAATTCAGCAATTACTACCTTTATTAAAGTCCTTGTAAAAACACAACGCTTTTCGATGGCATGCAAGCCGTTTTCATCAGGTGATACAAGGAAATGACCTCAGGAATGTTATATAGGATCAAAAAACAAACCGATTGGACCGCTCATTAATGACATAATAACAATCAGTAATTTAACCCCCTAAAATTGTCTGCAAGCCAGCGTGTGAAAACACAAACCAGCATATAGGATACCATGAATCATATTATATTTCACAAAAAAAAAACAAAAACACCTTTATTTGAAAAATAATAATTGAAAAATAGAAGTATATATACATACACATATACATACATGCACACACATGAACACACGCATGCGTGCATATGCATGTATATTTAATTTAAAATTAATAAATGTAAAGAATGTTAAAAGATGCATTTAATTGTATGCGCGAAAAGAAGCTATTATAAAACTCATTTCATTGTATTCTCAATAGTAAGATTATGTCCTTCCGGCGCTAAAGTGCCTAATTTAAAAATCCAGGAGCTCTCTTTCTTAATAAGATTGCCCAAGCAATTTTGCATACTTTTATCTATATGATCAATAATTGTAAGGGTCATTTGACTAGGGTCCCTTTGATGCACAATATTAAAATGCCTTGATAGACTATGCAATTGATACCCATTTCTAATATTCTGTCTGTGCTTGTTTAAACGGGCATGCATGGTCTGTACCGTGCGGCCCACATACTGAAGACCCCACGTCTGATTATTCATAAGTTATTGCGTAAATATTGGTATATTTTGAAGGCAGATCCATTTCCCTCAGATGTTCTCCCAGATAAACCAATGGTAATGTAGCACCCTGAGGATTCGGCTGCTACAGGGGTATTGCACCTCAACCCAGAGGTGTGATATTCCACTCCCGGGTAAGGATGGAGTGTGGAACTGAGCTCAGATAGACTGCATGCACTACATACATCCCATTTCAGAGGAGCAGGCCGACGGTACTCCCACTTAGAAATGTGCAGGTACAACCGAGCCTGTTCCTGGCTGGAGTGGGAGGGGGGTGGTACATCCCATGTAGTGTAGGGGCAGATAGGGGGAGCAGTCTGGGTAGAGATAGGAGCTCATTGGGTGCTGGTCACCTGAGCTCACACATAGAGGGATATATAAGGAGGGCACCAACTTAGATCAGGGTCAGTCAGCTGCAGAGGACAAGTTCAGACGCAGAAAGTGAGTTGGAGAGGAGAGAGAAGGAAACAGCAGCCCTGGAGAGAGAGAGAGTGGAGCAGAGAAAGACCCAGAGGGGGAAGACTGAAGGGACCCAAGAACCCAAATTAGAACACCGGGTGAGGAGTCAGCATCAGGGTACCGGAACCCAAGCTGGTGGGGGCAAAAACAATCCCCAGCCAGAGACCGGAGATCGTGGGCAGCGTTTGCCACGGTCACCCACCACATTCACCCCGAAGGCAAACCACATGAAGGGTCAGGGAACCCAGGGCCAAGGGTGTCCCAAAAGAAGGCCCGAGGGAGCTGGACCTAGGTGAATCACTGGTGGGGACGGCTGAAGAAAGGACAGAGGGAGAGCTCAGGGCCACGCTCCGGACTTGTTTGGGGGTTGGCTGGATCCAGGACCTGGTGGACGCAGCACGGCTCGGGTGGTCACTAGCAGCTGGAGTGACCAGTACAACATCTGCAGTAAGTAAACACCCTTAACTGCACAACCCGAGTCTGTCTTCATTGCCGGCTGCACCGCACCACCACAACCCCCATCCTCTGCGCCTGACCCCTCTGAGGCTATACCCCTCCCGTTGGGGGTTATCCCACCAAGCTGCGCACCCACCATCAGCCTCAGCGGACCCTGCAGCAGCGGCGGCCACAGTGACCGCATCACAACGGGTGGCGTAGTCGACACAAAAGAACTTTAGTAACATCTGTAGAACTGCCACATCACACTGAGCTTGACGCCCTGGGCACGGGACCGGGTCACAGCCGCTCGGAGACTACAACCCCCCATCTGATCCGGTGCCGGGTATTCCCCTCAAAAAGGAATATGTCCCAGGGGGCGCGTCAACTTTGGCGTAGTCGGCAGGATAGAACTTTAGTAACATCTGTAGAACTGCCACATCACACTGAGCTTGACGCCCTGGGCACGGGACCGGGTCACAGCCGCTCGGAGACTACAACCCCCCATCTGATCCGGTGCCGGGTATTCCCCTCAAAAAGGAATATGTCCCAGGGGGCGCGTCAATTTTGGCGTAGTCGGCAGGATTACGCGCCCGCAACACCCGGGTACTGCGTGCCTGAAGAAAAGTGCAAGTTTACCTCAGAAAGAAGACTCCTGCCGGTTCCGGAGGGTCCACGCCATCGGACTCCATCACCAGTCGTTTCCCGCCGATTGTCCGCCATTTCCAGCTTGTTCCCGCCATCTGCAGAGTTTCCCGCCACTGGGCGACGCTTCCCGCCAAAACCGCAGATTTCCCGCCTTGGAAGAGCAGCGGACGCCATTATGGGCGTGCCAAAGGAGGGCAAGAGGCCACCTCCCATCGTGGGCCAGGACAGAAAATGGCGCCAAAAGTGGAAACCGCCCCCACCAACAGAGACTGTGATGCTGGAGGTGTCTGTCAGCGTGAAAGAACTCCCCCTGGAGCTGACAGTCACCGAGTTGCCCCGGGACCGCCCTCGAAGTGGGAGGAGACGAAAGAGAAGAGAAAAGATGGGTGTCGCTTGGAGCAGTCTGGAGCGAGCGCACCCGGAGGCAAGAGGTCTAACAAGGAGTAGCGGAGGAGCTCACCCGGAGATGGAGAGAAAGCAGAACAGCACCGGCCCGCTGGCCAGGAGTCTGCTAGAGACCGAGGAAGGAGGGCAGAGCAGCACCGGCCCGCTGGCCAGGAGCCTGCCGGAAGCCGAGCAGAGCAGCACCGACCCGATGGTCAGGAGCCTGCTAGAGTCCACAACCCCGCTAGGTCTAGCGGAGATCCTAGCGCAGCTCCCCCGAGACCGGGAGTGTGCACAAACTGCCCTGGAGGGCCTCGCAAGGAGGATGGCCCGGGTACAGCGCGAGATACTGGCGGAGTGGAGCCGGGAGATGGCCCAGCAACCAGAGACCAGTCAACGGAGCACGCTACCCTGGAAGAGGAAGCAGACCGCCTCTGAGGATGGCGCGGGAGGACCCAAGGCCGGAGACGGCGCCGAGGAGGGAGCCGAACGCATGGAGGCAGGTAAAGGGGACGCCTATACCCCAAGCCGTGACACCGCTTACTTGCCCCAGCTCCCCGTCGCAGAGCCCGAAAGTCCCCCTGGTGTGCCCGTAGCCGCCATGTCACCGCTATGGACTAGGCCCCGACCGGAAGCCGCCGCAGCGACCCCTGTGACGTCACGCGCCTCGATCCGGAGCGTGACAAAGCAGGAATTACCACCAGCCTGGTCGCAAGGCCTAGTACCCCCGGGCGCCGCACCACCAACAGCGCCCCCTACCTCCGCGGAGCCTCCGGCCTGGCCGCAAGGCCAGGTAACCCAGGGCGCCGCCGTCCTAACGGTGCCCTTCACCTTCCAGGTGCCCCAGGCCTGGCCGCAAGGCCTGGGCAACCCGGGCGCCACCACCACCGCGCCCGCGCCCGTAAAACCAAGGGTGCCACACCTGGGGGAGGACCTCTTCAGCCAGCTCACATGGCCGGACGGGCAGCCCTTCATCTGGCCCGAAGGATACCATGAGCTGGGGCGGCAACAGAGACGAGGGCCCTTGTGTGAGCCCCTGATCCCGGCTCCGAAGCCCGTGACTCGGGTCTCGCCTCCTTTGGAAGACGCACAGTTTGAGTGGGACCCCACCGGAGAAGATCTAATGGGGTTCACTCAGGAAACTCGGGCAGTCGCCGCTGAGCGGACTGAGTGTTGTCGTCAGCAGCTAGCAGAGTTTACGAGAGAACAGGAGGAGAGGCGGGCCAGAGAACAACAGGCCCAAATCCGGAGCGCGGAGCAGAAGAGCCGGACTAGGAGGAACCCCCGTGCAGCGCATTGTCCCCGCACCATCGGGACAGTGATAAAGTTCAACCCGCAGCATGGGTGGGGCTTTATTCGGGACCGTAACAACCGCGGTGACGTTTTTGTGACTCGCAGAGACGTCGAGTCCCACCTGCCGGAAGGTCACAAAGGCCGTGACCTCTACGTCGGAGACGAGGTCACTTTCACCCGGCACAAGTGTGCCAAAGGACCTTACGCCCTCCACGTACACCGCTTGACGGAGGAGGAGTTGCGGTACGGAGAGGAGGAGCCAGAGGACCCGGACGGGTCTGAAGCAACACCATATCAAGAAAGAGCAGGAGGAAGACGCCGTTGAGTGCGGCCGAGAAGTGATGTAAATAGTTACCCAATCGGGGTATAAAGGAACTGAAACTGGAACTGTTGCTGCTGCTAAAATAGTCCCCGTTGGGACCAGTGAACTGTTTACCCGTTAACCCCTTCATCCTACAGGCTGAGGACTGTGAGCAGCCATTCCCTTTCCTCTAACTGGCCGAGGACTGAGAGCGGCCAACTTCCAACTTCCCTGTATATAGTTGCGCGTCCTAAAGCGCCCCCTACCGGTTTTATAGAAAACCAGATTTTCTAAGAGACTGTCGCACTTTTCCCGGACACACGTTGCACAGTGTCCGGAGGAGGAACCAGAGACAAGAGAAGTCTACGAGAAAGTTTTATCTGATAAGATATGTTATATATATAATGTTTTATATGTTTTATTATGTTTATATGAAAAATTTTGTATGTTTTGGTGTTTTATGTCTTACAGCCCGAGGACGTGCTGTGATTTACCAGGGGGGAATGTAGCACCCTGAGGATTCGGCTGCTACAGGGGTATTGCACCTCAACCCAGAGGTGTGATATTCCACTCCCGGGTAAGGATGGAGTGTGGAACTGAGCTCAGATAGACTGCATGCACTACATACATCCCATTTCAGAGGAGCAGGCCGACGGTACTCCCACTTAGAAATGTGCAGGTACAACCGAGCCTGTTCCTGGCTGGAGTGGGAGGGGGGTGGTACATCCCATGTAGTGTAGGGGCAGATAGGGGGAGCAGTCTGGGTAGAGATAGGAGCTCATTGGGTGCTGGTCACCTGAGCTCACACATAGAGGGATATATAAGGAGGGCACCAACTTAGATCAGGGTCAGTCAGCTGCAGAGGACAAGTTCAGACGCAGAAAGTGAGTTGGAGAGGAGAGAGAAGGAAACAGCAGCCCTGGAGAGAGAGAGAGTGGAGCAGAGAAAGACCCAGAGGGGGAAGACTGAAGGGACCCAAGAACCCAAATTAGAACACCGGGTGAGGAGTCAGCATCAGGGTACCGGAACCCAAGCTGGTGGGGGCAAAAACAATCCCCAGCCAGAGACCGGAGATCGTGGGCAGCGTTTGCCACGGTCACCCACCACATTCACCCCGAAGGCAAACCACATGAAGGGTCAGGGAACCCAGGGCCAAGGGTGTCCCAAAAGAAGGCCCGAGGGAGCTGGACCTAGGTGAATCACTGGTGGGGACGGCTGAAGAAAGGACAGAGGGAGAGCTCAGGGCCACGCTCCGGACTTGTTTGGGGGTTGGCTGGATCCAGGACCTGGTGGACGCAGCACGGCTCGGGTGGTCACTAGCAGCTGGAGTGACCAGTACAACATCTGCAGTAAGTAAACACCCTTAACTGCACAACCCGAGTCTGTCTTCATTGCCGGCTGCACCGCACCACCACAACCCCCATCCTCTGCGCCTGACCCCTCTGAGGCTATACCCCTCCCGTTGGGGGTTATCCCACCAAGCTGCGCACCCACCATCAGCCTCAGCGGACCCTGCAGCAGCGGCGGCCACAGTGACCGCATCACAACGGGTGGCGTAGTCGACACAAAAGAACTTTAGTAACATCTGTAGAACTGCCACATCACACTGAGCTTGACGCCCTGGGCACGGGACCGGGTCACAGCCGCTCGGAGACTACAACCCCCCATCTGATCCGGTGCCGGGTATTCCCCTCAAAAAGGAATATGTCCCAGGGGGCGCGTCAGTAATATATAGGAAGAATAAGTGTTTACAAAATTTGGTAGCCCCCAGTAACACAACCTGTAAGAAAATAGTAACACACATTGAGGATTCTAGTGATGTGGGCTGTTACCCATGCTGTACCCCTAGGTGCTTGTGTTGCCATAGTATTATCAATGGGACTTTGAGTTTCACATCTAGAACCACAGGTGAACGCTTTTTCATCAAACATAGGTTGTGATGCCAATCCACCTATGTGGTTTATTTGCTGGAGTGCACGTGGGGTCTTCAGTATGTGGGCCGCACGGTACAGACCATGCATGCCCGTTTAAACAAGCACAGACAGAATATTAGAAATGGGTATCAATTGCATAGTCTATCAAGGCATTTTAATATTGTGCATCAGAGGGACCCTAGTCAAATGACCCTTACAATTATTGATCATATAGATTAAAGTATGCAAAATTGTTTGGGCAATCTTATTAAGAAAGAGAGCTTCTGGATTTTTAAATTGGGCACTTTAGCGCCGGAAGGACATAATCTTACTATTGAGAATACAATGAAATGAGCTTTATAATAGCTTCTTTTAGCGCATACAATTAAATGCATCTTTTAACATTTTTTACATTTATTAATTTTAAATTAAATATACATGAACGTGCACGCATGCGTGTGTTCATGTGTGTGCATGTATGTACAGTACAGACCAAAAGTTTGGACACACCTTCTCATTTAAGGATTTTTCTGTATTTTCATGACTATGAAAATTGTACATTCACACTGAAGGCATCAAAACTATGAATTAACACATGTGGAATTATATACTTAACAAAAAAATGTGAAACAACTGAAAATATGTCTTATATTCTAGGTTCTTCAAAGTATCCACCTTTTGCTTTGATGACTGCTTTGCACACTCTTGGCATTCTCTTGATGAGCTTCAAGAGGTAGTCACTGGAAATGGTTTTCACTTCAGAGGTGTCCCCTGTCAGGTTTAATAAGTGGGATTTCTTGCCTTATAAATTGGGTTGGGACCATCAGTTGTGTTGTGCAGAAGTCTGGTGGATACACAGCTGATAGTCCTACTGAATAGACTTAGAATTTGTATTATGGCAAGAAAAAAGTAGCTAAGTAAAGAAAAACGAGTGGCCATCATTACTTTAAGGAATGAAGGTCAGTCAGTGTGAAAAATTGGGAAAACTTTGAAAGTGTCCCCAAGTGCAGTTGCAAAAATCATCAAGCGCTACAAAGAAACTGGCTCACATGAGGACTGATAAGTTTATCCGAGTCACCAGCCTCAAAAATCGCAGGTTAACAGCAGCTCAGATTAGAGACCAGGTCAATGCCACACAGAGTTCTAGCAGCAGACACATCTCTTCAACAACTGTTAAGAGGAGACTTTGTGCAGCAGACCTTCATGGTAAAATAGCTGCTAGGAAACCACTGCTAAGGACAGGCAACAAGCAGAAGAGACTTGTTTGGGCTAAAGAACACAAGGAATGGACATTAGACCAGTGGAAATCTGTGCTTTGGTCTGATGAGTCCAAATTTGAGATCTTTGGTTCCAACCACCATGTCTTTGTGCGACGCAGAAAAGGTGAACAGATGGACACTACATGCCTTGTTCCCACCGTGAAGCATGGAGGAGGAGGTGTGATGGTGTGGGGGTGCTTTGCTGGTGACACTGTTGGGGATTTATTCAAAATTGAAGGCATACTGAACCAGCATGGCTACCACAGCATCTTGCAGCGGCATGCTATTCCATCCGGTTTGCGTTTAGTTGGACCATTTTTTTTTCAACAGGACAATGACCCCAAACACACCTCCAGGCTGTGTAAGGGCTATTTGACCAAGAAGGAGAGGGATGGGTGCTACGCCAGATGACCTGGCCTCCACAGTCACCAGACCTGAACCCAATCGAGATGGTTTGCGGTGAGCTGGACCGCAGAGTGAAGGCAAAAGGGCCAACAAATGCTAAGCATCTCTGGGAACTCCTTCAAAATTGTTGGAAGACCATTTCCGGTGACTATCTCTTGAAGCTCATCAAGAGAATGCCAAGAGTGTGCAAAGCAGTCAAAGCAAAAGGTAGCTACTTTGAAGAACCTAGAATATAAGACATATTTTCAGTTGTTTCACACTTTTTGTTAAGTATATAATTCCACATGTGTTAATTCATAGTTTTGATGCCTTCAGTGTGAATGTACAATTTTCATAGTCATGAAAATACAGAAAAATCTTTAAATGAGAAGGTGTGTCCAAACTTTTGGTCTGTACTGTATATGTGTATGTATATATACAGTACAGACCAAAAGTTTGGACACACCTTCTCATTTAAAGATTTTTATGTATTTTCATGACTATGAAAATTGTACATTCACACTGAAGGCATCAAAACTATGAATTAACACATGTGGAATTATATACTTAACAAAAAAGTGTGAAACAACTGAAAATATGTCTTATATTCTAGGGTCTTCAAAGTAGCCACCTTTTGCTTTGATGACTGCTTTGCGCACTCTTGGCATTCTCTTGATGAGCTTCAAGAGGTAGTCACCGGAAATGGTCTTCACTTCACAGGTGTTCCCTGTCAGGTTTAATAAGTGGGATTTCTTGCCTTATAAGTGGGGTTGGGACCATCAGTTGTGTTGTGCAGAAGTCTGGAGGATACACAGCTGATAGTCCTACTGAATAGACTGTTAGAATTTGTATTATGGCAAGAAAAAAGCAGCTAAGTAAAGAAAAACAAGTGGCCATCATTACTTTAAGAAATGAAGGTCAGTCAGTCTGAAAAATTGGGAAAACTTTCAGAGTGTCCCCAAGTGCAGTTGCAAAAACCATCAAGCGCTACAAAGAAACTGGCTCACATGAGGACCGCCCCAGGAAAGGAAGACCAAGAGTCATCTCTGCTTCTGAGGATAAGTTTATCCGAGTCACCAGCCTCAGAAATCGCAGGTTAACAGCAGCTCAGATTAGAGACCAGGTCAATGCCACACAGAATTCTAGCAGCAGACACATCTCTTCAACAACTGTTAAGAGGATACTTTGTGCAGCAGACCTTCATGGTAAAATAGCTGCTAGGAAACCACTGCTAAGGACAAGCAAAAAGCAGAAGAGGCTTGTTTGGGCTAAAGAACACAAGGAATGGACATTAGACCAGTGGAAATCTGTGCTTTGGTCTGATGAGTCCAAATTTGAGATCTTTGGTTCCAACCACCGTGTCTTTGTGCAACGCAGAAAAGGTGAACGGATGGACTCTACATGCCTGGTTCCCACCGTGAAGCATGGAGGAGGAGGTGTGATGGTGTGGGGGGGCTTTGCTGGTGACACTGTTGGGGATTTATTCAAAATTGAAGGCATACTGAACAAGCATGGCTACCACAGCATCTTGCAGCGGCATGCTATTCCATCCGGTTTGCGTTTAGTTGGACCATCATTTATTTTTCAACAGGACAATGACCCCAAACACACCTCCAGGCTGTGTAAGGGCTATTTGACCAAGAAGGAAAGTGATGGGGTGCTACGCCAGATGACCTGGCCTCCACAGTCACCAGACCTGAACCCAATCGAGATGGTTTGGGGTGAGCTGGACCGCAGAGTGAAGGCAAAAGGGCCAACAAGTGCTAAGCATCTCTGGGAACTCCTTCAAGATTGTTGGAAGACCATTTCCGGTGACTACCTCTTGAAGTTCATCAAGAGAATGCCAAGAGTGTGCAAAGCAGTCATCAAAGCAAAAGGTGGCTACTGTGAAGAACCTAGAATATAAGACATATTTTCAGTTGTTTCACACTTTTTTGTTAAGTATATAATTCCACATGTGGTAATTCATAGTTTTGATGCCTTCAGTGTGAATGTACAATTTTCACAGTCATGAAAATACAGAAAAATCTTTAAATGAGAAGGTGTGTCCAAACTTTTGGTCTGTACTGTACTTTTATTTTTCAATTATTATTTTTTAAATAAAGGTGTGTTTTTGTTTTTTTTTTGTGAAATATAATATGATTCATGGTATCCTATATGCTGGTTTGTGTTTTCACACGCTGGCTTGCAGACAATATTAGGGGGTTAAATTACTGATTGTTATTATGTCATTAATGAGCGGTCCAATCGGTTTGTATTTTGATCCTATATAACATTCCTGAGGTCATTTCCTTGTATCACCTGATGAAGATGGCTTGCATGCCGTCGAAACACATTGTGTTTTTACAAGGACTTTAATAAAGGTAGTAATTGCTGAATTTTATATGCCTTAGCGCTTTTTGTCACCAGCTTTTACCTTTTGCATTTTCCAATTTGCTACAATTCTGTCTCTGAGCTCCTTGGGAAGTTCCTTGGAGCTCATGATTCTCATTTGGTCTGACATGCACTGTGAGCTGTGAGGTCTTATATAGACAGGTGTGTGCCTTTCCAAATCAAGTCCTATCAGTTTAATTAAACACAGGTGGACTCCAATGAAGGAGTAGAACCATCTTAAGGAGGATCACAAGGAAATGGACAGCATGTGACTTAAATATGAGTTTCTGAGCAAAGGGTCTGAATACTTATGACCATGTGATATTTCAGTTTTTCTTTTTTAATAAATTTGCAAAAATTTCTATATTTCTCTATTTTTTCGGTCAAGATGGGGTGCAGAGTGTACTTTAATAAGAAAAAAATGAACTTTTTAGAATTTACCAAATGGCTGCAATGAAACAAAGAGTGAAAAATTTAGTGGTCTGAATACTTTCCGTACCCACTGTAGGATTGAATAATAATATTATTGCAATATAACAGACAAATAACACCACCATATACAGTAGTGATAATACCGCCATACTGATTATTAAAGAAGCACTCTAATCTATATTTTTTATTAAATCTGTGTATATACAGTATGCATGTAGTCTGGTGTGAGTGTATTAATAAACTCGCCTACTGCTGTCTTCTCCAGCGCCGTGCTGCTCCGCTTCTCAGTGACATTACCACAATTCCAACTAGCCGGCTAACTATGCGTGACCGGAAGTGGCTTTTACAGCACAGCGCTGGATCCCAGAAAAAGTGTCGGTAGGCGAATATATTCAAAAGTTCACTGCTTAGGAATTGCTTGTTTATGTTTCCATCGTAGAAAATTATAATTATTCACAGACTTATCCAACTGGAGTAGAATTAAAAAATAACCTTTGTTAAATGTATTCAAATTATTAAAAACACTCACTATAATAAATATTAAAAATAGATGACTAAAGACCCTTATATCACTGGACTAAAGCCACAATAGGGTGCTACTATTGACACTCATATTACTATCGATAATATTAGCACTCCAGAGTGTCTGGCATCGATTTTAGATCAAATCTCATTAAAGAGTCCACACTGATGTCACTCGATCTATATTCTGACTATTCTTTTTAATCAGACAAATCATTGGTTGTTACTGGGGGTCTTAGGTATTCCCACTAGTCAGTGTTATTATACCTTCACTCTAAGTTGATATTCAGGTATTCTATGGTAGCAACACAGTGGTCATCTAATTCCCACAGTATACACAATAGTCCCCACTGTGTCGCCATCAGATATTCTCAGACAGTATCATTGGCTCTTCGGCCATGTGACTCTTTTACAAAGAAGCACTTAGTCTTAGTGTGAAGAATGGCACAAGAGGGACCCCTTTGGCTTACTGCTTTTCCAGCCTCTTCACATTCTACCGCCTCTACACAAACCATATAGTACTATAACCAGTGCCTTACACCGTAGTAATTCCCCCTCTATAATAGTACCCTCCTTTTGTGGCCCATACAATAGCAGTCCCCCTCTGTGCCCCTACACCATAATAATGTTCCCTCTGTACTTCCTCATAGTAATAATGGTCCCATGTGCCTCCTGATAATAATAATCCCCCTTGACCCCTTATAATAATGACCACGAACCTCTTTATAATAGTAGAAACTCACAGGTGCATTATGATAATAATAATTCCTCCTGTTCTTTCCCTAAAATGATTCCCAATTGTGCCGCCTTATAAAAATCCCACCCCTACCGTACCACCTTATAATAATGCCCCTGAGCAGGGGTTTACATACAGAACTCCTTTGCAAACGTCCTCTCACGTCACATAGGCACAATCACAGCATGATGGCCCTCCACAGTATGATGGTATCCACAGCCCCACACACGGTATGATGGTTCTCACACAGTCCCCCACAGAGTATACTGGTTATTTCACAGCCCCCCACACAGTATGATGGCCCCCACAGCCCCAATACAGTATGATGAAGCCCCCATACAGTATCATGGTCCTCTCACAGCCCTCCACAAAATATGATGTTTCCCCCACACAGGCTGATGGTGCCACCACGGTCTTCCACACAGTATGATGGTCTCCACTGCCCCCACATAGTATGATGGCTCCCCCACACAGGATGATGGTCCCCCACCGCTCCCCACACAGTATGACGATTCACCCACACAGTATTATGGTTCCACCAAAGTAAGATGGTCCCCCCAAAGCATGACAGTCTCCACAGCTCTCCACAAAGTCTGATAGTTCCACGATAGTCCCTTACACAGTATGATGGTCCCCACAGACCCCCACACAGTATTATGGTCATAGCCCCACATAGTATTATGTTCCACAACATAATTTTATGGTCCACCACAGCCCCAATACAGCATGATGTTTCCTCACAGCTCCAATATAGTATGATGAACCCCTTTACAGCTCCCATACAGTATGATGGTCTTCTCGCAGCCCCAATACCGTATGACGGCCCCCACAGTATTATGGGCACCACAGCTCACAAAAAAAACAATTTACACTCACTTAATCGAGCCTCCGTGTCCACCGCAGCTGCTGCTTCCTGTTCTATCTCAATTTGCAGTGGACGCCGGCAGCGCAATGCTCTGGCAACTGCCTCTAGCAGGCTGCAGGTCGAAAGTATCCTGCCGCCTGCCGGCTTAAGTGAAGGAGCTCGGAGAAGAGACTCAGCCACAGCTGTTAACAGTATCAGCGTCCTGAGGATGCTGATTCCATTAACAGAGTCGTAATTGATGTTGCCCATGGCTGGACCGGCCCATCTGGCATTTTCCAGAATTGCCAGATAGCCAGTCTGGCCCTGGTCTCAGTTTTGCTGGATAATAGGGCTAATAAGTCTAATGTCAAAGTATTTCTAAATGTTATTCCTATACTAGTACCCATCTTCCAAATAGGCAATTTGTATGTAATAAATTGAATAACATATTTTTGTTTATTGGAATATTTGTATAAGAATTTCTTTCCTATAATATATGTCAGATGCTAATTGCAGCATAAATGCATTTCACAATTAGCCACTGACTGCTAAATAATATACAAATGTAGACCTATAATGTAATAATAATGTAGACCTATCAGATATAAGAATAAATCCACTGATAGGTGAGGTGAATAACATTGATTAATGGTTAAGCAAGAAAAGAACAGACAGTTCTTAAAGTAACTGACTTGGAACAAACATGGACAAGTGACTTAGCCAAAGTCCAAATTGTAATGGCTAAAAAACAATGTCAGAGACTCAGAGCCTCTCCAAAATGGAAGGTCTTGTGGGGTGTTCTTGGTTTGCAGTGGGTAGTATGAAAAGTGGTCTAAGGAAGGGTAACTGCATAACTGTCAATGGGATCATGGGCTCCTAAGGCTCATTGATGCTTGTCTGCTCCAATGTCTCCAAGTGCTATTTTAGCCAAAATTGCTGAAAAAGTTAATGCTATGATAGACATATAAAAACACACCGTGCACCATAGCTTTCTGCATTGGGGGCTGCATACTGGTAGAAGTGCCCATGCTGACCAGTGTGAAACATCGGAAGTGCCCATGCTGGGCATATGAGCATAAAAATTGTATCATGGAGCAATAAAAACAATTTACCTAGTCTGATAATTCATGTTTTCCCTTTTGTCATATGGATGATCGGGTACATATGTGTCACTTATGTAGGGAAGAAGGCATGCCGGTAGAGACAGTACGTCCTATATTAAGTCTCCATGTTTGGATCAGGCTCAGGAACTGAGACCGAATCATACTCACCAGATGCCGGTTTACTCTGATCACTGCTGTTTATCCATGTAAATGTCTCTGCCAATCACTGACAGTGGCCCCATGTATTGCCACCATGCCACAATTGCAGGGTACGGATGGATTTTCAGAGCAGTTAGGGACCTGCTGAAGTGCCTTGATGCCACCATCTTAGTCCTCCTGTGAAGACAACCATGGGCTTAGCTTCATGGTAAAATGTCAGCTTTTCTATATACTGCATTACTTTGGTATTGCAGTATATAGACGTCCCCAAAGAAGTCCCCAAAGTCAAGTCTCCAAAGAAGACTAAAAAATAAAGAAGACTAAAAAATAAAGTGAAAATCCTGTTGCCAGGTGATTTGCCGCACAATGAACACTATAAAGACAAAACCAAAAACAACAGCAAAATCATATTTACTTTCAGCATTTCGCTGTACTTGGAATTTTTTTTCCAGTTTTTCAACACATTTATAAAACTAAGTAAATGGTGTCATTCAAAACTACAACTTATTCCATAAAAAACAAGCCCTTATACAGCTATGTTGATGGAAAAAATAAAAAGTTATGGCTGTTGGAAGGAGCATCAATAACAAAAATTGACCACAGAGAGAAGGGGAAGGAAAAAATCCAGCATCCAGATCCTCCATAAAATCTCCAAATTTTATTATGCATTTTTTAAATTAAAAAAAATAATAATTAGTGGAATAAAGGCGCATCCCTACACAGAGCGTCAAATACATTTGCCAAATAAAAAAATGATAATAAAATTTGAAGATTTTGTGGAGGATTTGGCCGCTGGATTTTTTCCTTCTGAATTCTGATCTACGTTGTTGCATATCGGTGCGAGAATCCGTGCGGAGGATCCTTCTGACGGTGAGCCGACTCTCTTCATCTTTTTTGGTCAGAGAGAAGGGATTACAGGGAATCTGTCACCAGGTATTTGCTACTGTATGTAATCTGAGAGAAGCGTAATGTAGAGGTTGAGACTTTTGGAAGTTTGGAAGTGCATTGAGGTGAAGGGTACATTGCTGGAAAAGGAAAAAAAAAAAAAAAAACCTCTTTAAATCTCTTAGTTTGCGAGTGTGAACGAACTGCGTGTGTCCGGAGCGTAAGTGCGAACGAAAGTCAGTGTGTGACTTGTTTTTCAGTGAAGAGGTATTGGGAATCCTGCAGAAAATACCTGTGTGAATTGCGGTGAGTGCAGCATTGTGACCTGCTGAGTGCTTTTCTACCTGTTTAGATTTATTGGGCTTTTTAAAACCTATTTTCTCACTACAGTTTTATTTTCTTAGTTTACTACCTGTGTATTTAAGGGTTAACTACATTGCACTAAAATCCTGAGGTGTAGATTTACTCACAAGGGGTTAATTAAGGGGAAGGGGGTCATAATTAAGGGTTTATAAGGGGCAGCTGGTTGGGTATCAAGTCCTTTGGAAGTGTATTGAGGTGAAGGGTACATTGCTGGGAAAAAAAAAAAAAAAACTCTTTAAATCTCTTAGTTTGCGAGTGTGAACGAGCTGCGTGTGTCCGGAGCATAAGTGCGAACGAAAGTAAGTGTGTGACTTGATTTTCAGTGAAGAGGTATTGGGAATCCTGCAGAAAATACCTGTGTGAATTGCGGTGAGTGCTGCATTGTGACCTGCTGAGTGCTTTTCTACCTGTTTAGATTTATTGGGCTTTTTAAAATCTATTTTCTCACTACAGTTTTAGTTTCTTAGTTTACTACCTGTGTATTTAAGGGTTAACTACATTGCACTAAAATCCTGAGGTGTAGATTTACTCACAAGGGGTTAAGGGGAAGGGGGTCATAATTAAGGGTTTATAAGGGGCAGCTGGTTGGGCATCAAGTCCTTTGGAAGTGCATTGAGGTGAAGGGTACATTGCTGGAAAAAAAAAAAAAAACTCTTTAAATCTCTTAGTTTGCGAGTGTGAACGAGCTGCGTGTGTCCGGAGCGTAAGTGCGAACGAAAGTAAGTGTGTGACTTGTTTTTCAGTGAAGAAGTATTGGGAATCCTGCAGAAAATACCTGTGTGAATTGCGGTGAGTGCTGCATTGTGATCTGCTGAGTGCTTTTCTACCTGTTTAGATTTATTGGGCTTTTTAAAACCTATTTTCTCACTACAGTTTTAGTTTCTTAGTTTACTACCTGTGTATTTAAGGGTTAACTACATTGCACTAAAATCCTGAGGTGTAGATTTACTCACAAGGGGTTAATTAAGGGGAAGGGGGTCATAATTAAGGGTTTATAAGGGGCAGCTGGTTGGGCATCAAGTCCTTTGGAAGTGCATTGAGGTGAAGGGTACATTGCTGGAAAAGGAAAAAAAAAAAAACTCTTTAAATCTCTTAGTTTGCGAGTGTGAACGAGCTGCGTGTGTCCGGAGCGTAAGTGCGAACGAAAGTAAGTGTGTGACTTGTTTTTCAGTGAAGAGGTATTGGGAATCCTGCAGAAAATACCTGTGTGAATTGCGGTGAGTGCTGCATTGTGATCTGCTGAGTGCTTTTCTACCTGTTTAGATTTATTGGGCTTTTTAAAACCTATTTTCTCGCTACAGTTTTAGTTTCTTAGTTTACTACCTGTGTATTTAAGGGTTAACTACATTGCACTAAAATCCTGAGGTGTAGATTTACTCACAAGGGGTTAATTAAGGGGAAGGGGTCATAATTAAGGGTTTATAAGGGGCAGCTGGTTGGGCATCAAGTCCTTTGGAAGTGCATTGAGGTGAAGGGTACATTGCTGGAAAAGGAAAAAAAAAAAAACTCTTTAAATCTCTTACTTTGCGAGTGTGAACGAGCTGCATGTGTCCGGAGCGTAAGTGCGAACGAAAGTAAGTGTGTGACTTGTTTTTCAGTGAAGAGGTATTGGGAATCCTGCAGAAAATATCTGTGTGAATTGCGGTGAGTGCTGCATTGTGACCAGCTGAGTGCTTTTCTACCTGTTTAGATTTATTGGGCTTTTTATAACCTATTTTCTCACTACAGTTTTAGTTTCTTAGTTTACTACCTGTGCATTTAAGGGTTAACTACATTGCACTAAAATCCTGAGGTGTAGATTTACTCACAAGGGGTTAATTAAGGGGAAGGGGTCATAATTAAGGGTTTATAAGGGGCAGCTGGTTGGGCATCAAGTCCTTTGGAAGTGCATTGAGGTGAAGGGTACATTGCTGGAAAAAAAAAAAAAAAAACTCTTTAAATCTCTTAGTTTGCGAGTGTGAACGAGCTGCGTATGTCTGGAGCGTAAGGGCGAACGAAAGTAAGTGTGTGACTTGTTTTTCAGTGACTTTGGATTCAGGGAGTTTGGAAGGGAGGACTTAGGACTGAATTGCTGACTGTATTTCATTCTTTCTTTACTTTACTTTTTACTTAATTAATCCACCTGACCTACTTAGCTGATTCCCCCGTCCATACTTGATACTTAATTGATCCCCCGTCCATACTTAACTGATCCCCCGCCGATATCTAATTGATACACTTGCACATCCCTAATTGATCCCCGTCCATACACCTATATATAAATAATTGTGTTTTGTACTTGTATATATATACTGACTGTATCTCCATATTTAGAATGACGTCCATGTTGGCCGGAGCCGTGCAGTGTACATCTTGCGTAATGTATGCATTCCGTGAGCAACCGCTCGAGGATCCATACTGCTGCAAGAGATGTGAGCATATCGTGCACTTGGAAGCCCAAATTCTGGATCTAAGTGCTCAGATAGCGATACTGAGGAGCATCGACAACATGGAACGGAGTTTGCTGCTCACCGAGCAGACACTCAATGGGTCAATACTGGGGGTGGAGCATAGAGGGGAAGTGCAGGCTGAACAGGCAGGGAGCTGGATAACAGTTAGGAGGGATAGAGGGAAGAAGTATAGGAAGGCTGGGTCAGAACCGGCATTATTGGAGCACAACAGATCCTCTGACCGCCGGGGGAGTGTATGCTCCAGTAATGAGGGGGAGGGGGGAAGTGTAGGGCAGGCAAAGCAAGTTCTGGTAGTGGGTGACTCTATTATTAGGGGGACAGACAGGGCAATCTGTCACAAAGACCAGGATCGCCGAACGGTGTGCTGCCTCCCTGGCGCTCGAGTCCGGCACATCGCGGATCGGGTTGACAGGTTACTGGGTGGGGCTGGCGAAGACCCAGCGGTCATGGTCCACATCGGCACCAATGACAAAGTGAGTGGTAGATGGAGGGTGCTTAAAAATGATTTCAGAGACCTAGGTAGGAAGCTTAGGGCAAGGACCTCCAAGGTAGTTTTCTCAGAAATACTACCAATCCCGCGAGCCACACAGGAGCGCCAACGGGAAGTTAGGGAGGTGAATAAGTGGCTAAAGAGTTGGTGCAAGGCAGAAGGGTTTGGGTTCATGGAGAACTGGGCCGACTTCGCGGTCGTCTACAGGCTCTACCGTAGGGACGGACTGCACCTCAATGGGGAGGGTGCAGCGGTGCTGGGGAAGAAGATGGCTAATAGGTTGGAGGAGTTTTTAAACTAGAGACGGGGGGGGGGGACCAAGGAAATAGGTGGGATGTGAGGCAAGCAAGGGGGAAGGGGAGAAGTGAATATAATGAGGGTGGAGAGGGGGGTGGGGATAGTACAGTTAGATCGTTAGAGAAGAATAGGATGCTAAATAACCCCAAAGTTTTATCTTGCATGCTGACCAACGCAAGAAGCCTGACCAATAAGGCGGATGAGCTGCGGGCGCTTATATCGGAGGAGAGGTATGACATCGTAGGTATAAAAGAGACTTGGCTAGACGATAGCTACGACTGGGCGGTAAATTTATTAGATTATAGTTTATTTAGAAGGGACCGGAAACAGGGGAAAGGCGGAGGAGTCTGCTTATATGTAAAGTCATGTCTAAAGCCCAGACTAAGGGAAGATATAGGAGAGGGAGAAGAGGGGGTCGAGTCCATGTGGGTAGAGATAGAGGGGGCAAAAAATAATAATAAAATATTACTGGGGGTCTGCTATAAGCCACCAAATATAACAGAGGAGAATGAGAATCTGCTATTAGGACAAATAGACAAAGTAGCAAAACATAATGAAGTGATTGTAATGGGGGATTTCAACTACCCGGATATTGACTGGGAAACAGAAACCTGTAGATCTCAGAAAGGAAAAAGGTTCTTGACAAATATTAAGGATAATTATCTCTCCCAACTAGTGCAGGAACCAACGAGAGGGAAGGCCGTGTTGGACTTAATATTGACTAATAGGCCTGATAGAATAACTGAGGTACAGATAGGGGGGCACCTAGGTAATAGCGATCATAATATTATCGACTTCAAAATGCCCTTCAGTAGGGTTATCAATAAGGGAACAACAAAAACATTAAACTTTAGGAGGGCGAAGTTTGATCAGCTGATAGAAAACCTTCAACTTATTGACTGGGACAAAGTTCTTAATCAATGGAATACGAATAGTAAATGGGAAACCTTCAAAAGAATTCTGAATACTCAGTGCGAGAGGTATATACCGTATGGGAATAAAAGGGCCAGAAATAAGAGGAAACCAATATGGTTGAACAAGAACGTAAAAGGGGCGTTAAATAGCAAAAAAGAGGCATTCAAGAGATTAAAACAGGAAAACAGTAAGGAGGCACTAATGTGTTACAAGGAAAAAACGAGAACCTGCAAAAAACAAATAAAAATAGCGAAGGAGGAAACAGAGAAACGTATTGCTAGGGAAAGTAGATCAAATCCCAAACTGTTCTTTACGTATATAAATAGTAAAAGGATTAAATCGGATAATATTGGACCGATAAAAAGTGAGGAAGGCAAAATCATAGAGAAAGATGAGGATAAAGCTAATCTATTAAATATTTTTTTTTGACAACTTTCACAAAGGAAATAGAACTAACAGGAGAAATGAGAAGTGACAAGCTTAATCCTCCACTAAGTATGACTAATCTAACCCAAGCTGGGGTACAGAAACGCCTCAGTAACATTAAAATAAACAAATCACCAGGACCTGATGGCATACACCCACGGGTACTAAGGGAACTAAGTAATGTGATAGACAGACCGTTATATCTTATATTTAAGGACTCTGTTGAGACTGGGTCTGTACCACTTGATTGGCGACAGGCGAATGTAGTGCCAATATTCAAAAAGGGAGCGAAAAGTGACGCCGGAAACTTTCGGCCGGTGAGTCTGACGCCCGTTGTGGGCAAAATTTTTGAAAGCTTCATTAAAGAGGCAATTACGGAGCATCTTGATGCTAATAATCTTTTAATCCCGAACCAACATGGATTCACGAGGAATCGCTCCTGCCAAACAAACCTGATTGACTTCTACGAGGAGGTTAGCTCTCGAGTAGATCAGGGGGAACCAGTGGATGTCGTGTATCTCGACTTCTCAAAAGCGTTCGATAGCGTGCCACATAATAGGTTGGTATACAAAATTAGAATGATGGGGCTGGGGGAAAATGTCTGCAAGTGGGTAGCTAACTGGCTAAAGGATAGAAGGCAGAGGGTGGTTATAAATGGAATATACTCAGATTGGGTAAGCGTCACTAGTGGGGTACCACAGGGGTCTGTACTAGGCCCAATGTTATTTAATATCTTTATTAACGACATAGTCAATGGGATAAATAGAGTCGGGAGGGAATTTTTCCTCAGGTGAAGATTGGCTTAATCATTTGGGGTTTTTGCCCTCCTCTGGATCAACTTTAGCAATTACAGAACTAACAGGTCGAACTTGATGGACGCAAGTCTTTATTCGGCTTTACAAACTATGTTACTATGTTACTATGTCATTTACTGGGCTGTGTTTTGCTGTTTCAATACAATTATTGTTTTATCAGCAGGAGATTATCACTAGAAAACAACTGACCTCATGCCTCCTAGTCCAACCACAGAACCAATGCTGATTAGCAGCTTTCTGTCAATATACATTTTACATAGCTGTCAATCAGTGGTGTGGGCGGCATTATACACAACTCAACATCTGAGCTCTTCTAGATCAGCAGCAGAGAAAACTGTGATTCGATCATAACTGCTGCACCCAGTAAACTAAATGACACATCGATGGAATAAGGGTCTCTGTCCCTACATCATGCTGCTGTCATATTACATAGCAAAAAACTGCTGAAAGATTCCCTTTCAAGGCAATCTGTCAGTAGGATGATCCCTCCTAAACCATCTATAAGTGCATGCAGATTATAGAAAGTTGAATAAAATGACACCTTGATATCTGCAATCTGACGTCTTATTCCAGATAAATCCACCTTTTTTTTATTATATAAATGAGCTGTTAAGATTTATCGGCCAGACACTGATTTCCCTGAGAATCTGCTCTGCTCCAGAGATTATTTTATATGAAGAGCAGGAGAGCAGACTGTCAGTCATTACATGTCTCACACTGGTAACTCCCCCTTTCATAAAAAAGTAAGCTCTGGAGGCAGATTCTCATACAGATCAGTGTCTGACCCATAGTTCTGAACAGCTCATTTACATATTAAAAAACGTGGATTTCTCTGAAATAACACATCGGATCACAGATATTAAAGTATCATTGAATTCAACTTTCTATGACCTCGGTGCCCATATAGACGGCTTAGAAGGGTTGATCCTACCCACAGATTCACTTTAAGGACAGGCAAACCAAGCTGGGCAATTGCCCAGGGCCCCCACTCCCCCAGTGGCATGCTGCTAATAGGGGCAGGGCCCATGATTCGGGGATTGGCTCAGTGCCAGCGCCAGGTTCTGGGCACCCCCCCTGCCCAGCATCGCACATTCAACTGTATTGGCATTCAGGATGCCAATACAGTTGAAAGCAAAGATGGAGAAGGGAAGCCGTCCGCTCCCTCCCCCATCATTCTCCATCGGCATCTGATGTCAGCGGGCACGGTGACGTCACTTCATTATACCGCGCTGTGCCGGGAAGTGGAGCTGCTGAGGAGATGCGCTGCAGTGATCGGAGCAGTGGGAAAACGGGGAGAGGGGAGTATGCACTTAATTTTTGTAAATCAGTGAGTAAATTGTGGTGACAATAATACTGTATAAAGGACTATGGGGTGTGCATTATACAGTATGGAGTACTATGAGAAGTGCATTATTCTGTATGGAGGACTATGGGGTGTGCATTATACTGTATGGAGGACTATGGGGTGCATTATACAGTATGGAGTACTATGGGGAGTGCATTATACAGTATGAAGTACTATGGGAAGTGCATTATACTGTATGGAGGACTATGGGGTGTGCATTATACAGTATGGAGTGCTATGGGAAGTGCATTATACTGTATGGAGGACTATTTGGTGTGCATTATACTGTATGGAGGACTATGGGAAATGCATTATACAGTATGGAGTACTATGGGAAGTGCATTATACTGTATGGAGGACTATGGGGTGTGCATTATACTGTATGGAGGACTATGGGGAGTGAAGTATACTCTATGGACGACTATGGGGAGTGCATTATACTGTATGGAGGACTATGGGGTGTGCAATATACTGTATGGAGGACTATGGGGAGTGCAGTATACTCTATGGAGGACTATGCGGTGTGCATTATACAGTATGGAGGACTATGGGGTGTGCATTATACAGTATGGAGGACTATGGGGTGTGCATTATACTGTAGGGAGGACTATGGGGAGTGCAGTATACTATATGGAGGACTATGGGGTGTGCAGTATACTATATGGAGGACTATGGGGTGTGCATTATACTGTATGGAGGACTATGGGGTGTGCATTATACAGTATGGAGTACTATGGGGAGTGCATTACACTGTATGGAGTACTATGGGGAGTGCATTACACTGTATGGAGGACTATGGGGTGTACATTATACAGTATGGAGTACTATGGGGAGTGCATTATACTATATGGAGGACTATGGGGTGTGCATTATACAGTATGGAGTACTATGAGAAGTGCATTATACAGTATGGAGCACTATGGAGAGTGCATTATACTGTATGGAGGACTATGGGGTGCATTATACAGTACGGAGTACTATGGCGTGTGCATTATACTGTATGGAGGACTATGGGGTGTGCATTATGCTGTATGGATGACTATGGGGAGTGCATTATACTGTATGGAGGACTATGGGGTGTGCATTACTAAATAAAGGACTATGAGGGGTGCATTATACAGTGTGGAGTACTATGGCGAGTGCATTATACTGAATGGAGGACTATGGGGAGTGCATTATACAATATGGAGTACTTTGGGGAGTGCATTATATTGTATGGAGGACTATGGGGAGTGCATTATACTGTATGGAAGAATATGGGGAGTGCAGTATACTATATGGAGGACTATGTGGAGTGTATTAAACTGTATAGAGGACTGTGGGAAGTGAATTATATTGTATGGAGGACTATGGGGTGCATTATACTGTTTGGAGGACTGTGGGAAGTGCATTATACTGTGTGGAGAACTATGGGGAGTGCATTATACTGCATGGAGGATTATGGGGAGTGCATTATACTGTATGGAGGATTATGGGGTGTGCATTATACTATATGGAGAAGTTTGGGGGTGCATTATATTATTTGGAGGACAATGGGGTGTGCATTATACTCTATGGAGCACTATGGAGGTGAATTATACTATATGGAGGACTATTGGGGGGTTCATTATACTAAATAGAGGACTATAGAGCGCATTATACTATGTAGAGGACTATGGGGGTGCATTATACTATATGAAAGACAATGGGAAGTGCATGATACTATATGGATTACTATGGGGGTACATTATACTATATGGAGGATTATGTGGAGTGCATTATACTATATGGAGGACTATGGGGTGCATTATACTATATAGAAGGCAATGTGGGGCCCATTATACTATATGGAAGGCAATATGGGGACCATTATAATATTTGGAGGGCTATGTGGTGCCCATTATACTACAGGGTGGGCCATTTATATGGATACACCTAAATTAAATGGGAAGTGGGAGAAGAGGGTTGCATTGAAAATCCAACACAATGGGCAGCACTTTGAACACATTTTATAAGTGGTCATAAACTTGTAAAAAACTCATGAAAGAATAAAGTTATGTTAAAACCAAGCACACCATTGTTTTTCTTATGAAATTCTCAATAATTTTGATGTGTCACATGACCCCCTTCCCATTGAAAAAAATAAAGTTGGATCCAAAATGGCCGACTTCAAAATGGCCACCATTGTCACCACCCATCTGGAAAAGTTTTCCCCCTCCCATATACAGTTAGGTCCATATATATTTGGACAGAGAAAACATTTTTCTAATTTTGGTTCTAGACATTACCACAATGAATTTTAAACAAAACAATTCAGATGCAGTTGAAGTTCAGACTTTCAGCTTTCATTTGAGGGTATCCACATTAAAATTGGATGACGGGTTTAGGAGTTTCAGCTCCTTAACATGTGCCACCCTGTTTTTAAAGGGATCAAAAGTAATTGGACAATTGACTCCAAAGCTATTTCATGGACAGGTGTCGGCAATCCCTTTGTTATGTCATTCTCAATTAAGCAGATAAAAGGCCTGGAGTTGATTTGAGGTGTGGTGCTTGCCTTTGGAAGGTTTTGCTGTGAAGTAAACATGAGGTCAAAGGAGCTTTCCATGCAGGTGAAACAAGCCATCCTTAAGCTGCGAAAACAGAAAAAACCCATCCGAGAAATTGCTACAATATTAGGAGTGGCAAAATCTACAGTTTGTTACATCCTGAGAAAGAAAGAAAGCACTGGTGAACTCATCAATGCAAAAAGACCTGGGCGCCCACGGAAGACAACAGTGGTGGAGGATCGCAGAATAATCTCCATGGTGAAGAGAAACCCCTTCACAACAGCCAACCAAGTGAACAACACTCTCCAGGAGGTAGGCGTATCAATATCCAAATCTACCATAAAGAGAAGACTGCATGAAAGTAAATGCAGAGGGTTCACTGCACGGTGCAAGCCACTCATAAGCATCAAGAATAAAAAGGCTAGACTGGACTTTGCTAAAAAAACATCTAAAAAAGCCAGCACAGTTCTGGAAGAACATTCTTTGGACAGATGAAACCAAGATCAACCTCTACCAGAATGATGGAAAGAGAAAAGTATGGCGAAGGCGTGGTACAGCTCATGATCCAAAGCATACCACATCATCTGTAAAACATGGCGGAGGCAGTGTGATGGCTTGGGCATGCATGGCTGCCAGTGGCACTGGGTCACTAGTGTTTATTGATGATGTGACACAAGACAGAAGCAGCTGAATGAATTCTGATGTATTCAGAGCCATACTGTGTGCTCAGATCCAGCCAAATGCAGCCAAACTGATTGGTCGTCGTTTCATACTACAGATGGACAATGACCCAAAACATAAAGCCAAAGCAACCCAGGAGTTTATTAAAGCAAAGAAGTGGAATATTCTTGAATGGCCAAGTCAGTCACCTGATCTCAACCCAATTGAGCATGCATTTCACTTGTTAAAGACTAAACTTCAGACAGAAAGGCCCACAAACAAACAGCCAGGGCCTTATTTGCCCTTAGGCACTTGTAGGCAAGTGCCTAGGGCGCTGGAATTCGAGGAGGGCGGCTCCTGAGCTTGGGTTTTTTTTTTTTTTGGCTTGTGCCCCGAGCCGGCCGGGTGGCTCCGCCCCCCCGCTGCGGCACATACTGGCAGACAGTGGCGGGGGGGCCCCCGGACCGCTCCCCCAGCAGCGGCGCACGGCTGCTGCTTCTTCTCTGGCCGGGCCACCACTGCAGCAGTTAACTTCCCTGTGTGCTGGCCCGGTCGCGTCACTGCTAGGAGACACGGCCCTGTGCGCGCCCGTGTCTCCTAGCTGTGACGTAACGCAGTGCACGCCCTGCACTGCTACTTACCACCGGAGAGGACTGGAGCCGAGCCAGGGGATGGTGAGTCTGTGTGTGTATGAGAGAGTGTGTGTATGAGAGAGTGTGTATGTGTGATTGAGTGTGTGTGTGTGCAGATATCATTGTGTGATGTCTGTTTATATGTATTTTTGTGTTTCAAATGTGTTTGTGTGTATGTATATGTCTGTATATGTCTATGTGTGCTTGACTGCGTGCCACCTCCCGCTGTCTCTGGGGGGGCGCCGTGCGGCCTCCTGCTGTGTATAGATGGCGCTGTGCGGCCTCCTGCTGTGTATAGATGGTGCTGTGCAGCCTCCTGCTGTGTATATATGGTGCTGTGCGGCCTCCTGCTGTGTATAGATGGCGCTGTGCGGCCTCCTGCTGTGTATAGATGGCATTGTGCAACCTCCTGCTCTGTACAGATGGCACTGTGCGGCCTCTTGCTGTGTATAGATGGCGCTGTGCAGCCCCCTGCTGTGTATAGATGGTGCTGTGCGGCCTCCTGCTGTGTATAGATGGTGCTGTGCGGCCTCCTGCTGGGTATAGATGGCGCTGTGCGGCCTCCTGCTGTGTATAGATGGCGCTGTGCGGCCCCCTGCTGTGTATAGATGGCGCTGTGCGGCCTCCTGCTGGGTATAGATGGCGCTGTGCGGCCTCCTGCTGTGTATAGATGGCGCTGTGCGGCCTCCTGCTGTGTATAGATGGCGCTGTGCGGCCTCCTGCTGTGTATAGATGGCGCTGTGAAGCCTCCTGCTGTCTATAGATGGCGCTGTGCGGCCTCCCGCTGTGTATAGATGGCGCTGTGCGGCCTCCCGCTGTGTATAGATGGCGCTGTGCGGCCTCCCGCTGTGTATAGATGGCGCTGTGCGGCCTCCCGCTGTGTATAGATGGCGCCGTGCGGCCTCCCGCTGTGTATAGATGTCTACGTGCGGCCTCCCGCTGTGTATAGATGGCTACGTGCGGCCTCCCGCTGTGTATAGATGGCTACATGTGGCCTCCCGCTGTGTATAGATGGCTACGTGTGGCCTCCCGCTGTGTATAGATGGCTACGTGTGGCCTCCCGCTGTGTATAGATGGCTACATGCGGCCTCCCGCTGTGTATAGATGGCGCCATGCGGCCTTCCGCTGTGTATAGATGGCGCCGTGCGGCCTCCCGCTGTGTATAGATAGTTACGTGCAGCCTCCTGCTGTGTATACATGGCTACGTGCAGCCTCCTGCTGTGTATAGATGGCTACGAGTGGCCTCCTGCTGTGTATAGATGGCTACGAGTGGCCTCCTGCTGTGTATAGATGGCTACGTGCAGCCTCCTGCTGTGTATAGATGGCTACGTGCGGCCCCCTGCTGTGTACAGATGGCTACGTGCGGCCTCCTGCTGTGTATAGATGGCTACGTGCGGCCTCCTGCTGTGTATAGATGGCTACGTGCGGCCTCCAGCTGTGTATAGATGGCTACGTAAGCCTCCCGCTGTGTATAGATGGCACCATGCGGCCTCCCGCTGTGTATAGATGGCTATGTGCGGCCTCCTGCTGTGTATAGATGGCTACGTGCAGCCTCCCGCTGTGTATAGATGGCTACGTGCGGCCTCCCGCTGTGTATAGATGGCTACGTGCGGCCTCCTGCTCTGTATAGATGGCTACGTGCGGCCTCCCGCCGTGTATAGATGGCTACATGCGGCCTCCCGCCGTGTATAGATGGCGCCGTGCGGCCTCCCGCCGTGTATAGATGGCTACGTGCGGCCTCCCGCCGTGTATAGATGGCGCCGTGCGGCCTCCCGCCGTGTATAGATGGCTACGTGTGCTCAATATTGAGTCATGCAATTAATGTAAGGCTATATGCCCACGATGCAGAAATGCTTCGGATTTATTTTGAGCGTTTCTGCATCTCCCTGGCAGAAAAAACGCATGCAGATTTTACATGCATTTTTCCTGCCTGGGACATGCGGATGTGAAGCGTACTTCACTTGCAATTCCGCATGTCGGTTGACAAGCGATTTTAGCATCACTTGGAAAGTGCTTGACAACTTGGTCACACTATATAAATCCATGCAACCGGCATGGATTTATATAGTGTGACCGTAAAAGAATGGTAAAAAATAAAAAATAAATATATAATTACCTTCTGATGGCCTGCCAACGTCAGCGGTCGCGTGACCCGTCACATGACTAAATGTCACGGCAGATCCTTTTCAGACCATCGTGAGCTGCCGGCAAGCCAGGACGCATCGGATAAAGACACCAGGGGCCATCAGAGGGTAAGTATGATATTTATTTTTTATTTTATTCTTTTTTTTACAGATACTATGGTACCCGGGTCTGGAGGAGAGTCTCCTCTTCTCCAAACCCGGGTACCATCCGCACATTGAAACACATGGATTCTGCATGTACAGATGCAGTGATGCGGATTACATGCGTTCCAATGCAAGTCAATGGCGGCGAAAACGCCGAGCTTCCGCAAAATAATTGGTAGTGCTGTGGATTTTCCCACAATGATAATCCGCAGCGGAAATTTCCGCAGCATGTGCACAGCATATACGGATTATCATTGGGGAACATGGCAGACCTTCTACCAAGCGTTTTTTAAGCGTTTCTGCAGCGGAATTGCTTAAAAAAAGCATAGTGGGCACACAGCCTAAAAAAAATTATTATAATTAATATTGTGCCAAATTAATTTCACGTGAACTATCACATGATCTATCACAGGGGATCATGTGACATGTGATACATCAGGTGTGTGTGTGTGTGGGGGCCCCGCGCCCTCTCGCCCTCCGGTTACGCCCACCCACCTCACCTCTCTAGTCTGCTCAGCTGCTGCGATCTGGAAAGAAAACGAGGAGCCCGGGCACTTGAAGTTCCCGCGGAGGCCCGGGCAGCACATCGCTGGCGGCGGCTCATCTCAGCAGGCAGCGCCGGTAATTGTGTCCTGTTGTGATGTGCCATTGCGCCGACACTGCCACCCGGGCCGTGGTGCCGGTGCACAATGCTGGCTGAGGAGCTGCCGCTTCTGCAGACAGTCTGCTCTGCAGCATAATTGATGATGGCGGGCGGCAGGCGGTGAGGCGGGCGGCGGGATCATAGTTTAGGCGCAGACGCGCAGTCAGCATCTGCTGCCGGTACTGTGTTCTGTGCTGTGCACAGACAGTACAGCCAGCGGGCAGCAGTGCCAGCCTGACAGAGCCAAGACTGCCTGAGTCTCTGACTAGTCTCAGACTCTGAGGAGTCTGACTAGTCTGTGACTGTTGTCACTGGTCAGACATGATGGCAGGCAGCAGCAGGGAGGGACACAGTGGGGTCTGAATCCCAGACATGGGCTGCATCAGGCACTGCAGCATTGCATATGGGCCATATGCAATGCTGCAGTGCCTGCTGCAGCCCAGTTCTGTGTGGGCCGCTCCCATCCCCCCCCACCCCCATATACAATGCTGCAGCCCTGTGGTCTGTGTGGGCTGCCCCCCCCCCCCCACACACACACCTCCATATACAATGCTGCAGCCCTGTGGTCTGTGTGGGCCGCTCCCATCCCCCCTACCCCCATATGCAATGCTGCAGCCCTGTGGTCTGTGTGGGTCGCTCCAATCCCCCCCACCCCCATATGCAATGCTGCAGCCCTGTGGTCTGTGTGGGCCGCTCCCATCCCCCCCACCCCCATATGCAATGCTGCAGCCTTGTGGTCTGTGTGGGCCGCTCCTCCCCCCCCCACTCCAACCTTTTATATGTGCTACATGGAATAGGGGGGGAGAAGCTACATGAAACTTGTGGAAACGGCCGCGACGGGGGGGGGGGGAAGATATTGGATGCGAGGGGGGCACGACGTGGGGGGAAAGTGACGGGGGGTGAGGGTGGGTGTGACCGGGGGGGGGGGCGACCACTGACAGTGCCTAGGGCAGCAGAAACTCCAAATACGGCCCTGCAAACAGCAACTGAAAACCACCGCAGTGAAGGCCTGGCAGAGCATCAAAAAGGAGGAAACACAGCGTCTGGTGATGTACATGAGTTCAAGACTTCAGGCAGTCATTGCCAACAAAGGGTTTTCAACCAAGTGCTAGAAATGAACATTTTATTTACAATTATTTAATCTGTCCTATTACTTTTGGTCCCTTTAAAAACAGGGTGGCACATGTTAAGGAGCTGAAACTCCTAAACCCTTCATCCAATTTTAATGTGGATACCCTCAAATGAAAGCTGAAAGTCTGAACTTCAACTGCATCTGAATTGTTTTGTTTAAAATTCATTGTGGTAATGTCTAGAACCAAAATTAGAAAAATGTTGTCTCTGTCCAAATATATATGGACCTAACTGTACTAATGTGCCACAAACAGGAAGTTGATATCACCAACCATTCCCATTTAATTTAGGTGTATCCATATAAATGGCCCACCCTGTATATAGAGGGCAATGTGGGGACCATTTTAATATTTGGAGGGCTCTGTGTAGGCCTTTATAATATTTGGAGGGCCATTATAATATTTGGAGAGCTATGTGGGGGTCATTATAATATTCAAAGGGCTATTTGGGGGCGAATATCATATATAGAGGGCTATGTGGGAACCTTTATACTTTATGGAGGGCTATATGGGGCCCAATATACTGTATGCGAGCAATTATACAGAGTGAAGGTTTATGTGGGGTCCATCATACTGTGTGGAGGGCTGTGTGTGGGTCTTTATACTGTTTGTAGGACTGTGTGTAGGCCAATTATACTATTTTAAGGGATGTGTGGGGTACATTATACTATGTCTCTGTGTAACATACCTGGTGGCGGGCTTGCATGGTGCACCATCTCTCACTATGAAAGATCGCAAACTTGATCTTCAGTCCAGTCTGCTAGCCTGGCTTCTATTCATGCTGTCTGTTTGTCTCTGTTCTAACTGCTTAGGGCGGCGGCCCGGTTACTTCCTGTTTTTTGTAGCTACTGTGGGCACACCCCTAATGCGTCCTCAGCCTATTGCTGTCTGTCACTGGATATTTAAACCAGCTCCACCTTGAAGCTGGAGCCTGAGCAACGCTTATCCTCAGAGGGCTTTTTGCCTCTGATGTGCCAGGTCCTGTTCTGTTTTTCCTGCCTGTCCGCCTTGCTGGAGGCTGTATTCCCAGGCCTGTCTGAACACGCTCCTAGCCTGTTCGTCCCACCTTCTGGGGGCCGCATACCCAGACTTGTTATCTGTGTCTTCTAGCCTGTTTGTCCGCCATTCTGGGGGCCGCATACCCAGACTCGCTCCTGTATCTCGCTGCAGAGTCAGTTCCTGTCTGAACACTCAGTTCCTGTCTGAACACTCTCCTAGCCTGTTACCTGTTTTTCTCTATGTCCGTACCTTCCCTTTTTCTGCAGAGTCTGAACCTGCACCTAACTCCTACTCGTTGTTGCTGTACTTCCGTTTGTGAGTTTAGAGTCCACTCGCTACTTCATTGCAAGTATCTTGTGTGTATCTGGTTCTGCCTTTCCCTTCCAGTCTGTTCCGTGCGAACAGAGCCCTGTCCCCTCTGCTCTGCCTTTGCTCACCGCTCTGGCGGTTTATCTCTGCTCTGCCTTGCTCACCGCTTCGGCGGTTCCTGCCTGCTCTGCCTTGCTTACCGCTTTGGCGGTTCCTGCCTGCTCTGCCTTGCTCACCGCTCCGGCGGTTCCTGCCTGCTCTGCCTTGCTCACTGCTCCGGCAGTTCCTGCCTGCTCTGCCTTGCTCACCGCTCCGGCGGTTCCTGCCTGCTCTGCCTTGCTCACCTCTTCGGTGGTTCCTGCCTGCTCTGCCTTGCTCACCGCTCAGGCGGTTCCTGCCTGCTCTGCCTTGCTCACCGCTCCGGCGGTTCCTGCCTGCTCTGCCTTGCTCACCGCTCCGGCGGTTCTTGCCTGCTCTGCCTTGCTCACCGCTTCGGCGGTTCCTGCCTGCTTTGCCTTGCTCACCGCTCCGGCGGTTCCTGCCTGCTCTGCCTTGCTCACCTCTTCGGTGGTTCCTGCCTGCTCTGCCTTGCTCACCGCTCCGGTGGTTTCTCCCTGCTCTGCTTGCTCACCGCTCCGGGGGTACCTCTCTGCTCCGCCTTGCCCACCGCTCCGGCAGTTCCTCTCTGCTCTGCTTGTCTACTGCATCTGCGGTTCTGTTCCTGAATCCCAGTCTGTACTGGACCCTATCCAGCCTGTGCTCCAACCTGCTAGTACCTCCCCATCTGCACGCCAGCCGTACTTGTCAGTACCTTCCTGTCTGCATACCAGCCGTGCCTGCCAGTATCCTCCTGTCTGCACTTCAGCCGTGCCTGCCAGTGCCCACCTGTCTGCATGCCAGCCGTGCCTGCCAATACCCACCTGTCTGTGTGCCAGCCTAACCTGCCTGTTCCTGTATTCCCCGGTGTGGGTCAACAGCCGTGTCCGGGGTCTGGCCTGGAGTAGCACCTGGTCCCTCTGCTCGGTTCCACCCTGGTGCACGGCGTCGTTAGCCGTCGTGCGACCTTGGTCGGATCGGGTTGATACTTAGTTACGCCCCTCCAGGCACTCTCCGGTTCATGGCACAGTGGAATCACTAAATCACGCACACACCAGTCAGCCCGGGCGTGTGCATAACACTCTGTATGTATGTGCTTTGTCCATGCATATGTCGGTATGTATGTGCTCCTTCCATGCATGCGTCGATATGTATGTGCTCCATCCATGCATGTGTCTGTATTTATGTGCTTCATCCATGCATGTGTCGGTATGTATGTGCTCCTTCCATGCATGTGTCGGTATGTATGTGCTCCTTCCATGCATGTGTCGGTATGTATGTGCTCCTTCCATGCATGCGTCGATATGTATGTGCTCCATCCATGCATGTGTCTGTATTTATGTGCTTCATCCATGCATGTGTCGGTATGTATGTGCTCCTTCCATGCATGTGTCGGTATGTATGTATGTGCTCCTTCCATGCATGTGTCGGTATGTATGTGCTCCTTCCATGCATGTGTCGGTATGTATATGCTCCTTCCATGCATGTGTCTGTATGTATGTTTTCCATGTATGCATGTGTCTGTATGTAGGTGCTCTGTATACTGTACATGTATCTAACTATCTATATGTATGTGATCTATGTATTTGTGTGTGTGCTATGTGTATATACATATGTGTGTAACATGCAGTTTGTGTATACGTGTGTGTCGCATACTGTTTGGGTTTAGCAACCACATTTATAAATACCGGTAGCACAGATGAGAGTCCATAGGTCTAAACATCAGCAATCGCCCAACAAACAAGCAAAAATGCTGCCTATTGTTTATGCCCTAACAAAAATCCTTGTTCTCAGCAGCACATCGCCCGGTGCAAACTGCAGGTGTGCTGCTGATAACATGATACTGTACGGGGACAAATTGATCTACCAGTGATTGTTCTGTCCCCATCATTCTTCCTCAACCGGTGTAAAGAAAGTGGGAAACAAGCGCCGAACGACTTCAATATTGTCAATTGCGCTTGTTCAACGGTCTGAATTCAGCGCATGTAAATGCTACATAAATGTTTCTGTGTGATGGTGCATTATGTGAGCATTTGGGGCCTCACTTTAAACTTTTGACAGGACAGCCTCTATGGTCTTCAGGCATCTGTGCCTTGATGGGTCAGCTGCTTTGTAGGCACAAGGGAGTCTAACCCACTACTAGTCACATTACCACTACATGCAATCATCAGAATTCTGCCTGAACTCTCGATACGACATCATTGTTTCTACATGTTCCCTTCAGTTTTATGGAAATGTGTCTTATGAAGTAGGGCAGGTTCTATATGTGTTCATTAACAATGTATAAAGATAATAACTGCAATAATGGCGCATTTAGAACTAACAGCCCTGATATTAACCTGCAATGCGGCTCATGATGTGAGTCACCTAATACTCACTGTTATTATACCAGTTATAAAAACACTTCTTGCTAATGGCTTTTCAGCGTACTTTACAGCGTACTTTACAGGATACTTGTGCTCCACTTTGGAGTAGTGGGGGCTCTGACTTCATGATGCTTCGTATAATTATTCTGCTTTCAGTACAGTAAAATGAATGAGATCCTGGTGGAATAGTCATTTTCTGGGCTTTGACATATCTAGTGTTTGTGGGTATCTGTGACCTGCCTGTTCCCACACGTTGTGTTTTTCAACGTATTTTGCTGCAGATTTTTACGCAATTTTTCAGCTGTGTTTTGCAGTACCAGCAAAGTCTATGAGAAACCAGAATTCTCTGTTCACACATCTTGTTGTTTTTTTTTTCGTTGAGTATTTTGTGCCTTGGTTGGGTTTTTGGAAAATAGTGCATGTCACTTCTTTCAGCGTTTTTTCAGCATTTTTCACCCATAGGAAGTAATGAGTGGTGAAAAAAACGCTTAAAAACACACCAAAGAACGCAGGAAAAAAAATTTCAGCATTTTTTCAGTGTTTTTGATGGCAAAATAGAATGGGGTTCTTTTTTTTCCACAGAACTTTTATGTACATGCATAAATAGAGACAGAAGGACAGTGAGAAAATGCTAAAAAAAACGCATCAAAAAACGCAGCAAAACCTGCGTTTTTGGCGCAGCTGATTTCCTGCCAGAGAAAAGTTTTTGTTAGAACCTTGCTGTTAGGTTTTTTTTCCTTTGCTGGTCACATGACCTTGTTGGCCTATTTAATCCTGCTCCGCCCTTCTGGCTTTGCTGGACTTCATTGTATATCTACTTTCTAGCTAGCCTGTGCTCTGTGTCTTGCTCTGTTAGTTTGCTTGGTTTACTGACCTCTATGTTCTTTATATTTTGTTTGTTCGTCTGTCTGCTACTATTTCTGTTAGGAGGTGTCCCATATTCCTCCCAGTCCTTAGTACTTGTAGGGATTCCTCCCCCACATCTATAGGTCTTCGTACAGACTAGCTTAGGACTTTAGCAGGTCTGATCGCAGGATCAGGTTCCCTGTTACATCGTAGGGATTCAGCTGAGTTCTATCGTAGGGACAGATCTCCTCTCTTTCCTTAGCTCTGGTAGCAGAACATAACAGTAAGTCCAGCCAGCAAATTCTCTAAGGAAAGATTTTTCTGTTCCATCATGGTATCGGTTCAGGATTTGGCTCATCGCCTGCAGGGACTCTCTCTGGAAGTGGCCGAGCTCCGTCAGCACGTGAGTAACTGTTCTGGAGCACATTTCTTGGAGCCTAAGGTATGTTTGCCGGATTTATTTTTTGGTGAACATCGAGAATTTTTTTCATTTAAAAATGCTTGCTTATTGTATTTTCGTTTGAGACCCAAGTCCTCTGGGGATGAATCCCAGCGCGTAGGGTTCATAATGTCACTTTTGCGCAAAGAGCCTCAGGAGTGGGCCTTTTCTTTGCAACCTAGTGATACATGCTTCAGATCAGTGGATAGTTTTTTTTCTGCTTTAGGACTATTATATGATGATCCTGACCGTGTCGCATCAGCTGAGACTGAGTTGAGACGTTTAAAACAAGGATCAGGTAATGTCGAAAAATATTGTACACATTTTCGTCGTTGGTCCACTCAAACAGGGTGGAACGATTCTGCTCTGAAAAGTCTATTTCTTGCTGGGCTCAGTGAAAGGGTTAAAGACCTGCTAATTGCTTATCCTACACCTGAGGATTTGCAACAGGCTATGCAATTAGCTATACGGGTGGATAGAAGACTGCGTGCTAGGGTTAATGAGAGCAAATCCTCTGCTATGTCAGTTTCTGGTTATGATAATGTGTGTACTAACAGTGGTGAACCGATGGAGATTGGATCGGTGGCACCTCGCTCTCAAGAAAAAGACCGTCGTTTTTCGAAAGGCTTGTGTTTCTATTGCGGAAAATCTGGTCATTTGATTAAAGGCTGTGAGCTTCGTATGAAGAAAGAAAAAAAAATGGTCAGTCATGCCCGTATTGCCTGTTTAAATTCCAAGGGTATATTTTTAGCTGCTTCCACGATTGCTCAGGAAAAATTAATGGAATTTCGGGTGTTTGTTGATTGCGGGTCTACACTGAATGTAATTGATGGGGGATTCGTGGAAAAACTCAATTTAAAACCTGAACCTTTATCATCCCCCATTGCTGTGGTTTCTGTGGATGGCTCCCCTTTGAAGAATATTACTCTCAAGGTCTGTGAATTTCCTCTCACTATTAATGGTGTTCACCATGAGAAATTGGATTTGGTAGTGTTGAATAACTTGCCTTCTCCAGTAATATTGGGATTGCCTTGGTTAAAATGTCACAATCCTGTACTGGATTGGTCTACCAGTGAAATTAAATCCTGGAGCCATAAATGTTATGACAAGTGTTGTAACGGGCGTATTGCAGCTTTGGATAGGGGAGAATTGCCTGTTCCTATTCAGGATTTTTGGAGAGTTTTTTTCTGAGAAGGAATCGCAGGTTTTGCCTCCCCATAGAGACTATGATTGTTCTATTGAATTTGTCCCTGGAGCGACTCTTCCTAAAAGTCGTTTATTTAACCTTACCTTTCCTGAGAGGAAGGCTTTGGAGGAATACATACAGACAAGTTTGGCCGCCGGTCACATTAGGCCCTCTAAGTCTCCTGTGGCGGTTGGATTTTTTTTTGTAAAAAAAAAGGACGGCGGTTTACGTCCTTGTCTGGATTTTCGTGAGATTAACAAAATTACGGTACGCAATCCTTACCCACTGCCATTGATTCCTGATCTGTTTAACCAGTTATTGGGGGCCAAGTGGTTCTCTAAAATTGACCTTAAGGGGGCATACAATCTGTTGCGCATGAAGGAGGGTGATGAATGGAAGACTGCTTTTAACACTCCTGTGGGTCATTTTGAGAATCTGGTTATGCCTTTTGGTCTTACTAATGCTCCTGCATTTTTTCAGAATCTGATTAATGACATCCTTAGACCTTTGATCGGTAAAAATGTGGTTGTGTATTTGGATGACATTTTGATTTATTCGCCAGATCTGGAGTCTCATTGGCGGAGCGTGCGTGAGGTATTACAGTTATTAATGGACAATTCGCTTTTTGCTAAGCTGGAGAAATGTGAGTTCGCTGTACAGAGAATTAGTTTTTTGGGCTACATTATCTCCAGCAAAGGTTTTGAGATGGATCCGGTTAAGGTTCAGGCTGTGCAGGAATGGCCTAGGCCTATTGGTTTGAAATCGATACAGAGGTTTTTGGGTTTCGCCAATTACTATAGAAAATTCATAAAAAATTTTTCTAGTATTGTCAAACCTCTGACTGATCTCACCAGGAAAGGTGCTGATGCGGTTCAGTGGTCTTCTGAGGCCATTGAAGCTTTTGTGTATCTCAAGGAGAGGTTCACCTCTGCTCCCATCCTTATGCAGCCTGATGTTACTAGGCCGTTTTTGGTTGAGGTTGATGCTTCCTCTGTGGGGGTTGGCGCAGTATTGTCTCAGGATAACGGGGATGGATTACATCCCTGTGCCTTTTTTTCAAAAAAATTTTCGGAGACTGAATTGAATTACGATATTGGTAATCGGGAATTATTGGCTATTAAACTCGCATTTGAACACTGGCGCCACTTCTTGGAAGGTGCGGAATTTCCCGTTCAGGTTCTTACGGATCATAAAAATCTGATATATCTTGACGCTGCCAAGCGCCTGAATGCCCGTCAGGCTAGGTGGGCACTGTTTTTCTCGCGGTTTAATTTCTCCGTTACTTACATCCCTGGTACTAAGAATGTTAAGGCGGATGCCTTGTCTCGCAGTTTTTCTCCCATAGTCGGTGCTGAGAAAGAGGAAAACATTTTACAAGAAGGTGTTGTGATAGCTGCTTTAGACTCCGTTTTGGAAGATGAGATTCTTAAAGCTCAGGAGAATGCCCCATCTAACACTCCTCATGGGAGGTTGTTTGTGCCTGGGACCTTTAGGAGAGATTTGTTTGTTGAGTGTCACGAATCTCGGTTGGCAGGTCATCCCGGAATCTCTGAGACCAAGAGACTGGTGGGTCGCAGTTTTTGGTGGCCTGGATGGCAGAAGGAAGTCATTAAGTGGGTACGCCAATGTACTGTATGTGCTAGATCTAAGTCCTCACATACTCCTGCTGCGGGGTTGCTTTGTCCTTTGGAGGTCCCCAGTGCTCCTTGGACACATTTGGCTATGGACTTTATAACTGACCTTCCCCCCTCTGAGGGTTTTACTGTCATCTGGGTGGTCGTGGACCGTTTTAGTAAGATGTGTCACTTGGTTCCCTTCATCAAACTGCCCTGTGTTATGTTCTGCTACCAAAGCTAAGGAAAGAGAGGAGATCTGTCCCTACTATAAGACTCAACTGAATCCCTACGATGTAACAGGGAACCTGATCCTGCGATCAGACCTGCTAAAGTCCTAATCTAGTCTGTACGGAGACCTATAGATTTGGGGAGGGAATCCCTACAAGTACTAAGGACTGGGAGGAATATGGGACACCTCCTAACAGAAATAGTAGCAGACAGACGAACAAACAAAATAGATAGAACATAGAGGTCCGTAGACCAAGCAAACTAACAGAGTTAGATACAGAGCACAGGCTAGCTAGAAAAAAGATATACAATGAAGTCCAGCAAAGCCAGAAGGGCGGAGCAGGATTAAATAGGCCAACAAGGTCATGTGACCAGCAAAGGAAAAAAAACCTAACAGCAAGGTTCTAACAGTACCCCCCCTTCTAAGAGGATCCTCCGGATCCCCTAGGACCAGGCTTATCAGGAAATCTCCTGTGAAACGCTCTGATAAGTCTGGACGCGGAAACATCATCTGACCTCACCCAAGAGTTATCCTCGGGTCCGAAACCTTTCCAGGCCACAAGATACTGCAAACTACCTCTATACCGTCTAGAGTCAAGGATGCGAGAAATTTCATATTCCCCGTCCTCCACCACCGGAGGAACAGAGGCAGAGGCGTCACCATCCGACACAACAGCTTTTTTTAACAGAGAGACATGAAAGACCGGATTAATTCTCCAGGAGGTAGGAACCTCCAACCTAACAGCAGATTGGTTGACAACCTGAAGCACCTTAAAGGGCCCTACAAACTTGGGACCCAATTTCTTAGAAGGAATCCTCAACCGCAGATTCCTAGAGGACAACCAAACCATGTCACCAACAGCGAACAAAACCTCCTGTCGTTTCCTATCAAAGTAGTCTTTAGATTTTCTGTTGGCCTCCTGAAGATTACCACGCACATCCGTCCAAACTCTTTCCAAATCACCGGAAAAATTCTCCTCCTCAGGCACGGCAGATCCCAACTTGGAGAACGACCCAAACGACGGATGTCTCCCAGAACAACAAAAAAAAGGCGAACAACCAGCAGAAGAAGATGTATGATTGTTCAGAGCAAATTCGGCAAGTGGCAGAAACTCAGACCACCCCTCTTGATTGTCTGCCACAAAACAACGCAAGAACTGCTCAACATCCTGGTTTTTCCTTTCTGTCTGGCCATTAGATTCAGGATGATATCCGGACGAAAACGACAAATGAATTCCCAACCTGTCACAAAAGGCACGCCAAAAACGAGCCACGAACTGAGGACCCCTATCAGAAACAATGTCAGTAGGAACGCCATGAAGTCTGACAATTTCCTTGACAAAGGCCTTAGCGAGAGTTTTAGCGCAGGGCAGTTTGACGAAGGGAACCAAGTGACACATTTTGCTAAAACGGTCCACGACCACCCAGATGACAGTAAAACCCTCAGAGGAGGGAAGGTCAGTTATAAAGTCCATAGCCAAATGTGTCCAAGGAGCACTGGGGACCTCCAAAGGACAAAGCAACCCCGCAGCAGGAGTATGTGAGGACTTAGATCTAGCACATATAGTACATTGGCGCACCCACTTAATGACTTCCTTCTGCCATCCAGGCCACCAAAAACTGCGACCCACCAGTCTCTTGGTCTCAGAGATTCCGGGATGACCTGCCAACCGAGATTCGTGACACTCAACAAACAAATCTCTCCTAAAGGTCCCAGGCACAAACAACCTCCCATGAGGAGTGTTAGATGGGGCATTCTCCTGAGCTTTAAGAATCTCATCTTCCAAAACGGAGTCTAAAGCAGCTATCACAACACCTTCTTGTAAAATGTTTTCCTCTTTCTCAGCACCGACTATGGGAGAAAAACTGCGAGACAAGGCATCCGCCTTAACATTCTTAGTACCAGGGATGTAAGTAACGGAGAAATTAAACCGCGAGAAAAACAGTGCCCACCTAGCCTGACGGGCATTCAGGCGCTTGGCAGCGTCAAGATATATCAGATTTTTATGATCCGTAAGAACCTGAACGGGAAATTCCGCACCTTCCAAGAAGTGGCGCCAGTGTTCAAATGCGAGTTTAATAGCCAATAATTCCCTATTACCAATATCGTAATTCAATTCAGTCTCCGAAAATTTTTTTGAAAAAAATGCACAGGGATGTAATCCATCCCCGTTATCCTGAGACAATACTGCGCCAACCCCCACAGAGGAAGCATCAACCTCAACCAAAAACGGCCTAGTAACATCAGGCTGCATAAGGATGGGAGCAGAGGTGAACCTCTCCTTGAGATACACAAAAGCTTCAATGGCCTCAGAAGACCACTGAACCGCATCAGCACCTTTCCTAGTGAGATCAGTCAGAGGTTTGACAATACTAGAAAAATTTTTTATGAATTTTCTATAGTAATTGGCGAAACCCAAAAACCTCTGTATCGATTTCAAACCAATAGGCCTAGGCCATTCCTGCACAGCCTGAACCTTAACCGGATCCATCTCAAAACCTTTGCTGGAGATAATGTAGCCCAAAAAACTAATTCTCTGTACAGCGAACTCACATTTCTCCAGCTTAGCAAAAAGCGAATTGTCCATTAATAACTGTAATACCTCACGTACGCTCCGCCAATGAGACTCCAGATCTGGCGAATAAATCAAAATGTCATCCAAATACACAACCACATTTTTACCGATCAAAGGTCTAAGGATGTCATTAATCAGATTCTGAAAAAATGCAGGAGCATTAGTAAGACCAAAAGGCATAACCAGATTCTCAAAATGACCCACAGGAGTGTTAAAAGCAGTCTTCCATTCGTCACCCTCCTTCATGCGCAACAGATTGTATGCCCCCTTAAGGTCAATTTTAGAGAACCACTTGGCCCCCAATAACTGGTTAAACAGATCAGGAATCAATGGCAGTGGGTAAGGATTGCGTACCGTAATTTTGTTAATCTCACGAAAATCCAGACAAGGACGTAAACCGCCGTCCTTTTTTTTTACAAAAAAAAATCCAACCGCCACAGGAGACTTAGAGGGCCTAATGTGACCGGCGGCCAAACTTGTCTGTATGTATTCCTCCAAAGCCTTCCTCTCAGGAATAGTAAGGTTAAATAAACGACTTTTAGGAAGAGTCGCTCCAGGGACAAATTCAATAGAACAATCATAGTCTCTATGGGGAGGCAAAACCTGCGATTCTTTCTCAGAAAAAACTCTCCAAAAATCCTGAATAGGAACAGGTAATTCTCCCCTATCCAAAGCTGCAATACGCCCGTTACAACACTTGTCATAACATTTATGGCTCCAGGATTTAATTTCACTGGTAGACCAATCCAGTACAGGATTGTGAAATTTTAACCAGGGCAATCCCAATATTACTGGAGAAGGCAAGTTATTCAACACTACCAAATCCAATTTCTCATGGTGAACACCATTAATAGTGAGAGGAAATTCACTGACCTTGAGAGTAATATTCTTCAAAGGGGAGCCATCCACAGAAACCACAGCAATGGGGGATGATAAAGGTTCAGGTTTTAAATTGAGTTTTTCCACGAATCCCCCATCAATAACATTCAGTGTAGACCCGGAATCAACAAACACCCGAAATTCCATTAATTTTTCCTGAGCAATCGTGGAAGCAGCTAAAAATATACCCTTGGAATTTAAACAGGCAATACGGGCGTGACTGACCATTTTTTTTTCTTTCTTCATACGAAGCTCACAGCCTTTAATCAAATGACCAGATTTCCCGCAATAGAAACACAAGCCTTCTGAAAAACGACGGTGTTTTTCTTGAGAGCGAGGTGCCACCGATCCAATCTCCATCGGTTCACCACTGTTAGTACACACATTATCATAACCAGAAACTGACATAGCAGAGGATTTGCTCTCATTAACCCTTGCACGCAGTCTCCTATCCACCCGTATAGCTAATTGCATAGCCTGTTGCAAATCCTCAGGTGTAGGATAAGCAATTAGCAGGTCTTTAACCTTTTCACTGAGCCCAGCAAGAAATAGACTTTTCAGAGCAGAATCGTTCCACCCTGTTTGAGTGGACCAACGACGAAAATGTGTACAATATTTTTCCATATTACCTGATCCTTGTTTTAAACGTCTCAACTCAGTCTCAGCTGATGCGACACGGTCAGGATCATCATATAATAGTCCTAAAGCAGAAAAAAAACTATCCACTGATCTGAAGCATGTATCACTAGGTTGCAAAGAAAAGGCCCACTCCTGAGGCTCTTTGCGCAAAAGTGACATTATGAACCCTACGCGCTGGGATTCATCCCCAGAGGACTTGGGTCTCAAACGAAAATACAATAAGCAAGCATTTTTAAATGAAAAAAATTCTCGATGTTCACCAAAAAATAAATCCGGCAAACATACCTTAGGCTCCAAGAAATGTGCTCCAGGACAGTTACTCACGTGCTGACGGAGCTCGGCCACTTCCAGAGAGAGTCCCTGCAGGTGTTTAGCCAAATCCTGAACCGACACCATGATGGAACAAAAAAAAATCTTTCCTTAGAGAATTTACTGGCTGGACTTACTGTTATGTTCTGCTACCAAAGCTAAGGAAAGAGAGGAGATCTGTCCCTACTATAAGACTCAACTGAATCCCTACGATGTAACAGGGAACCTGATCCTGCGATCAGACCTGCTAAAGTCCTAATCTAGTCTGTACGGAGACCTATAGATTTGGGGAGGGAATCCCTACAAGTACTAAGGACTGGGAGGAATATGGGACACCTCCTAACAGAAATAGTAGCAGACAGACGAACAAACAAAATAGATAGAACATAGAGGTCCGTAGACCAAGCAAACTAACAGAGTTAGATACAGAGCACAGGCTAGCTAGAAAAAAGATATACAATGAAGTCCAGCAAAGCCAGAAGGGCGGAGCAGGATTAAATAGGCCAACAAGGTCATGTGACCAGCAAAGGAAAAAAAACCTAACAGCAAGGTTCTAACACCCTGCGCTAAAACTCTCGCTAAGGCCTTTGTTAAGGAAATTGTCAGACTTCATGGCGTTCCTACTGACATTGTTTCTGATAGGGGTCCTCAGTTCGTGGCTCGTTTTTGGCGTGCCTTTTGTGACAGGTTGGGAATTCATTTGTCGTTTTCGTCCGGATATCATCCTGAATCTAATGGCCAGACAGAAAGGAAAAACCAGGATGTTGAGCAGTTCTTGCGTTGTTTTGTGGCAGACAATCAAGAGGGGTGGTCTGAGTTTCTGCCACTTGCCGAATTTGCTCTGAACAATCATACATCTTCTTCTGCTGGTTGTTCGCCTTTTTTTTGTTGTTCTGGGAGACATCCGTCGTTTGGGTCGTTCTCCAAGTTGGGATCTGCCGTGCCTGAGGAGGAGAATTTTTCCGGTGATTTGGAAAGAGTTTGGACGGATGTGCGTGGTAATCTTCAGGAGGCCAACAGAAAATCTAAAGACTACTTTGATAGGAAACGACAGGAGGTTTTGTTCGCTGTTGGTGACATGGTTTGGTTGTCCTCTAGGAATCTGCGGTTGAGGATTCCTTCTAAGAAATTGGGTCCCAAGTTTGTAGGGCCCTTTAAGGTGCTTCAGGTTGTCAACCAATCTGCTGTTAGGTTGGAGGTTCCTACCTCCTGGAGAATTAATCCGGTCTTTCATGTCTCTCTGTTAAAAAAAGCTGTTGTGTCGGATGGTGACGCCTCTGCCTCTGTTCCTCCGGTGGTGGAGGACGGGGAATATGAAATTTCTCGCATCCTTGACTCTAGACGGTATAGAGGTAGTTTGCAGTATCTTGTGGCCTGGAAAGGTTTCGGACCCGAGGATAACTCTTGGGTGAGGTCAGATGATGTTTCCGCGTCCAGACTTATCAGAGCGTTTCACAGGAGATTTCCTGATAAGCCTGGTCCTAGGGGATCCGGAGGATCCTCTTAGAAGGGGGGGTACTGTTAGAACCTTGCTGTTAGGTTTTTTTTCCTTTGCTGGTCACATGACCTTGTTGGCCTATTTAATCCTGCTCCGCCCTTCTGGCTTTGCTGGACTTCATTGTATATCTACTTTCTAGCTAGCCTGTGCTCTGTGTCTTGCTCTGTTAGTTTGCTTGGTTTACTGACCTCTATGTTCTTTATATTTTGTTTGTTCGTCTGTCTGCTACTATTTCTGTTAGGAGGTGTCCCATATTCCTCCCAGTCCTTAGTACTTGTAGGGATTCCTCCCCCACATCTATAGGTCTTCGTACAGACTAGCTTAGGACTTTAGCAGGTCTGATCGCAGGATCAGGTTCCCTGTTACATCGTAGGGATTCAGCTGAGTTCTATCGTAGGGACAGATCTCCTCTCTTTCCTTAGCTCTGGTAGCAGAACATAACAGTTTTGCTGCAGATTTCTGACGTAAAACAAACACAACATGTGGGAACCATAATTACATCGCTGAGAAAATGATATACACTTAGGCTCCCGGATCGGACTTCTTAGCCTGATCACAGCCCGGTCTAGCCCTATGTTCAGCATTATGGCATACATGCTGAACGTATCAATAGAGACTCATTAACCTTGTGCAGAACTGTCTCTTTTAAGACTCGCTGGGTCGTTCTGTGTTAGTGGACATTTTTTCAGTATGGATTAGTGAAATGCAGTATGCCATTCCATACAAAGGTTAGAAAGAAGTGCATAATGTATGGTCTAGGCATTTGCTACGTGAACCTATTAGCCACTTGTCACGCTGTACACCAGTGCATTACATTGTAGCTTTCATTAGAGGTATATGTCAGGAGAGCCTCAAGAGATATACCTCCACCATGGCATCTTAAGGTAGTATGAACAGAGTCTTTAAAGGGATTTTGTCTGCAGGTTTTTGTTATGTAATCTGATAGCAGTATGAGGTGGGTAAAGAGACCCTGATTCCAGCAATGTGTCACTTAGTGTACATTGTGTAGTGACAGAGCTGCTAATTAGTGCTGGGGGAGGTGTTGGACTAGGATGCACGAGGCAGCTTGTCCAGTAGTAATATTCTCATGCTGATAAAACACTGATTGCCCTTAAACAGCAAAACACAGCCCTATAAGTGTCACATAGCTGGAGTCAGAGTCTCTGCCCCTACATTATGGTGTACCCAGATTACATAGTAAGAACCTGCTGACAGATTACTTTTAACTACTTAGCTGGTAAAGCAATTGTTTGAAGAAGAATGTATGACGTATTAAAGATTTTCTGTTATGGTAGGTTATAGGCTTTCAACAGTTGCAGATGGCCACTGGCGGCAGGTTACGTGATCCCAGTGAGTGGCCTGTGACAACAAGGGACCTGGTGGTGGAGAGCCTTCCGGTAACTGCTGTGATTGGAGTCTATTCTGATTGCAGTAGTAACCCTTTAGACGCCATTGTGGTTAAATATGGAGACCACTGGCTTACAAAGCATTTGCCGGAAGTTGATGGGCTGTTTCATGGCAGCTGGAGGCCTATTGGGGGCTGGGACATTTACTATGGGGTCCCTGGATTTCGATGTATGCCCCTGGCTGTGGGGTGTTGACAAGTGATGAGCGAGCATACTCGCGAGTACTTGGTACTCGCCCGAGCATCTCAGTACTCGAGATGCTCGGAGCTCGCCGAGTACTTGCGAGATGCTCGGGAGGATGTTCGGGTCCCCTCCCTGCATGTTTGGCGCTCTTTAAAGCACCAATCAACATGCAGGGATTGCCTGCCACTCATTGTAATGCCGCAGCCACGGTAGTTGTGGCATTACAGTGATTGGCTGGCCGCACAGCGTCATCAGGTCTATATCAGACCTGGCGCCGCCTTGTTCGTCACAGTCACTCCGGAATCAGGTAGAGTAGGGAGAGGTGCTGCTGAGCTAGGGAGAGATTTGCTTGTGTATTAGGTAGTGTAGGGAGAAAAACTGTACATTACACATATCCATCTCAACAAACAGTCCTTCTGAGGACTAATCTATTTGCAGAGATATCAGGCAGGCAGTGTATATAGGCAGGCAGGCAGTGTATATAGCTGACTGCAGTGCATATAGCACAAGAGGCTCCATTCCAATTCTGCCTTCTGCTGCTGTTAGATATTTCTATACAAAGGCCCAGGTCTCAGGGTCCAGGAATACTTTTTTCAGGATCTTAATCCTCATTATTTGCTTAAAAAGCAATCGAGAGAACACGGTTTTTCTGCGCCATTTGCTTGTTGGCACTGTAGAATACAGCCAGGTCCTTTCCATATTACAGTGCTAGAAATCCAGTTATTGAAAACTGTGTTTTCTCCGTCACACGGACCACATATACGTTTTCAGAAAATACTGCCATTTCTGGCCTCCATTAAAAATTTGTTTCAGTGTGTCAGTGAAGCAATTGACACCAGTTTGCTGTTCAAAATAGTTACCTACAGGCCAGGTATTTAAAACTGTGCTTTCTCCGTCACACGGGTCACATATACGTTTTCAGAAAATACTGCCATTTCTGGCCTGCATTAAAAATTGGTTTCAGTGTGTCAGTGAAGCAATTGATACTAGTTTGCTGTTCAAACTACTTACCTACAGGCCAGGTATTTAAAACTGTGTTTTCTCCATCACACGGATCACATATACGTTTTCAGAAAATGCTGCCATTTCTGGTCTCCATTAAAAATTGGTTTCAGTGTGTCAGTGAAGCAATTGACACCAGTTTGCTGTTCAAACTACTTACCTACAGGCCAGGTATTTAAAACTGTGCTTTCTCCGTCACACGGGTCACATATACGTTTTCAGAAAATACTGCCATTTCTGGCCTGCATTAAAAATTGGTTTCAGTGTGTCAGTGAAGCAATTGATACTAGTTTGCTGTTCAAACTACTTACCTACAGGCCAGGTATTTAAAACTGTGTTTTCTCCATCACACGGATCACATATACGTTTTCAGAAAATACTGCCATTTCTGGCCTGCATTAAAAATTGGTTTCAGTGTGTCAGTGAAGCAATTGACACCAGTTTGCTGTTCAAACTACTTACCTACAGGCCAGGTATTTAAAACTGTGTTTTCTCCATCACACGGATCACATATACGTTTTCAGAAAATACTGCCATTTCTGGTCTCCATTAAAAATTGGTTTCAGTGTGTCAGTGAAGCAATTGATACTAGTTTGCTGTTCAAACTACTTACCTACAGGCCAGGTATTTAAAACTGTGTTTTCTCCGTCACACGGACCACATATACGTTTTCAGAAAGCACTGCCATTTCTGACCTACATTAAAAATTTGTTTCAGTGTGTCAGTGAAGCAATTGACACCAGTTTGCTGTTCAAAATAGTTACCTACAGGCCAGGTATTTAAAACTGTGTTTTCTCCGTCACACGGATCACATATATGTTTTCAGAAAATACTGCCATTTCTGGCCTCCATTAAAAATTTGTTTCAGTGTGTCAGTGAAGCAATTGACACCAGATTGCTGTTCAAATTAGTTACCTACAGGCCAGATATTTAAAACTGTGTTTTCTCCGTCACACGGATCACATATAAGTTCGTTCCAAACTCAGTCATTTGTAGTGAACGTGGAAGATATTGTCCTCCATTTAAAATGGGCAAGGCACGTGGCAAGGGACGGGGAACTGGATGTGATGGTGATGGTGCATGCAGAGGCCGAGGACAAGGCTGTGGGCAAGCTGAAATTGTGCCACAACAAACACCCACATCTTCTTGCCTGACCTTCCTATCCCAATTTCTAGGGGACCGCAGCACACCACTATTAAACCCAGAGCAGTGTCAAAAGATTGTTGGTTGGATAGCGGATAATGCTTCCAGTCACTTAGCCGCCACCACCACCACCCTGCGTTCTCAAAATTTTGGGTGACAGTCATTACTGGTTGGTGACACTTCTAGACCCACGCTACAAGGAGAACTTTATATCTCTTATTCCTGAGGCGGACAGGTCTACAAAAATGGGGCTGTACCCGAAGGTCCTTGTTGCGGAACTATTTAAAAAAATTACCATCTGAAAACGCTGGCGGCAGAGGGCACACTTCGTTGGACAACCAAGGAGTACAGGCGAGAGAGACACAACTTCAATCCAGCAGAGGCAGGGGAACACTGTCAAAGTTCTGGGAGAAATTTCTCAGCCCCTCCCATCGCACAAGCCCTGAAGCGCGGGGTACTCTCACAAGGAGTGCAAAGTTTGGGAAGATGCTGAGGGAGTACCTTGCCGACCGTTCCAACGTCCTCCGTGATTCCTCTGTGCCTTATAATTATTGGGTATCCAAGCTGGATACGTGGAATGAACTGGCTCTCTATGACTTGGTGGTCCTGGCCTGCCTGCCGCCAGAGTTTTATCAGAGCGGGTTTTTAGTGCCACTGGTGGAATTATAACTGATAAGCGCATCCGCCTGTCAACTGAAAATGCTGACAGGCCGACTCTTATAAAAATGAACAAGGGCTGGATTGGGCCAGACTTCTCAACACCACCGAATGATAGCAGCGTAACATAAACTCCAATCCAGTGTCTTTTCTTGGGAGGTGTATTCCCATGCACCTTTTCACACCCAGACATGGGTATACACTTCCTGATTTTGGCTATTTGCTCTTGTCTTCCTCCTTCTCCTCATCCTCCACCACCATGTCACCTGGATGACCGTGGTCCGTGATGCAACACCCACATACTTTTTTTAAAGGGTGTTTATGATGCCCGTAAAAAAGCAATTTTTATACAGTATGTTCATGTATACCCCCCAGGGGTAAATGTTTGTCAGCCCATACACTCAGTGCTTGGGCATTACAAGTATAGGAGGCCCGCTCCTTTCTAATGGGAACATTTTTTCATGAGGCCCTCTACGCCTCTTCCAAGGGGCATTGGAGTGCCTCCAAATTTTTGGCAACCCTTGCATTCACTGCATAGGCCAGCACTATGGGAGACCCACTTCCTAATAATGGGAACATTTTTTCATGAGGCCCTCTACGCCTCTTCCAAGGGGCATTGGAGTGCCTCCAAATTTTTGGCAACCCTTGCATTCACTGCATAGGCAAACACAATAGGAGACCTACTTCCTAATAATGGGAACATTGTTTTTTAGAAGGCCCTCCTCTAAGTCTCTTCAAAGGGGTATTGGGGTGCATCCAAATTTTGGGCAACCCTGGCACTCACTGCAAATGTGGCACCCCATGGGTCTGGTTTCCACAGTAACGGCAATGTTATGTCTGAGAGCAGGTGGGAGGTCTCTTGGTCAGGGATCCTGTGCATGCCACACCTCCTGCCCAGTCCTGGGAGGGGAAGAACTTCCCCTATATAAACCTAGGGCTGAGGCAGGGTTAGTGAGTAGAGAAGAAGTAGAGACAGAGAAGAGAAGCAGATATAGGAAAGAACATCAGGAGCTCTGTGTGAGCAGTACCTCAAGGAGTCAGGGGCTGGCAGCTGCAGAGCTCGCCCTGACTGAGAAGTTATCTCCGGACCCGGAGTCCGAGGCTGTGGGGACTAACTCCTATCCAGCAGCAGAAACCGACCGGCAGGGGATTGCAGGTCCTCTGGCCCAGAAACCCGAAGGCACGGTCACACGCGTGGGACCAGCACCGCCGTCGTGGAGCGGAAGCTACTAGAAGGCCCCGAGTCACCGGCCATACGGGTGAGCACCACACGGTACACTCAGGGACGTGGGCTACTTATACCCGCTTCTAGCAAGGTAGCCAGAAGAGTATCGTTAGTTTGGGAGGCCTACAACTCCGCCTGGCCAGGGGAGATCCCATCAGCTCAAGGACTGACCAGGCCCCAATCGCTAGCCAGTACTCCGGGAGGGTCTATCGTTGTCACCAGTAAAGACCCTGAACTACACCGTACCGTCTCTGAGTGGTTCCTGCTACCCCCATCATCCACGTCGGCTGCCCTGAGGCCATAACCCTCCCGTTGGGGGTTACACCATCCACGCTGCACCATCCTTCCACCGGCCTCAGCGGTCTGCCCTGCAGCGGCAGCTCCATAGCTGCATTCAACGGGTGGCGTAGTCGTCCTACATCTACTGCTAATACAGCGCCACTTAGTCTGACTCCCTGGGCACGGACCGGATCACCGCCACGAGACTACAACCCTCAAGAGATCCGGCTCCGGGTAAGCTCCCGCGTGCGCAACGCAGCGCGACACAGGCCCAGGGGCGCGTCAACTTTTGGCGTAGTCGGCAGGATTTCGTGCCCGCAACCACCGGGTACTGCGTGCCTGAAAAAGACTGTTCAAACTTACCTGTGGTGAAGATTCCCGCCATCCGGCGCCATCTTCCGCTTCCTTCCCGCCATCGGTGGAGTTTTCCCGCCATCTTCGGCCTTCTTCCCGCCATACGTGGAGTTTTCCCGCCATTGGACGCCATCTTGAGGACGCCGCGCGGGAAGAAGAGGGGCGTGGACTCCGAAAGCGCGCGAGAACTGAAGCCCCGCCTCACGTCCGGACGTTGCGTAAGGTCCTGGAAGGAGCCCAGCAGACGCCGACGTCACAGTAGCGCGACGGAAGGTCCTCAACCCTGACGATCCACTGCGGAGCCGCGGCCTACGGAAGAGGATCATCGCAAGGTAGGCCACGGTCCACTAGGGGGGAGAAGGATGTCGGATACGGAGGAGAGCTTCACCGCTTCAACCCCCGCCAGCGCCACCGCTGTTGCGGTCATGCCTTTCACCATGCCCTATATCCCGGGGGCAGCCTGGCTACCCCAGTACTCAGGGGAGTCACATACCCTGCATGACTTTAGAGAAAAGCTGGATAGCCTCTTCCAGGTGTACCCCCTCACAGAGGAGCAAAAAGTGAGCATCCTGGTGGCCCAATTAACCGGAGCAGCCCAAAGGGAGGTAAAGTCCTGGCCACCTGGGGGGAGGACTGTCGCAGGGATACTAACCCGGCTGAGGGACACCTTTGATACCCGCACCTCAGCCGAGATCAAGCTTAGATTCTACGGGTGCAAACAGCGGGCACATGAGAGTATAAGGGACTATGCCCTGAACCTACAAGAGGCCCTGAGAGCCATTAAGCAGACCGACCCTGACGGCGTGGGAGACGAGGACAGGCTGTTGACTGAACAATTTATAGAGGGTTTATATTGCAATGCCCACCGAACCCAGTTGCGGGCAATGGCCTTACAGGACCCTCATCTGGGATTTGCACAGTTCAAGGACAGAGCCATCCGGGTGCTTCGAGAACCGGCACCAGGTGGCGTTGTGACCCCCAGACGCCCCACTACCACTTACCACCAGGAGGCGGCGCCCTTGTCGGCAGGGCCTGTGGGAGCTGATGCGCAGGCTTTGAACAATGACCCGGCTCCAGACCTGCACCATCAGGTCCAAGAGCTAGCTAAAAGCGTTGCTGCGCTAACCCGAACTGTGCAGTCTTTACAGGTTTCCACTCCAGGGAAGATCCAGCTGGCATCCGGACCGGAGGACATCCCGTGGCGTCGACCAAGGAGGACCCCACCGGCCAGAGGAAGACCCAGCGACCGATACAACGAGGACGGACGACCCATCTGCCGCCGCTGCAATCAACCCGGACATATGGCAAGGTACTGTCCTTTAAACTGGCACAACCTGGGGTAGAGGGCCAACCCCCAGGAAAAAGATCACCAGGCCCATCGAACTGGCGCGACAAATATGTGGGAGGACGTCCAGTCTTACCCGTGGTACTGGATGGCATTCCTATGAGTGCCCTACTGGACACCGGGTCACAGGTCACCACCATCCCGTACGTGCTCTTCAAGCAGTACTGGAATGACTCGGATATCACCCGCTACCCTGACGACGACTTGAGTATCATCGCCAGCAATGGTCAGCCCGTGCCACAGATTGGATTTAAAGAGGTGACCATTAAAATCGGTAGAGTCGAACTGGCAGCACAGGGACTGATCATTGTAGACATTGACAAACACGAGAGTCACCCAAAGATAACTCTAGGAACTAATGTAATTGAAAATTGTCTTGCAGAGGTGATTTTCCTTTTACAGCAGGTTGCCAAGAACGCCAGCTCCGGCCAGCAGCGAGTGCTCCAGAAAGAGATCCGGGCACTGATGCGACGGCAACAGCTAGAACTCTCCGGTGGTGAGATTGGTAGCGTAAGAATGTGTGACCCTTTCCCTATTGCCATGCCCCCAAAAAGTGAAATGATGATTTGGTGCCGGGCAGCTATTGGTCTGAGAGGTAGAGATTACCAGGCAATGGTAGAACCAGTTTACTCAGACAGTAGGCCCACCATTTTGACAGCACGGGGGGTGGTCAATGTACGCCATGGGAGGGTGCCCGTTCGCATAATAAATTTTCGGGAAGAGGGAAGTGTACCTGCCCCGGTATGCCACGCTAGCCAAATTGTATACCATCAATCAAAATTCCATAAAGTCCGTAGAACCCTTGCCTCCATCTTCCCCGGAGGAAGGTAACGGCTCTAAAGAAACAATGGAGGACTGGTGTCAGCAACTACATTTGGGTACTGACTCCACTCCCTCACACCAGAAACAGGGAGTCTATCGGGTGGTTCAAGAGTACGAGAGAGTGTTTAGTAAACACCCGTTAGACTTCGGGCGAGTCAAGGGGGTAGAACACCACATCCCCACGGGAGACCATCCTCCCATAAAACAGAGGTATCGACCCGTACCCCCTGCACACTACCAACACGCCAAGGGGATGCTTAGAGACATGAAGGAGGCTGGGGTGATCAGGGATAGCTGTAGCCCCTGGGCAGCTCCACTAGTCTTAGTCAAAAAGAAAGACAACACCATGAGGATGTGTGTAGATTACCGGAAAATCAACCGTATCACACACAAGGATGCGTACCCCTTACCAAGGATAGAGGAGTCTTTGGCTGCTTTAAGATCTGCTAACTTCTTTTCTACCTTGGATCTCACTAGTGGGTACTGGCAGGTTCCTGTAGCAGAGGCGGACCGGGAGAAGACCGCATTCACCACCCCGATGGGACTTAGCGAGTTTACTTGCATGCCGTTCGGACTCTGCAATGCACCAGGAACCTTCCAACGATTAATGGAGTGTTGTCTGGGCCACAGAAACTTTGAGACGGTCCTGTTGTACCTGAACGATGTCATCGTATATTCCAAGACGTATGAGGACCACCTGAAACACCTGGCGGAAGTGTTCGAAGCTCTGGCAAGCTACGGCCTAAAGGTGAAACCCTCCAAGTGTCACCTCCTGAAACCAAAGGTGCAGTACCTGGGACACGTGGTGAGCGCTGATGGAGTGGCTCCCGACCCTGATAAGATCACCGCAATTAAGGAATGGCCAAGTCCCTCCAGTGTAAAGGAAGTGCGGCAGTTCCTCGGGTTGGTAGGCTATTACCGCAGATTCATCCCCGGTTTCACCAAAAAGGCAGCTCCTATGCAGGACCTCCTGATAGGCCAGTCCCGGAAGGCCAAGAACCAGAAGCCACCCTTCAGATGGGAGAAGTTAGAAGAAGAGTCCTTCCGCCAGCTGAAGATGGCCCTCACGGGGGATGAAATCCTGGCGTACCCTGATTACAGCCAGCCCTTTATCCTCTACACCGACGCAAGAAACATCGGGCTAGGAGCCGTACTGTCCCAGATCCAGCAGGGGAAAGAACGAGTAATCGCTTACGCCAGCCGAAAACTGCGACCCACCGAAAGAAACCCTGAGAATTATAGCTCATTTAAGCTAGAGTTCCTGGCAGTGGTGTGGGCAGTCACCGAACGCTTTAAGCACTACCTCGCTTCTTCCCGGTTCACCGTGTACACGGATAACAACCCGTTGACACACCTGGACACTGCAAGACTCGGTGCCCTAGAGCAGAGATGGATGGCCCGTCTGTCCAACTACGAGTTCACAATCAAATACCGGGCAGGACGCTCCAATACCAACGCGGACGCCCTGTCCAGGATGCCAAACCTACCGGACGTAGGAGAAGATCCAGAGGGACTGGAAGAAGTCGAACTCCCCGCGTTCCACCGTCATGGGACTATCCAGTATTCCCATCGGGTAAGGAGTAAGCAAGCCGCTACGTTTAACCCCTTGCCTCACTACAACTGGGAGGAAACGCAAGACAGTGACCCTGCCATCCGGCTGGTGAAGGAGATGCTGACTCGGCCAGAGGCTCGCCTTGACCCAGACGCTCCGGAGGAAGCCAAGCAACTGTGGGCTGAGAAGAGTCGACTGTTCCTTTACAAGGGGAAGTTGTGCCGCAGAATGGTTAACTCCCGGACGCATGAACTAATCTGGCAAGTAGTGGTGCCACGGAGAGACGCAGCCATGGTGATGGAAGCATACCACGACGGGGCTGGACACTTCGGATGGAAGAAGCTGGAGTTCCTGCTGCGTGGGCGGTTCCACTGGGTAGGCATGAGGGGAACCATCGAGAGGTGGTGCAGAGACTGTGGCCCGTGCAACCTAAGAAGGAAGGACCGTGCCAGCCAGAAGACTCCCCTGCAGTCCATCGTCACCCGGCAGCCGTTGGAACTGGTAGCCTTGGATCATGTAAAACTGACCCCAAGCAGAAGTGGCTACGTCTACGCGTTAACCATTGTGGATCATTACTCCCGGTTCTTGGTTGTCGTCCCCGTTAAGGACTTAACGGCTCAAACAGCAGCTAGAGCCTTCCAGCAGCACTTCTGCCGTCCACACGGGTACCCGGACCAAGTGCTGACGGACCAGGGACCTGCCGTTGAAGCGGAGGTCTTCCAGGAATTCTGCAAACTGTATGGCTGCCGGAAGATAAGGACGACACCCTATCATCCGCAAACTAATGGACTTTGTGAGAAAATGAACCAGGTGGTAATGGATCTCCTGAAAACGTTGCCCCTGGAAGAACGCAGTCTGTGGCCTGAGAAGCTGCCCGATCTAGTGGACCTATACAACCACATCCCGGTAGGTTCCACCAACTGTACCCCGGCTTACCTAATGAGGGCGAGACCTGGTAAGTTACCTGTTGACCTGGAAATAGGAGTCCTGACACCCGAGGACACTTCACCAGAAGCAGACTGGGACACAGAGAGGCAGCAGCAGTACCGGAAAGTACAGGAGAGCGTGGAGCGAAGTCTCTGTCAGGCTAGGGAAAGACAAGAGAAAACTTACAACCAGTATGCTCCCGCTGTTCCCCTGGTACCCGGAGAGCAGGTCTTGAAGAGGAAAAGACGGCTCCACAAGTTGGACGACCAGTGGGAGAAGGACCCGTACACCGTACTGCCCTCAAGCCACGAGAACCCGAAAGTCTGTACCATCAGTAAAGACGGAGGGGAGACCATAGCCATTGTATCCCGGGATCACCTGAAGAAGTGTCCTGAACAGCTACGGAACCCTGAAGAGGAACAAGAAGACCATCGACCCGTAGAGGAAAGGGAAGATATGGTTAGTACTGTGCTCGGAGACTTCCCTCGGTCCTGGACTCAAGTCAATGGTGCAGTTGTGGTACCCGTCCTCACGTTCCTCCAACCAGCATCCCAAGTGCCTACGGAGCAACAGGTAGAGCTGGAAGAGCAGCCGGTCCAGGAGGCAGAAGACTCCACACAAGCAGAACAGGAGGATCAACCCTCTGCTTATAGTGAGCCTGCCGTACCCCTAGTGAGTCAAAGAGCCGGTAGACAGCTGCCCAGTTTACCCTTGACAGCTCCTACACCCTGTAGTTCAGGGCTAGACAGTCAGCTCCGTAGGTCCACTAGGGCCACTAGAGGCCAGTTACCCGCACGTTGGAGGATTTGAAGTGTATAAATTGTTTTATTTGTGGTTACCTGTTTTTCTTGTTGCTTGTGTATAATTATGTGTTTCTAGTTATTTATAGGAGTCCTTGGTGGATTTACCGGGAATCCTTTGTGTATAGTTGGAGCGTAACCCAGGACGGACTAAAGACTGTTAAGGACTCGGGGCAGGACAGACCCCTACCTGGTTACGTCTCCCTGTTTTGGTGAAATGGACACCTTGCTTTTCTTCAAAGACTGCACCCGGTTGCGGACACGCCGTAACCATCTTTATGTGTTTTTCTTATTGTATTATTATTGTTTATACCTTGTTATGTTTTTCTAAAAATATGTTTAGTCCCGGAGTACTAAATTTCACTAGGGGGGAATGTGGCACCCCAGGGGTCTGGTTTCCACAGTAACGGCAATGTTATGTCTGAGAGCAGGTGGGAGGTCTCTTGGTCAGGGATCCTGTGCATGCCACACCTCCTGCCCAGTCCTGGGAGGGGAAGAACTTCCCCTATATAAACCTAGGGCTGAGGCAGGGTTAGTGAGTAGAGAAGAAGTAGAGACAGAGAAGAGAAGCAGATATAGGAAAGAACATCAGGAGCTCTGTGTGAGCAGTACCTCAAGGAGTCAGGGGCTGGCAGCTGCAGAGCTCGCCCTGACTGAGAAGTTATCTCCGGACCCGGAGTCCGAGGCTTTGGGGACTAACTCCTATCCAGCAGCAGAAACCGACCGGCAGGGGATTGCAGGTCCTCTGGCCCAGAAACCCGAAGGCACGGTCACACGCGTGGGACCAGCACCGCCGTCGTGGAGCGGAAGCTACTAGAAGGCCCCGAGTCACCGGCCATACGGGTGAGCACCACACGGTACACTCAGGGACGTGGGCTACTTATACCCGCTTCTAGCAAGGTAGCCAGAAGAGTATCGTTAGTTTGGGAGGCCTACAACTCCGCCTGGCCAGGGGAGATCCCATCTGCTCAAGGACTGACCAGGCCCCAATCGCTAGCCAGTACTCCGGGAGGGTCTATCGTTGTCACCAGTAAAGACCCTGAACTACACCGTACTGTCTCTGAGTGGTTCCTGCTACCCCCATCATCCACGTCGGCTGCCCTGAGGCCATACCCCTCCCGTTGGGGGTTACACCATCCACGCTGCACCATCCTTCCACCGGCCTCAGCGGTCTGCCCTGCAGCGGCAGCTCCATAGCTGCATTCAACGGGTGGCGTAGTCGTCCTACATCTACTGCTAATACAGCGCCACTTAGTCTGACTCCCTGGGCACGGACCGGATCACCGCCACGAGACTACAACCCTCAAGAGATCCGGCTCCGGGTAAGCTCCCGCGTGCGCAACGCAGCGCGACACAGGCCCAGGGGCGCGTCACATACGCAATAACAGTATAGCAGACCCACTCTTTAGTAATGAGAACAATAAAACATAGCCGGCTGATGGCTCTCTAAGAATAGTGAGAGCCGACTGCTGGTCCTTTAAGAATAGTAAAGGCCGCCTGATGGCCCTATAAAAATAGGCTTTGTGACTTTCAGAGTCCCTCCTTCATAAATGAAACACGATGTGTCTGATGATATCTCACACACCACATGGCCAGATAAGGTTGTAAAATGTTAAAATTACATTTCCTGGTGAATGCATTTGTCACGGTTGAAAGCAATGCAAAAGTGAATCAAAAACGCATCAGAAACGCTACGTGTGAACATAGCACAAGGTGTGGAGGAGCATTTTTGTTTTTGGTTATTTATTTTGCTTTATATACAAGTCATTACCCTGGAAAGGAAGTTCCTTAACATATTTCCCAGGAAAATCCATTTTGGTTTTGTTTTGGTATGTTTTATTGTGAGTCCGTAAAAGTGGCGTAATACCTCTGACAACGTTGTTGACAGCAGTGACCTGGGAGTCAGAAATGCTTCCAGGGGTCTTCCCCATGCTGTCCTCATGCCATTTGAGCACTGTTCCCATCGATTTGGGCAATTTTTAGGCCCTCTGCAGACTGCCGGGGGTTGCCGCCTGAAAAATGCTGGAGTTTCCCATAGACTTACATTGGGCTCGTTGCTCAGGTCGAGCACCCAAGTATTCCAATGTGCTCAACCCGAGCATCGAGCACCCGAGCATTTTAGTGCTCGCTCATCACTAGTGTTGACCAAACTTATGTCCTTTCGTATATTTATTCATTTCAGGAGGCTGATGGAGTATGACAAACATACGACACATACTGGGTCCTCAGGGTCCATCTCCGCCACCTTCTTTGTGGTTCCACATGTAAGAACATGTGTAGCAGAATAAAGTATAATACAACTTCATCAGTATAGCCAGACTATACACCTATGTCTATACAAGCACTGTAGCGGGTTTTAGGCTGTGTGCCCACGATGCGTTTTTTAAGCATTTCCGCAGCGGCAAAAACGATACAGAAACGCTTAAAAAACGCATGGTAGAAGGCCTGCCATGTTCCCCAATGATAATCCGCATGTGCTGTGCACATGCTGTGGAAATTTCCGCTGCGGATTATCATTGCGGAAAAAAACGCAACACCACAAATTATTTTGCGGAAGTGCTGCGTTTTTGCCGCCATTGACTTGCATTAGAACACGTGCATTCCGCTTCACTAGATAAGGACTTGCGGAATGCACGTGTTCCAATGTGCGGATGGTACCCAGGTCTAGAGGAGAGGAGACTCTCCTCCGGACCCGGGTACCATAGAAACTGTGAAAAAAAGACTAAAATAAAAATAAAGATTATATTTACCTTCTAGCGGCCCCCGCTGAACTCGTCCTTTCATGCCGGCAGCTAGCGATGGACTGAAGGACCTGCGCTGACGTCATGTGACGGGTCACGCGACGCTGACGTTAGCAGGTCCTTCAGTGTACCGCTGCCGGAAGCCGGGACGGAGGGAATCAAGACTGCGGGGGCCATCGGAAGGTAAGTATAGATTTATTTTTTTATTTTTTACCATTCTTTCGGTCACAGTATGTAGCGCTGGCGTCCCTGCCCTCTGCTAGGCAGGGACGCTGCTCCCCTCACCGCTCCGCTGTCAGCGCGTGCTCCGTCCCGGCGTCCTCTCCCCGCTCTGCTGTCAGCGCGCGCTCCGTCCCGGCGTCCTCCTCCTGCTCTGCTGTCTGCGCGCGCTCCGTCCCGGCGTCCTCCTCCTGCTCTGCTCTCAGCGCGCGCTCCTTCCCGGCCCCTGTGCTTAGGGCGCGCGCGCGCGCGCTCCCCTCCTCTTAAAGGGGCCGCGCGCGCCGCCCTAAAGAGTCCCCGGCCAATGGCCGGAGGACTTCATCATATATAAGGCACCTCCTCCAAAATGGAGGTGCCCGAGCAATGTTGTTTGCACCTGTCTCACCTGTGCTTCAGCCCTCAGGTCCCGTTGCCAGTTTCCTGCCAGTTTCCTGCCAGTTTCCTGCTAGTTACCTGCCAGTTACCTGCCTGATTCCTGCCTGAATACTTGTTACCTGTCTGCCTGCCTGAGGTCCGACGGTCTGCCTTACTACTCCGGTCAGTCTGTCTATGGACCAGCTTGCCCGCTCACCTGGGAGCGCATCTCCGTTACCTGCCTGCTTGCCAGCCCGGAGGTCCCGTTGTCACGTGCGGTGACCACCAGCTATTCCAGAGACTCTTGCCCGCTCACCTGGGAGCGCTTCTCCGTTACCTACCTGCCTGCCAGCCCGGAGGTTCCGCCGTCACGTGCCGTGACCACCTGCTATTCCAGAGACTCTCGCTTGCTCACCTGGGAGCACACATCTACCATCTGCCTGCTAGCCTACCCGGAGGCTCTGCCATCACAGGTCGTACCTACCCCTTACCCAGAGACTGCCCTGATCACTTGCCGTAACTCCCTGTCCGTTCACCCAGAGACTGCCACCCGCTCCCTTACAAGGGCCGCCCCCTTGTATAGTAGCTCAGAGGTTCCGCCTCCCGGACCCGTTACAGTTTGCTCGGGCCATGGAACCCGGTGGCACCCAAACTCCCTCGCTCTCGGACCTATGTCATGAACTGTCCCGTCAAAGGTCCCAACAGGAGTCCATCCTGGGTCACCTGCGGAATGTCAATACTCGCCTGGATACTCTGACAACACCACCTGCAACTACGGCCAGTACCATGGTATCCTTTTCCGGACCCCGGCTCTCTGCACCTCCTCGCTTCGGAGGCGACTCCGTCCTGGCTCGGGGCTTCATAAATCAGTGCACCCTGCATTTTGAACTATTGTCCCACCAGTTTAACTCCGACCGAGCCAAAATTGCATTCATCATGTCCCATCTCACCGGGGAGGCTCTGGCCTGGCTAAATCCTCTATGGGAGAGAGGAGACCCCCTGGTGTCCGACTTGCCTGCCTTTCTCACGGCTTTCCGGAAAGCCTTCGACGAACCCGGACGGAGGACCTCATCCGCATCATCTCTGCTACGCCTCCGTCAGGGAAGCCTCACCGTGGGTCAATATGCCATACGGTTCCGTACCCTTGCCTCGGAGCTGGCCTGGGATAACGAAGCTCTGGTATCCGTCTTCTGGGAGGGTCTGTCCGGCCGTATTAAAGATGAACTTGCTGGTCGGGACATTCCTACCACTCTCGATGACCTAATAACTCTTGCCACCCGGATTGACCTACAGTTCCAGGAACGTGCCAAAGAGGTCACCCGTGAAAAGGGGCTTCCACGTCTGGTTACTACTTTTCTGAAACCCGTCACTCCTTCCGTTTCTCCCCTGGTACACTCTCCTGAGCCTATGCAGGTCGACCAGACCAAGATGGTCAAATCCCGTCAGGACTTTCGCCGTGCCGAGGGGAGCTGCTTCTACTGTGGCAGTAAGGAGCATCGGATCCGTGCCTGCCCGGAGAGGTCGGGAGAACGCCTGTGTCTAGGTTCGCTCAGAGGACTTGATCTAGACAAAAATAAATCCTCTCCATCCCTGCTGCTGTCTGTCTCAATCATCTGCGGGGAGAATCGTTATTCCGAACTAGCCCAACTTGACTCTGGAGCAGCCGGAAATCTTATTTCACTGTCCCTGGTGGAGAAATACCGCATCCCCACCAAACCTCTGGCTGTACCCTTGTCTGTTGTTGCCGTGGATGGGGGCCTCTTATCTCGCCCCATCCAATTCATCACCGAATCCATTACTCTGCAAGTGGGTATGCTGCATTCAGAGAGTATCTCCCTTCACGTTCTGCCTGGACTCTCTCACGCCCTCTTGCTAGGTCTGCCTTGGCTCCAGAGACATGCACCCGTGCTTGACTGGCAAACCGGAGAAGTCCTTCGCTGGGGACAAGACTGTCATAAAACCTGTCTGGTTCCCGTCCATTCCGTCCGTCCCTCTCCTATCCCAGCTAATCTACCTGGACTTCCGATTCCTTATGGGTCTTGTGCTGATGTCTTTGATATGGAGGAGGCAGAGACATTACCACCTCATAGACCATGTGACTGCCCCATCGATCCCGCCAGAGTAATGCAGGTGGCTCCCGTGAGTCTAAATTGTCTCCCTCCTGGTAAGACGTTCGTATCGGTACCTGATCGGGAGAGGATCCTACACTGGGGTCATTCGTCTAAACTAGCTGGCCACGCCGGTCAGAAAAAGACCCTCCAGCTTATTACCCGGCACTACTGGTGGCCTAACCTGCACAAGGATGTTATGGACTTTGTTTCTGCCTGTGTGTCCTGCGCCCGCAACAAGGTTCCGAGACATCTGTCGGCCGGCCGCCTTCTTCCTCTGCCAGCACCTGCTGCCCCCTGGCAGCATATAGCGATGGACTTCGTAACTGATCTGCCCGTCTCTGCCGGTTGTACGGTCATTTGGGTGGTCGCTGACCGCTTTTCCAAGATGGCTCACTTCATTCCCCTGCCAGGTCTTCCGTCTGCACCCGAGCTGGCTAGAGTCTTTATCCGCCACATCTTCCGTCTTCATGGCCTGCCCCGTCACATCGTGTCGGATCGAGGAGTACAGTTCACTTCTCGTTTCTGGAGAGCCACTTGTAAATTGCTAGACGTCACTCTGGACTTCTCCTCCGCTTACCACCCACAGTCTAATGGTCAAGTGGAGCGGATCAATCAGAACCTGACCAGTTACCTCCGGCACTTCGTTAATGCTCACCATTCTGACTGGGTGGATCTCCTGCCATGGGCCGAATTCTCGTACAACAATCACGAGAGCGAGTCTTCCTCCATATGGGAGAGTACCCGGTCCGCACTCCTTCTGTCATCCGAGCGTATGAAAAGGCACGCTGACAAAGGACGTCTGGATCCTCCTCAATTCCGTCCTGGGGATAAAGTCTGGCTCTCGTCCAAATATGTCCGGCTCAAGATCCCTTCCTATAAGTTGGGGCCTCGGTTCATCGGCCCACTGGAGGTTATCAGTCAGATCAACCCGGTGGCCTATAAATTGAGACTCCCGGCCAACTTACGGATCCCTAACTCCTTCCATGTATCTCTCCTCAAACCTGTGGTACTTAACTCTTTTTCTAAGTCTACAGGTACGCCTCTTGCTCCGGTTTCTGCTGAGGACGAGTTTGAGGTAGAGAACATTCTTGCCACCAAAAGGGTAAGAGGAAAGACCTTTTTCTTGGTAGATTGGAGGGGGTTTGGTCCTGAGGAGAGAACGTGGGAGCCCCGGGAGAATATCCATGCCCCTCTCATCCTAGCTAAATTTCTGTCTGGCCTAAAAAAGGGGGGGCCTAAAGGGGGGGGTACTGTAGCGCTGGCGTCCCTGCCCTCTGCTAGGCAGGGACGCTGCTCCCCTCACCGCTCCGCTGTCAGCGCGCGCTCCGTCCCGGCGTCCTCTCCCCGCTCTGCTGTCAGCGCGCGCTCCGTCCCGGCGTCCTCCTCCTGCTCTGCTGTCTGCGCGCGCTCCGTCCCGGCGTCCTCCTCCTGCTCTGCTCTCAGCGCGCGCTCCTTCCCGGCCCCTGTGCTTAGGGCGCGCGCGCGCTCCCCTCCTCTTAAAGGGGCCGCGCGCGCCGCCCTAAAGAGTCCCCGGCCAATGGCCGGAGGACTTCATCATATATAAGGCACCTCCTCCAAAATGGAGGTGCCCGAGCAATGTTGTTTGCACCTGTGTCTCACCTGTGCTTCAGCCCTCAGGTCCCGTTGCCAGTTTCCTGCCAGTTTCCTGCCAGTTTCCTGCCAGTTTCCTGCCAGTTTCCTGCCAGTTTCCTGCTAGTTACCTGCCAGTTACCTGCCTGATTCCTGCCTGAATACTTGTTACCTGTCTGCCTGCCTGAGGTCCGACGGTCTGCCTTACTACTCCGGTCAGTCTGTCTATGGACCAGCTTGCCCGCTCACCTGGGAGCGCATCTCCGTTACCTGCCTGCTTGCCAGCCCGGAGGTCCCGTTGTCACGTGCGGTGACCACCAGCTATTCCAGAGACTCTTGCCCGCTCACCTGGGAGCGCTTCTCCGTTACCTACCTGCCTGCCAGCCCGGAGGTTCCGCCGTCACGTGCCGTGACCACCTGCTATTCCAGAGACTCTCGCTTGCTCACCTGGGAGCACACATCTACCATCTGCCTGCTAGCCTACCCGGAGGCTCTGCCATCACAGGTCGTACCTACCCCTTACCCAGAGACTGCCCTGATCACTTGCCGTAACTCCCTGTCCGTTCACCCAGAGACTGCCACCCGCTCCCTTACAAGGGCCGCCCCCTTGTATAGTAGCTCAGAGGTTCCGCCTCCCGGACCCGTTACACAGTATATAAATCCATGCCGTTTGCATGGATTTATATAGTGTGACCAAGTTGTCAAGCACTTTCCAAGTGATGCTAAAATCGCTTGGAAAGCGCTTGTCAACCCACATGCGGAAATGCAAGTGAAGAACGCTTCACTGCCGACTGTCCCTGGCAGGAAAACGCATGTACAATCCGCATGTACAATCCGCATGCGTTTTTTTCTACCATGGAGATGCAGAAACGCTCAGGAAAAAATCCGGAGCATTTCTGCATCGTGGGCACATAGCCTAAGGAGTGTTTGCTTCTACTAAAATTCTCAGAAACTAATATCTGATCGACGTATCCATTGCTTATGGAATATTGGTGTAAGGATGGGGCTACATGCCAACTTTAGCGGTGACACATGTTGCGCGACCAACATGGAAGGGAATGGTGCTGCACTGTGACCTACAAGGTACTGCGACCTCTACAAGCAAGCTACAAAAATCCACATCATTCTGACTTTTGGCACCTTGCATGTTGTGGTCGCAGTACCTTACAGGTCACAAGGAGACCCTATTCACTTACATTATACTGCAATGTGCCAAGGGAAGCCAGTGATCTAAGACCGCGCAACTTGTTTTGTATTAAAAGTTGCCGTATAGCTGCAACTTAAGATGGCGACATCTCTTTTACTTCCTTGGACTTTCAGGCTGTAAGGTCGTGCTTTAACTGTGTTTCAGAATGTTTTAGATAAATCTGTTATACTCAGGGCTGGTTTTAGACAAAGTGTGGACTTGGGGAAAAATTAAAAGTTCGGCCCCAAATGCTTACATATCGCACCATCACACAGAAACATTTAGGGTGCGAGCTGATTTCATACTGTTAAACGAGGAATCAACTATGTTCAAATCACTCTACACTTGTTCACCTGCCTCTTTACACAGGCTGACAAAGAACGATCACTAATACATCATTCAGTCCCCGTACAGTATCATATCGGCAGCACAATCTCCTGTGTACATGGGGCAATGTATTGCCGAGAACAAAGATTTTTATCCCAGCAAAAACTATATACAAAAACCTAGACAATATTAATACTGTACAGTGACTGTATTGTGGTCATAGGCGGATTATAATGAGGGCAATCCGGGCGACCGCCCGGGGCCCCGAGCCTGCAGGGGGCCCGCGGCTCCGGGCGGGGTGTCTAATGCCGGATTGCCCTCACTATATGTGCGGGCCGCCGCGGCACATACCGGTAGCAGTTGCGGGACATGGGGCCCCGGACCGCTCCTCCAGCAGCGGCTGCCGCTACTTCTTCATTGGCCGGGCCAGCACTGCAGCAGTTAACTTTCCTGTGCTGGCCCGGCCGCGTCACTGCTAGGAGACACGGCCCTGTGCGCGGCCGTGTCTCCTAGCTCTGACGTCACGCAGTGCGCGCCCGGCCTGTACTGCTACTTACCACCGGAGAGGAGAGAGAGCAGGCAGGAGGAATGGAGCCGGAGGATGGTGAGTGTGTGTGTGTGGGCAGATGTGTGTGTGTGTGTGTGGGCAGGTGTGTGTGTGTGGGCAGGTGTGTGTGGGCAGGTGTGTGTGTGTGGGCAGGTGTGTGTGTGTGGGCAGGTGTGTGTGTGTTTGTGGGCAGATGTGTGTGTGTGTGGGCAGATGTGTGTGTGTGTGTGTGGGCAGATGTGTGTGTGTGTGGGCAGATGTGTGTGTGTGTGTGGGCAGATGTGTGTGTGTGTGTGTGTGTGTGTGTGTGTGTGTGTGGGCAGATGTGTGTGTGTGTGGGCA